>NW_024104535.1:0-636484 GCF_003945595.2 Pipra filicauda
TGAACTACTCTGTGATTCATGTCTTGTAGTTTTCCAGCATCGGACTTCTTAGTTTAACCTGCTTTCACTTCTCCTCACTGTAGAAACTGGGAAAGGATAAGGAAGGAAAGGAAAAAGGAAAATGGAAGGAAAAAATGGAAGGAAAAGGCACAGAAAGGAAAAAGAAAAGGAATGCAGTCTGCAGAGAAAGGGAAGGGGAGGAGATGGGGGAAGGGGAAGGGGAAGAGGAAGGGGAAGGAAAATATCTGGTCCAATTTTTCCTGGTCCAATTTACAGGGCGGAGAAAGAATAGAAATAACTCCCTTTCCTTAAGTGGCACTGGGAGGGTCTGAAGCTATTTAAAAATACATTGCTATGCCAAATTTAGTAATTCCTAAAGAAATCAATGCCCCCAGCCACAGGTTGCTGTTTGCCAACAGAGGTTCTTCCACATGCTTCAGTTGCTGAGCTCTGGTCAACACGTGACGTAATTTTATTTCTTTCATCACACAAACACCCACAGCCCAACAAAAGGCTGGGAATAAGTGCAGGGGGAGAAACAGACTGTTTAATGCCACTGGCAACAGCTTAATGGGAAAGCACAGATATTTTAAATTACTTTTTAATCACTTCTTAGATCTTTTCCCCCCAAATTGTAACTACTCACTGAACAACTGCACCTTGTTGAGAGGCAGCAGCGCCGGCGGGCACAGACAATATTTTGCATTCAGCAAAGATGCTTTGATCCCAGTGAGGCTTTTGGAATAATATTCACACACAAAAGCACTGAAGTTGAGACTTATTAACTCTCTGTTTGCAGGTTTTCTTTATTTCTTTCTGCATTTATTTGTTTTTATGTTCAGTTCTGAAAAAAAAACCAACATAGATTTCTTCATTCTGCTTCCCAACTGCTCTCTCAAAAATGAGAGAGAACATTTTTTCAAACTCAAAATATACTCCTAACTCAAATGTGTCCAAGGCAAGATCCTTCCTGGCTGGTCAGCTTGAGCCAGAGCAGATCATCTCAGGCAATTATGCTGTTGAGGAGACTGGGACTGATGACATGAACCAACCTTCGGAACCACATTAAACCAGCAAAAACATTGATTCAAACCATCTTGAAATGCTAAAACACTCCCTCAGTGCCAGGCACTGTATTTTGTCCCTGCCTGACTTTATCATAGAATCATAGAATCATAGAATCGATTGGGTTGGAAAAGACCTCCGAGATCATCGAGTCCAACCCTTGGTCCAAATCCAGTCCATTTACTAGATCATGGCACTCAGTGCCACGTCCAATCTGCGTTTAAAAATCTCCAGGGATGGTGAACTCTCCTCCCCTGCTATAGGTTGTACCTGTCTGGAAGATGAAGGCGGGAAGAGGAGTTGAGTTGGGAATTCACCAGGAATTTCAGTTTCACCAGCATTTCAAATTTCATAGGAAAACTGTCATTTTAGAAGACAGTGGTTGTCCTTTCCCTTGGAATTCATGCACCAGCAGATTTGGATGGTGCCACAGGGTTTCCTTGTCTTAGTGTTTGATGCTGGCTCAGTATTTTTTTGGGTTCTGGAGACCATTCCTGTTCAATCTCTGCTTGTTTGCCTTCCCTCTGCTCTGCAGCTGCCAAGAAAATCCTCTTCCAAACCTACACACAGCTCAACATTGTGATCCATATCTGAGGGATGCTGATCACAGTGTTGAACTGTGTGTAGGTTTGCAAGAGGATTCTGTTGTTGGAACAAAATGATCTTTAAGGTTCCTTCCAACCCAAACCATTCCATGATTCCCAGAGAACCCTCTCTAACACCACCCCATATATTGTATCTCCATCTTTACATAGTGGGAGAGGACAGAAAAAAAGAGGAAAGATCCCCACCAAGGCTCCATAAAATAACCTTAAACTTGCAGCAAGGTGGCTGGAGAACTGCCACCTCATTCAGCTAAAAGATAAATATGTTCAGCCTTTTGGATCTCCAAAGGCAGAAGTAACTCACATCAGCTTCTTCCTCACTGCTCAGGAAAACAAAAGGGACATCTGGATTTGCCTCTTTTGCAGGTACCTTGCATGATGCCCGGTGCACCAGCTGCCACCCCAAACCTGCCTGGCTGTGCAGGAGGTGTTTTTAAAACACACCCAAAAAATCCAAACCTGGCAAGGGGGAGTGAACAGGAAGTTGTAAGGCCCAGGGATGCAGACAATCCAAAATATGCTGATGTGCCCTGAAAAACTGGAGGCTGCAGCCAAAAAGTCCAGCCTGACACAGGACAGTTTAATTGGCAGCTCCCTGCACGAAGTTTGAAGGTGGTTGCACAGATGTCTTTGTCTTAAGACAAGGAGTAACATGCTCTTAATTGTGGAACTTGGGCTTCTGCAAATTCCAGGTCAAAAGAGAAAAATCAATCCCTCTCTTCCTTTTAAAAATGGATACATAAATAAATCAAGGTAAATCGTCAGCCCCATCACAGAATCCCAAGCAGAAGTTCATAGCCATTTGACAGAGGGAGGTCAAGGACACTCATCTTTCCCCCAATCCACCTTAGAAGCAAAAGAGGACATTGATAGGCTGGAAAATAGCCCCCAGCTGACTTGTGATTGCTACTGTACAGGGAGAACTGGGAACAACATGGAATTTCCATACTCCACGTGTTTTCAGGTGCCGGTGCTTGGTCCAAAGAACTGCACAGGAAAGCTTTCATCAATCTCTTAATATGTGGTGGGGATTAACCCCATTTTTGAAGCTGACAGACATTCAGGAGCTGCCCTCAGCAAGAGCTGCTGAAATAGCTGTCCTTCACTTCCCTGTATCCCCCCACACATCTCAAAGAAAATCGTAGAATCCTGGAATGAGAAGGGACCTCATTCCAATGTCACAGGCAGTGACACCTTCCACTGTCCCAGGTTGCTCCAAGCCCCGTCCAACCTGGCTTTGAACACTCCCAGGGATGGGGCAGCCACAGCTTCTCTGGGAAACCTGTGCCAGTGTCTCGCCACCCTCACAGGGAAGAATTTTTTCCCAATATCCAATCTAAACCTGTCCTATGGCAAGTGTGAAGCCATTCCCCCTTATCCTGTCATTCCAGACCCTTGTCCAAAGTCCCTCTCCATGTCTCTTGGAGACCCTTTAGGCACTGGAAAGTGCTCTAAGGTCTCCCAGAATCTTCTCTTCTCTGGGTTGAACAGCCCCCACTCTCTCAGGAGAGTCGCTACAGCCCTCTGATCATAAATTCCTTCACATCCAGGTTTTCCCCGTCTGAGGAGCAATCCCAGATCACAAGAAACCCTCTGCCCATGTGGTGCATGGCAGACACCTCCCACAGCCAGACAGCGACGTTCGCATCCAACCACGGAAAGCTCCCCTCTGTTTGCAATGCTCTGCCCTGCCAAACACAAAGTGGGAGAACACCTTCCTACTTCTTCAGGGAAGACCAGGGAATCTGTGCAGATCCTCAGTTACTTGGAGGCAGCATTTCTCAACAAAGACAACCAAGGGAGTTCAGAGCAGCAACTCTTCCAGTGCCAAGAAGATCAGGATGGTGGCCCAGCAAATCAGCAATCCCAACACACCACATTAAGCTTTTGCCCAGGGCTGTCACTTTGAGAAGAGTTTGCTACAAACCCGACACAGTGATTATCTTTTTCCCTCGCAGGAATGCAGGGACTGAGAGGCAGGGAAAAAGTAGCAGGATGGACACCACAGGCTCTGTGGAGGCGAAGCCAGCACTGCTCACTGAGCAGGGACCACCACACCAGGGAAATCTGGCCAGAAACCACCCCAGTGCTGAAATGCTGGCCAAGAAACTGGTTTGAGGAAACAGGAAATGCTAACAGCCTGGAGACATTGCCCAGTGCTCTGAGATGGGGGGTGCACTGATGCCAAACCTCAGGACATCCAGCCAAAGGCAGGTGTGGGTGGTTATCAGATTAACCCACCACCCAGGGAGAAGGTTTTTTGGATCACCACACTGTGCACATCACATGCTGACAGCTGGGAATGCTGCACAAGGATGTTGTAGAATGGATCCTTTTTCTCTCCATACACACTCGATGGCATCCCACAGAGCAGTGTCACAAGGAATCACATGAGGAATGAGGATATGGAGCAGCCTGTTGGGAGAGGAGCAATGGAAAGCCAAGTCCACCAGTGAGTCCACAGAAGAATGACAGGATTGTTTAGCCCGGAAAAGAACTTTAGGATCTTTTAGTCCAACCACTAACCCAGTGCCACCAAGGCCACCACTGACCATGTCCCCAACTGCCACATCCACACATTTTTTAAGTTCTTACAGGGATGGTGAATCCACCATTTCCCTGGGCAGCCTCTTCCAATGCTTGATATCACTTTCAGTGCAGATTTTTTTCCTGATATCCAACCCAAACCTCTCCTGGCACCACTTGAGGCCATTTCTTCTCGTCCCTTCATCAGCTTTGAGCCTTTGAATGTGCCCTTGGAAAAACAACACCCCCAATTCCTTCACACCCCTAAAGACAAAATCAGCACACGATGAAACAGTACATGAAAAGCAGCATTTGTGAAGTTCACCAGCAACACCTGAAAAGATCAGGATAGGGATAATGAGAAAATGCAACAAGATCTAGCAAGGACCTGGGCACAATAAGGGCATCAACCCATACATGTTAAATCTCCACTTGGTTTAACTAAGAAAGGTATATTTTACATGCAGTTTCGTGCACATGTATGTATTTTTAAGCACTGATACAAAAAGCTGATTTTTCCAATCACCTCTACATGAAAGCACAAGTGGCCAGTCAGAAAAAAGAAGAAAGAATACCACTTGGTCACACGGGAGAAGTTTGAGCAGTGAAGCTGATGCTCAGTGCTCCCACCTGGACACAAATCCAGGCAGAAGCTTAGCCCCAGTCAACCTCTCACTTGCGTAACCTGAATGGCTGAAGAATGGGTCAGGCCAGTTGAACAACGTCCCCAGGGAGGACCTGCTGGTCTACTCAGCATGGAATGGCCTCTCCAGACCTCAGTAGCCTCCAGCAAACACTTGGTCATGTGGATGAAGCGGGTTGGGGCCAGGGAGCACATTGTGCTTGAGCCCTGCACACCCCTTCCAGCAAAAGTGCCTTCACTGGCACAGAGAATCAGGGAGCTAAAAACTCCACCGCCTGGACTTTCAGGGTCTCAGCAGGTGAAAAAGAGCAAATCTGAGCAGGAAGAGATAAGGTCTCTCTGCTGCAAGAGATGTCCTTCTGTAGCTTTGCTCTCAAAGCACCCCATGTGGCTACCAAACAGCAGGGTTTTCAAGAGCATCAAGAAGAGCATCTCACACCCAACCTGAAGCTGGGGTGACTCTCCCCAAACAGTTCCCACCTACTTTCCTCATCCTCACCTTGCAGCACATTGACAGGCAGAGCACCAGACCCAGGGTACACGTGGAGTGGGGAGAGGAAGATCAGCAAGTGTCCAAGAGCACAAAGACAACACAGGAACAGTTGTGAGCTGGGACAGGTCAACACACTGACGGGGACCAAGATGTTGTCAGCACAGCCAAGGACCATGAGGACAGCTGGGTAGAGATATCTTGGCCCCAGCTTGGCTGACACCATCAATGCATCTCTTGAAGGGCGACGGGACTTCCACATTCATCACACCTGGTGTCCTTCATTATTCACATCACCAACAATGCCCTGCACCAGGCTCGTGACTCCAGGCCCAGCAAAAGCAAGATGGGTCACAGATACAGAGATGCCACAACTGTTATTTCCACCCTCACTGCTGGAACAATCTTCACCATCACATGGTTGCCTACAGCTTTCCAACCCATTGGTCTTGGCTGCTCCCAGAGGCCACACTCATAGAATAATCACAGAATCCTTTAGTTTGGATACGACCTCCAAGATCATTGAGCCGACCCTTTGACTGATCATTACCTTGTCAATGAGACCAGGACACTACGTGACATGTCCAGTCGCTTCTTGAACACCTCCAGGGATGGTGACTCCACCACCTCCCTGGGCACCCCTTTCCAATGCTTAACAACACTTTCCATGAAGAAATTCTTTCTGATGTCCAAACTGAACCTTTCCTGATGCAGCTTGAGACCATTTCCTCTTGTCCTGCCATTTGCTACCTAGGAGAAGAGACTGACCCCCACTTGGCTACGACCTCCTTTCAGGTGGTTGTAGAGAGCAATAATGTCCCTCCTGAGCCTCCTTTTCTCCAGGCTGAGGCCCCTCCCCCCCCCCAGTTCCCTCAGCTGCTCCTCATCAGATTTGTTCTCCAGACCCTTTCTCAGCTCCACTGCCCTTCTCTGGACATGCTCCAGCACCTCAATGTGTTTGTTGTCATGAGAGGTCCAGAACTGGACACAGGATTTGTGATGCAGCCTCACCAGTGAGGAGTACAGAGGGAGAATCACTTCCCTGGTCCTGCTGGCCATGCTATTTTTGATACAATCCAGGATGTCACTGGCCTTCTTGGCCTTCTTCCCATGTAGCCAGTCCTTTGTGCCACACAGAAGAAAGTGCACACCAAAGTAAGAGATGGAAAGGGAAAGCTGTAAAGCTGAGAAAAGATGCCTTCAGCAAGGTTTGTTTTAAGGCACAAGTAGCTCATACTGAAAGGCAAATCCTCTGGTTTTCAGTCCAGACCCCTGTAGGAGGACGATTTATGTTGTCTCTCAAGCCAAATGTGGTACTGGGGGACTATTCAGGACAGCAGTAACACTTGCAGTTACTGCTGCAAGGAGATCCAGGGGCAATGAGCACCAGAATTTAGGGAAACATCACCCGTATCAAAAGGGACACTTGTCACACTGATTCAGCACCAGTGCCGCCACAGGGAAATGAGAATTACACAAAGCACTGCTCTCTCCCCAAATACGAGCCTTGCAGGTGAGGAATCAGAGCTGCTGCCTCAAGAAACACCAGGGAAGAGTCCTGTAACTCTGCAGTAGCTCCCTACACCTCCAAGGGGAGCTAAAACAGTCGGGAGGGAAAGAATAGTCCCAGAAAAAGCCAGTGGAGCTTGGCTTTGGCTCTTTTGCCACTCCTGAATGTGGTGCTGGACCAAAAATCAATATCCTTGGGAGTGGACCAGTGAACATCCAAGGGACACAAGCATATCCCACCAGTGTGGCATAAGACCAGCCCCCCTCCCTGCCTGTCACACTGCACAGGAGACCAGCAAGGCTTTACCACCCTGGCAGGAGCTTCCAAGATAAGGAACGTGAAGTTAAACCTGAAGACCCACAGAACAACATGGTTTTCAGTAATTTCAGGGAATAGGGGACAGACTTTTTAGCAAGGCCTGCAGTAACAGGACAAGAGGTAATGGTTTTGAACTGAAAGAGGGAAGAGGTTCAGACCACAGAGAAGGAAGAAATCTTTTGTGATGAATGTGGCAAAACACTGGCACAGATTGCCCAGGAAGGTGGTAAATGCCCCATCTCTGGAAACATTCAAGGCCAGGTTGGATGACTCTCTGAGCCACCTGATCCAGTGGAAGGTATCCCTGCCCATGGCAAGATAGTTGGACTTGATGACCTTCAAAGGTCCCTTCCAACCCAGACTCTTCTATGACTCCAATTCTGCATGAGATCTTTAAACACCCATGTGTTGGCCATTTCCTGCATTTAATTTTTTTCTGTACATAACAAATTCTAGAAATCAAAGACATGAAATCATCAAAGGACCAGCACAATGAGAAGGCAGGAAGAACACAAAAATATGGCCAAAGCTCTGAGACAGCTCTTGGAGAAGGTTGTTCTCCATGTGAGAGAAGATAACAACACCCTGGGACTCCCTCCCCAGCCTCACCATCAGAATTTCATAAACCAGCTCTCACTTTTCATAACTTAGTCCAAAAGCGAGGGAAATCCTATAAATGAAATCCAGGGAAAAAAAAAAAAAAAACATTTCTCAAGGGCAAAATTTTATTTTCATCTGCCTGAGCCTCATCATTCCATGTGCAGGGGACCCTGTCCTGAAGAGATGCTCTTACCAACTGCTTCCTTCGTCCTGCTCCCCCGGTCTTAGACCTTCTTTTAATCTGGAAGGAAAAGCAAAACAACTGACTAGTGCTGGGAATAAAACTATTTCACTGACAAGGTTAAGGACATGGACACCATCAGCACCACGAGCTCTGGTGTCCAGACACAACCTGCAGCCTCTGAGCTGGGCTGTCAGAACAGGTACAAAAGCAAGTGTTGGTTCCTCAAAACATCACTGCTGAGTATGGGAACAGCATCTTCTTTTTAAAAGAAATTAGAAATAAACATCTAAAATTGCTAAGAGTTTTTAATATTTCCAGATTAGCAGAGGTGCAAAAGTAGGAGGGTTATAATTGGCTGCAAGATGCCTGAAAAAATAACAAATAATGAATTAAAACCTTCAATGGAAAAGGGGAATCCCTTGCTTAATTGTCCAGCCTTCTTTAAGATCCCAAACCTGCCATGGGAGGAACACTCTGGCCTCAATCCAGTTAAGCATTTCAGTGTCTGTTAAATTTGAGAGAAGAGAGAGCCCTGCTGAATCAAGGTCTTGGCTGGTTGTTTCTCTCTCATTCTGGCCATCAAACACACACACACATCCCTACCTTCCAAGAACTTCCAAATTTAGCTTTTATTCCAGGAACAGCACCTCTTGGCTATAAAAGCACCCAATTCTGCAAGGAAAAAGCAACAGTGGGAGGTAGGTCCTGCACTAGATGAGCATCAGGCAGCTCTCAAGAGCTTGCTTTGTTCAATTAACACCAGAGGAAGCCCTTCACACACTGTATTTAGTGCTGAATATCACACTGCTCTGTGCTGAATATTTTTAAAATCCTATTGCATTAATAAACATTTCCTATATAAACACTACATACTAACTCCATTCTCCATACAGAAAAATCAGTAAAAAAAACAAGATGCAATTTCCTCAGGTAGAAAAATTCAGAGATAAAATTGCGGCAATGATTTATTATCTGCCCATAGCAGCAATCCCAGCCTTGAGTGACCTCTCTGCAAACACACCAAGGCAATTACACGCAGTGGCAGCCGAATTTCCCCTCCTGGAGAAGCAGCTTCTTGGTGCTGGGTGTGAGAAACATCAAAAGGTACAACGAAAAATATTTGTGTAACTGAGCAGGCTGGGGACAACCAGCCTAGAGGTTTAATCAGGATTTGGATCAAATTGTGTGAGGGGTTTTGTAAGCATCGATTTTATTGAGTTGTTACAGCTGGAGGATGTAATTCCCAACGACCCGCCGATTTAACCTATGGAAATCACCATCGTCCAACTCAGCTCAGTCCTCCCACTCCATCCCCTCTTGTTTGCCATAGTGTTCATTAGCAGATGAGTGGTAAATCCACCTCATCCTTCAGCATCCTACACTTGGAACATGCCCAGCAGCCCTCTCATGTCCTCTTGGTAAGGTAACCCTAACCCTCTCCTCCAGGAAAATAAATTTAGGAAGAGTATGATGAAGAGTGTGTAAGAGGTGCATTTAGGTCTGGGTTTCAACCATTCCACGCTCCCTATCCCTGTTTACTGCAAGATTTTGCTAGGAAGAGCTAAAACCTGGAAGACTCTCCATCAGGAGAAAGAAATAGAGCAGCATGAACTTAAGGGAGCCTGAAGAGAGTTCTCACAAGCAAAAAGATCCAAATACCAGTAATTCCAGATCCCATCTGCTACCCAAAAGGGGTGATCCCTCCCCTCCCCCTGAGATGTTTACAACGGGGAAACCCTCTCATCCTCCCCAGCTCAGCAGTCACCCAGGTGCTTTGAGTCTTCTCCAATCTGCTCCACCTACACTTGCATGTGCAAAACAAACCCCAGGGCAGCTGTGTTTTCCCCAGCAGAGCAAAACAGCAGGCTTGGAGAGAGGAGATCTGTCTGGGAAGCAAACGTGGTGAAAAGCATCCATGATAAGTGTGCCCAAGGGCAAGATCAGCCATTCATGGGAATGGCCAAGGAGCGGGAGAAGGTATTTTGGTGCTGGAGATGATAGATGGAAACATGTTAAGATTTTCCAAGAAAGGCAGAGAGGCTGGGAGAACCTCACACTGAAGCTTTAAAAGGCAGGAGGAAGAGCAGCTCAAACAAGGCCAACAAAGTCACAAGGGATTCAACCCCTATGTTTTTTCCCTTTTTCTTCTTTGTCTGAAGGGTTCGGCCATGAAATGAAACGATTTCTGCCTGCACTGAGTGAGGAAATGCTCCTGTTTAGGTGAGATTAATTTCAGGATTGTGGCCAGACTGAGGAAATTGGTGGCAGAAATCCTTCATAGCTGGATAACAAGGTTTGCAGGTTTATGAGTAATTCTCCTGAATTATGTGCCCAGCACCTTGGGTGTGGGTGACACGTTCATTCCTCC
The DNA here is from genome assembly GCF_003945595.2 of Pipra filicauda. Classification (NCBI taxonomy): domain Eukaryota; kingdom Metazoa; phylum Chordata; class Aves; order Passeriformes; family Pipridae; genus Pipra; species Pipra filicauda. Next base: position 10,310 of record NW_024104535.1, read on the forward strand.
CCTCCCTTTTTGAATGGAAAATGTCATCCAGGCACACAAACACAATATTTATTAAAAAAAGAATAAAAATAGCAACAACACAATTCATGAGGTGGAGGCAGAGATTGTATCTCGCTTGCACAATGTCCAACACAGCTGCTCTGTACAGGAATTTGCCTGGTGGGTTTTCCAGGAGTGTCCCCAAGCTGCATCACAACCACAATGTACATCATGTCCCCAAAACCTAAGGAGCCTCTGGTGTGGAAAATGGGACAGCACCAAGACAAATCAACAAAAACACTCCCCTGCACATCTCTGTTATAACAATCCTTTTGATATGGAGAGATCAATCCAGGCTTCCTCACTGCAACATTCCCATCCTCGCTGCTGAGCCACCTCGGATCCTTAAGCCTGGTCCTACAAACACTGCAGGGACCAACTGAAGTTTTAACGCTGTCAGAGCTCAGCTGCAAAGAAACTGGAGAGGAGGAAGAGCAGCCTTTTTGTGAAGATATCTCTGCTCCATCTGGATCCATCACGTTCCATTACTCAACTGCCTTTCTGGGAATTCTCCACGCCTTTCCCCATGTCATGCCCAGGCACCAGACATGAAAATAGCTTCCGACAGCTCCTGCTGGCAGGACAATGGCTCCGTTTCTCCTGGAGGATGAATGAGCAGATGGGACCAGTGGAAGATGGCTGAGCTAGAGCTGGACAACTGGAGTCTTTCCAATCCAGTAACTACAATCCAAAAGGATGCAAAGATCCTTCAGGGTCAGAACCTTTTTCCGAGGGGTAGGAACAGGGTCAAGGAATACACAGGTTACCAACAGGCTGTACAGACTAAATTCTGTCTGCGTGGCTGGTTTTACTGTTCCCCAAATTCCTGCTTTGCCTGCTTATTCCCCAGTCAACCCAGCATGTTATCCCAGCAAAACAAGCACAATACTGAGGAGTTTTGAAATTAATACGATGGGCTGGCGAGCATCTTCCGTCAGGCAGAACTAAAATTAAAATGCACACCCGCCCTCGCCTCACTCCCTGAAATTCCTCAGGCAGAAACTTCCCCGTGTCACGTCAAGAGACTCCGACAGCTGAAGGAGCTGATGGGAAGCTGCACTTACAGCTGCTACCAGACTTCAGAGCAAGGTTCCAGCTCCACCACCATGTCTGCTCCAGCAGACCAGCCACAAGGCTGCTTCTAGAGCAGTTCCTCCATGCACAGGGGTGACATTCAATCCCTCAACACAAATGGGTGGGAGAGGAACAGAGGAATAGTAGTTGCCCGATATTTTGGAGCAGGAAAAGGCAACCATGAGTTTTTTCCCTCAGAAAACATTGCTAAAGGGCTCATGCATGTTGTGGCTTTGCCATCACCCTGACACAGGAGAAATGAGAATAGAAGCCTGGAGAAAATTGATTCAGCTTCTGTAAAAACCTCAAGGAACAGGTGGCAGCAAACACAGAGTTTGGGGACTACACCATTGTGACCTGTCACAAGGCAGAAAGAGCTTCTGAGAACCAAAGAATCATAGAATGGTTTAGGTTGAAAGGGACCTTAAAGACCATCTCATTCCATCCCCCTGCCACGGACAGGGACACCTTCCACTAGACGAGGTTGCTCAGTGTCCCATCCAACTTGGCCTTGGACACTTCCAGGGATGGGAAATCCACAACTTCTCTGAGCAACCTGTGCCAGGGTCTCACCACCCTCACAGCGAAGAATTTCTTCCTGATATCTAATCTAAACTTGCTCTCTGTCTGTTTGAAGCCATTCTCCTTGTCCTGCCACTCCATCCCTTGTCCGAAGTCCCTCTCCAGCTCTCTTGGAGCCCCTTTAGGTGCTGGAAGAGGCTCTAAAGTCTCCCTGGAGCCTTCAAGTTTCCAGGTTGGACAGCCCCAAGTCTCTCAGCCTGTCTCCAGAGCAGAGGTGCTCCAGCCCTGTGATCAACTTAGTGGCCCTCCATCTGAACCATCTGTGGAAGCATCTCCACCCTCAATGCACATCAGCTACTCACCTACAGAGAAGTTTTGGGCAAAGATGTAACTCTGCAGTACCAAACCAGAGCAAAACCCTGATATCTGAGCTACACCTGGACTTAGGATTCCGCAAGTCCAGCTGAGATGAGCAATCCTAAAAGAGGGAACACTGAGACAGACACTGACCCACAGCCCTGAAGGCACTGTGAAAACCCTGGTTAACAGTGAGGCACCAATACAACAAGCCAAGTCATTCCTGAGGTCTTGCTGCAAGCCCCAACTGATAATTTTTTTCAAATTATCTCCATCATGGATAGGGGTGACAGTTCCTTCATGGCTCATCACACTACCAGAATCACAGCAGGAACACTGACACTCTCTCAGACACCTTCTGGGAGAGCAAACACAGCTGCTTGCACTTCATGGCTGTTTTGGGGTTCAAATTGAGATGCAAACTGCTGCCAAAACAACCACCACAGAGGAGCTGTTGCTCTTCCTCTTGAAATATGAAGACATTTTCCATTTTCTTTCCTCCCCATCCCTCGATTTTACCAGATTTCCTATAGAAGGAAACAGGAATTGCACGACTCAGAGAGAGAATCATCTTCTCCCCACATGCACCCAAGTAGTTGGGTGAGACACCATCTTCTGTCCCAGGCCGCTGGTATCACACCAACCACCCCTGGCACAGCTCTGGGAAAACACAGCCAAGACAAGAAGCAGCACAACCAAGAGCCAGAAGCCAGAATTGCAGGACTGTCCCGGCTGTGATGAACTGAAGGAGGTTTTCCTTCAAGAAGCCACCAAGCCAAACATGAAGGTCCTCATCCCACGTCCAGAGGAGGTCATGGGAAGAGAATTCTGCAACTCACTGCATGGAAGAGGCTCTGTGGGATAAGGTTGGGATGATCAATGTGGACAAGGAATAAAAACTATGCCCAGGAACAAAGTGAAAGCAACAACTCAGCGATACCTGCAGTATCTCACACACTGTGCTGACTTGCCTCCTTCACATGCTTGAAATTTTTGGAACACACTGGAATATATTTTCCATTGCCTCCACTTCTGTTGCATTTTTATTGTGGTTCCGAAATGTTAAAACACTGAAAAAGTGGAGTGGGGATTGGTAAGGCACATTCTCAGAGGTACCGGGGGAAGATGGGTCCTCTGATGGAGGAAGAGAAATCTGAAAACAGCTTCTTGTAACAAAACCCCTGCCATAGGAACAATGACAGAAGGTGATGCCCCGAAAAACTGCCCCATTCACTTGATGGTGCACAGATATCACAGCCCCCACAGCTGTTTGCACAGTTATGATTCCTCCTTATCCCTCACAGAGCTGACAGCAACCCGTGTAGGATCTGGAGATCCAGTGCAGGGGAAGACAACTCCCCAGGGCATAAAGACATCAGCACATTTCAGCAAGGCCTTTAGAGTCAGTTATCTGATGTTTTAAACTCCACTGACGGCATTTATGAATTTTAAAATGCATATAAAGCTTTGACATCCTCTCCTAGTCGCTCTCTTTAGGATGCAAATGCAACTTAACACAATTAGGCAGGACAGAAAGCCCAGTTGTTGAGCATCCCAGTTGTTGAGCAAGAAAAAGGGACACCAGCTCAACAGGCAGGCTGGGCAAAAGCATGTTGTCATCTCCAGATGGTTTTGTGATCAGCATGGGACTGTGCAAAGAGGAACAGCACTTTTCCAAAAGGCATCGAGCCCTGCTACAAGAAAAAATGAAAAATGAAAAATAATAATAATAATAAAGTAAAATAATCAATCCCATATTCGTTAGCAGGAAAACAAAGCACTTCATATAAAAAATAAATCTAATCTTTAGGACCAGAAAAACCACAGACTTCAAGAAAGTTGTCTGGGCACATTATTCCATTTACAGATGTAAATGAAGCAGGGAAGGAGTAAATGAAGGAGGGGAGGTTTAGATCAGATTTTAGCAAGAAATTCTTTACTATAAGGATGGTGGGGGACTGGAACAGGTGCTCAGAGAGATTGTCAATTCCCCATTTATGGAATTGTTCAAGGCCATATTGGATGGGGCTCTGAGCAACCTGGTCTAGTGGAAGGTGTTCCTACCCATGGAAGGGAGTTGGAATGAGATGATCTTTAAGGTTCCTTCCAACCCAAACCATTCCATGATTTTATGTTTTTTTGTGTTATTGGAAACTCTCACCATTGAGGTAGAGGAGAGAGGAGAGAGAAAAGGAGAAAGCTCTTGGCACGAGGCTTGAAGATCCTGAAGGTATTTATTTCTGTTGCTCAAGTTTCAATTTTGAACTGAGAAGCTGACAAAGTGTCTGGAGGTACCTTGAAACATTTCCCATCCCGACTGCTCTTTGCAAAGGAGAAGCAGCTTGAAATTGGCAGGAAGTAGATATTTCTGTATAATTTGCCATCTTCCACAGAAAAATCAATCATCCCTAATTCCAGGCTTTTTCTTTTTTTTTCTATTAAAAGACCTAAATAAAACATTTCTGTTATTGCAGACTGCAATTAAAATAAAAAAAAAAAACAAACCTAAAAAAAGAAGCAGATTTATTAATCAAATTTTCTGGAGCACCTCTGTTATGAAGACAGGATGAGAGAGTTGGAGAGGTTCAGCCTGGAGAAGAGAAGGCACTGGGGAGACCTCAGAGCCCCTTCCGGGGGGGGCTCCAAGCCCATAAAGGGGCTCCAAGAGAGCTGGAGAGGGACTTTGGACAAGGGCCTGGAGGGACAGGACAAGGGGGAATGGCTTTAAACTAAAGGAGGAGAGATTTGGATTAGGTATTAGGAAGAAATTCTTCCCTGTGAGGGTGGAGAGGCCCTGGCACAGGTTGCCCAGAGAAGCTGTGGCTGCCCCATCCCTGGAAGTGTCCAAGGCTAGGTTGGATGAGGCTTGGAGCAACCTGGTCGAGAGTCCCTGCTATCCCTGCTCATGGAAGAGGGTTGGAACTGGATGATCTTTAGGGTTCCTTCCCACCCAAACCATTCCATGATTCTATTAATGATTTTGGATCTCCCTCAGAACTCCCCGGTGATTTTAGAGGACCTTTAGGTGGCAAAATAAAACTTGACAACATGTTTCGAGGAGAAATGAATCAGCTCTTAACTTGTGCTTCTCTTTTTAAACAACAAGGATCGGGAGGCTCTCGGAAGTTCATCAGTTTAGCAGCACTAGCACTGCAAGAAGGAGATGGAGAACCACCTAAGCAGAGACACAGACGCTGTGTTTGCACACCTGACACGCTGAAGGTGTTTGGGCTGTTCCCACATCTCTGTGCCTCAATCTGCCACAGCAGCACTGACCTTTGGGAAGCGCTTTGAGATGTCTGGGTGTGTTACACAAGCACAGGTATAACTACCTGGAGTCCAGGCAATCCAAAGCAAAGCACTGCAGGGAGCTCACGGAAGGGTCTGCCTGAAAATAGACAGAAATCCCCACGAAAAACATCCAAGTCGTCACGATAGGAAAATAAAAACCAGCAGATTGTTGCAGTGAGCCTTCTATGAATCATCATGTTGTTATAGCAACTTCATCTCTGCAGCGAATCTGAAACCAAGCACAGCTGAAATAATGTAACAGCATTAAGTAAAAATGAGATATAACAAGACAAAAATGGATGGGCTCCGTCTCAGAGGAGCACCCACACTTCTTTCTCACCCTCTTCCCTCCCTTTGAAAACATTGCATTCCTGTATTCAAACAAAAAAAAAAAAAAAAAAAAAAAAAAAACAGACCTGGAGCTCATGGAGAAGAAGAGCTCTAATGAGCTTTAGAATTCAAGGAGAACCTTCAAAATGAAGATTCACAGAATCATAGAATCATAAATGGTTTAGGTTGGAAGGGACCTCAAAGATCATCTCATTCCAACCCCTTGCCATGGGCAGGGACACCTTCCATCACCATTAACTAAAACCAAGTGCAATCCCAGTTATCACCACCAGCCCCAGGCAACTGCCCCTATTGCTCTCACGGACTGTAAAACTCAAGCATTGAATCAACTATATAAATTTTATATATTTGATAAATATTTTTAATTTATGCAATGCATGAATTATATAAATATATATGTGCATATATATTTATTTATATATTATATATTATATCATATGTTATATATTACATGTTATGTATTATATATATGTACATATATATTTATTTCTATATATTTTATTTATTTATTTATTTATATATATATGTATATGGACACTGTCATCTTGTTCGGTTCAGGAGTCCCGAGCAGAGAGATCCCAACCTGAACAGAACATTTAGAAGCAAGAAAGGGGATTCACAAGCTCTAGTTTGAAAACTCCAGGTCTCTGTGGTTATTTTATTACTGGAGGAGCGTCACCAAGGTGTCTTCCATCACAGCAGCAAAGAAAGGTAAATATATATATTTGTTCCAGGGATTTGGCAGAAAAACCAAGGAAAGAAAGGCAAGGAGATCCCACCAACTTCCAAAACACCACAAGTCCTTTAAAATACACCACTGTGCTCTGATCAGTGCCAAGGATGCCCAAAAAGCACTGCAGGGCACTGACCTGCTCCTCATCCTCAAGGGATGCTGCCAGCATCAAGGCTTGAAGGAGAAAGAAGGGAAATGGAAAAGTAAGAAGCCTGGGAGATTTGCAAGTTTTGCTCTTGATGTTTCAGGCAAATTAAACCCAAATAAACCCAAAAATAGAAAAAGCAACCCACAGGCCCAGAGCTCCAGTCCCAACAAAGTCCTATTAGTCTTAACAGCACTAAAGCGACTCAATTAATGAAAATCAAATAAAAAGAAGCAGCCCAACTTATTCTTTCAGAGTTCAAGACAGCAAAAGCACCAGCCTGCCCCAGACAAAACTCTTATTTTTTCTTTTCTTCTTTTCCTTAAATGCATTTATTCATTAAGGTTCCTTTGTAGGTTGTGTAATGAGTCATTTCTTGCTTCTCTATGAAGTGCAGAGGGATGGAGAGGAACAGGATTTAAACAGAGGATGGAGACACTCACAAAGCCTTTAGAAAAGCTTGAAAAGCTCTTGAAGGAATCACAGATAAAGTGAAGCAACTCCTCACATGGACTCCAAACCCTTTTCTTTATCACTGCAGTTTTCCCAGGGTCTAAGCCTGGGCAGCTCCTTGCTCACAGCCAGCACAGAAAGCCATCTCCTCTCCTCCACCCAAAAATAATTTGCTGAGCTTTCTTAGTCCCCAGAAGAGCTTGAGAAGAGAAATTCAGAGCTCGAGCAGCAAGCAGCAGGGATGCTGCTCCTCCCATGGACCTGGTGGCTCACAAGTGTGGATTTGACTATCTCTGCACCAGTGAAACATGGTCAAGGGAGATCATAGAAGTTGGTATCTTCAACAGCATGAGGCATTTTGTGTCTCTTACCCTGCAGCCAGAGAAGCCCCAGCAGCCCCCAGCTCGGAGCGAGCCACACAAGTCCATGTGCTCCCAGAATCACACAACCATGGAATGCTTTGGGTTGGAAGGGACCTTCAAGATCATCTGCTTCCAACCCCCCTGCCATGTGCAGGGACATCTCCCACTAGATCAGGTTGCTCAATGCCCCATCCAACCTGGTGGGGAGGAAGAGTCCTTCCAATCCATCAGGTCAGTAATGCCAAGCTCCACAAAAAGGCCAAGAGACAAACACTCCCATCACCAGCCTTTTCTCAGACTGGATCTGGAATATCCAGGTTTGGTCCCACAACTGCTGCCAGGAGTTCCCCTTGGCTCTCCAGGACCTTCAAGTCCTCCCTTCATCAACACAAGTTTTGAGGAAGCAAAGCCAGCAGGGAGGTGTGACAGGAGCCTGCAGAGGGGCTGGACAACAGGAATGGCACATGTGTCAGTGCAGCAAACAAAAATCCCAAAAAGGCACAACCTGAGCCCAAATCCACTGCTGTCACAGTTTTCCAGCAAGAACTCCACCTTGTTCTTGAGTAGAAAACATGGACTAGAAATTAGGAAGAAGTAGATATTAGGAAGAAATCCTTCCCCGTGAGGGTGGTGAGGCCCTGGCACAGGTCGCCCAGAGAAGCTGTGGCTGCCCCATCCCTGGAAGTGTCCAAGGCCCAGTTGGATTTGGAGCAACCTTGGATAGTGAAAGGTGTCTCTGCCCATGGCAGGGGGTGGAATTGGATGATCTTGAAGGTCCTTTACAACGAAAACCATTCTGTGACCCTCTTATTCTGTGAAGTGGCTGGAGTGATGGCCATGATCACGTGAGATCTCCTACCTTCCCTAGAATGGTGTCTCTCGCTTTTCTAAAAGTTATTTTCTCTGAAGAAGAAAAACATTTTAAAAGAGGGGGAAAAAAGGAACAAAAGCAAAACTCAAAGTGATAAAAAGCCCCCAGAAAACACAAAATAAATTTAAAAAAACCCCAAAACATCCAAAGACAGAATCTAGAGGAACTTTTCCACTGCCACCTAGACCCCTTCCAAGGGTTCATATGCCAATCTAATAATAAAGCTGTCATATGGGGTGATGTGATTTCAGTTTTCAAGCTGGAAGTTGCTATGGGAGGCTGTTCCCTGCAGCAGCGCTGCACTGCATTTGTAAAAGGCCTTCCCAGCACCAGACACTGATTTTTGAGCAGGAAAAAATGCACTATTTTTGGTTTTTTAAAAGGCCCATAAAAAGCAGTAGTGCTGGGGAAAAAAAAAAAAAAAGAAAGAAAAAAAAGATGTAGATTAAAATAAGCCCAAATAAATGAAAAATGGGGCTGTAATTCAGATGTCCATAGAAATGTGGTGCACTAAAACCCCCTTGTCAAAGCTAAAGCACCAGGAAAACCTCAATTTTTCAAATCCATGCACGTCAGCTGAGATGGGGTTGCTGCATTTGCCAACACCAGGTTGTCTGGGATGTGGGAGAAGTTAAAGCCAATCAGATCTCAGGTGCTGCACAGATGAAGTGCAGGAATGAGAACAGTGACTGCCTTTAGATGTGCCTTTAGATCTTGACTCTGATAAAAAACAAAGCATCACTTCACAACAGGTGGAGGAAGTTTACTCAGCTCTTTAGAATTAAAAAAAAAATAAATATATATATAAGAAGTTGTGCTAAGAATGAAATATATCTCTATGTATTTCTATATATACACCCAGAGAGTTTTGTAAAGCTGGTCAAATACAAATGACTCTCTTAAAACTAACAAATAAGCAAATATAGAAGATATTTTCTTTAGCAAATTGCAAGATTTAGGAGACTGTTACAACCTGCAGGATTTACAGAGGAAACATCACAAGAAGGAGGATTCACCACAAGGACAGAGCCAGGAAGCAGCAGCAGGAGGAGGTGCAGTCTCTTTTTACCTTTACACAGTGCACTGAAGACCAACAAATCCTGATTTATAAAGGGCTTTTAATTCATGTTGCCAAAGCTTCCAGCCATTAAGTGCCTTAAATCTTTGCAGGTTAAGGAGAGGAGAGGTGGTGGGTGAGATGTATGTTTTAGGATGAAGATCTGCAGAGCAAACACATCACAGTTCTGTGGACATGGGCCTGGATGAGGAGAATGTCAGGACACAGAACTGTGTTATAGAGGGGCTGTGCTGGAACCTTGTTCTCACCAACCCAACCCAATGTTTGGGTTATTCCCCTGGTGGGGAATGTGAAGCTCGAGGGCAGCTTTGGCTTCAGTGACCATGAAATGGTGGAGTTCAAGATCTTTAAAGCAGCCAGGTGAGTGCACAGAAAGCTCACTTCCCTGGAATTTAGGACAACAGATTTTGGCCTCCTCAGGGATCTGCTCGGTAGAGCCATGGGATAAACCCTCGGAGGAAAGGCTGATATTCCAGGATCACCTCCTCCAAACTCAAGAGCGATGCATCCCAACAAAGATGATGTCAGGAAAAAGTGCCAAGAGGCCTGTGAGGATGGACAAGGAGCTCCTGGACAGACTCAAACAGCAAAAGGAAGCCCAGCGAGGGTGGAAACAGCCTGGGAGAAGTACAGAGAGATTGACCAAGTGAGAAAAGCTAAAGCCCTGGCCAGGGACATCAGGGACATCGAGGACAACAAGAAAAGCTTCCATAGGTATGTTTGTGATAAAAGGAAGACTAAGGAAAATGTGGGCCCTCTCCAGAAGGAAATAGGACACCTGGTTACTCGGGACATGGAGAAGGCTGAGGTTCTCAACAACGTCTTACCTCAAGACTTCACTGGCAAGTGCTACAGTGACTCTGCTGAGATGCTCTTTCTTCATCAACATCAAGAGCCAGGGGGCAAGAAATCCACCAGACAGGGTCACAGATACGAATTTCTGTGATGTCAAAGTTTTCAGGCCCAATTTGAACTGTGATGGAAGGTACACACAGGTGAAACGTTGAGAGAAAAGAAGAAAAAGTGATTTGAGTCTGATGTTCGGACAAGCAACTGAGATGCTATAGGAGAGAGATTTCCATAGCAGGATCCAGCTTAGGCCCTGCACTCCACTGATGAGCATTTCACAATGTCTGTGTCTGAGACAAAATCCCAACGTGGACCAGGGAGTCTTTTGCCAACAGAACTTTTGCCAGAACATACAAACAACCCAAATAAAACTCTTTATCAATAAGTCAGTATTTGTTTAAGTGCCCAAACCCCAAACCAACAACAATCCGGAGCCCAAAGAACTAGGCAAGGTAAGAAACAAGACACTGAGAAGCACCAGCTACAGTGAAAGTACCAGGAACATAATATTCAATTCAAGGTATTATATTAATTTAACTATTTTGCTAAAACCAGACTAAATTATTGCAGAAGACCTTTCCACCAGCCAAGGCTTCAGAGCCCAAACAGGTCACCCTTCATATCCCCCAACACTCCTCCTTCCCCAGCACTCTGTTAATAAACTCAGGGATGTCCTTCCCAATGTCTCAATGCCCTGTCAGCAGAAATTCAAATCAATCCAGCCCTGGAAGCAGCTGCAGCAAATAACTCAATCACGTTCATCATTTTAACTTATCCTATTTATGAATCAGGTCAAGCTTGAAATCTCCATTTACATTATCAGCCTTGGTGATATTAAGATAATCACGCAGAGGACTGATCAAAGGTTCCCTGGAACTTCGGAGTGCAGGAATTATCATACAACAACACTTTATCTGCTCCAGTGTCCTTCTTTGACTATTAGGAATACTTCCTTCCCTAGAAATTAGGACAAGGAACAAGACATTGAACAAGAAAACCCTGCCAATTTAAGAGTAACAGAGCAGCAGAAACTGTCCACAAATCTCCAAAAAACCATGAATGTCATCTGGTTTTTAAACAGAACAGGTTGAATCAGGCTTTGAGTAACCTGGTCTAGTGGAAGGTGTCCCTGTCCATGGCATGGGTTGGAACTTCAGGGACTTTAAGGTCCCTTCCAACCCAAACCATTCTGGGATCCTACGATCTGCTGGAAACCTCTGAGAAAAAGGGATCCTCAAGCTACCTTGAATTGCTTTTATTTCCCTTAGGCTGGATGGAAGGACATTTATACTTTTTCCAGGCTGATACCGAAAATCACCTGAAATGGTTCTCTAAACTGCCTCCATTTCTTTCAGCCCTGCTACCAAAGGTGAACCCTGGAACTCCTAAAATGCAGAAATACTCTGCCCATGCTCTTCCAATCCCTTCTCCGTTGTTCCTCCACCAGCTGCAGCACCTGCACAGCATCACCAGGTCACAACTGGTGCAGATCTGACAACAACCACCAAAAAATAAGAAATGAGAAAAAGCAATTCCTGTCTTCCCAAAAAACTTTCGCTCTGCTGTTCACCTCCAAATCGCTGTTTTTCTTCCTACAACAAATGGAATGTAACATCATTCTGCTATTTTTGGAGAGAGATGCTTTATGCAGAGTGTGGGCAAAGGGAAACAATTTGTATCCTGATTTTAAGATTGCGGAAAGAGGGGGGGGGAAATGGAAGGATGTAAGACAATAAAACAGTTTTATGTGAGAAAAATAAAAATCTAGAACTATTTTAATTGAAGTGCTTCACTTCTGATACCAGCTATTAAAAATGTAGATATAATTCTTTATTTATCTCATTGCAGCAAGAAAACTTTACCACACACACAAAGAAAAATCACATGGGACATAATCCAACAGCAATCTCCCTCATTAACTCGAGAACTACGACTTTCTATTGAATACTTCAAGTGTGATTACACTGTAACAAAATGGCACCGTGCCACAAAGTCCTGTAAATTATTCCCTCTCAATACCTCCCTTCCTCACAAAGATGCCAGGAGGCTGAGGGGAAAGAAAAGTGCTCCCAGATCAAAGTGAAAGGCAGCAAAGAAACCAGGAAGATCCTCCAAGTGATTGTGCTTGTCCCAAAGTGGAAAGGTGACCTTGGTGGTTGGTGTTGCATCTTTTAGCCAGGATCTGGGTATTGATCCGAGGGGATGCTTTCTGCAAAGGATTTGAACACACAGGGTTTAAAATGATGGTAACCTGCTCCAGGTCATAACTTTGAATGCAGTTAATGCTGCTGGCTCGATTTTAGAGCTACCAATGGCAGAAAATTTTCAGCTTAGTTTTCTCTAATGTGGAAAAAAACATCACAAGTAGCAGAGGTGAAAGGTCAAAACAGTTCCATGGGTGAAGCACAACCTCAGAGGGACTCCAGGTCCCATACTCATGGCAGGTGAGCTTCGACTGAGAATCTCAACCATCCTTTCTCCACCCCCTTCTTCAGTTTAGGAGGAAGCAAATAAGAGCAGAATCCCAAATATTGCCAAGTCCAGGCAGCAAAATGAGAACACAGATCATTAAGTACCTTGTCATCACTTCAAGGACTGGGATGTGCAAGAAGAGGCTTGCAGAGGTATGAACAGCAGCCAGACTGCTGAGCAGGCACATCTGAGTGGTAAACACCAACATGAATCCTATTCTAATTCCCTGAATGTGTTAGAGAACAGGGAAGAGAGGAAAAGCCATTCCAAAGCCAAGCCCACCCACGTAACCAACATGTTTTGTCTTGGAATCCAGTTTGGCTTCTCTACAGCCAAGGGAGGGAGACTGGAGCCTCCCCAAAGGAGCTCCACTGACCATGGAAGGGGTCACAGATCTCCTGCAACTTCTTCAAGTCCTTTGGGACTGGTGTCATCACCACTTGAGCCTGACCATGGAAATGAGCAGAGCCCATCCAGGACAAGCAACCTGCTCTAGTGGAAGATGTCCCTGCCCATGGCAGGGAGTTGGAATGAGATGGTCTTGAAGGTCCCTTCCGACCCAAACCGTTCTGTGATTCTGTGGTCATGGGGGACATCAACTGATGAGCAAAGAAGAGGACAACAAGCTCATGGTCCCCAAAATGCCAAGTCACTGCCTTCTTGAGGATGCAAGTTGTTTTTTTTCCCTTATGTAAATGATGCAGGAAATTTAGCTCAATTATCTACTGGATGACACCACCGGCACCTCAAAAAGAAACTCTGCCCCAGGCTAATACTTTCAGGTAACAAATGGGATGCATAGCAAAGAAGACAGAATAACATCAAGATTATTGTAAGGTAAAATATCATTATTATAGATTCTTATAACATAAAATTCATCACTCAGAGGGTGGTGAGGCCCTGGCACAGGTTGCCCAGAGAAGTTGTGGCTGCCCCATCCCTGGAAGTGTCCAAGACAAGGTTGGACAGGGCTTGGAGTAACCAAGGTGTTACTTGGAAGGTGTCCCTGCCCTTATCAGGGAGGTTGAACCAGGATGATCTTTAGGTTCCTTCCAACCCAAACTACTCTAAATTTTTATGGAAATTATAAGGTTAAATTGGTGGTGCAGTGTCATTTAGATCTTATTCCTTTTAATAGAGAAGGAGATTACAAAAAGGAGAGAGATGAGCAGCAAAAATGCTCTTTGGCCCATGGAGACTGGGGAGAAGGAAGGAGACACACTGAAGGATTGAGTTTGACTTGGAAAGGAAATGGGCACCAAACACAGCAGAAATAATGAACCCAATAAGGAACAGTTTAGAGAAGACATGTAGAATCTCTCTGCTTCCTACCACATACCAGGAAAAAACAGGAAATCTCCCTCAAAAAAAAAAAAAAAAAGTCAGGAAATATTGAAGAGATGATTGAATTTTTTTGAGTTATTGACCTGCAGCACAGGTTTTGGAGGCCAAGAACTCCAACATCCAAAGGTACAGGGGAAATTCATAACAAGACCAGCCAAAGTTGTCATAACTAAGTTGTGACATGAAATGCTGAAGCCAGACTTAATGATTAACCATCAGGAGAAACCTGGGGGGAAATCACCACCTCATTTGCATATCAGGACATTGCTTCCTCCTCTTTTGAGTCTTTTATTAGTGGCCACCATCCAAAAGAGAGATTCCTGAGCTAAACGAACCCTGTGTCTCTCTAGGCAATTCCTAGACTACTTATAATTAAAGGCACCATTAAGCCTTCAGAGAAGCAGATGCCAATCCATGTCAGAAGTTACACAGCTGAGTAGGGTCTAATTATGCTGCAGTCAAGGGATGCACCATATCCTGAACAGATGTCATTTTAGAGGGAGCTTGTTCCATATCTTACAATTTTAAGATTATTTGAGATGGTTTTGCCTGTATTATCCCTTGTTTAGAAAAGACAAGACCGTCCCCAGTTATCTGCCTGCAAGCCTAAGATGGGGTAAGGGGTAAACAGAATAAAAAGCACATCTAATCACGGGGAATTAATTAAAAAAAATAAGTAAAAAAACTTTACATGGAGAAACAATCCCTTCTTTCCCATTTCACACTTTTTTGGGGATAGGGTGATATTTTGGGCTCCCTTTTTGTATATTTACTCAGTGGTTGCACAGCTAAGCGACCGCACATTTTCAGGAATGGATGAACTAGTAAATGCTACATTCCCAGTTCACCCATTCCCAAAAAAGACTTTTATAAACAATGTAAAACAGTGATTAAGCGCCATGAAAAGGGCTCTTCCACAACCTGGTCCAGGTGGCAGAACACCCCAAAATATCTTTGGGATTAAGGCTCTGATCAAGTTCTCACTTTTGCGACTAAACGGGAAAAGAGAGTCCAAACTACAGATCGACTCAGGAACAGCCATCACATAAGATACTAAAAATATCATCATCTAAACACAGGAAGGTCAAAAAATAAATTCTTAACTGCCTTCTCAACATAACGCAGAAAGCAAGTCTATTCTTGAGCACGCACCAAGGCCAGTGAGTTTGGGAAAAAGACAGATGGGAGAACATGTAGGAGAATATGTTCTCTGAAGACTTCCACAAATAGGCTACCAAAAGTCAAGAGAGATGCTGTCAAGAGAGATGCTGTGTCACAAGGGATGCAGAAGTCACAGGAGATGCATTTCTTTGACATTCATCACCAGGAGATCTTCCTGAGTAGATAAAAGAGTCTCTACCACTTGTTCCCATGGCACTGCTTCCAGACACTTAGCCTATTCTTTTCCTCCATTTTCAAACAAAATGGCCCTATTGTCATGGAGTGACAGATGCCACTTTGCCAGCCTTTCCCAGCAACATGGTGGTGATCATCACAAAGAATTACAGAGATACAAGAACCATCAATGGTCTATGTTGACTTGCCCTTCTATGAGTCCCATTCTCCTGCCCTTTCAGCTGCTCTTGCAACTTCAAACTGTTGGGCAGCTTAATCAAATTGGAGAAAAGAAAAATAAATTAAAATCCTAAACCATAATTATCAGCCTGAAAGTTAAGTGAGATAGTAAGGATGGGAACTCTATTCCCATGGAGACAGGCTGAGAGAGTTGGGGGTGTTCAGCCTGGAGAAGGGAGACCTTAGAGCCCCTTCCAGTGCCTAAAGGGGCTCCAAGAGAGCTGGAGAGGGACTTTGGACAAGGGCATGGAGTGATAGGACAAGGGAGAATTACTTTAAACTGAAGGAAGGTGGGCTTAGATATTAGGAAGAAGTTCTTTATAATAAGGGTGGTGAGGCCCTGGCACAGGTTGCCCAGAGAGGTTGTGGACACCCCACCCCTGGAAGTGTTCAAGGCCAGGTTGGATGGAGCTCTGAACAACCTGGTCTAGTGGAAGGTGTCCCTGCCCATGGCAGGGGGTTGGAACCAGATGATCTTTAAGATCCTTTCCAATCCAAACCACTCTGTGATTCCATGATTCAGCAACTGGGTTTCTCACATAGACACACCCTGACAAGCACCAGAGTATCAGTGTTTTGCATCCCAAAAACCCCTCGTGAGAAGCAGATGCCCCACAACCAGAGGCCTGAGGAGTGTGTTCTTGGTCCCTAAATATCCAGTGCCCAAACAACAAATGACAAAGTTTATTTCCAACATAAACCTATTGTGTCCAACAAATGCATCCACACTGCTCTCCCGTTGTTGAAGAAATTGGGACCATAATTAAGTAGAGCAAGGGACAAACAGAAAGGTACCACTTCAGTCAAAAAAAGACCCGATTTTTGTCACTTTATTCCAAAAACTAGATCTGTATCATTCATTGCATGAATATGCTTTCCTATTTTAAAAACTTTCATCATCTAACACAGAGACTCGTTTGCAGTCAAGTCAGAGCAGAACTGGTGGATGCCAACGCAGCTGGATCTCAACAACCGTTCCGCTAAAGTGCAGTCTAAAAATTAAGGGAATGCCAGAGATTACTAAGAAAAATACAGCAATGCATCTGTAGGTTTCCAATCGGAAGTCATCTCATGGAGAGGGAAACAATTCCAGGTGCAGAGGAAGCCATGCAAAGGCAGAATTTGCAATAGTGCAGCTTCAAACCAAGTCACAGCTGCCTTTACTGCAATGACCCTAACTGGCATTTCCAGATGTGAGGCAGGAAAATCAGCTGACAGGAGCATCTTTGCCTACAACTCTAGAAAATGTAGGTTGAAAAAAACATTGAGTTCTATACAAGGCATCAATGAAGGAAAAATAAAATTAAAAATGCATTCTTGTTTATTTTTCATATCTTGAGCTGGTTAAAGCAGTCCACGTCCTCCAGAGGCATTTATTTATCACCATCCTCAATTCTGAAAGCAAACTCCAAGTGATAATCCACAATCCTCCTACAAAACTAAACTGAGATGGATGGAGGATGAGAGGTATCATTTCAGACAGTTTATATTGCTCACAGTATCAAGAACTGCATTCAGGCTGCAGGAAAGGTCATTCATAAATTGAGGGCAATGGAAGACAACAGAAAAGTTTACAAACAACAGAAAAATTAGCTAAGTAGGGCATTCAGGGGAAAGAGCAACCAGAGAGCAAGTTTGGAAATGCAAGAGCCTTCCTCATCCCAGACATGAGCACACTCATCCTCAGAGGCCCAGAACTGCTTATGATGGAGCACACAAGCTTTGTATCGGTGCCATCAATAGTAGCACCCAGTGTGACAGGAACCTCCTCCTTGGCAAAGTCACACACACCAACAGAAAAGAACAGTTTGGAGTCATCTCCTGTCTCCCAGATGGCTCGTTCCTGTTAGTGCAGAAGTCTGGGGAGCCAGGATCTCCCTCCAGTAAAGTGCAAAGGATTGCTGCCCTGAGCTGGCTGCACTTCAGCTCTCAGTCTTTTTGGGAACACTACAGGAGATGAGCAATGAGGTACAGGAGATAAGCAATGTAAAGAGTTCACTTCTTCCTTCCTGAACACCATCAGCTGATGAAAACACAGTTTCTCGAGTAAAGGAGAAACTCTTTCTGCGGTTTTGTTGGAAGAACATGATGGAGGTCTGCACTGCGTGGAACCTGGTCCAGTGGAAGGTCCCCTGCCCATGGCAGGGGGTTGGAAGGAGATGGTTTTTAAGGTCCTTTCCAACCCAAACCATTCTGTGATTCTGTGATTTTATGTCATCAGCAGACAACTGACACACAGCACTGCCACTGACTTCAGTGGGTCCTTCATGGCCCAAACTCCAGTTGGGAGTTAAAGAAGAAAACTCTTGTGAGGAGAGATTGCGGGAGCTGGGTCTGGTTAGTCTGGAGAGGAGAAGACTGAGAGGGGATCTCATCAAAACATACAAATACCTCAAAAATGGGTATCAAGAGAATGGTGCCAGACTCTTTTCAGCGGTGTCCAGTGACAGAACAAGGAGCAGTGGACACAAACTAAAACACAAGAAGTTCCATCTCAACACGAGGAAGAACTTCTTTACATTGAGGGTGGCAGAGCACTGAACAGCCGACCAGGCAAGGAGTAGAGTTTCCTTCTTTGGAGGCATCCAAACCCATCTGGATGCATTCATATGTCACCTGCTCCAGGTGACCCTGCCTTCTCATGGAGGTTGGACTGGATGATCTCCAGAGGTCCCTTCCAAATCTAAATATTCTGTGATTCTGCAAAAATATGAAGAAGCTCAATCTACCAGGATTGAATCTCACCCTTCTTTCCTTTCTAAATTTGGACTATCCACATAGACACACTTGCCCCAAAACAACTGAGGATCTCTAAAACACAGGTATCCACCCTGACCTCACAGAGGGGCTACTTTTCATGACCGTGCTCCTTGACATTATTATTTTTTCTTCTTACATGGGTAATCTAGACCTGGACACATAGTAACTGATTGACTAGAAGATACAAAAAAACCAGATAATCAGTGAATTTGTTCATCCTTTCCTTGAGGACATGGACATATTAAGTCCTTATGTGCTTCATGAACACACACGCTGATGGTTGGGTAGAGGAGAAAATCAGTGAACTGTACACTTGTCTCTGATGTGATTAACTCAATCAACCTGCTGCAGTGGAAGAGGCAGAAAGACACCAACACACTTCCTTAAAGGAAGCGAAAGACTTCAAACTATCAAAAAAAGGAAAAAAAAGTAATTTCTGTAAACAACCTAATGGTGCTCATCTGCTCTCACTTTCAAACCAGTGCCCCAAACACCGTATTTGTATTTAATTTTCTGGTTGGCCAAGTAGAAAAATAACCCACTCCTCAGGCTTCCAGCTTTATTTATGCACTTGGTTAGGACAGAGCTGAACACTCAAACCTGTCATTGAAGGGTTCAGGTGCTCCTGGCTCTGGGTTGCACTCCATGAAGGCTTTGCATTCCACACCAGAGCCACTGAAGCACAGAATTGTTAAGGTTGGAAAAGACCTCCAAGATCATCGAGTCCAACCGTTAACCCAACACCACAAAAACATGTCCCAGAATGCCATATCCATAGGTTTTTTTGAACACTTCCAGGGATAGTGACTCCACCAGTTCCCCGGGGAGCCTGTTCCAATGCTTCGCAACCCTTTCAGTGAAAAAATATTCCCTAATGTCCAACCTAAACCTCCCCTGGTGCAACTTGAGGCCATTTTCTCCCATCCTACCACTTGTTAGCTGGGAGAAAAGACTGACACCCACCTCACTACACCCTCCTTTCAGGTAGTTGTAGAGGGGGATAAGGTCTCCCCTCAGCCTCCCTTTCTCCAGGAGAGAACAACATTGCCCAGAAGAAACCACCTTCCACCCCATCACGCCAACTGAGGTCCCACCATGTCCCAGTAGCTGGAACTCATCCTCTCCAGCTAGGAGTGCAGCAAGATTAATTGAATCCAAGAGAAAGCATAAGCTGCCTCACAGAGCTAAGATTACATCTCATCTACCCAAAATCGCAGTATTTTTAAAATTATTTTTGGTGGGGTTTTGTTTAGAATTAATCGAACTCTGGAGCTGGCTCAGCACACCAATGCCAAAATGTTGGACAAGGCTAAAACTCATTAATTCACTTAAAAGAGAGTGGAACCCTGACTTTTATTGGCTTGAAATGATGCAAAAAGGCATCTTTGGGCTGCAGCTCTGTGATGCATCGGCTCTGACAAGGGGGGAGCTCAAGACCTGCCCGCAGTGCTCCCTCCCACCCCAGCCCACCCCACGGCTGCCTCTCCGCTCTCCTGCTCATCCAGCAGCTCATGCTGTAAATCAGATCAATGAAACATTCAGTTAAAAATAACAGCCAAACCCTCCTCCATCGCAGGAGAGCCTTTAGCATTACAAATGATGAAAGCACGTTGCTAAAAAAAGCAAGATGAGTTGAGAGTGATTTCTGAGAAGGTGGCAAAAAAAACCCCCACACCAGCTCCATGCCCAGCCAAGAGAACAAGGGCTGGGCTGCTTCAGGCATTGCTGGGTCTCCAGAATAACCATGATAGTGGGAAAACAGGTCTCAGTTCCCCCAGTTAGTGGCTACTTAGATCAAAGATGGTGCCTGGCCCCACCCTGGTGGTGATGCTGTAGGAGCAGGACATTCAGAGGACACCACCATCCTCTGCTTGTGAGCCAGTCCTTGGGCATCTCCTTGCCCAGTGGGGTGTGTTAGTCCTGCCTCGTGGCTGGGAGACAGAGGGAAAATGTTGGGATGCAGCTTTCAGGGTCAAGAAACATCATCCTCGTGGTGAGCACAAGCACTTGGCCTGGGGTGCTTATTGAAACTGTGAGAGAAGAGAGAGACGACATCCCTGGGGATTCTTCCAACTATTTTTATAATTGCTGCTTAGAAGGGGTGGGGGGTTGGGGTTTTTTTCCCTCTTTTCATGTCATCTAAGCACACATTAAACAGATATCCAGCCCCTCTTCATCCTGCAATCCAGATGGATGCCCCTCTGCAACATGAGGATGCACTGCAGCCTCTCTCCTCGCATTTCCAGCACTGGGATTCGACACAGTGATTGTGGTTTTTAATGCCTTTTACAAACATCTAATTCACTCTGTATTAATCCCTCAGAGCAGCTACTCCTTCATTTTACCCTTGAAGACACGAAGCTAAAATATTCATGGACTTGAACACAAAACCCTACAGCTCTGAGCAGTTGTTCAGGACAGAGGACGTGCTGTTACACAGTTCTCTGATATAGTAGAGCACTATAACACCACCCTTGCAATAAAAGTACAGAATGAGCTTCCAAAGATGCTTTTCTAAGTGAATTTAGGTTTAATGAAAAGCTCTTCTTGCTTATTTCTCACTTTTCCTCATCCTTTTTTGGGGGAGTGGGGCTGACAGGGGCTGTTCATTTTCAAGTTCAATATTAAAAAAAAGTGACCCAAAAAGATATTGCAAATACACTATTAAGTCATGGCACAAGGCGTATTTCAAATGAATGCAGCTGAAATCCTCCAAATTATCAAAATGCTATTTCAATAAGGGGTTTCACTTACTTGAGACATTCATACAACTTCTAAAAGACTGAATCTCTTCTAAGTATTTTAAATCAGTGGAATGGACAAACTCTCAGGAAGGTGACAACAACCCCATCGTCCACATCTCCAGTCTTTCCAAGCTCCAGAGGGCTTCCCAAAGCTGTTTCTGTGGGATATCAGGCTTCCTCAGGACCTACTGACCTGAAACAGTCTTATTAGGATGCTGACCATCTTCTTCTTGCTTCCTTTTACTCTCCAGTAAATCTGAAGTTATCCAAGACAGGAACCAATCTCTGGTCTTGTGCTTGCACATCTCCCAGCTCACAACACCTGTATCCTACAGCAGTGCTGAAGCTTAATCATTACCAGGGGGACCTTCAACAGTAGGACAAGTATTTGGGTGGCTCTACTCTGTCTACCTTCAGGGAAGAGGTTTCTGATGGGAT
Organism: Pipra filicauda; assembly: GCF_003945595.2. Classification (NCBI taxonomy): domain Eukaryota; kingdom Metazoa; phylum Chordata; class Aves; order Passeriformes; family Pipridae; genus Pipra; species Pipra filicauda. Next base: position 31,768 of record NW_024104535.1, read on the forward strand.
GTTGAAGCTTGGTCCTTTCTCCATCATTCCCATGGCATCCTGCCATACACCTGCATCACACTATGGCTTCAGCTGGATGCAGATCCTTAGGGACACAGTTAATGGTGGAGCTGGCAGTGCTGGGTTAATTGTTTATCTGGATGATCTTAGGGGTCTTTTCCAACCTTATGGATTCTATGGTTGAACTCACCATGATGGACACAGGTCACTGTTTTAGGGAGAGCTTTTGGACAGCCTCTCAGCTGCCTCTTGCAGGTCACATCCAGATATCTCCAGAAATCTTTAGTATTGAAGGAGCAAACCAAGGAGATGTGCATTAACCCACGTGTTTATTCCATATCTCAGCCACAACAAATCCCAAACACGGAGCAGGACCTGATACACACAGTTTAACTTGACCTTTGACTATGATGGAGCCAAAGCAAGGTCATTCCAGCCCACAGATATTCCTGACTCAAGCCAGCATGTGCAGATCAAAGACATTCAGATCTCAAACCTCGAAGGTAAGTGAACAACAGCATCGAATCCCCCCAGTTGTTCCACCTTAAATAGACAAGAGGGAGGTGTTAACACTGTAGTGGTGCTTTGCAATTCAGGCAATCTGTGTTCAACTGCCAGGTTTGAATCAGCTCTGGAATGCAGCAGTGTGTATCCAGGAGAATTAAAGACAAGTCACAGCCCTCTCACCTGCATCCAAAGCATCCCAGAGCTGCAAAATGCATAGGAAAGACTCCTGGTTGAACGGGATGTTATTGTGCTTCAACAGAGCATAGCAAGGAATGGACTTGCATAATTTTAATTTTTAATGTTCAAGGAGACTAAATTAAAACACAAAAGAAAATCACAAATATTTCCCAAAAAGATACGACAATTACACTCCAAGTGGCAAGAAACTGGCACTGTGTTTATGACTGGAAGAGTTTGGGAGTTACCCTGAACCAGTTCATACCATTGATTTCTTTGCATCAGCCTGCTGCAGTGGGTAGATAAAACAGAGCTGCACCCTCTGCATAAACTGTGTTTAGATACATAAATCCCTGCAAAGTGGCTTTTTATTTTGAGGCAAAACCAGAAAGAATTATACACTGCATTAAATATTTCCTTCTCTTTGTCCCCTCCTCGACCGTCTGCAAGATCAATTAAAGTGCTTTTGCATAAAACAGGCAGAGAGGAGTGAGCTCCAAAAATAAATAAATAAATAAATAACGAAGCCACTCTTGCTTCCAATGCGATGCCTAAAGAAAACAAGCACAAGGACTTAAAGATTCCCAAAGTGAAAGAGAAGGAAATGGGGAAGGTTTAATCACACACTTACAAGGCAGCAAAATAGATTTCTCAAGTCTTAATATCTCTTGTGAAATTTTAAGTGCTCAGTAACATGCTGCAGCAGGCTGAGCCCTCACACGGGATATGTGTGTGACTCCCTCCCTTGCACTCACAAAGACACATTTGGTGTTTCCATCACTTTTCTACTTCCAAAGAGATCAAAATGAAACTATGAGCAATCATGCTGGGGCTTAACAAGTTCCTTTACGGAGGTCTTGCTGTCCTGCAGCTCAGCAGCCTCTGGCCAGCTACACTGCAACCTCTGGAAGCATCAGCACAACTTCCCTGCACACTGACCAGGAACGAGACTCATGGCCACAGCCACAGAGAGACAACCCCGAGTTCAACTGGTCTCCCAGTTACCAACTGGAATGATGACTGAGAAAAAGGGAGGGAGATCATCCCACTAGGAAAACTCAAGATCTACTGTCTTCTCCCTGAGACTGCTCTTTGTTATGTCTTCACAGGGCAAGGGAGGAACTGTTCCCATCAAAATCCCATATCTTAGTTTCAAAGGAAGACATTTTTTTACAATGAAGTTGGTGAATCCCTGGACCAGGTTGCCCAGAGAGTTGGTAGATGCCCCATCCCTGGAAATATTCAAGGTCAGGTTGGATGCACTCCAGAGCAACCTCATCTAATGGAAGGTGTCCCTGCCTATGGCAGGGGCTTGGACTACATGACCCTTAAAGGTCCCTTCCAGCCCAAACCGTTGTATGATTCTATGATCCCACCAGGCCCCAGAGACTTGTGTGTGTGTCAGTGGTGTAGCAGGTCACTGACCATTTCCCCTTGGATTAGGGGACCTTCCTTTGGTTCCCCATCCCTGACTTCTGATTCACGGCCTGGGTACCCCAAGAACAACTTGGTCTTACTATTAAATACCAAGGCAAAGGAGGCATTAAGTACCTCAGTCTTTTCACTGAGTTACTCCCCACAGCCAATAAAGGATGAAGATTCTCCTTCACCCTCCTTTTGTTGCTGATGTATTTATAGAAACATTTTTTATTGTCCTTTATGGCAGTAGCCAGATTAACTTCTAGTTGGGCTTTGGCCTTTCTAATTTTCTCCCTGCATATCCTCACAATATCCTTGTAGATATCCTGAGCTGCCTCCTCTTCTTACAAAGGTCATAAACTCTCCCTTTGTCCTTTAATTCCACCCAAAACTCTCTGTTAAAGTAGGCTGGTCTTCTTTTTTGCCAGCTTGTCTTTTGGTACACAGGGGTGTCCTGCTCCTGGACCCTTAAGATTTCCTTCTCAAAGCACATCCAGCCTTCCTACACTCCTTTGCCCTCAGGACTGCCTCCCAAGGGACTGTCTCAACCAGTCTCCTAAAGAGACCAAAGACTGCCCTCCAGAAGTCCAAGTTAAGTTCTGAGACACCCTTACTTGTCCAAGAACCAAAAACTCTTATTTTGCAATCACTATGCCCCAAACGACCTCTGACCATCACATCACCCACAAGTCCTTCCCTGTTCCCAAAAAACAGATCCAGTGGGTGCTTTCCCTTGCTGGCTCCCTCAGCTGAGCTATGGAATTCTCTTCCACACATTCCAGGAACCTCCTGCCCTGTTTCCTCTCTTCTGTATTGTATTTCCAGCAAACATCTGGTCAGTTGAAGTCCCCCATGAGAACAAAGGCCAGCGATCACGAGGCTTCTCCCAGCTACTTATAGAATAATTCATCCATCTCTTCATCCTGGTTGGGTGCTCTATAACAAAATCCCAAGATATCTGCCTTGTTGGCCTTTCTCTTGATTCTGATCCATAAACACTCAGCCCTTCTGTCAACATCAAGCTCCAGATGACGAAAACACTCCCTAACACACAGGGTTACCCCACCAGCTTTCCTTCTTTCCCTGTCCCCTCTGAAGGTTCATCACTCCAGTTGCACTTGTCATCCCACTGTTTCTGTGATGACAAATATGTCACAGATTTCCAGCTCCTCCTGTTTGCTGCCCGTGCTGTGGGCATTGGTGTAGTTGGGCTATTGATCCCACTGCTTTGGGGGGAAGAAACCCTAATTCCTACATGACCACTTTCAGGCTTTTCCACAGTTTCTAACACATTAGCATCCTCGGTGTGCTTGGATCTCCACATGGATATCCATCTCCTACCTGCACTTGGCAGAACAAAGGACGTCTCTAGCCCACCATCCCTCCAACACTGGCATTCCACCTCCAGGCTTATCTCCAGCAAGCCTGATTTTATCCCTTTTCCCCTTCAAATCTAATTTAAATCTCTTTCCATGAGCCCTGATAACTCCCATGCAAAGATCCTTGTTCCCTTCGAGACTGGTGTACCCTACATGTCACCAGAAGACCTGGTGTGGTGTAAATGACCCATGATCAAAAACCCAAAAATTCTGCTGGCAACACCAGACTAGGAGCAAGGAATTGATATCCTGGCTTTTCCTGGTTTTCCCCTCATCATTCCCTGCATCTGGGAGGACAGAGGAGAACACAACTTGTGTTCCTGATCCCTTAACCAGTCAACCTCACACCGAAACACAAAAGAAATGAAAGAAGAGAGAAATCACTGCCCTACGAAATTGAAACAGGAGGAAAATAACTTCCAATAATAAAATAAATTAAAAAAAAAAAAACAAAATAAAACAAAAGAAGGAAAACCAAACACCCAAGAAATGAAAACAAAAGCTAAGAGGTGAATAATTCATTTAGGCAATATGCAGTGCCCATACTCTACCTGAATTGTTTACATTGAAGGTTCATGGTTTAATCAGAACAGCCATAAAAAGAAAAGCCAGAGCCATAAGTACAACATTTATCTTGAGTAAACGAAATAGGTTTCTCAGTGAGGCATTTTCATTTAAAATAGAAAAAAAAAAATAGACTGCAGTTTGTCGAGAGACCAGCAAGGGGAGTCGGTGCCTGCGGCTTTGAGTCAACCACGCAGATGCAGTTTTGGGTGGAGAAAACTCAAATAAACAATTCTGAGGTAGTGGCATCAAAAAAACATTGAAGACTGGCAGAAGATACCAGAGGATGATGGACAGAGAGCAGCAAACCCACTAACCTGGAAAAGAGAGACGGCTTGAGACATACTAGAATAGAAAAGAAAAATGATGTTTTGCTTGGAAATTGAATTTTCCTCTCCCTGCAATATTTAATGGAAAGCACATGCTGGAGAGAACTTGGAGGGAAAAAGGTAAAGAACACATGGAATCAAGTCAGGATGGAGCTTGAGATGAAAAAATAAGGGTTAAATGTCAATGTATTTCTGAGTACAATATTCTGATAGCAACATGTTTGTCAGAAAAGACTTGGGCCAATTCCTCTGGTGGCCTTGAGGAGACACCTCGGAGGGCACCAGATGTCTGGGAAAAGAATTCAGAAGGCAAGGCCTTATCACTGAGCCCCAGCACTAGTAACAAATAGGGGGAAAAAAGCCACAAATAAAGATGTATTTTCAAAATAATAGCTCAAATCCGCTTGCAAGGAGTGGGATTTAATAACATTATACAGCATTTAAAGAAAAATGCCAGCAGTAGGAACTCATTAAGCCCTGTATGGGGAACAGCAGCAAAAGCACTGCTGCATCCACAGCCATGCTGGGCTTGTCAACAGAAACGGGGCCACCACGAGCTCTGGGGCCACAGGGAGGTGCAGTCAAGGCTTATGTTCCTCTTTCCTGTTAATCTCATTAACCTCATATTTACTCTGTTGTTGGTAATTACTCAGAACATTAATAGGCATCATTTATGCATATTATTTACTGAATATTACAAATCTCTTTAGCTGTGTCTATGAAACGGGGCTGGAACACGCCAGTGCTCCACAGGCTGTGGAAATCGAGGTAGAAAAATTAAAAAAAAAAAATTAAAAAAAAAACTTCTTAGGGACTTGTTTCCAAGATTTCTTCAATAAATAAAGATAAATAATTGATTCAGATAAATATATAAAACCCTTTGTGTTTTCAAATTCTAGAATAACATTCTAAAAGGAGGAACAGACACTAAGCCAAAAAATACCCAAGGAAAGACTTATTTCCTCCTATTAAGCTGGAGGACACGAAACAACTATTCTTGGCACGATACAAATGACCCTTAACGATATTCCAGGTGAGAAAAACAGATGCAGCTTAGGAAAACTATTTCTGCTGTTAAAGAACTCCATAGGTTTTCCAGACACAGTCTGTTACACCTTGAAAAATGGGACTTTCACTGACCATCTGTTCCCAGCAGAGAACACTCAGGAATGCTCTGGCCAGAAAACCCAACTCAAAGTCAACACACCGTGAGCGTGGGACATCTCAGAGCTTAATGACCAGCCAAGGTCAGGACCCAGGGGAAGAATTTGGGTGGAGACGACCCCTTATTAACCTGTCAAAACAAGGAAACACCATCCAGAGGCGAACACCTGCCAGCGCCGAGCCCACAACGTTCCTACACACCCACCCCAGAGGTTGGGTCTACAACACTCAACATCACATCCAATGAGATGAAGAGATACGGAGACAAACAATCAAAATCAAATTTTAAAAAGCCCTGAAACGAGAAAGGTTATCAAGGAAAGAAAACAGCAAATATCTCTCACCCGTAATTTTACTCCCTTGTGTTGTGGAGCCGCTCGTTCAGCACTGGGCAGCAAAAACCCAACAGAGCCAAGGCCCAGCTCAGCAGTGTTGTCTCTGTTCAGGTAAAAAGAGTAAAAAAAAAAGAAAATCAGAAGTGAAAAGCACACACAGGCCTTTGTCTGTTCTGTTTCCTCCAGTCTGAAGCTCAGGGATTCCCAAGACTGAGGTTTAATCTTTAGATTCAACTGCCTTTGGGAGTTTTCACACCTCATGAATTTGTTAAAGAAACATATACATATATTAGGCAAGCTTTGCTTTTGGCCTACACAATGTCTGTTGACAATGTAACACATGCAGAGAAAAAGAAAACAAAAACACCCCACCTCTTCCTTTTAATTTCAGGGTGCAAACATTAGGGGATACCCAGTGAAACACAGCAAGTAATTTTAATTTTCTGCAATTCATGATTTCACATCATTGTCATTTCCCCCTGCTTTGTGTTCTCATATTTTATATTCCGTATTAGGCAGTTAAAAGGATCTGTCAGCATTTTTCCTACATTTCCTACAAAAAGAAAGGCTGTGCATCTAAAGGGATTGCTAAGACGGAATCACACAACTGGGACAACCAAGTGGACCCAACACTGGACTTTTCAACATTCCCAGGGATGGTGATTCCACCTGGGTAACCTGTTCCAATGCTTGACCACCCTTTCCATGAATAAATTTTTCTCATATCCAACCTAAACCTCCCCTGGTGCAACTTGAGGCCGTTTCCTCTCCTCAGGAACAGCATCCATAAGGATCCAATACCTCAGATAACTCTGGAGACTCTAATGATATAATAAACCCATTTCCCACACACACTTTCATCACCCTTTTTTTTTTTTATTGGTCCAAATTTGGAACCTAATGTTTCAGAAGGAATTTAAGATGCTTTTAATGTAGTTTATTATGCTTTAATAAAAAAATAAAATAGAAAAGAAGAAAAAGAATGGCTTAGGCAACTCAGGTAGAGGCACTTTTACACTGTGTAAAGTTAGGAAATAAAAGTATTATTACAGACAATTATTCCTCAAAGAAAGTGTTTTAATCAAACTGCTGATATTTTTGGCTTGTTATAAGCAGGAGGAGCATCACCACACAAGACTCAGCCTCCCAGACTAATGATCAAAGCTTTCTAATCCCTCCTTGTGATGGGATGCTGGAGAAAGTTAAATTACATGGGATGACACTGGGGCTGGAGAGAGCAGCAAAAGAAGGAGCTCCTGCCCTGAGCTTTCATACCCTGAGAAAAACCACCCAATTACCCTTTCCACCTCTTTGATGAACACAACCTATTTCAACACCCTCAAAAGCTAAGGGCAGAAGCTCCAACACATGGGGAAAAATAATTATTAAGAGCCTTTAAGTTAAAGTACAGCACCCGGCGCCGGCTTTCAAAGACGGGGTAAATAAGTAAGACCTTTAAATTTTAAGATGTTGCTCAGCAACACCTTCTCCTACTACATCACACACATCCCTTCTTCCTCATTATTTCTCTGGCCAAAGGTCAAAATTCCCCTTCCCAAGAGATAAACTTTGCTCTAGAGAGAGTGATGAAACTCCCACATCCAGCTAACTCAGGAGCAATCCACATCTCCATCCTGGAGACCTTCCAAACATCCAGACACGGTGTGATTTCTCAGGGAGGCAGCTTTCCCTCTCTGTAATCACATATAAAGAGTGTGCACCATCACCACAGAGAGGGAGGGCTCCTTGTACAAATCCTATTCCACCTGGAAATGTTCAAGGCCAGGTCGGACGGGGCTTGGAACAGCCTGAGAGAGTGGAAGGTGTCCCTGGTGGAACAAGAAGAACTTTAAGGTTCCTTCCAACCCAAACCATTTCAGGATTCCATGATCTAAAGATATGAAGGACCAATCTACTGGGTGACATCTACATATTGGCAGCTCAACAAAGTCTATGTATTGACATCCAACAGTCTTGGGAGGGTTTTTTTCTGGGTTTTGTGGATGCATTTTGGTTTTCTTTTGGAAATCAATTAGAGAAATGTAAAAGCAGGAGATATATCAACCTGCTCTAGTGTAAGAGTGCTCAGTCCCCTTGCCTGATGAGTGTCACATCTCAGCATGTTCTGAGGTCCCAGAACAGCACAAGCAGCAGAGGATCATAGAATCACATAATCCTAGAGTGGCCTGGGTTAGAAGGGAACTTAAAGTTCATCTTGTTCCATGGACAGGGACACCTTCCACTAGACCAGGTTGCTCAGAGCTCCAGCCCTCCAGCCCTGCCATCACCTACGTGGGAAAGTCACTCCTTGACCCCCTGTATTGCTTCCTGTGTTCTACCAAGTTCCCAGAATTCATCAAAGGAGCAAAATTCAGCAAGTTATGTAGAGCAATGCTGGGAGCTGCAGTTAACTCTTTTAATCAGATGGATTATTCCTTCCATTTGTAAAAAAATCCCAACCAAAAGTAATACTCGGGTGATCCATTGCAATTTAAGCTGGGGTGTGTGGGGGGGGAGAGGAAATTTGATTTGTCTCAAGTGATCTCACCTGGAGCACTCCTGCTCCAAATGAGAACAGCATTATTTTTCCAGCACACAGAGTCCAGCACTGAAATCTCAGGTTGTTCATGGCTCCTAAGGGAAGAGTTTCTATCACCCTCATGTAGCCTTGGGTCAAGTGTTTTTAAACTGCCTGTACAAGCAAAAAAATCAGTAATCATTTACATTTTTCAGAACAAGCTAAGCCATGAAACAGCCCATCCTGCCACATGAGGATTCAGGTCCTTAAGAAGAGAAACCTGGTTGTCCAGCATTCCAGAAATATCCATATTATGCCCATCTTCCAGAGCACACCTGGGAGGATGAAAACCTATACTGAAATGATCAACACGTGCTACGTCGTGCCCATGACTTCTCACTGCCCCATCTTCTCCTTATCCTCCCATCACGTCCATCCCACAGATCTGTTTCCCTCTCCAACCCTTTCTCTGGTGGTTTCTCCACAGCAGGATCTCTCCTCCGTGTCCCTCTCGGCATTCTCCACCCAGAAATGCAAGAGGGACACAATCCTTGGCTGGCACCTGCAGAAACAACTCCTTTCCAGGGAGGAATTCATGACAGCTCTGCCCACTTGCAGGTTTTAGGGTTTTAGGGGTTTTTTTAAGCCCTGGTGGATATAACTCACATGATGTCAGTACAGGAATATCACACTAAAAAGCTGGAAAGTAAGGGGCGGGTTTTCCTCGTTTCTATGGTTATGAGCAATTTTAATGACCAACCTAAATAAAAAGGCTGGAAGAGAGAGAAAGTAGGAAGGAGTGAGGTGGGCGTTTAATTTTGATTGACAAGACAGAGCAGAACTAGTTAAGATCTGTCAAATGCCTGCTGAGGATCACAAATCCTCAGCACACTGTACAGCAGACAGAATTAGTCTAAATGCATAGCTTTACAAAAATACTTCTTACCTGGTGAGATCAGAGTTCATCATTTCAGCCTCCCCACACAAAGCAGCTGATGTCATAACCAGCAAAGGAGACAAGGTAGGGCCAGAAAAAATATGTGGGTTTTTTATTATTTTTTCTTATTTGTGAGATTTTTAAATGCTAACAGGCCGCAATGTCTTAACTTTTGTCCCTGGACACCATATACATACATACAAACATATATATATATATATATATATATATATATATATAAAAATAGATAATGACATCATTCTCAAGACTGTTAACTACCAAAACAACAATTTTAAAGGTATTATCAAAGGCATCACTTTGGAATCACATCTGCATCCCATTAAATGCTGTATAAACACAGAGTAAGGAGATAATTCCTGAGTTAAAGAATTTAAAATAGGAGATTGAGTGCAGAAAATGTTGAATGTAGATTAGATGGGAAATATTTGGAAAGACAGAAACAGTGGTATGACAGTCAGCTGTGAGGTTCCCTGAAGATATACCACCAAAGAACAAGGAAAATTAGGAGCATCCCTACAAATGTTCGTGGGTGAGAGCCTCAAGAGGGAAGAATGGAGGGATGGAGACTTGGAGCACTTCAAGGTCAAGAACTGAGTTTCATGATGCCAGAGGGAAGAATCAAGATCCCAACGAAGCACAAGGCAGCACGAGAAGGGCTCTGGAAGAACCAGCAACTTGGATTTAGTGCCAGAGAGGTGCAGGAAGCAGCAAAGGACAGACAAAGAGGATCCAAGATATGCCTGAACCAAACTAGGAAGATGTTTTTCTTTTACTCCCTCAGCTCTGGTGAGATCCAAGAGGGACACACTGATCTTCACAGGGCTACACACTCATGAGCTCTGTTATTTTATCAACTGCTGTTTGACTTTTAAGGAGGGAATAACCAGGCGAGGGAGGATGGGGATACAAAGGAGGGAAGTCAACAGCTCCTGAGATTCCTGCCAACAGGATCTGCACTTAAAGCATGCAGTTTTGGCAGAGAACATCCTCAAAATTTGATATTTAAAAGTCTTTTGGTGTTGGAATGTACAATTAAAGGATACAAGTGAATTAAGATCTGATCAACACAAACTTGTATCGAAGTCAGAATGTGTTCCCACAAAGTCTCAGCCACCTGCTTCTTCCATGCTCCATTGAAAGAATGAAAAATTAGCTGCTAACTACTTTTATTTCCACTCAAAATCATCCCTCTCCAGCCTCCAAAAGGTACAAATTTGTAACAACATCCAAGAGCTAAAAAAAACCCAAACAAACTCCAAAACTCACAAGAAGTTGTACCATGACAATAAAACGACAACAACAAAAAAGGAATTTATATTTTACTGATTTCTTATTTCAAGGTCTCCAACAGCCAACATGTCCATACCAACATGAAAAGTCAAAGCAGCACAGAATCATCTGGCACGATCTCATTTTTTCTCAGATAATGCCTCAAAACCTCCCAAACCATCTCTGCAGCCACCAGAGCCACCTCTTCCTTGGAAAGCACCCAGGAACCACTTGCAAATAAAATCCAACTGAATTTATTGCTCCTGCAACCCTGGAAATTTAAGCTACAGAGGTGACGTGACATTTTGTTTCGCCAATGCTAATCTAATACCTTTTTAAAGGTGCACACGTTTCACCCTGTTGGCTCCCAACACTGAATTCCCAGCTCTGCTGAGCTCCAGGATAAATGAGCCGAGCGCGCCCCGCGGGCGAGATCCCTCACTGTAATCTTTATTCCAAACACAGCTTTGGAAGCACTGCCAAAAATCACCCTGAGGTTTGCTCTTAGGATGGCAATTTGCATCTCAACATTTTGCTGCAGAGCTTTCCCCACTGTCCCCGCTATTATTTTAATGCTGGGCTGTGGGCGGCCCCCTGAGCGGAGCACACTAAAAATATTCCTGCCTTTCCTCACCGGCTCCACGCATGACCAGCGGCAAAATCGGGAGTGGTGGCATCCACCCGCCTCTCCAGGACCTCCAAGGAGTTAAAAAAACATGGCAAGAAGCAGAAAATGTATGGATGGAGGACGGAGGAATGCAGCAGGTGAAGGAGGAAGGTCGCAGGAAGAGCCAGTTTTACCGCCAAGGAAAGCGGGAGGTTTATCCGAGCACGAGATGTGGGAAAACACATTAAAAGGCAATAAAGGTGAGGGAGGCGTCGCCTGGGATGTGAATTTAAGATGCTGCTGAACATCATGCTGAATTTCAGATGGTCTCTTCACAGAGAGAGGGATCAGACCTTGGAATGGGCTGCCCAGGGAGGTGGAGGAGTCACCGTCCCTGGAGGTGTTGAAGCAGAGCCTGGGAGTGGCACTCAGTGCCATGGGCTGGGTGCCAAGGTGGGGTTGGGTCAAAGGTTGGACTCGATGGTCTCAGAGGTCTTTTCCAACCCAGCTGATTCTGTGAAAGAAACCTCGTGCTCAGAGTGGGAGTGACACTGGGTGAACACCAGCACAGCCTGATTCACGCCCCAGAAGGGAGATCCCAATCCCACCGGCAGCACCACGTTGATGACACAGCGCAGGAAAAAACATGGATTGCAGGTTTTTCTATGCCCTCCTCCCCCCTCGCCCAGTAAACCCCAGTCTCAGAGGTTGTAATTATTTTTGGCAAGGTGTGAACAGGTCTGGGAAATGAAGCTGAGAAGTGGAGCTATTTATGAGATGCCGCGTGGGGAGACGGCATCGGAGCAACCAAATCAGCAAGTGCAAGGTCACCCTTGTCTGCTTAGAAACTGCAAAGTGATCCAGGCAGCCAAAATAACCAGCCTCAGTCTGCCCAGGATGGTAAGTTAATGGAAATGGAGTGTGGTGAACCACCAGAGGACATTACTTCAACTACAAGGGCTTTATCATGGAGCTGGTGGGCTTTGAGATAAGGTCCATTGAGATAACACCCACTCATGACAACTATTTGCCTCTCTGGGGTGTGGGACAGGAGCAAGAAGGACATCAGGTCCATAAGTCTCTCTCCACCAACGCTGTTGTAGAGGGAGGTAGCCAAGGGGCTCCCATCCCTGGAAGTGTTCAAAGCCAGGCTGGATGGGGCTTGGAGCAATCTGGGATAGTGGAAGGTGTCCTTGCCCATGGCAGAGGGTTGGAATGAGACAGTCTCAAAAGTCCCTTGCAACCAAAATCATTCTATGATCTGCAAGTAAAAGATCAGTGGAGACCACTCATCACCTTACCCCAAAAACTACCCCTTGCTTCCAAGGAATTAGATTTTTGCCCTGATCTGGGAAGAACCACAGATTTTGAAAAGGAATGTCCTTTCTGCTGGCAGAGAAAAGCAGCAAAAGCCAAACCCTCCCAGCAGGAGGGTCTTGCAGCCTGATGGGGCTGAAGAAGTCATGAAGGAACCACCAAGGAAAACACAAATGCTCTTTCTGATCTTACCAGGAGCCAAAGGAAAGAGGGATGGTCAAAGTCAGGAGGTGAGGGGAGTGCCCTGGAGACAGAAGGACCTCTGGGCTGCTTTCTGCACACTCTCTTTATAATCTGTGTCCAAATGCCTCACAAACAGGAGGAGGACACACAGCTCTGCTTCCAAGTATGAGATTATATGAAATTCTAATTAATTTTTAAAAGGATGACAAGCACAGTGCAGTAGGAAAGAAACTGGTCAAGGAGACAAGGGCAAGCCTGCAGACCTCAGAGCCTGTGGGACATCTCTATATATGAAAGGAAACAAAGGTACCTCTGAATAATGTGCAAGGAAAGCAGGAAAAAAAAAAAAAAAAGAAAAGAAAAAGCAGACCTTGGTTTCCATGCACAGGGGAAGAGGATCCTGGCAATTAAACTGCAAGTACTTCCACAAGGGGAAATAAAAACCAACACTGAATTGAAGTCTCTTCCATTGCCCCATGTTTGGGTCAAAGGAGAAGAAACCAGAGAAGTTGTGGATGCCCCATCCCTGGAAATGTTCAAGGCCAGGCTGGATGGTGCCCTGAGCAACCTGGGCTAGTGGGAGGTGTCCCTGCCCATGGCACGGGTTGGAACAAGATGATCTTAAAGATCTCTTCCAAACTAAACCATTCTAGGATTCTATGAAACACATCTGCTTGAGGCTCTAAAGATGTTCATCAGTAAAATATCTGCACACTGTCAATTTGATTTTTCAAATTCAAAGGCATCCTGGTTTACTCCAATACCACAGTCATGTTCACACCATGTGCCTCTCCAAGGGACCAGTTTGGGCACTTGGCAAGGACTGGAATCCAATATATTTTTAGAAGAACAACCCAAACCTATGAAACTTCCCCAATCAATACTCAAGAGGGCTTTGCAAAGCACACAGTTGCTCTCTAAAATGTCTCAAAAAAGCTTAGGACAGCACTTCTGGGGCTTCAACACCCACATTTTGCCACCTACTTCCATGTTTGAGCACTTGCTGTTAATGGAAGCTGAAGGTCCTTGACACTGAGAAATCAAAGCAGGAACAAGTAGTAGCATCAACATAATTTAAGCACCACTATTTTAATATTTTTGGGGTTTTTTTTCCTTATTTATCATTAGGAAAAGTAGATCTAGTAAAGTGACTTGATTTTTCACCCTCACTACAATTCTGGATAATTTTAAAACCTGCCTGAGATGCTACTTTAGAGGATGGGGAGCACCAGGAGGTTGGGCACAGTTATGAGTGTTCACCATGGCCTGATCCTGCCTGCACCAATCCAAAGGACATTCAGCAAAGACTGGAATTTTCAATTCTCTAAAACAAAAGCCACAACAACAGGGCATAAAAGCAAACAAAACCACACCCATTATTATTTTAAATATGTGAATTTTATATATATGACTTTATGCACTATAACAGAGAAATTAACTGATTTTTAATAATATACATATATTTGTAAGTTTAATTTCTCATAGTTTTTGACTGGTCATCCACTACCTGCAGAGCATTTGATGGGACTGACATTGGGGTCTCTCCAGCAGCAACAGGCACTCGGGAAGAGAGCAGCTGGGGAATACATCAGGCAGAAGACAGAAGACATCAAAACATTTGGGAAAGGTGAATCACATCTCCAGCTATCTAACAGAGTGTTTAAACTTGTATAAATCAGGTATTTTAAAAATTAGGAGGTTCTCATGAGAGCCTAGGAAGCTAATAGTGTCACAAGGGATCACAAATCAGTTGTTTAGTGGGGGAAAAATAACATGAAAAGCTGTATTAAGGTTTAGCTCCTGATTCACTTTGCAAGAAGGAAAACCTGAAAATGTTCAGCTTCCACAAGAAAATCTGGCATATGCAGTGTTCTATTGAACAAGGTGTTACCCAGCAAGCCAGACCATTCCTGCAGCCTTGTTGACCCTCCTCATCTCCAAACAGATACACAGCAGGGATTTTTTCTCTTCTCTCCTAAATTAGAAGAGCTTGGAGCATAAGGAAAATCTCCAGGTTGGGATATGGGATGCTGAAAAGCATTTGTTAATAAATCAGCTCAAACATAATTGCAATTACGTACAGTTGGTTATAACCACTGCTCCCTCTGGTCCTGAAAACCTCCCATCCCTGGAAGTGTCCAAGGCCAGGCTGGACAGGGTTTGGAGCAACCTGGTCTAGTGGAAGGTGTCCCTGCCCATGGCAGGGGGTTGGACAAGATGATCCTGAAGGTCCCATCCCAAACCCAAGCCATTCCATGATTCTACGATTCTGAACTTGAAGCTGCTATTGCACAGCTTGCAGACCCAGTAAGGCATCATCCAAGTCTTCCCCCAAGAGCTTTTTCTCCTCTAAGACACCTCAAAATTTGGGCACACGAGCTGGACAGGCACCACCATCACATGAGGACTGTGGTCTTAGTCAAGGGATATCCCATGCTGGTAAATCATAGAATCCCAGAAAGGTTTGGGTTGAAAGGGACCTTCAAGATCATCCCATTCCACCCCCTGCCATGGACAGGGACACCTTTCACTAGCCCAGGTTGCTCAGAGCCCCGTCCAGCCTGGTCTGGAACACTTCCAGGGATGGGGCAGCCACAGCTTTTCTGGGTAACCTGTGCCAGGGCCTCCCCACCCTCACAGGGAAGAATTTCTTCCTAATATCCAATCTAAACCACCTTCCTTCAGTTTAAAGCCATTCCCCCTTGTCCTACCACAAATAATATGGGAATTTCAAGGGGAGGGAAAGAAAGATTAAGGAAAAAAGCATTCCTGGCTGCGTATGCCTCCATTCCAGGGCTCCTGAGCAATCTGCTCATATGGGATTTTTCACAAAGCAGCCACACAATAGCAGGTTTGGGAGTTCCCTCATACCATATTTGAGTCTCTGACATTTCACACAGCAAAGAAAGGGGTAAACCAAAAATTTGGGTCACAACACCTCCGAATCTGCCTGTTTTTTTTCCACATGTAGGAAAATAAGGGAGGCACTTCCCTCCTCCACGCAGAAGCATCACAAGAAGATTCATTATAAATGGGAAAAAAAGTAACAAGTCTCAGCAATGAGCGTGACCAAAATCTCTCATGGAAGAAGAAAATGTTTTATTTTGCAGAAATAAGGACTATGGCAACAGCTCTGGGATTAAATCCTACAGCACGGCTGTCTCCTGAACTCCTTTACTCCATGCACCAGCTGGTGGAGGAATCCTACAAGGGGAAAAAAAATACATGGCCAAGTTATTCAAGACTAGAATCACAATAAATGTGCACAGCAAGGGGAAGGAGGACAAATAAAGTCCTCAATAACCTCAAAAAAATTGTATTTTTGCAACTCCTGGCTTTGCAGGGGGAGGAGGACAAGAACAAAACAAACGCTACACAATGAAGAGCATAAAACGTTTTGCAGTTATTTTCTGCTTTTATTTAGGGAAGAGATGACAGGGAGAGGGAAGAAATCACCACCTAACCCAGTACAAGCATTTATTTTAGAAAAAAAAGGCAAATTTGCTAAAAGAATGTAACTATAGGTATTGCAGCCTGGTTTGACTTCATTCGAGGAGAGGTTGGAAAATATTTTCTGGATTTTGCTTGGAGCATCCCAGCAGATGAGCAGCCAACACACCTCAAGTGCCCTTGGGAGAGTTTTTCCCCACAGCTCTGCATCCCAGCAAAAAAACCATTAAAAACCACCTGCTGATACACCAGTTCTTCTTATTTTTTGTACCAATCTTCAGAATATATTTAAAAAAGCAACTGATCACCAGTGCAATCTTCGCTATTTTAATGGAGCTGCACATAAAATAGGCATGAAAAAAAAATCCATCCTGCCCCTTTTTTTTTAAGTTAAATGCTATTTTTTACACCATCAGAAACACTGCAAAGCAGGGATGTGCCCATGCATTGCAACAAAGAGATGGCACCTGCCTACTGAATTTCCTGACTAGTGACACTATGAAGAAAAAGGGTTTTAAATAGAAACCTCCCTGCAAGTGTTAAATCAGATTAATTTAACTCTTTTGCATTATTTTAATCTTCCATGCCACCGTTTGCAAGGCAAGCAGAAAAAAAAAATAAGGAGTAGGATTCTTATCTCGCCCATATTCCTTTGGAAATAAAGTGTATTATTAAAAGCCACAAATAACCCTTCTGACAGCAAAAGACACACACTTCCAGCTCTTTTGGAGAAGGAAAAGAGCACAAATTTTCTAGGAAGCTTTCTGGGCACTCAACATCAAGTGATGGGCACGAGCTTCCCTCCAACCTTGCAAATCTTAACACCAAAGCAGGTTTGTGGACACAATTTGTATTTGTACGTGTCAAAAAGTC
This sequence comes from Pipra filicauda, assembly GCF_003945595.2. Taxonomy (NCBI): domain Eukaryota; kingdom Metazoa; phylum Chordata; class Aves; order Passeriformes; family Pipridae; genus Pipra; species Pipra filicauda. Next base: position 48,817 of record NW_024104535.1, read on the forward strand.
TGCTGCAAAATAAAATGGAGTTGGAAAGGTTGGTGATGCCACTGTAGGACAAGTTGCAGTATTTCCTCCGCCCCGAGAACCACCACAGAGGCACATCCCAATACTTGAGTTGTGAGTTAAGCTCATGTTTAAGGAGCTGGAGTATATTTAGACCAAATGGATCATGCTGTAGGCAAATGCACACGCTCTAATGTCAGAGAATGGTTTGGGTGGGAAGGGACCTCCTAGATCATCCAGTTCTAACTCACTGCCATGGGCAAAGACACTTTCTACTAGCCCAGGTTGCCCCAAGCCCCATCCAACCTGGCCTTGGACACTTCCAGGGATGGGGCAGCCACAGCTTCTCTGGGCAACCTGTGCCAGGGCCTCCCCACCCTCACAGGGAAGAATTTCTTTCTAATATTGAATCTAAATCTACCCTCCTTCAGTTTGAAGCCATTCCCCCTTGCCATATCACTCCAGGTCCTTGTCCAAAGTCCCCCTCCAGCTCTCTTGGAGCCCCTTTAGGTACTGGAAGGGGTTCTAAGGTCTACCTGGAGCCTTCTCTTGTCCAGTCTGAACACCCCCAGCTCTCCCATCCAGAGCAGAGGTTCTCCAGCCCTCTGATCATGTTTGTGGCCTCCTCTGGACTTGCTCCAAAAGCTCCATGTCCTTCCTGTGCTGGGAACCCCAGAGCTGGATGCAGTGCTCCAGGTATGTCTCACCAGACCAGAGTAGGGGGGGGCAGAATCCTCTCCCTCTCCTGCTGCCCACACAGCTTTGGATGCAGCCCAGGACATGGCTGGTTTCTGGGCTGTGAGGGCACGTTGTCAGCTCATGTCCAGCCTCTCATCCACCAGCACCACCAAGTCCTTCTGTGCAGGGCTGCTCTCGATCTGTTCATCCCCCAACCTGGACTGACACCACGGGTGGAAACACATGACCAACCGTGTGGAAGGACCAAGTCAGTCATTCATCCATCCATCCATCCATCCATCCATCCATTCAGTCTCACAGGGATCAGACACAGACACACAAGTCCCTTCCAGAGCAGTCTTTTCCCTGATGACAACTCCAACCCTATATAAAACACCCTCAGAGGCTCTTCCTGCCCACCCAGAACCCTCTGGTGTCATGGATTCCCACAGTCTCCTGCAGCACCAGCAACTCTCAGAAGGCCCATTAAAATCCACCAACCCACCTCGCTTCCCAAGCCAGCTGAAGTGTGGGAAGGGGGATAACAAAGATGGGAAAAGTAAATTAGACTTTTTTCAACAGTTCATTCCATTTCCACCGAGCAGAATGTGCTCGTGGCACAGGCAGGGAATCGAAAGCATTATTTTTATCTTGATATTATTTACCCTTTCACACTTGCTATTTAAAAATCCCTGAAATCCCTGAAGAACCAACAATTCAAAATACCATTTGATATATATATTTATAAGCAAGGGGAAGCACAGATTCATTCATTTTAAGCTTGACTCCTTCTTTCTTTTTTAATTAGATTTGAAGTGCTCTAATATCAATGTGCAGATTTCTCAAGACACAGAAGTATTATTTCTCCTCCTCTCCCAGTAAAGATTCTCCAGGTCCAGAGAAGACTTGGAGACCTGGTCACACCTGTGAGGTGCATGAGGGGGAGCAAATGATGAGAGGTTTAAAATATTTTTAATTAAAAAAAAATAAATCAAGAGAGTTGTGAGAAAAGGAATGACGTTTCCTGCACAAGAGAGGATGGGAATAAAGGACTTTAATATTGAAATCTCTGTTCTAGTTTCTGTAGGAATCTCAGCTGAATAATGTGCAATCATAGAATCATGGAATAGTTTGGGTTGGAAGGGACCTTCAAGATCATTTAGGTCCAACCCCCAGCCATGGACAGGGACACCTTCCACTAGCCCAGGTTGCTCCAAGCCCTGTCCAATTGGCCTTGGACACTTCCAGGGACGGGGCAGCCACAGCTTCTCTGGGCAACCTGTGCCAGGGCCTCACCACCCTCTGAGTCAAGTCAGGAGGAAACAGGGACGGAGATCCAGATCAGGAGCCTGGATAGAAGCAGGACATGTGGCTGCACTGCTCAGCCTCTCCCATGTCCATCAAAGCCTCATCAGTGGTGGTTGGGCTAAGTCTTAATTGCATTAATAAACACAAACAAATCAGCAAGGTGGGAGGCTCTGGAGAGAGCAAGTGGGGTTATTTATTGCTTGGTTGATCACTGGAAAGTGGGAATTAGCACATTTAGCACCCTGGAAAAAGTCCAGAGGCCAACTTGGAGATGAGACGAGACGGAAAAGGATGCTGTAGCTGGCGAAGACGGTGGTGCAGGAATGAAACAAGGAGTCAGACAGCACTTGCCCTGAGTCACTGGGGATTTAAAGATCTGAACCATCAGCCTTCACACCATGGAGAGGGAACTTTCATAAGGGCATGGAGTGGTAGGACAAGGGGGAATGACCTTAAGCTGAAGGAGGGTACATTTACATTAGATATTAGGAAAAAATTCTTCCCTGTGAGGATAGAGAGGCCCTGGCACAGGTTTCCCAGAGAAGCTGTGGTTGCCCCATCCCTGGAAGTGTTCCAGGCCAGGTTGGACGGGGCTTAGAGCAACTTGATCTAGTGGAAGGTGTCCCTGCCCATGGCAGAGGGTTGGAACTAAATGATCTTGAAGGTCCCTTCCAACCCAAACCATTCTGTGATTGCATGATTAGTACCCTAGAAGAAGTCTAGAATCCAACCTGGAGTTGAGATGAGTTGGAAAACGACATCACAGCTGGTGAAGATGGTGGGGCAGGAAGGCATTGAGGGGTCAGAGAGCAGCTGGCCCAAGTCATTGTGATTTAAAGACCTCTATTGGCACCTTGACCACAGCAACACAGCGACTACCAAGGAAGGATGAGACACTGAATGTTCACAGCCCCACTGTAAAGGGAAATACCAGCCTGGAAAAGGGGATAAATGCTGGATAAAATATAAACCTTACTGCTACAGAATAAAAAAAAAAAAATGGAGTGAGAAGAACCTCCATATTTTAGTCAATCCTTCCCAGCCCCCACTACAGAGCCAGTAAAAATTCAGGATTCAGCAGGATGAAGCACAAAGCAACCCTTGAGGCCACCACCCCACGCTTGCCTTATCCCGGGGTTTACAAACAAGCAACTGCTTGTTTCCACAGCACTTCCAGACATGAGGATCCACCTCGAGCTCCAAATGTCACGGAAATTTCCAAATGCAAAAAAGCAGAGGCTTTGCAGCACATTTTCACTGTGCTGGTGGCAGAATGAAATGTGCTTTTAGGTTTCCCAAACCTTCTGCTTTTTGATTTGCACACAAAGGCACCGAGTTCTGTGGGAACAGGAGGTTTTCCCTGGAAAAGTCCACCCCGGTGCCAGATGCCGGAGGTTAATTGTACCACGCAGCTCAGGGGAGCTTTTATGAAAAGCTTCCAACCACAAACAGTTTTTAAAGTACAAAAGCAACAAAAAAAAAGTTTCTGCAGTCGAGGACCGCTGCAGAAAGCGGTGCTTTGTACTATTAAAAGTGGTTTTACTTCCTCTCCTTGTATTTCCACATCCATCCCACTGCTTCAAACTTCCTGACTCAGCATGGAAGTGGGAAAAAAATAGTAAATAAACATCATTATACCCTCTGTGAGGTTCAGACTGAGCCTGTGAGGTTACAACACAGTCACAGAACAATTTCCAACATTGTTGTTGTGCTGGAGATTGATAAATCGGGGTTTCATTGTGTGGAGTAAGTGTGGGACAGTGGCAAAGTGGGTGCAGGGACATCTCACCTTCACCTGGTCACCGGTGACATGGGACACAGCTGTGGGACACAGTACCCTTGGCATGTGTGTCCCTCCCTGCTCACAGCCCTGGGCAAGGCCAGCCCTGCCACCAAATTACTGTCACACACACAGCCCTGGGCAAGGGCAGGCACAGTCCCTAATTGCCACACACCCCCCCTGTGTCCCCATGTCACACACATCCTGTGCCAGTCCTGTCCCCAGGTCATACACTTACACCCACTGCCAGCCCAGTCCTGTCCCCATGTCCCCAGGTCACACACAACACACGCATCCTGTGCCAGTCCTGTCGCATTGTCACAAAGTTACACCCAGTGCCAGGCCAGCCCCGTCCCATTGTCGCACACAAACACAGTGCCAGCCCTATCCCCCATGTCACACACACAGTGCCAGCCCAGCCCTGTCCCCATGGCACACGCACACACCTGTCCCTGTGCCAGACACAACCTGTGCCAGCCCTGTCCTCATGTCATACACACCTCCAGTGCCAGCTCAGCCCTGTCCCCAAGTCCCCATGTCACACACACACCTGTCCCCACATCACACACCCTCAGTGCAGCCCAGCCCTGTCCCCCTGTCACACATACGGTGCCAGGCCAGCCCTGCCTCCATGTCCCTATGTCACACACACACCTGTCTCCATGTCACACCCCCACTGTGCCAGCCCAGCCCTGCCCCCATGTCCCCTGGTCACACACACACACACACCTGTCCCCATGTGCCCATGTCACACTCACCCCTCTCATACACACCCCTGTCCCCGTGCCACACGCACACCTGTCCCCATGTCACACCCCCTGTGCCAGGCCAGCCCTGTCCCCAAGTCCCCAGGTCACACACAAACCTGTGCCCATGTCGCACACGCCCTGTGCTAGCCCTGTCCCTGTGTAACACCGCCCCTGTGCCAGCCCAGCCCTGTCTGTCTGTCTGTCTATCTGTCTGTCTGTCTGTCTGTCTGTCTGTCTGTCTGTCTGTCCCCGTGTCCCGTGTCCCCCCGGCCGGCCCGGCGCGCGCCCCTCACCTGCCGCCGCGCCCCCGTCACCGCCGGCACCCAAACATCACGTGACCGCCGCGGCCCCGCCCGCCCCACACCACGTGACCGCTCCTCTCCGCCACACTTGTAGTCCTCCTCCAATAGTTCCGCCGCCGCCTGCCGCCACTGTGGACTACAACTCCCAGGGTGCATCGAGGCGCGGCGTCCCGCCCCTTCTCCCGGCCGCCAATGGGAGGAGGGGACGGCCCAGATGGGCCCCGCCCACCTCCCACGCTCAGCACCTCCCGCCTCAGGGCGCGGCCGCCGCCACCCCTCGGGAGCCCCCGCAGGGGGATGGTGCGTGTTCCCACTTTCCTCCTCCTCGTCGTCACGGTCCTCCTCCCTTCCCAACCCTACTTGGGGAACCCCCAGGAGCGGCTGAGGAAGCTGGAGGGCTTTAGTCTGCAGAAAGGAGGCTCAGGGGGGACCTTATCACTATAACTCCCTGACAGGAGGGTGTAGCCAGGTGGGGGTCGGGCTCTGCTCCGAAAAAACAAGGGATAGGAGGAGAGGAAACGGCCTCAAGTTGCACCAGCGGAGGTTTAGATTGGATATTAGGAATAATTTCTTTACTGTGAGAGTGGTCAAGCATTGGAACAGGCTGCCCAGGGCAGCGGTGGAATCCCCATTCCTGGAAACGCTCAAAAAAAGTGTGGATGTGGAACTTGGGGACAGGGTTTAGTGGTGAAATCCCCATCCCTGGAATTGCTCAGATAACTTGTGGATTTGGGATTTAGGGACAGGGTTTAATGGTGAACTTGTAGTTCTTGGTTAATGGTTGGACGCAATGTTCTCACAGGACTTTTCTAGCCTTAATAATTTATGATTTTCTCGCAGGTCTGTGCCCTCCTTTGTAGCCACACAGTGGCCCAGCATACCACACACAGAAATAAATAAAATAAAACCCACCAACTCTCTGCCACTAAAGCCACTAATTCTCTTCAAAACATCACAAATTGCAGACTGAGACTGGAGATTCACCAAAAAAAAGTGCTTTGATACAGCAGTCCAGGATACAACTATACCTGGGAGGGGTTTGCTTTTTATTTGCGAAGCGACAGCAGCTTTTACGTGGTGGTTGGCTTCGCAAAAGGAGTTATAAAGAGGATTTTCTTGATAGAGCCTTTAACCAACAATTCATTTTAACAAGAGCTTGGCAACCCAGCTGCCTGTTCAGAAATGTAGTTCTGCACCAGTGGCCCTGCTAAAAAAAGCTTTAAAAGGGCTGAGGGGCCACCTGAGCCTCCATAAACTTCAGGGTTTTACAGCACTGAACTGCTATCGGAGCAGTTTCCTCGATCTTTTGCTGCATTGATAATCATTTATTTCTGTGGACTCCGAAGAAAATCCCTTAGGAGAAAGGACATAAAAACATACTGATAACGGAATACAGCTGTCTGCTTGTCTGCAAAATCTTCAGCTGCATGTACAACACACTGTGTCTTGCTGGGTGGGGGTTTTTTTGTGGAGAAGAAAGAGCGGGCTAATCCTGCAAGAATCACAGATTACACTTCAAAAACCATTGTGAAAAATTAGCAATAGTTTTCGGTGCAAATCATATTTACCATCAGCACGAGCCTCATGAAAGTAAATAAGAAAAGAAATATATAAACATATGTCAATATAAAACAGGCAAAGTGTTGCAAGGGGCAGCAACCATAAAAATTACAGTGAGATAAAACTCATGTGGCTGCTTCAGTTTGCAGGCTACATCTTGCTGGTTTTGCATTTTGGAGCTGAAGAAATACTGCTTAATCAATAAGTGTATTATTCGCACGATAATAATGTTTCATGTTCTCCCGGGACATTTTTCTTCCGAGGAATTTGAGCTTTTGCAAAGCTTCCTATTCCGTGCAGCAGGGCTGGTCCTTGTTCTTACCAGCTGCTTATTGATCTGTTACAGCTTTTAGAGGGAGCAAGGGTGGGGTTTTGGCACGGGATGGAATTCAGGTCTTTTATGTCGTGCGTCATCGAGATGTTGCTTTCTCTGAATTTAAGGGAAAAATGCCAAATAATTAAAAGCTTTGTTCCTTCTCGTAGCGGTAACATCTATAAATCTGATAAATATCCAGCCAGCTGTATGGGGACCAAAAGCCCCAAGGGCCAAAGTTTTATTGAAACACTTCACTCTTCACGTTTCTAATCCTTCAGGGGGAAGAGGTGGCTCCTTTACCACATACTGTCTGGCATTTCCAAGCGATTTTATCCCAGGCTGAGCGAAACACACAGAGGTCAGGCCTGTGTAGCTGGAGGAGTTTGGCAAAGGTGACTTAGGGGTGAAGTTGTCAGTGAGTTCCTGCTTTGGAAAACTGCCCTGATCCTTCTCCAAAGATGAAATGAAAGATCTCTCCCAGAATTTAAATGAACTCAGCAGTGGTGCTCGCACCTCGTCCCTGCGGGGATGATTATCCAGTTGGGCTCACTGTGTCTTCAGGGAATTTCTTCTGCTGTTTGGAAGGAGTTTCCTTTTGGCTCACAGGTTTGTTTTGTGAATCATCTTAAATCATAACCTTTTAATAGCTGTGCTATTAAAGTGTTTTTAGAAAGGTTATCCTGTTGTTCTGTCAATTACTTTTTCCCTAAGCTGTGTGGATTTGGCTTCACTGTAACAATTTGTGTGACACCTTATTACATACTTAAAAAAAAACTGTATGAAAAGTAAAGTTGGTTTTTTATTTGGTTTTTTTGGGGTTTTTTTTTATGTTTTTAACATAATTCTTAAAATCAAAACTACTATTAACTTCTGTTTTGGATTGACTGGAAGCATTGATAGGTTCAGGAAAAGAGAGTTAATTAAATAACATCTCACAAAGTGTCAGTGACTGCTTAATTTATCCCATTAGCACCCAGTTGTTCTGTCACTCCCAATCTCCATGAAAACACAGCAGCAAAACCATAAGGGAAGAACAAAGAGCATCTTATCGTTGGGATCACCTGAAGAAGAAAGCCTGAATATTTGTCTGGAGTATGTACAACTAAATTTCTCCCTATTTTAAAAAGGTCTAGGAATTATTGATTTAGAATAGCTTTTCATCTGTGCTTAAGGAGCCTCCACTTAAAAAAAAAATCAAACAAACAAACAAACAAAAAAAAAACTACCCAAAAACCCAACAAATCTTCTTTTCAGAAGTTTCTTTATTTGCTCCAATTTCTTTCAGATCTCAATGAGAATTCCCCCCTTCCTTCTCATATTTCTACCTCCTTTTGCTATTTTTCCCTCTTATTTTCAGTAATTGGGCTGGGGTTGTAGCTTTCCTGAAGGATGCTAGACAAAAAAAGGTAGCTGTTTTTTTTTAGCAGTTCTTAACTTTCCAATCCTGGATTAACTGGACAATCGCACAGTTGGAAGAGTGTTTTCTTCTTTGATACAAATGCTGTTTTCCACTCAAATGCCTTATACACCAAAGCAGTCAACTGCAAGGAGCACAGCGACAAATACAAGTTGGCCTGAATGCTTCACAAAAAACAAGGCTGAGTCTTATTTCCTATTCCCAGACATCCATACTGGCGACCTGAGATTCCCTGAAAACGGCACAGCTCGGAGGGCTCGTCGCAACATATCTGTGTGTTGTTACCTGTGAGCAATTTAATAAAAAAGATATTATAGCAACAATAAAAGAAAGCTGGAAAAAAAGCCAGCTAATCCCCCAACAACCTTATTTCGGTCTATTTAAAGTCCAAGGGAGACTCGAATTCCTGGACTGAGCAAATTCTGGCATAAAACAGATGTTTTCATCAAGCGCTGCAGTGGCAGCTCTACGTGTCCTGAGCTGGTGAGTACCTGGCACGTCACAGGGAGGAATCACAAGCCATAAAGAAATAATTTTCAATACTTTGTGCCTTCCTGCATCAGTTACGTCTGGATACATCTGCAAAAGCTGTAGATTTTAGTGGCATTAAGCCTGGATTTCTCAAATCGCTGGATTTGACCCTGCCTTTTCTAGAAACGTCTTGTCGCATCTGAATTAGGAAAATAAAAGCCCCAAGCCAAGATAAAAAACTTCGTCTCCCAGGCAGTGATAAGTCAATCACCCCATCAATAAAGCGTGTCCAATGCTCTCAGTAATCCCAGCGATCAGCTTTGCTTATGGAAGCTGGAGATATTAAGCCGAGCTCGGAGCAGGGATGACAAGTGGCAGTCGAAAGCGATGTTGACAGAGCTAAAGGAGCCCACGCTGAGAGCAACAGATGTAACACAACGGCGAGGGAACGAGGCTAAACCGGGAAAACTCGGAGGTCGGAACAAATCCCTCATCCCACTTAACTCCATGACAAAACACCGCTGATCTTTTGCTCGGTTCAGTGATGGTGCACTTGGATAATCAGGAGGGAAAATTGGTGGATGCAGAGGAGCAGTGGTACGGGAGTTGTTGGAATGAAGGATGGAAGGAGAGAGGCACAGAGAGTGAACTGGGGAGATTCCAGCTCTGGAAGTCTCAGTGCCTTGTTCTTCCCTATGAGTTCTTCCCCAAAGCTGGGGTTGGATCATATTGGAGCAACCTGGTCTAGTGGGAGGTGTCCCTACCCATGGCAGGGGGTTGGAAATTGATGATCCTTAAGGTCCCTTCCAACCCAAACCATTCTAGGACATCTAAAGGCATGAAAGTATCCAGAACATAACAGAAAACCTCCTTTTTCTGATGCACTTGTGAAAAAAGTGAGCCTGACAAGGATCCCCTGAACTATAAATAGGTATATAGAAAAAAAAATAGAATAAATAAAAAATAGAAAATAAGGAAAAGGTCTGGATTTGAACATTTAATTCTGGTTTAGGTCATTGTCTGGTTTTAAGGCTGAATTCCCACAACAAGAATCAAGTCTCTACTTTGTTACTGTTATTAGAGCTGCAGTTACTGCCACTGATGAGGCAAAAATTGTCCTTTCTGCCTCTGCTCTCATCCAGTTAATAGGTTTTGTCCTGAATTACACATTTTACAAGGCAAAAGATTATTGTTTTCCACACATTTGTGCTGCACGATGTGGCGCTTAAGGACATGGTTTAGTGGGGGACTTGGTTTATGGTTGGGCTGGATGATCTTACAGGTCTTCTCCAACCTAAATGTTTCTGTGATTTTATGATTCTATACGTCTCCCACAACACATTATCACTTGTTCAATCTGCAAGTGCCACTGCAGAATCATTTTTGAATAATAACACTGGTCTGAGAAATGTGATAAAATCTCCTATTTCATAAAGAAAATTTTAAAAATGCCCGAAGACAAATACTAAGTTTTGGGGATTCATTGCCAAAAGCAAATGTACTTTTTTCCAGTGTTTATGAGGACTGAGCTGAACTTCTGTCAAGGTTTCCATCCACATTATAAGACAGTAAGAGAAAGTCCAAAAAACAAGAGCGAGAAAGTCCAAAAAACAAGGGCAAGAAAGATCCAAGGTCTAGACCATGTAATTTCAAACAAAGATGTGTTTGGTAGATCTAGAAAATTGAATATTTGGGGAAATGGGAATAACTTCTCAGATACACGAAGGCTTGCTGCAAAAAGAAATAGAAAAAAAGAAACTCTTTTCCATGTCCACTGAGGACAGGTCAAGAAGCCATTGGCTTAAATTGGCTTGGATTGCTGAGAGAAGATTTAATTTAGATATGAAAAAGCACTATCCGGGATTGGGGATTGTAAAGCACTTGTACAAACTGTCTGGGAAGGCCTGGGCTTTCAGCTGCTGGAAGTTTCCAAAACCAGATTGAATCACAAATCATCGGTGGAAACGTTTTGTGTGATGGTTCAGATGATGTGGGGGATGGACCAAATGATCTCCTGAAACCTCTCCCAAGGCTGCATATTCTGTGATTTCGACAATGTCGGTGGGAAGGGTTGGATGGATTAAGCTTCTAAGGAATTCAAATCTATTATGTTTTAAAATAAACTTTTTTAAAATCAGTGTTGTTTCAGACCCAGGTGCCCATCTCCTCCTCCCACCACCATAAATGGATGCCAGAAAAGCACAGGGGAGATTCTTATGACCACTCCAACTATTTCCAGCTCAGGGATTTCCTGGCCCTGTTGTGGTCCTTGCTGATCCCTTCTCCGAGTTCTCCACCCAGATTTAAACCCATAAAAATGCCCATTTATATTTTTCATGTCTGACACCTACTGCACGAAGAACTTTCTTCTTTGTTTGATTTTGAATCCCATTACCTTCATTTGAAGATGTTAATCCTTGCACTAGTAAAAACAAATTGTTACTCCCACCCTCTTCTTCCTGCCTTTAAAAGATTATTTATATCAGTCAGGACCAGATAAGAGGATAATCTTATCCCAAGGCTGCTTATTTCCTTTAAATACCTTTTGTTAAACCTTTTTTTTGAAATCCCCAAACATTTTATTTCCTGGGTTATTGATACCCTAAAGCCTGTTAACCCATTAAAAAAAACCCAAGAGTTCTGTAAGGTGCAATTAACCAGAAGTGAAATATTTTTTGCTTTCCTTCATCGAAGTTTCAACTAATTTGTCTGGTTCAGATGTCAGGTTTATAAGTGTGCAGTTCCCTGGATCTCTCCTGGATCCTCTCCAGTCTTCACGTACCAGGGAAGCTTTAAGTGAAACTTTGCACATTGTTGTTAATAATTCAGATATTTAATTATTTATTTGCTCTAGAACTCTTGGGTAAGTATATCCACCCCTGCTGCTTTGTCTGTGTTTATTCTGTCTTTTTAATCTGTTCTTTTATAATTTTTTTTCCGACAGGCTCTTTTCTGAATCCTCTCCTCAAAGAGGACCTGGGATGTTTATCAGTCCTATTTCTTTTGTATTTCTTCTTATTTCTAATAGCAGCATTTACCCTGCTGTTCAACCATCCTGGCTTAATTTTTTCTCCAAGATAAAACCAGCAGTGGCTTGTTTCCTCCTCAACATTCTGACAGTGCTGTCAACACCTGTAAGGATTTAATTCCTTTACCTTCCCTTTTTAACTTCCTTTTTTTTAAGAACTTATTTCTGCCCAGTGCTGCTGCTGAATTTGGACAGAGATTTGGTGGGCTGCTCAGCCCCTGTTGCTCCCACTGGGATGTTGATCCAAGGTACCTCGTGGAATTTGCTGCAGGATGTTGAATTTATGATGAGGTTTCAAACAAGATTTTTATAGCATCCAAGGGTTACGTGTCTTCTTCTGGGGTCAGTCACCAGCTGCTGCTTCAGGCTCAGATGTGGCCTTTGCTCAGTCTCCGTGGAGGTAACTGGAGCCCCCAAAAACACTTGTATTGATTGACAAGACACTCAGCACAACCCAACAATGAGCATTGTCAGCTCAGAAACCAACCCCGTCCTGTGCTCATCCCCAGCAGGGTGGGCAGCAGGGGAGGGAAGGGATTCTCCCCCTCTGCTCTGCTGTGGTGAGATCCCACCTGGAAAGCTGCATCTGGCCCTGGGGACCCCGACATAAGAAGGATGTGGAGCTGTTGGAGTGAGTCCAGAGGACCACAAGATAAGAAGGAAATTAAACTCTTAGAGAGCGTCCAAAGGAGGGCAACAAAGATGGTGAAGGGCCTTGAGGGGAAGCCGTGTGAGGACACTGAGGGCACTTGGTGTGTTCAGCTGGAGAAGACTGAGGGTAGACCTCATTGCAGTTACAACTTCCTCAGAAGGGGAAGAGCAGGGCCAGGCATTGACCTCTGCTCTGTGGGGACCAGTGACAGGACCTGAGGGAATGTCCTGAAGTTGTGTCAGGGGAGTGTTAGGCTGGATATTGGGAAAAGGTTCTTCCCCCGGAGGGTGGTTGGGCACTGAAGAGGCTCCCCAGGGCAGTGGGCACAGCACCAAGGCTGACAGAGGTCAAGAAGCATTTGGATGATGCTCTCAGGCACATGGTGTGACTCTTGGGGATGGTCCTGCTCAGGGTTAAGGGTTGGACTCGATCCTGATGGGTCCTTTCCAACTCAGCATATTCTGTGATTCTATGAAGATGCTCAGGAGGCTGGAGCACTTCTGCTACAAAGAGATGTTGAGAGAGTTGGGGTTGTTCAGCCTGGAGAACAGAAGGCTCCTGGGAGACATTAGAGCTCCTTCCAGTGCCTAAAGGGAGCCTGTGAGAAAGACTTTTTAGCAGGGCCTATTCTTATGGAACAAGGAGTATGGAATATTGCTTTTAAATTAAAGAGGGGAGAAGCTGATCAGATATAAGGGAGAGATCTTTACTGTGAGACTGGTGAAGCACTGAAACAGGTTTCCCAGAGAAACTGTGGCTTCCCCATCCCTGGGAGTGTTCAAAGCCAGGTTGGATGGGGCTTGGAACATCCTGGTCTAGCGGAAGGTGTCCCTGCCCAGGGTAGAGGGTTTGGAATGAGATGATCTTGAAGATCCCTTCCAATCCAAACCATTCCATGATTCTATGTCCTGCCTTTCCTACCTCTCTTTATTTTATTGTTGTTTCTTGGAGTTTCAATTCACAGAGATTGTTGTTGACATGTTTTGCTCTCTGCTTCCAGCATGTGGATTATCTGATATAGTGTCCCTTTGACTGTTTTCTCTCCACCAGGGTTTTGAAATATGTATTTCCACCTCTCCATTCAGGCTCAAAAAGGCCAATTCCATCTTCTTCTTTTCTGAGGTTTCCAGTATTTACATAGTAAAATACCTACTGCCACTTCAGCTCCTATCTTGACAACCTTTTCAAATGTCAATCTTTTTGTTTTCCATTTTCTCCTCGATTATTTACTTCCCATGACCTATTCTTCATTGAGAGGCACCACATTTGTGTCTTCATCTGGAGAAATGTCATCCCAAACCATATGCTCTTGTGCACTGTTTGGCTCCCCACACTCCCCACTTTAAAAGCTCCCTCACAACCTCTTTGATTTTAAGTGACAGTGCCTCAGATGAACTCTGTCTCTCCTGTACCATCTTCTGATGCTCTACATGTGTCATATGAGCCTGAAAATATCTTGCATTCATCCTCTGTCTCTCCCCCACTCTCCCTGGACCTGCAGGAGATAAAGAAGCATTTCAGAGAACTTTACCATAGAGAACCTTCTCTTTGGTGTCTTTTCCAGGAGCTTAAATTTTGCCTCCACACACGGGACCTCCCTTGCCTGTGTCCCATTTGGGCTGTGACCACAAGCAGCTCATCAGCTGCTTCCTCTAATCTTCCATCCAGCTTTACATGTTCTAACAGTAAATGGTATCATCTTGTATTTCTTAATACCTTTAATAAGTGATAACTGCTTTCCTGATTGATCCTCCAAGCATCTTAATTTTGCTGTCCTCTTGCAAATGGTCTTAAAACCTTATTGATGAGGGTTTCTCCATGATTTCTCTGGAGGAGGTGGGGAAAAAAATATTGCACAGTAATGAAACAAAACCCTTTCAATATGATTTAAACTTTGTGATGACCTGGAAAGGAGACAAAGTGAGGGAGATTTAAGGATATCCCACTGCAAAGCCCAAGAGCATATGCCTTAATTAAATTTAGCAGCCTAAATCAACTCGTCCCCTCCCATCCAAATGGCTGGCAGATAATCTGTGATCGGGGAAATATGCTTCCCTTCACCCTTATTTATGTTTCTAAATTTCTCCCGAAATTTCTCAGTGTCGTGACTGCAACAGCAACAGTGGGAGCCAGAAATGAGACAACAAGTTATCACACAGACTCACTTGAGGCACTTTGGTTAACAAGGTGCTCATAGGACAGGTTGTCAATACTGATTGGATCTCTTGTTACTTCTAGCACTCGAGATGAGACCCAAATTAAGAAATTTTAGCAATTGCGTCCTGTTTCATGAGGAAGGTTGGGATGGTTACTCGGCAAAAGTGTCTGGAAAAAGGTTTCTTAGGTTTTCTTAGGCACCCGTGTCCATAAATGTCAATGCTTTTGCTGTTAGAATTATAGAATCATAGAATCATATCATGGTTTGGGTTGGAAGGGACATTAGTGATCATCTGATTCCAACTCCCCTCCCATGAGCAGGGACACCTCCCACTAAACCAAGTGGTTCAGGGCCCCATCCAGTCTGGTCTTGGACACCTCCAGGGAGGAGGAGTCCAGGGATAGGGAGTATTAAATGTTAGATATCAAACATTTTCTCCTGTGCATATCCAGATGTGCCGCTCTCTCGACAGAGCTTTCCTTCCCAATGTTTGGGGACATTCATGACACTTTCACTCTTCTCCAACACCCCAGTGAAGCTCATCTCAAAAGCATGTTCTGAGTGATCCCCAATGACACAGTCCTGACTGTCTGGTAATGCAAAATCTGTCCTTTTTGTGATATAACAGAGATTGTCTTATTCATGTAGGAAGTGGGTGGTTTGGACTCAAGTCTCTCAGGTTGGGAGGTTTCCAAACTCCCATTCCCATGTCCTAGAAAAATGTGCTAATCACACAGCTGGGTTAAAGCTGCTTTCTATCCTTCTAGGCAAAGCTGTGCTTTTGTGTGGAAAAAGGGCCTTCAAGCCTCATGAAGCCAATGAAGGAACAGCCAAAAAAGCAACATGACATGAAAGAGGGGATCCCAGACAACCTCTTGGGGAAAAGTGTTGAAAGGGTGTAAAATGGACTGCAGAGGACCTTCAAGGTTAAACAAAACGCTCATGTTTAACATGATAAAGAAGAGGGAGTTTGCTTGAATGTCCCTAATCCTCATATGGAAGAGCTTTTTCCTAGAAGGTGTCCAGTGAAATAATAGAGGTGACCTCCCTTGCTGGATGGCCTTTGTGAGGTTGTTGTGCCTCATCCTTGCTCTTGAATAGATTGCCTAGGGATTGGAAAATTACTTTGCCTTTCTTCTTAAAAATGAGTTTTCACTAACTATTGTAGTGGGCTACAGCTGTATGTTTGAGAGGAGAGGTTTTATCACTGATTCCTTTCAGGCTGAGCATCCTTTTTCATAATGGAAATAAATGCTAAATGCAAATAGACCCTGCTCTCATTAGGGCAGCTTTGTTCTTCGTGTTATGTGAGAGATGAGCACGGGGCTGGGCAGTGTGTCTGTACTGGAGAGGACACACAGCAGCACTGAGAGCACTGAGACCAGGCCTTGCAACCCTGGCACATCACACCTGGATTTGGGCTGCAGTGCCTGGGCACCTTTACTGCCTCATCCCCAGCTTTGGTAAATTTACTTCCACAAAATATCCTAGTTATTCAGCCATTTCAAAGCTGTCATTGATGGCAGACCTCCAAGGAAGAGGCTGGATGATGCAAAAGAGGCATCCACAAGGTAAACCTTCCTCTGCTTCAGGACTGAACAGATGTTCCAGTTTGTGGCCAGGAGGATACTGCATTATAGGGAATCCCTCGATCCTGAATCCACTAAAATTCTCTTTATCTAAAGCAGTGTGGGCGGCAGGTCAGGGGAGGTGATTCTCTCCCTCTGCTCTGCTCTGTTGACACCCCACCTGGAGCACGGTATTGTGGTGGGTTGGCCTTGGCTGGACACCAAAGTCACTTTGTTATTCCCCTTTTTCAGCTTGAACAGAAGAGAGAAGATATAATGAAAGACTCAGGGGCTGAGATAAGGACAGGGAGAGATCACTCACCAATTACTGTCATGTGCAAAGCAGACTCAACTTGGCAAAAATTAGCCGAATTTATTGCCAATCAAATCAGAGCAGGATGATAAGAAATAAAACCAAATCTTAAGAGCATTTTTCCCCTACCAACCCCTTCTCAGGATTAGCCTTATTGGCTGTTATTTACTTACTTCCCACCAGCAGTGCAGGGGAACAGGGATTGGGGAAAGCAACACAGGCACAGGAAAGGTGTGGACCTGCTGGAGTATGTTCAGAGGAGGGTCACTAAAATGCTCAGAGGACTGGAGTACCTCTCCTGTGGACACAGGATGAGAGAGTTGAAGTTGTTCAGCCTGGAGAAAAGAAGGTTCCAGCATGACCTTAGAGCACCTTCCAGTGCCTAAAGGGGCTACAAGAGAGCTGGACAGGGACTTTGTACAAAGGCATGGAGTGACAGGATAAGGGGAATGGCTTCATGGTGACAGAGGGCAAGTTGAGATTAGATATTTGGAAAGAATTCTTCCCTGTAAGGGTGGTTATGCCCTGGTACAGGCCACCCAGAGAAGCTGTGGCTGCCCCATCCCTGGAAGTGTCCAAGGTTGGTTTGGATGGAGCTTGGAGCAATCTCGTCTAGTGGAAGGTGTCCCTGCCCATGTCAGGGGAGTTGGAACTGGAAGATCTTGAAGGTCCCTTCCAACCCAAACCATTCTGTGACTCTGTGATGATTTTATGATTATTCTATGATTATTCTAGATTTAGACAATTTAGGTATTTTCTAAAATGAGAGTGGTGAAACACTGAACAGGTTGCCCACAGGGATTGTAGATGCCCCATCCCTGGAAACATTCCGGGTCAGGCTGGACAGGGCTTTGAACAACTTGGCCTGGTGGAAAGTGCTCCTGCTCATTGCAGGGTGGTTGGAGTAGATAACATTTAAAAGTCCCTTCCAACCCAAGCCATTCTCTGATTCCATGACTCAATTACGCTGTAGCTCATTAAGACAACGTGTCCCAAAGTTTGACGCAGTTATTGGTGTTGATGTGCTGTTGAACAGAACCTCCACCAAGGATAAGAAGTGGCTGCACTCCAGTAGTGAACCAGCTCCACTCCAGTGCCGGTCCACAGTTAATGTGAAGTCAATGGAAGAACTTCTGGCAAGTCAATAAGCCTTGGATCAATTCCCTATGTCAGTTCCCAAAGTGCTTCTGAATAATGTGTCCTGAAGGCTTTATATATAATCGAAATTAGTGTTTTCATTTACTTGCATATCATCAGAATAAAACTTTTTTTGGAAATTGTTTTACCTGATTATTTATCTGTTTGGAGATTGGAGCTGAAGTCTATTGATCAGCTTGATTAAACAATGTGAAATCAGAGTGAGGCTGGTGCTCCAATTTTAATGAGTTAGTGTTTTCCTTTTATTTTTCTCAGGCAGATTTGATAAAATGAGATACAAATCTCCACACCTGCAGGCCATTGAGATAATACAGTGCTGGGGCAGAGGAATGGAGTGAGGATACCTGCACCCATCAGCCTGAGAAATGCAAAAAGGGAGGATGATTAACTTTGGAAAGTGTTTTTCCATAGTCCAGTAACTTGAGATATTAATGAATTGGTGCTTCAATGAGCCAGACCTCTTGATCTTAAAGTGATATAATTTCAAACACAACAGAAGTAAATGTGGGCCAATTGATCCATTTATTTGAAGTATAGACTATCATAGAATCACAGAATATCCTGAGTTGGAAGGCACCCACAAGGATCATCAAGTCCAGCTCCTGACCCTGCACTGGACACCCCAAAAAATCACACCATGTGCCTGACAGTGGTTTAAATGCCCCTGATTTAGTGTTCTGATCTGCATTATATCTGATCAGTGTGGGCTGCCACCAGAAGTGGAGCTGGTCCTGCTCCTTTCACTTCTCAGCTGATCCTGGCTGCAAATCCCTGTGCCTTCCCACATTTGGAATCCCTGTGGTCCCTTCCAACTTAATATATTCTATGATTCTACAATTTTATTTTAAACATTTCTATTAGAGTTTAGTGAAATATGAAAGGTAATATAACAGGAGAGGATCAAGGAGATGTGTCCTTTAGGCCAATAATTTCAAGGCTCAGTAAATCTCTGTCTCTTGGCAGTTGAAAAAATACCACCATAGGTGAGCAACCTGTGTTTTGCAAAGATGAGGTTCATTAGGCTTCTCAGAAATGGAACTGCTCCAGCTGAAATCACCTGAATAGAAAAGTGGGAATAAGTAGAGACTTTACAAAGGGAGAAAAGCTCAGTTCAGGAAAATGAATTTAGAGCTCAAAATTTTAGCAGGACCGTTGCTAAAAGTGTATTCAAATTAACCTTCACAAAGAAAATTAAAATACAGAGCAAGAATTCTTCAGTACTTGAACATGAAAACAGGAAGAAAACGGTGAATAAGAAATACAGGGTAGACATTAAAGATAATGGAAATATGACCCTGCAGTTAAAGGTCTACTTGAGCTCAGTTTTCTGTAAGGACTCTGCTGTAGAACCTGCTAAGGAGAGCCAAGATGATTAATGGGAAGAGGACTGTGGACATGGAAATTTCTATTACCAAAGTGGAAACAAAACTCTCTAAACTAGTTTTATTTAGCTGGGGAGAAGGGAGGAGATATGGAGCTGGATAATCAGCACTCTTGATATCTGAAAGAGCTGGCTCAGGAAATCAGTGCTCCTTCTCAAAGCTCTTTAATAAATGTATGAAGTTGGGGGTGGTTCCATCTGTGTGTCAAATAATAAATATGGTGACCATATAGGAGTGCAGGAAAACAACCACCCAACCCCAGAAATGTGCAAGCTTTAGAATAAATCTTCCCGAAAACAAAAATGAATGAATAATTAAAGAAAAGAAACGACCAAAGGAGGTGAAAATAAATCAAGATGGGAGAAAATACAGATTTATCAAAGGCTGTTTGTGTCTGATATCTTTCCTTAAAAAGGATAACCAATTCTTATGGATGAGAAAAATGCTTTAGACATAATCCACTTAGACTTCAATGAATATCAATATTGTGCCACATGGGATATTATTAACTGGAGAAAATGTGGATCATTTCCAAAATACTAATGTGGTAAGTAACTACTAAAGAGAAATGACCTGGGGTTCTGAAGAGAAGAGAACTTGTAGTTTGCAGGGCAGTTTTTAGTGGAGTTTCACAATGCTCTGTCTTAGGACTAATCTTATTTAATGTTGCCATTGGTGACCCTACCTTAAAAAATAGAGCTTTACTAATGGCTTTTGTAGACAGCACAAAGCTGGGAGGTAGAGGCAATTCAGGGGAGGATTGGTGTTAGTGAGGTGAATTGGATGGAGAGTTGAAAAATATAATGGGACAAAGAGTGAGGTCGTGGGGGGGTGGAATTAATAACGAGAGAATTACCTATAAAGCTGGAGCTTGGCAGTGGAAAATGAGGGACTAAAAAGGGCAGGTTGTGTTTGCTGATCACAGAGTGATACAGCCCTGGAAAAGCAAACATCCCAAGGATGACTCGGCTGAAGAGTTCTCAGGAGAGGCCTTTGGTGAGACTGAAGTGAGGCCTCTTACAAAACAGGGTGCAAAATCCTTGTGGCTCCCACACACAACAAATGTAACTTCAAGCTGGTACTGTGAAGCTGATCCAAGACCAACCATCAGTGGCATGGAGAGGTTACCAAACAGCAAACCTAGAAGCCTGAGATAGAGAAAGCTATCGATGGGGAGGCATGAACATAATGCTCACAGGCCATTATGGTCGGCAATGTCAATTTATTATTTAAATCAGTTAACTTTTATACAGTTTAGTTTGTTTAGGGCACATGCTTATAATAAGATGATTGGATAGCTCAGTCTGTGCACGCATCTCATGTCCCCAGTTCATTGGACCTGATGTTCTGTCCACGCGATCTGAAATCATCCTTGGCATAGAAACCTCTTTCTAATTAATCTGCTTTTAGGGTTTTACTAAATTTGCAGGTGTTTCATTATCTTCAGTTTCTCAAGGTTTTCTTTCTATAAACATATTATGTTCTCAAACCTTATCATTAGACACACAGCTAACAAGTATAAGCATCACATATTTTCACACAGTCTATAAGTATAAACAATACACACTTGCCACTTCCATGGCAAGCAAGGCCTACAGAGTGCAGGAAAAACTGTTCACAGAAATCTCTGTGTCCGGCGACAGAAAGCTGAGAAGGAATACATTCACTTAAATTCACTTTATTTATATATTTAATTTATTTATATATTTAATTATATTCACTTTAATATAAGTGAACTTAAGGAACAGAAGATTCTTAAAGAAGAGGGATAACAGTGATCACAGAACCATAGAATCATAGAAAGGCTTGGGTTGGAAGCAATGTTAAAGATCACCTATTTCCAACCCCCATCCATGGGCAGGAATGCCACCCACTGGATCAGGATGCTCAGAGCACTTATGCAAGAATGAGGCAAGAGAGATGCAGGAATAAATCGTTACTTATTGGACATGGATGAATTTAGTCTGGAAAGTCTTAAGAATTAAGATGGAAGTGTCTGGGACAATGTCCTAATCCAAATAATGGGAACAAAAGTCCTTCCTTACAGGTAGATTTATGAGGTAGAAACTGAAAGATATCACTGGATGTGACTCCAGCCATGGTACAGAGTGAGTTTGGACTGCCCAGAAAGATTCTGGGTACACTGAGCTCAGCTGGGTCACTTTCAATCCTGAGCTGGGATGTCTGCATGATGCTGCATTTACAGCTCTGTGTCTCTGGTAGGATCACAGAATCAAAAATATCCTGAGTTGGAAGAGAGCCATAAGGATCATCGAGTCCAACTCCTGGCCCTGCACAGGACACCCCCAAAAATCACACCTGAGAGCATTGTCCAAATACTTCCTGAACTCTGGCAGGGTTAGGGCCTTCTCATTGCTCTCTGTTGTGTGGTACAAACGTGTCTTAGATGGGCCATGAATGAGACTTTGAGGTGCACTGTTGGTTCCAGGCATGAAATGTTCTACTGACCTTTAGATAGAGGAGACAACTGTGAGGGTCAATGAACTGGGCCATGCTCTCAAGGCGACTCTTTTTCTATATGGAGAAACCTGGGAGCCAAGGATGCTCCCTGTTTTAGTTGGAACACTACCATCAGATCAAAAATGAGCAGGAATGAATCAAAGCAACTCAGAGGAGAACAACTTGGTGCTGGTGGATGAGAACCCTGATAATGACCTGGCAACTGTTCACTTGCAGCCCAGAAAATCAACCGTGTCTTGGGCTGCATCCAAGGCAGGATGGGCAGCAGGTGAGGGAGGGGATTCTCTTCCTCTCCTGTGTTCTCATGAGACCCCCACTGGAGCACTGCATCCAGCTCTGGGGTCCCCAGTAAGAAGGATGTGGATCTGTTGGAGCAAGTCCAAAGGAGCTGGAGCACCTCTTCCATGAAGACGGGCTGAGAGAGCTGCAGCTGTCTCAGCCTGGAGAAGCCTGGAGAAGAGAAGGATCCAGGGAGAACTTAGAGCACCCTTCAGTACCTAAAGGAACTACAGAAGAGTTTGAGAGAGACTTTGGACAAGGGCATGGAGAGACAGGACAAGGGGGAATGGCTTCAAACTGAAGGAGGGCAGATTTAGTTTTATGGAATAAGTTCTGCCCTGTGAAGGTGGGGAGGCCCTGGCACAGGTTTCCCAGAGAAGCTGTGGCTGCCCCATCCCTGAAATTGTTCAAGACAAGGTTGGATGGGGCTTGGAGCAACCTGGGCTAGTGGAAGGTGTCCCTGCCCATGGCAGAGGGGCTTGAACTGGATGACCTTTAATGTCCCTTCCCACCCAAACCATTCTGTGATTCCATCCCTAGTGCCCAGACAAGGCCTATGCAAAGGAGGAGAAAAGTCTCTTGTTTGTGCTTTGTACTTCTACCTGCTGGATTGAGACTAAACTTTACAGGCAACTGCAGCTGCAATCAAAGGACATTTCTGCAGCAAGAGGGAAGGACATGTCCTTATTGAGCTGTCCTTTCACAGCCTCTCTGAGTAAATGTTTCAGCAGAACAAGAAGTCTCTCGGTACAAGGCAGAGCTGCTGTACTTGCACAAAACGATTTCCACGCTCCCTCACACGATGTATCCAAAGGAAACATTCAGAATCAGTCAGGAGACCTTACTCAGCAGTCACATTGCACCTCCTTCTTGTGAAGGATAATTTACTCAACCCCTTTCTCAGTTTACTGAGTGATTGAAATACAGTAGAAGGTGAAATGTCTCACTTACAACTGAATATAACCTTCTCATCTCCCTCCTGAAATTACAGAAATCCCCACCCTGATAAGGGGAAAATGCATTTCTTTAAGGCACTGATACTTTACTCAACAGTAAAATAATGAAAAATAACAAAAAATAACAGAGAATTTTATAAAAGAAACCTTTTTTTTCTTTTAGACAATCTAAATTTGTATCTCCTTACACTGCAGTGTCTTATCCACATCAAATATCTATTCCACAGGTTAAGAGCAACATGATTGTCCCTGCTCTTGACAGCTCATCCCAGTCAAGGCGTCCTCCTTATGTGGGATTAGCTGTGAGAGAGAAAGGAGAAAGGCTTTCCCCCACAAAAGAGAACAAAGTGTCACTTTTTGAGTAATTTCAACAAACACTCTGTTGTGTTACCAGGGGCATCTTGAGGGAAATTCTCTCTCCTGTGGCTGCTGCAAACTGGGAGCCACCAGGTCACTGTGACCTGACTGGAACAGTCAGTGGGGGAGTGAAGTGGAGGACTGACAACACAGGAATCCTGGGAAGACCTGAGAAAGGTTCATGGAACAGTCAGAAAAGCCAGATATATTTTTAATATTGATTGTGAAAAAGAAAACGCTAAAGGGAAAAAATAATAAATGTAACTTCTTGTTTAGATCTGAGTAATGTTTGTCAGAAACCTCCATTCGAGTGACAGTCGGTGATATTAAATTCTGCCCGTACTTGGGACGTGTCAAATGAAAAGAGGGGATCTACTGAACAGTCAGACTGAAAAAAATGAGGAATATCAGTCCTTGTTTGGAGAAAAAGGGACGTGGAGGAGAAAACTGTCATAAGTCCCTTGTATTCCCATAGTGACGAGAGAGGACAGTCCTTGCCGGTATCCATGGTGTGTGTAAGCAAGGAATATTCCTGATGCAGAAAGTGCTGAGAGCTGCTATCAGAGAGTTTTAGTAGCTTAAAGGGAAAGATAGAAATTCAAAAATAATTCAAAACCAGTCCCCACACCTATATTTGTTCTAATTTTGGTGAGTCAAGCAGAGGAATACTCTTTGGTGGGAGGACTCGGAAGAGCAGAACTATGTTCTCCCCTGGTTCAGCTCCAAGGTGACACCTGGTTGCAAGCCAAGAATTCCATGCAGAAGAGGAGCAATCAGAGCACAGAGTGGGGAGGGGATTCAAGACCAACAGAGGACTGAGATTTAATGAAGGAACAAAGGGATGTTGTGAAGGAAGGAGGGATTTTGCCATTCATGGAATCAGGTGTAGCTCAAATGTGGTGCTGCAGCAGAATTGAGACCAACATAAAACATGCCTTTGGCCTTGCTAACTTTGAGCTGATCTTTGGAAGGCAGTGATGGATTCTCTAATTTAAATCATTAAAATAAAGCCAAATCAAAACACCTTCTGAGAATGCATTCAGAGAAAGCTCTCTTGTTGTGCCAAGAGTAGCCTGAATGCCAGAGCTCTAAATAAACAGTCTAAATATACAGGTTCATAAATCTTGTGTGTGAAATTAAAACAAGGGAAAGGACATTGATTTATTATATGTTTGTTGGAAAGCTTAAGACTTCGTCTTTCATTATAATAACAGTGTTGTCCCTGCTCCGTCAGGGGGCACAAGTACTTGACTTCAATTGTGCTTTTCTTGTTTTTTGGTAATTAGAAGGTCAGCTGAAAGTGTTCCCACAACAGCAATCTTCTCAGCTCCACTTTTAGGTTGTTTCTAGATTCCCATTAACAGTTCACAGCCCAGTCCAAGTTCCCCAGAAAGAAGCTGACCTTGAACTTGCAATCCAGCCCTTGTTTCAGGGAAAGGATTTTGTAGGAAATGCCGTAAAATCAGGAGAAGCGTTTGAGAGCTCTGTGACATCACATAAGCTCTGCTTCATATTAAGGGTTAACCACAGAATGATGGAATGGTTTGGGTTGGAAGGGACCTTCAAGATCATCTCATTCCAACCCTCTGCCATGAGCAGAGACACCTTCCTCTATCCCAGGTTGCTCCAAGCCCTATCCAGTCTTGTCTTGAACAGTTCCAGGGATGGGGCAGACACAGCTTCTCTGGGCAACCTGTGCCAGGGCCTCCCCACCCTCACAGGGAAGAATTTCCTAATATCTGTTGTAAAATTATCCTTTTTCAGTTTAAAGCAATACTAATTTTATACCAGATGCAGCTATGCCCTGGTTTATTCGAAAGACACCTTTTGATAACTCCTGAAAATGTGGGGTTCTTTTTTCCCCCTCTTTTGCTTTGTTTCTTTGTCCCCCACTTGTAGTGCTTCGAGAACCTCTAAACCTGGGTGTGCCTCATGTGGAGAGAAGGGGGTGTGTGGGCACAAAGCCTTTTGCTTGAAGGCACCAATAAGAGTGAGAAATAAGGAAATTAGGAGAGTAAGAAACAGGAATGGAGGGGCAGATGGTGAGTGTCACTGAGGGTCAGACTTCCCTACTGGAATGTGCTGATGAGCTCTGTGCTGTAACACACCAGTGACTCTTGTGTAACACATCCTAATTTAACATACTGGCTCGTGCACTGTGGAAAGGAGCCTTCATCTGTCCTCCATTTGGAGACCATGTGGCTACCAAGATTATCTTTGAGATATTCAGAGCCCTGACAAGTCAAGAAAGGCAGAAGTTGGCAAACTATCATCTAAATGTTTTGAAAAGTAAGAAGAAAGACCAGTTAATTCACAGTTCTGCCTTAGCCTCATCCTCTAAAGGGTTAGACCAGCTCCCTCCATGTCTGCGAATGGACAGCCTTGCTGTCCTCTGCAGTGTCATCTCTGAATTTGGGATGTGCATTTATTTTCCAACTCTGTCACTTTTCATGATCTTTATCTCCCTAAAACTTTCATGATCCAGATGTTCCCTATTGGCTTAGGTGGCTGTGCTGGAAACCATCCCCACTTAGTTCTGCCTAATGCCTGTGACCCAAGCCTGTGTCCAGTAACCAGAGGAAGTAAATAGTGTCTACAGAGCATAGTTGAATTTAATTAAAACAGTAATAATATCTCAGGCTTTGGAACACCAACACCACACCACTCTCCTGGTTCACTGCCTGCACACACAGCTCCACAGAACAGCTCTTCCTTCTCTGACACCTGAGGGCTGACTGGCTTTACTTGGATAATAGTACTCACTTCTCTCACTTAACAACAGGAAATATTGTGTCAGTTTGGAGGAAATCAAAGAAAAATTATCTGGAGAAGGAATTTTCTTAATGTGGCTCAGTATCAGCATCTGAGAAAAGCTTTAGGAGACTGTTTTCGCTGCTCTAAGTAACATCACATTGGATTGATACCTTAAAACACCTGGCACACCTGATTTATTTTTACTTCCAGGTGGCTGAAGAAAATCTTCATGCCATCCATGGTCAGGTGTTTCTGTCAAGTTGTTTTTCATTGGGGTTTTTTTCCCTTTTTTTTTTTTCCTGAAGTTAGGGACTGCATTTGAAAATTCCCCTTCTTAAACTCACCTCCCCTTACATAAACTGTTATAACACACAAAAGACACTGAGAACAAGGAGAAGGTTTGAGCCAGAAACCTGCAAAAGGCATTCAGGGCTTCAACCATCCGCTGGATGGTCATATCCTCCTCCTTTATACCTCTAAAGCAGCACTAAACAGGATGTTCTAGAAAGGTGCCTGTTTTGGAAAAAAAAATTATTCTATTTTTTTTCTTCAACATTTTCTTTTATTCCCCCAAGGATTTCTTCTAAACCCGGATTGCTAAGAAGAAACTTTGTTTCCCTTCAATACAACTTGCCTGAACTCATTGTGAGACAACACTGCTCTGAGCACAGTGGCACTGAACACAGGTAGATACAGGTGTTTCTGACTTTTGCAGTGGCAAGATCATGTTGCAGTTAGCTTTTCCCTTTCAAAGTGCCTCAAATGTGCAAGGCAACAACATTTCCTCCCATGGATTGTGGGCTGCCTCCTTGGCCTAGAAGCAGAAGTGCCAAATAACTCTGCTTTCCACCTAAAGTTTGCTGGTGCCAAGCAGGGAACCTTAAGCTTTCGGTGCCATGAAGGCTGATATCCACATCTCAGTGCAGCTTTGGACATGAGCATCAAAATGCTGAATAATTCCTTGCATTAATTGACCTGATGGCCCAGATGTTCCATTTCACGTGAGATCCACCCCTGGGCAGCCCAAGACCTCAGGTCATTGCCTTAGTAAATCCCATGAGTCCCTTAGTAAAGAAGACCTTTCGCAAGGCCAAAAATCTCTACACAGGGGCCTTGAAGGACATAAGTGTGAGGAGGATCAAAATTGCCATCCCACTCACTGAGCACAGACCATCATGGGGGGCACTGGGAACTGTCTGTCCCTGGGCAGGGAAGTGTGTCCACCTCCCAAAGCTCTGCTTTGGTTCCTTACTGGAGAGAGGTGAAGAATTTCCCCAAGACTCTTGAGCTAAAGGGATGGGACAACTTGATTTCTAGTGAGTTTGGGGGTTCTTTTCTCCACAGTCTCATTACAATGTCCCTGCTCCCCTGGGAAATGGCCATGGCAGCAAGTCTGCCAAAGTTCCAGAATTATTTGGACAACACTCTCAGGCACATGATGGGATTGTTGGGTTCGTCCGTTCAGGGCCAGGAGTTGGACTTGATGATCCTTGTGGGTCCCTTCCAACTCAGGCCAATGAGATGAAATTTTCTTCTCTTTCCTCAGAGGTTAAACCTCAGGATTCTCTGGAAGTCAGTATCCCTTTTTTCTTTCTTTCACTGCTTAATAGAAAGCCACAGAGTTCAGTGCTGTGATGAGTTTCAGCAGTGACAGCTCTCTCCCTGAGAAAAGGCACAGCACAAACAGAGAGAGTCCACAGGTACTGAAAAACCCCCAGAGAATAACAGTGAAAATGAGAAGAGGATGTGAAAACAACATGTGAAGAAAAAGTGAAACGGTTGGATTTGTTTAGCCCAGAAAAGAGAGACCTGAAGGAAACCAGGTGAGTGTTCTTCCAACAAAGCAGAGGGAGCGTGTGGAGATCAATAGTTCTGTGCCCTTGATGACTAAAACAACATGAAACCTGTTCAACTTCCAGCAAAGAAAAGAAATTAAATGCCATAAAAGAAAATGAAGAGTGAATGTTGTCTGGAGAGGCTGTGAAAACTCCTTGGATGTTTACTAGAAGACCTGAGGCAAACAAGCTGCAGGAATCCTTGACTCTACCTTGGCACAGGGGAAGGGGATGGGGCACAGGTTCACAATCTGGGAACAAACAATGTACCTGAGAAGGGGAGAAGCAAGAAAAAATTACTTTCGGCCTTGTTGTTTCCCTCTACCCTTGTTCTTCGCTGCTTCTCTCCCCAAAATCCATATTTTTGAAGCTACATGAAGAAAAGCAAACACACACAAGCACCACCCTCTTTCTTTGAATCAGTGGAGACAGCAAGATGAGCACAAAATAATTTCCAAGGGAATTTGTGAAGGAGAGTGAAGCAGAGAGGTTACTCATCTCTTCTAGAAAAGAAGGATAGCTCAATGTTAAAAAGTCCAAAAGCTTTGGGAGTTGATGACCTTTAGGCCCGTTGCATCTTTTGGAAATCCACTTCTAAATAAACATTCCTGGCTGAAGTGTGCTCCAATAAAACCAGCATATTGCAGTCATTTGCTGGTTGGGGCAGAGTCTTGTCAGCTCATTCACAGCACATTTACTGCCAAATCATTCCTTTAATCATAGAACCAGGAATGTTACAGGCATTGAACAAATCTCCCTCATTAATGTGAGCGGGTTCCCACCTCAGCCTGTGGGACTTCAGCTGCTATTCTGGGAGGAGGTCTTGTCACCTCCTGTGTGTGTGAGTCAGAGCTGGCATGGCCAGGGGCAAAACTACAGCCTTGGACTCTAATAATGCTGGTTGCCCACTTCTGAAGGAGCCTTTAGTATCTCTGCCCTGGGGCAGAAATACTTGTGCTTCATTTTTACTGCCTGCAATGAATGGTAATTTTTATTCCTAGAAGTCTTATGGAAATAATTAACACTCCACCCAACCTCAGTGGAGTGTTAAGATTTGACCCTTTGTGATTGCCAAAGACTAGGGACAGTAAAATAAGTAAAATAATAGATATGGCTGCAAGTGCCCCTTGTGCCCACCATCCTCAGCCTGCTGAGGGACATCAAGCTGTTGGATCGAGTCCAGAGGAGGCCACCAAGTTCATTAGAGGGATGGAGCACCTCTCTTGTTGGGAAAGGCTGAGAGAATTGTGATTATTTAGCCTGGAGAAGAGAAGGCTTCAGGGTGATATGATTGTGGCTTTCCAGTACCTGAAGGAGCTACAAGAAAGATGGGGAGGGAGTATTTACAAGACCCTGGAGTGACAGGGCAAAAGAATGGCTTCAAAATGAAAGAGAGTAAGTTTAGATTGGATATTTGGAAAAATTTCCTCCCCGTGAGGGTGATGAGGCCCTGGCACAGGTTGCACAGAGAAGCTGTGGCTGCCCCATCCCTGGAAGAGTCCAAGTCCAGACTGGATAGGACTCTGAGCAACCTGGGCTAGTGGAAGGTGTCCCTGCCCATGGCAGTGGGTTGGAACCAGATATCTTTAAAGTCCCTTCCAACCCAAACTATTCTATGATTGTCACACCTCAGGTTCTTCTGTCAGCTTTTGTAGGGGAAAAAACAATTCAAGTTGCTGTTAATACGTAAAAAAATACTGGGTGAGGCCTAAGGGCTTTTATCTGTGTGAGCCATGGGCTGTGTTTCAACGATGCACATAAACAGAGGCTTTTCTGAATCAGGGCCCTTGCAGATATTTGCAACCAGCAAAGCCAGAGCAGAAATTCCCACTGGCTTCCAGAGACAGAAGCTGCAGATGCAACATGCTCTTTTTTTTTTTCCTGGGAGACGCTGTCTGCACTCAAAAATTAAATATACTTGGAAAATTTCCTGGGCAATAAGGGCAACTGGCACATCCTGAGCTGCCTCCGTGCGAGGAACTTGTTTGGATGCAAACTGCCAGATGGGCAGGAACCTTGGAACACGCTGAGGCCGGAGCTGTGCCTGGGAGAGGGTTGGAGAGCCTCGCTGGCACGCACCAAAGGCACGCCAAGGACCTCTCCAACCTTTTGCTAATAATATTGATGGATCATGTTCTGCTGCCTGAGGACATTCCCAGACAGTTCAATATACTGCTACACAGCTATCCAAAAATGCTGTCCCAAACTCATCTTCATCCTCATAACACCAGCAATGAGAAAAGTGTTTCCTGCCAGCACGTGCCATTTCCTGACAATTCAATCACCACCATCTTCGTTTTGGGGCACTTTTTTTAACAGTCCCTCTGTCCTCTGAGGTCACCAAATAAAAGGCCAGTCACTTATTTCATAGAATCGCAGAATCCTAGAATGGTTTGGATTGGAAAGGACCTTAAAGATCATCCATTTCCAATGCATCTACCATAGAAATGTCATGTTTAAACTGTTCAGAAAAAATCTATCGAGAAAAAAAAACCAAGAATTTGGAAGTTGCGGTGGTCGAATTTGATATAAAGCAAAGGACTCCTCAGTTTGAGGTTATCCCATTGTGCCACTGGCCTTGGCTCGTGTTGTAATAAGTGTTATCACACAATTCAGTCACTTCTGACCCTCTAGTCCAGGTTACCATTTTCCTTGTGAGTTAATTAGTTGGCTGGAAATCCAGAGGAAATTGAACTTATGCTTGAAATTCCCTTTTCCTGTATTCTTTTTTTTTATAGAAGAGGATAATCCCTTAGAGGGTTCTAGACCATTTTCATTCTAGAGAGCACAGATAGCAGTGATGTAAATTGCTGTAATTCAGTGGTAAAATGATGTCATTTGGGAAAAAAAAAACAGTGGAACACATATTTTCCTCTTTCTAATTCACATTGTTGCTGTGCCTGTGCAGTATTTCCTGATCTTAAATTTTATAATCAAATCAATTCTGTCCAGTACAAGATATTTCAGGACCTGACAATATTTTATTTCTCATCATAATTATTTCTTACATGGAAATCAGCTTTATCTGAGGTGTGATTGCACATTTCCACCAGACTCGATGTCTTCCACATTAAACCTCACATTGCCCTGCTTGGACTCCCTCAGAGTCACTTCAATGACTGTGGAAATCTTGACCCAGGAAAGGTCTGTCCAAATCCAGGTGCTACCACCACAACACCAACCTGTTAGACCTCTCTTATCCAAAGTGAGGAATTTCCATCCAAATTTGAGATCTGGGAAGACACAGAATGAGACATTCGACCCCCAACCACAAGAAGTCAGGCCTTCCTCTTCCTCTTTCTCACTATAAATGAGAGAACTGTGGCCTACATATCTGTTTTACATATTTTTTTAAAATACTCTTTGCTACCTGAATACATTATCTATGGTTTTGAACACTTGCAGCTATGTTTCAAGGAGAACTGTGCATTATCTGTACCTCCAACAGATAAGTTAAAATATAAAAGTATATATCCTTATTTTTTTAATGCACAGGTTAAAGTCCATACAAGAAAAAGAAAAGATATTTGCATACTGAGAAATGTTTATATACATGCATGTACTTAGTAAATTTTATTTCATTAAAATTAAAACAGAATTTCACTAAAGAGGCATTCAAATCAAACCTTTTAGATTAGTCAGATGATCTTTGTACATGAGAGACATTAAAAACCCACAAATGAAAGGTTTTGTTACACATATTCACAACAAGAATAGTGTGTGTCAGTGGTGTATTTGCTTCTATTTCAGTTTGTTAAAGGGAATCATAGTTGGTATATGAGCTGATTTGCTGACAGAGGGAGGAAAAAACCATGAAGCCAAGCCAAACCACTCCACCTACAATATTAATTAACTCCAGTATGAAGAAGTCATTCACTTTTTATCATTCTTTCCAAAATATATTTATACACTGATTAGAAAAACAAGGACAAAACTACTGTTTCTTAGCTCATTGGAGCCAGTCATACTGTTAATATATTAAAAGTTTAGATGTCCTGTATTTTAAGTGCTCACATTTTCCATCCTATTTGTGGATCAGATCCAAAACCCTCTAAGGATTCCCATTGATCACCCAGGCTTTTTTTATCAAAATGTTTCCAAGTGTCTTGATAAAATCCTGCCACTTGTGAGATTTGAAAGCAAATTATTACACACAAAAATCAGCTTCTATTGGGTAAAATAGGAACAAAAATAATGACTTTAATTTTAGGCAAAAGAGGCTTGAAAGTGCGACCTGAATTGATGTAAAAGCTAAAAAATAGAACTTGAAGAAGAACATTTGTTGATTTCTTTAGCACAGGGTTTAGTCCTGTTGGATGAAAGCCGCAAATGCTTCCGGTCGTTCCAGTCTTCCTCCTCACCTTCCTCTAGAATCAGTCCCAGGAGGAACTTGGCAAGGACTGGAGGTGTCCTGCAAGGCCCTCTGGCACATGGCAATGTGCACACAGATGATTTCATCCCACTGCCAGTGGTGCCAGGGACAACCAAACAGAGCAGGAACTGCTGAGACAGACACAGCCAGGGCTGCATCTGGGAACTGGTTTCTTTCTGAGAGGCTCCTTGACTTTCCTGCTGCTGCAAAGTGTACGTGGGGAACTACTGATGAAGAGGAATGTTTAAGGATGTCCTACAGAGGACAGCACCCTCAAAAGGAGCAGTGAACTGTGATGTTCAGGGCCATGAAGATGATTAGAGGGGACACTTTCCTATGAGGAAAAGCTGAGGGATTTGGGATTGCTCAGCCTGGAAAAGAGAACAATCCCAGGGAGACCTTAATGCAGACTTTCAGTACCTAAAGGGGTTCCAAGAGAGCTGGAGAGGGACTTTGGACAAGGGCATGTAGGAATAGAACAAAGGGGAATGGCTTTCAGCTAAAATGGAGTAGATTTAGGTTAGATGTTGGGTTGTCTCTTACTTCTAGAAGATTTAAAGATACCAAGCTCTCCCTTTGTTTAAATAATCATAGAATCACAGAATGGTTTGGGTTGAAAGCAGACTTAAAGATCATCGAGTTCCAATCCCCCTGCCAAGGGCAGGGACCCCCTCCGTTTCATCCAGTTCTTCCAGGTAAGTAAAAGTTCAGCTTAATCATCAACCAAATTTGTGCAGGACAGAACTGAAGCAGAGTGGCTGCTTATGGCACTTTTCAGTGTAAAACCCGCCTTGAGAAATCTTTTAGCAGAAGTGAACCCAAGCCTGTACAAATTACTTTTAAGAGAAGCCCATTCATGTTGTTCTCAACAGTGCTGAATTACACTCCTGAAATAAAAATAATGGACTTTGCCCGTCAAAGTGTGCTATTACCCCATAAAAATCTACCTTTGCGCTTTTTACTCGAGTAAAGAGATTGCATGTGAGGGAGCGGATCTGTGAAAGGCCCATTAACAGCTCAGTAGGCAACAGATGCTCACCAGAGATGGAGACCAGAAGGTCTCCTGGCAAAGATACACCGAGGTCATTTGTCTGTTAAAGCCTCAAGAGGTGACGGCAAGTGAGATCTTTCTGGTGGGTCCTGAGCAGTGGTGGGCAGGAGCCTCATCACAATTCTCTGGGAACATTCTTCCCCAGCCCAGGGGCTGCTGGGCCTTCATTCCAGTGTGAAAAAAACACTGAGTGTGTCTGAATCCAGCAGGGATCAGCAGGAATGTGTCTGAACTACAAAAAGAAGTGATCTTGATTCAAATATGGGAGAAAGTCTGAACAGAAGCTCTGAGATGGACAGTTTGAGAAGGGAAACAAAGCTGGGGAAGGGTCTGGAGCACAAGTCTGATGAGAAGTGGCTGAGGGAGCTGGGGGGGCTCAGCCTGCAGAAAAGGAGACTCAGGGGAGACCTTATTGCTCTCTACAACTCCCTGAAAGGAGGGTGTAGCCAGGTCATGGTTGGTCTCTTCTCCCAGGTAACAAGTGATAGGATGAGAGGAAACGACCTCAAGTTTCTCCAGGAGAGTTTTAGATGGAATATTATGATTTTATATATATAATATAATATAATATAATATAATATAATATAATATAATATAATATAATATATATAATATATAATATATAATATATATTCTATTCTATTTTATTCTACTATATTATATTATATTATATTATATTATTTAATTTTTGTGGAAGGGGTTGTAAATCATTGGAACAGGCTGTCCAGGGAAGTGGTGCAGTCACCATCACTGGAAGTGTTCAAAAAATATGTGGATGTGGCCCTTGAGGACATGGTTCAGTGGTGAACATAGTGATGGTGCTGGGCTGATGTTTGGCCTTGATGATCTTAAAAACCTTTTCCAACTTTAATGATTCCATGATTCTATGACTGAAAAAATTCTCCTTACTTGGCCACCAGATATAAGGCAACATGAAAAAAAAGCAACTTATAAACCAATTTTTTTGCAGAGTTTAAACACTTGAAATATTTTCCCCAATGAAGACATGAAGAAAATTGCAACATTCTCACTTTGACAGCAGCAACTTGTGTGCCACAATAGTATCTACATTAATTCCTATGGGTCATTAGGTTGAAAGAACAAATTAAATAGAGTTGTTCTGCAAAATTCACCCATTGTTAAATAATATATCTTGTTAGAATAAAAGCATTGCATATTTCGGGTGATATCCTCGCTCCATTTTCAATCAAAGGAATCGTTTAAAGGTCTGGTTGAAAGGGGTGTATTTTCCTCTGTGGCCACTGGTGCTTTAAACCATGGAAATGTTATAATGTTCCTGGCAGATGTTCATTCCTATACAGTAGAAAGAGAAGTGATCTATTGTCTGCTTAATTATTTTCAATACAAGAGCAAAAATTCATTAGAAATGCTAGAAATTGCAAGAAGTGCATTAAAGTCAATTGGCTTCACAACGTGTCACCATTTGCAGATGACACCATTTGCTTCTGGTGTCATTTCCATGGACTGATGTTGTTGGTCCTTGGTCACATGGAAATATGAAGCAAACAAAGTTCTCAGTCAGAGGCGATATCTCTGCTTAGACAATCTGACATTTTTGGGCCCCTCATGACAAGGATGTCACTGAGGGGTTGGAGCTTGTCTAGGGAAGGGCAACAAAGCTGGGGAAGGGTCTGGAGCAGCGGGAGCAGCTGAGGGAGCTGGGGGGGCTCAACCTGGAGAAAAGGAGATTCAGGGGAGACCTTATTGCTCTCTACAACTCCCTGAAAGGAGGGTATAGCTGAGTCATGATCAGTCTCTTCTCCCAGGTAACAAGTGATAGGACAAGAGGAAATAGCCTCAAGTTGCTCCAGGAGAGGTTTAGATAGAATATTATGATTTATTTTTCATGTAAAGGATTGTAAAGCATTGGAACAGCCTGCCCAAGGAAATGGAGTCACCATGCCTGGAAGTGTTCAGAAAACACATGGATGTGGCATTGAGGACATTGAGGACAATGGTGAACATGGTGATTGATGGTGCTGTGTTGACAATTGGATTGATGATCTCAAAGGTCTTTTCCAACTTTAACTGTATTCTATCCTGTGGTTCTATGACATAACTGAGGGGAAAAAAATAAAGAAACAAAAACCCTATGAGCTTTTAATGCACAAAGTCTTCTTCAAATACAGAGTAGAATCAGCAGCCTGGCAAGATATATAGAACTGGGAAATCATCATTCACGGTGAAACTCATTTATTTTTAACCAGCTGAAGACTTTGGAAGTGCCAGTGGAGCCAGAGTGATGTGGGAAGCAGGACAGATCACAAAGTGCTTGGCATCTTCTGGACATAGGGAGAGGATGTTAATTATTCACACAAAATACTGAAGGCTGAAATCTAGAAAATTCCTAAAAAGTGGAACTTTTAAACATAGGGACAACAAATAGTATGAAATGTCAACTGAATATTCAACGTCATTATCTACCACACTTGGGAAATTTACCCCAAGATTAGTCTTTTGAGAAAATTTGGTTTTCAAGGCTCTTGCCAGAGAATTTCACAGAAATCGTGCTTGGAAGACACTCATGGAAGGCATTTAATGCAACCTCCTGCCTGAGGCAGAGCTGCTGCCAACATCAGATCAAGTCAGCAATGACTTCTCCCAGTCAAGTCTTGAGACTTCCATGACCTCTCTAGTGAACAGTTCTGGGGTTTCAATGCTTTTCTAGTGCAGGGGTTGTTTGGGGCTTTTTCTGAGGGGATGTGCGGTGACAGGGCAAGGGGGAATGACTTTAAGCTGAAGCAGGGCAAGTTTAGATTCAATATTAGGAAGGAATTCTTCCCTGTGAGGGTGGAGAGGCCCTGGCACAGGTTACCCAGAGAAGTTGTGGCTGCCCCATCCCTGGAAGTGTCCAAGGCCAGGTTGGATGAGGCTCTGAGCAACCTGGGATAGTGGAAGATGTCCCTGCTCGTGGCGGGGGGGTGGAACAAGATGGTCTTTAAGGTCCCTTCCAACCCAAACCCTCTGAAGGTTCTTCTCAGTTTAGTGCCATCCTTAAATGTACCGAGGGTGCACATCCTGTGGCACCATCCAGGACACTGAGGAAGATGAAGGACAATATCAGCCCTGGCTGTTCTTGGCATGAGCTGCCAGACAGAGACACACACTCAGCCATTGATCCCTATCCTTTGAACAAGGTGATTCAGCCAATTTCCAACCTCCTTGGCAGCCTGTTCATCCACAGCTTCAGCTTCCAAACGAGAATGCAGTGGGAGGGAATATCTAAAGTCATGTTAAGCACAAGACACGACATCTGCCCATCTTCTTTCACCCACCAGACATCCATTTTGTCATAGAATGCAATTAGTGTCCTCAGTCATCCTCTGTCCTTGCTGTGGGACTCCCATGACTTTTCCAGAGGCAGGAGTGACATGGATTGATTTATACTTTCTAATGTTTTCCTTATTAGGATTTGTTGTTGTGGAGTTTTTGTTGTTGCTGTGTTTTGCTTGGTTTTGGTGGTTTTTTTAAGATCAGTCTTTTTTTCAGTCATCAGGGATCTTCTCATTCACTTATTTTCCAAGAAGGGTAAGAAGTTTAACAATCACATCAACCAGGCCTTGAATGCTGTAGGGGATTTCTTGATGGCCTTTCTTCATCTTCAAAAGGAGTTTAAAATTTACAGGACATATTTCATCATGTGATTCTTGAAACCAGGAAAATATTTGTGCACATCCACACAATGTGGTTTTCTTCATGACTTTCAATACATTTTAATGTGCTTTCCTGCCCTAAAACCCTTCTTCTGTATGTTGGGGGAAAGCTGCTTGATTTAATTTTCTGAGTTCTTTAAAGGAGACAAAAGTGAGAAGGACAGACTTGTTTATAATCACTCTTCATGTGTCTTTTGAAATGTGTTAAAGGTCTATCTGTTTTTTATGATTCAGCATTAAAGCTTAGAATAACCTGATCTTACGCTGATGTTTAGACATAACACAGGAACTAAAAGAATATTTGTAAATTATTCCGAAAAATTGCTCATAAATTTATATGTCACCTGAAAAGACTGTGATAGGAAAACAGGAAATAAATAAATAAAAAGTTATGTTCAGCAACACAAACTACTTCTGAAATACCTGACATTCGTTTTTTGTGAAACACAATGTTCTTAATCTAATTCATCTATGTTCTTTAAAAGTAAAGTTTACTTTTTCAGGATGCCATAAACATTATGAAGTAAGTGGGATCAGCAAAAGGGTAGAAGGAAGTTAAAGATCAAGCAAAGTGTGTTTACATGCCTCAAGAAACATCCATTCAGAAATGATCACGTTTCCTATTCAAAGACCACTTTTTTTCCATTTTTTAAAATATTGTGCAATTTGATTTATTCAAGGCAATTACGAAAATCATCTTTTCTTTGTGTAAGCAAACAAGTTCCAGAAGCTGATATTTATTCTGTTAAGAATAAATCCCTCATATCCATTAAAAAAAATTGTAATAGATTTTAAAACTAATGTTTTATGAAATATCTCAGAGATCTTTTGTTACTTAGAAAAGCGAAGCTTGTAATAATTCAGTGGAATTTTTGAGGGCAATATAAGGTTCACTTTAGAGAAAAACACCACTTTAGAGAAAAACACTTGATATATTAACAGAAACCGTCTTTCCCTGAAATTTGTGATAAAGCATTGTCCTTTATTCTGTGTGCTTTGCCTGAAGCATTGATTAGAATGTGTAATTATAGAGAAGGTCTGCTGAAATCATTAATCAAAACAGGCTCTGTAGAAGTTATCACCAGTAGATGGGATGTCTACACACAAATATGGCAAAGAGGATGGGAAGGTGGGACCTGATGGGCAACCCTGTAAAATGGTCCAGGCAGGTGCCGTCAGGTCTGGGTCTTGCCAGGAATAAGTAACAAGTGATAGGACAAGGGGAAATGGTCTCAAGTTGCTCCAGGGGAGGGTCAGATTGGATATCAGGAAAATTTTTTTCCCTGAAAGGTTTATCAGGCATGGGAAGAGGCTGCCCAAGACAGAGGTGGTGTCCCCATCCCTGGAGGTGTTTAAACGACGATATGTCTCTTCAGGATGTGGTTTAGTGGTGACCTTGGCTGTGCTGGACTAACTCTTAGACTCAATGATCTTAAAGATCTTTTCAAATCTAAATGATTCTGTGATTCTATTTTAGCAGTTTGGCCGCTAAATCATTGTTATGAGTTGCCCCAGAGGGGGAGAGTAACAAAGATTCTTGTTAATAAATCTCTTGGGGTGGATTAGAGGGAAACAACACTGAATAATCAATGTTTGTAAATAGACCTATGTAGGGTTTATTTTAGAACAATTTGGTTTCAAAGGTAAACAGGTGTGTTGCCATTTTGGGTGTTATCATCTATAGCCATACAGCAATATTAAAGCATTAAAAATAACACTTAAGGAAAAGTATAAGGGAAGGAAGAGAAAGAAAGGAGAGATATTTATAGTCACCACACTCCGGATCCAGTGATGAAATTTGGTGGTTGCAGCTTCTGTGTGTTGGTTGAAGTGGTGGCCACAGTCCTGTCAAATGGATGGTATTGATCTCTTGGGGGTGGGGGAAGCCTTCCCAAAACTCAAAGATTTCCTGAGTTATTCTACACTTCAAGCTCAGGTGGGAACTCCCAGTACCTCCCCTGGGGTGGAGGGTTTTACACTGGGTTGTGTCAGGGGACGTGTCATGAGTCTCTGACACCTCCTGAGATGTTACAGCTGCCTGTAATGTCACCATCAACCATGGACCATCATGGGCCAACATCTGGGATGAGTAGCCCAGGATAGACGTAAAATGTCTTTGATGCTCCACAGAGGGGTTTTCCCAGCAGAGCCATCACGTGAGGGAGGACATTGGCATGAGAGGAAGGATTATCCCACCTCCCAGAATTTGCCTCTTCCCTTATCTGGCAATCCAGTTTGAAGCTTCAGGTGTGCACCCCCTTCTGCACCAGGGACAGTTGGACGATGGCACCCCTTTGTGTCATCCAAAGGTCCCTTCCCAGTTGGCACATTCAGTTCGGGGTGGGTTTGGCTGGATGAGCAGCTGTTTCTTTGCAGTTTTCTATAGTGGACAAAAGTCTTTTGATGATCTTGCAATATTTAAGCCATGAACCATTTCAGTCTCTGACAATCATGAGTATAAGGGCCCTTCCTTACAGAGGGCCCACTGGGATGAACATCTGACACTGAATTAACTGAACATGCCCTTTTTGCTCACTGGAGTCTGTGCAGACCAGATTCATCAACCCCACGACAAGAGGTTGTTGTGTGACAGGACAGACACATGACAAGAAAGAAGCTGCCAATATATGGAATTAAAATATTTTGTTATAGATGGACTTCCCAAGGGTCTTCTCTTCTTTAGGAAGCATTGATGAAGTGTACAACCACGCTTCCCGTTTCTTCTGTCTATAGCTTATATCTTGTCCAGAGAAAACTTCCTGCACTCTCCCCTGCCGGTAACTTTTAATTATTCTGAGTTGTCTGAATGATTTTCAGTCATTTAAGAAATACCTATTTTTTGGAACAGTTCATTTTTTAGGTGACTGATGCGAAGCATCCCAAAGTAATGCTGTTTTAGGAAGACAGGACCTGAAAAGTGATTTACATACTTAGCAATTTTTTCCAAATTCTGTTCATTAGCTTGAACTTTTCCATTCTTGACTTATTTTAGTAGATCCAAATAAATGCCTTTTTTTTGGTATACAAGCTCAACTATTGTATTAGATCCCAAGGTGTCTGTAACAGCTCATGGAAAGTAACAACACCTGAGCATCTTTTGGATTTTTTTAGTGATTAATTAATCTGTCTCTTATCCAGACATTTTTCTAGAAACCAGGTAGATAAGGGATCCCATAAACAAGAAATAGCATGCTCAGAAAATAGAAGAGGGATCCTGGTCTTCAGGAATTTCTCATTTACATGCAGGAGGACAGATTGTAAAGCCAATTGTCAAACAGTCCAGGAGAACAAGGTGGCAGTGCCTTGGCAATGGCATTATCAGAGTAGTTAAGTGG
This sequence comes from Pipra filicauda, assembly GCF_003945595.2. Lineage (NCBI taxonomy): Eukaryota > Metazoa > Chordata > Aves > Passeriformes > Pipridae > Pipra > Pipra filicauda. Next base: position 88,748 of record NW_024104535.1, read on the forward strand.
TGCTCATATATAATAGAGCTGAAGTTAAGGAAACTTAATAAAAATTGTAATTTCCAAGCCATCTGCAGTAAATATCAAAGTCTCTCTCATTTCCTCCTCCAAGACATGTTATTGTCCTCTAGAGTCAATGTCATCTTCTACTTCCTCCTTCCCTACTTTCCCCCACCTTCCCAAGTGCTGGCACATGTTCTCGGTCAATATTATCAGAGTTTTTTTGTGTGTTTGTTTTCATAACAATGAAATAAAAGCCTCTGAAATGCCATTTTTTCTGCAGTTGTTGTAACTGCCTTCATTAATGATGCTTCTCTTTGTTAGGACGAGGTGATTTATTTTATTATATTTGCCAAAAATGTATCTGGAAGAAAAATAAACTGTGAGAAACAGACCTTATCATGCCATGCACGCTTGACTTTCAAACTGATTTTACTGGAAGCAACATTATGGGGACAAAGCTGAGGCACTGCCGTTCTCCTGAACCTCAAAGACACGGAGAGTCTTGACAGTCCTCCAGGAGAAACTCTTGAGTTAGCAGTGTGTCCATTGAAATTCAAGGAAATGCCTTCCCTTTTCTCTCTGGTTTCAAACTTTCGATTTCACAGAAATGTGAGGCAAGTCTTCTGCTTTGAAATGATCTTACCCTTGTGAAGGTGGGAGTCACCTTGGGTACTCAAACTCAGGCACTCAGCTTTCTCATATAGCTACAGGACATTTGTGTTCCAGGAGGAGACCTGAGCAGACTAAGGAAATCAAGGATGTTCTCATCTGCTGTCCATTTCTACTCATCAGAAACTGCAAATCCCACTGGAAAACATCTCTCTTTGCCTTAACTTTAAAAAATACAATAAGGAAGAGTGGCTGGTTAAAGATGTAAGGCAGCTTAGAGGAATCCCAGCAAGGGCTGACCCAAAATAAGACATAAGCACTGAAAGAATTCCATCCAGGGTGAATCTCATCTGGGTTCAACAGGATTATCTCCAGAATAAGAGTGGACATCCCAACTTCACTGTCATGACCAGTGACAGGACTCGGGGGAATGGCATGAAGTGGAGTGAGGGAAGGTTTAGGTTGGATATCAGGAGAGAGTTCTTCCCCGAGAGGGTAGTTGGGCACTGAATAGGCTCCCCAGGGCAGTGGGCACAGCCCCAAGGCTGCCAGAGCTCAAGCAGCACTTGGAAAACGCTCTCAGACACATGGGGGGATTCTTGGGGTGTCCTGTGAAGGGTCAGGAGTTGGACTTGATGATCCTGATGGGTCCCTTCCAACTTCTATGATCTCTGGCCAATGGACAGTGCTGGTATTGGTGCTGCTGGGTCTTGAGTCACTGACAGATTTCCATTTCTGTGCATATTACCCTCGTGATAATTGCTGATTGGTAAAGGCAAGCTTCCAACAAATATGAGGGTATCCTTCTCCAGCCATATCCTGAGCTGCATCAAAAGCAGCATGACCAGCAGATCAAATGAGGTGATTCTTTCCCTTTACTCTGTTCTTTTGAGACCCCACCTGGAACTGCATCCAGCTCTGAGGTTCCCAGAATAGGAAAGGCTTGGGCCTGTCCAAAGGAGCCACTAAAATGATCAAAAGGGCTGCTATGGAGACGGGATGGGAGGGTTGGGCTTGTTCAACCTGGAGAAGAGAAGGCTCCAGGGAGACCTTAGAGCCACTTCTAGGACTCGAAGGAAGCTTACAGGAAGGCTGGAGAGGGATTTTTTGCAAGGCTGTGCAGTGACAGGACAAGGGGGAATGGCTTTAAACTGAAGGAATGTAGATTTAGATTGGATATTAGGGAGAAATTCTTTCCTGTGAGGGTGGTGAGACACTAGCACAGGTTGCCAGGAGAAGCTGTGGCTACCCCATCCCTGGAAGTTTCCAAGGCCAGGTTGGACGGGGCTTGGAGCAACCTGGGCTAGTGGAAGGTGTCCCTGCCCATGGCAGGGGGTTGGAATGAGACGATCTTGAAGGTGCTTTCCAACCTAAACCATTCTATGATTCCATGATAAGTCTTTCCAAAAACACAATCCAGGGTCTTTGGTTTCCCACCCCTCTGCCTCCAGCTCCTTCTCTGCACACACATTCACCCCTTGGTTAAGCCTTTTCTTCTAGAACACAACTTGTGCACTTTTATAAGCAGAGGGCACACGCTTAGGAGGAAGAAATGGATTTAGTTTTCAGCATTACATTTATTCTAATTTTCACAGGGATTTCGACATGAGAAAATGGAGTGGAAGTCTTGGCCAAGGTCCTGGATAAGACATTGCCCGCTTACGATCTGATCTAGAGACATGTTTAAGTTTGACCATTAACTGAGGAATGTTTGTTCCTGGTTTCACAAATGTCAAGGTGAGATTTAAGTCTAACACTCAAAATCCCTCCAAAGGCGAAAGAAGGCTGGGTTTGAACTCGTGATTTGAACATTTTTAAGGATAACTTTCTATAATTCAATTTTGGTTTCTAAATCATGTCCCACCAACTTCCTGTTGTTGAAATCAACATTAATTAATGCTGCTTTTACATATTCTTAAGATCACCATGACTTTTATCACTGTCTTAATTAACACTGATATATTTCAAAGTTATCATTCCAAACCATTTTCTACCAAAATTAGTCAGTAAGAGGCTGTACCAGAGCCACGCAAAAGTGATTCACCTGTTTCACAGTGACTCAAACACAAATAATTTAGACTCTTTTCATGGACAAATAATTTCCAATAGCAGTGTTTTATGGCAGAATGATTCTTGACTAACCCTAGTTGTCATGGTGTGTCAGTGATGAAGCAATGACTAAATTCAGGTAATATTTTAAACCCATTACAGCTTCTAGATTCAGTATTTGCTCTATTTTCTTCTAACTGACCACCATGCATTCACCGTATGGGCTTTATTTTTCTTGCTGGGCCATGTCTACATCCAGCACAGGAGTTTAAGAAGTTGTGGTGAGTCAAATGTCCCCACAACCAGACCCCAAGGACCTCCCTTTCTCAGCGAGCTGCTGAGCAGAAGATTGGTAGTTCCATTATCTCCCGATTTACTTATTTATTTTACTTAAAACTAATCTGGAACTTTGATCAAGATTTATAAAGTTTGTCAGTGTGACCAAAAGTGGAATGGGTAACGTGCAGGGGGGGATTAAGAATAAGCAGAAAGTCAGTCAATGAGTAAAAAACTAAAAATAAATTAAATTAAAACAAAAATTGGTTAGTCCCACTTCTGGTGTCTGCAGTGTCCTGCACACCAACACCTCTGCCTAAGTCTGAACCTCCAGAGATATTAATATTTTGCTAATAATAACCACCTCCAGATCTGTCCCGCTCTGTGTATTGTACATATGCGTAAGATATTTGCTGCTAATTTGTCTGCGGGAAGGTCTGAAATCCTCTCTGAAGACTCAAATGTCTTACAAGTTTTATTTTTGCACTGAAGTTGCTGAAGGTGAGCCCAGTTTCACCACCCACGCTCGCACTGAAAAAAAAAAATAAAAGCTTCTAACTTGCAGGGAGAAGGTCCTCAAATCCCCACCCACTGCAGGGTGGTATTTTAAATCCTCCCAGAAGAGTCGATTATGGTGAGACCCTTAAATTACCACCTACATCCACACACCCACATGTGTGTGCACTTGGGTTCTTGTAACGTGGAGCCCCGGAAAATTGACTTTTCCAGGGATCTGGTTGCAGGTTTCTACACGTTTGTTGACAGAGCAGAGGTGAGAAGTAGAAATCTGTTTGCAAGCTCTGCACAGGGGAGTTTTTACCATCAGAAAACTCTGTGTCTTAACAGTCTGGAGCTCGTCTTCAAGCTTGCACACCTGTAAATGTTTCTTTCTTTGGGTTCAGCCTGGAAATTAAGTTTATTTTCTGTGCTGCTGCTGCTGCCTTATATCAGGGTGGTGTTTCAGCCTGGGTAGAGGTTATGCTTGTCCTTTTAAAAAGAAAATCACTCAGAGTAACATTGAACTTGCTGATGGACCATTTCATGGGGGGGAAGATGAGCAAGCAAAGGTCCCCGTGAGACCAACAACATCCTTCCCTGTTTACCAGCCAGGGAAGCAGAGGCACAGGAGGGGTGAATGCCCTGACTGATTAATGCTCACTGGCTCTTGCCAGGACAGATTTATGAAGAGTTGTTAAATCTCCCAATTAGCAGTTTCCTGTCTCAAGTACTCAGCGGTACCTCTGCATATTTTATCCCCTCCTGTCTCTCTGGGACACTCCAGTCACTTTTTACTGAGCTCTGATCTGCTCCCAGGATTTGATCCTGTGATGTCTCTGAGCTCCTTCCCAGCCAGGGGTTTAAGTTTTGGACCCAGGTCACCTGTTGGGCTTCTTACTGGAACTCCACAATGTAAGAAGGATATAAAGCTGTTAGAAATGGCCCAAAGGGGGACTGTGAGGATGGTGAAGGGTCTGGAGGTGAAGCCAAATGAGCAGTGTCTGAGGTCACTTGGCTTGTTCAGCCTGGAGAAGAGGAGACTGAGGGGAGACATCATGGCTACAGCTTCTTCTTGTGGAGAAGTGGAGGGATATCTTCTCTCTGGGGACCAGAGACAGGACCCAAGGGAATGTCATGAAGCTGTGGGAGGGAGGTTCAGGCTGGATATTGGGAAAAGGTTTCTCACTCGGGGATAGTTGGGCACTGAACAGGCTCCCCAGGGCAGTGGGCACAGCACCAAAGCTGACAGAGCTCAAGGAGTGTTTATACAATGCTCTCAAGCGCAGGGTGGGATTATTGGAGTTGTTCTGTGCAGGGCCAGGGCTTGGATTTTGGTGAACCCTGTGGGTCCCTTCTGACTCAGGACTTCCTGCGATTCTGTGAACACACAACTCCCTGACAAGAGGGGGGAGCCACGGTGGGGTCGGGCTCTGCTCCCAGGAACCAGCAGTAGGACATGAGGGCACAGCCCTGAGCTGTGCCAGGGGAGGTTTAGGTTGGACATTGGGAAGAAGTTCTTTCCAGAGAGAGGGATCAGCCCTTGGAATGGGCTGCCCAGGGAGGGGGTGGAGTCCCCATCCCTGGGGGTGTTGAAGCAGAGCCTGGACGTGGCACTCGGTGCCATGGGCTGGGTGCCAAGGTGGGGTTGGGGGTAAAGGTTGGACTCAATAATCTCAGATGTCTTTTCCAACCCAGATGATCCTGTGATTCTGTGACTTTGTGTTCCCAAACAATACAGCTATTTCTCTCAACATCCTCTCTACATCTCTGAGTAGTATCAGGCATCTTGGCTAGAAAGGCCCACTTTCTAAAAGCAAATAAGGTCATTAACATCCCAGCTGAGATTCTCAATATGCAAAAAGTCAGGGCAATTAGAGATGTTCAGCATCCTCTTAACAGCTGTGCACTTTGTGTTGGCATTTCGAAATTCATGGCTGGATTTTATGCTCATAAACGGGCATAGCATGATCCAAAAATGTGTTTACAAAAAAACATAGAATAACCTGAGTTGGAAGGGACCCACGAGGATCATGGAAATCCAACTCCTGCTCCTGCATAGGACAACCTGAAGAATCACACCGTGTGCCCTGAGAGCATTGTCCAAATTCTTCTTGGGGTGTAGCTGCAGTTCAACGGGAGAGATTTTGTCTGTATCAGGACTCATTGATTTTCTATACATTTGTGACACCTTTTTTTTCCCCCATCTGTTTCAAGTTAGAAGTTAAAAGCTTATTGCAAAAGTAGAGAGAGGGCTATAAAAAAACCAATGTCCCCAAGTGGTAGGTCTGAAATTTTTCATTATGGTGGGATTCTCCACAGCTAAACAGGGTGTTAGAAGTGTTAGAGACTGTTCCATATGTAAAAGGGCCCAATTACAGAGAACATCCATGAATGGAGTTCAGCTACTCTTCTCCACTCCAAGGAGGTCCAGAAAGGCAGTCAGGGAAGGATGGAGAGAGGAACTCCTGCCACTGCTGGCAGCAGCTCTGGACAGAAAGCAGTAACGGAGGCTGAGCTGTCTTTAGGGCAGCAGGATGCAGCAGCACGAGCCTTAAAACTAGATCTGTGTTGAAAGGTACCTTACACACGCCAGTTCTGCCAGCTTGGGAAAGGAACCCCAGCTCCTTGAACAGTCATCTCACCTTCGTGCATCCAGAATAGTCTTGGGGTTTATGGTTCCATAGCTTGGTTAACATTCTGTATCTCAGCGTATCCCTCCCCTAGTCCTTGGCAGAACTCAACAGCTTGGCCAGGTCATGCTGGTGAGGGAGATCATGTCCCAGCACTAGTGACAAGGTGTCTACAAGCACAAACATCCCCATAAGTGGGAATAATTGAGCTCCTTGCTGTGGAGCTGATTAATGAACCTCCAGGGATGAGCAGCCCTGGTGTTCAAGGACTCAGTGAGATTAGAAAAACCTCAGTGAAGTGCCCAACCTTTTGAATGCTACACAAAGAAGCATCCATCTGATCTCAAATTCCTTCTGGGAAGGGGAAATTTGGATGAAAAAGAGGAATTCTGAAATTGGCTGGGAATTTGTAGTTCTGAGTTGTCAGGCTGTGGCTGAGCGACTGCTGGCGAAATGTGACTTTTCCTTTGCTCCCTGTTCCTCCACCTCACTCCTACCTTCTCAGAGGTGACATAATAATATCTAACAGCCAGTTTCTCACCTCTGCAGGCTATGACTGACACTGCAATGAACTGAGGGAATACAGCCTGAGGATTTTTTCCCCTTTTGACTTGGACTAGGAACAGCATATCCCCAGCACACACATGACTCAGATTCATGGAAATCTTTGCTGTGCTTGTTCCTGCTGTGTTCCCCAGTTGTATGAAATGGCCTCTGGACTAGAAAATGCACAGGATGGTGAGATTCCTCCCATCTCTTTCATAGCAGAGAAAGTGGGAACAGCAGTTCCACCTCTCAGTGAAATCAGCCCAATTGATCATATTTTGAGTAGGCTTGAAGAAGAAAGATGCACCTTCTCTTATCTCTGGGTTTTAACTTCAATCAATGACAGAAAAGAGGATGCACATAAGTACCCAGCATATGTCTACCCTTTCAACTGAGCCTACACAACAAACCTGGGAGATCCATTTGGGGCATGAGATCTTCTTTGGGGAAGGACCCGGGTTGTTTGGTGACTCAGAATATTAAGTATGACCCCTCTGAGCCCTAAGTAATGCCGAGGAATGGCCCGGAGGGAAATGAAAAGCTGATAACTGCATGCACAATAATCTATTCTAAATTAGCACTGAACCCTCAGGAAAGAGATCTTAGACTCACTGCAGATAGTGATTTTATGTGTCATCTAGGTGGTCAGCACAAGCAAAAAATGTGAATAAAATCCTAGTACTTACTCGGAAATGGATAGAAAACAGAGCCTTTCCTTAAAAGTTTGTGTATTTAAATCCCTAATGACCCTAAATCTGGGACACTGTGTGTACTTCCATTCATGCCATATAAAAAAGGGTATGGTAGAGTTAGAGAAGGTAGAAAGAAAGATGATCAGAGATGTGGAGTGGTTTTAATGTGAGGAATGGTTAAACTGTAATTCTCATTGCAGCTGGGAGTCATCCTGTGTGCCAGCAGACATCTACAGAGGGATGACAGGTCTGAAAAGGGTGAGTAAGGAATGGTTATTCATTATTTCTCATACCATGACAAACCAGGGACAGTAATGGATCGGTCAGATACAGGTTTAAAACAAACATGAAGAACTTCCTTTACACACATCATGGGACTTGTCATGGCAGCTAAAAATATAATGTTTCTCGGGCAGGCTTTAGAAAAATCAGTAGAGAAGAAACTCAGGGATAGTAACCTAATTGTGCTGGTTTTGGCTGGGATGCAGCTAATTTTCTTCATGGTAGCAAGTATGGGGCTATGGTTTGGATTTGTGCTGAAAACAGTGCGGATAACATAGAGATGTTTTAGGTACTGCTGAGTTCTTGTGCAGCATCAAGGCCTGTTCTGCTGGGAAAGAGGAAGAAGGAGGAGTTTGGAGAGATGATGTTTGGCTTCCCAAGTCACCATTACGTGTGATGGAGCCCTGCTTTCCTGGGGATGGCTGAACACCTGCCTGCCCATGAGAAGTGGGAAATGAATTCCTTGTTTTCCTTTCCTTGTGTGCACAGCTTTTGCTTTACCTATTAAACTGGCTTTATCTCAACCCTCTGCTTTTCTCACTTTTACTCTTCTGATCCTTTCTCCCACCAGGGGAGAGTGAGTGATTGGCTGTATGGGGCTTAGTTGCCAGCTGGGTTTAAACCCTGACAGTTGTTTTTGGCGCCCAAGATGGGGCTAGAAGGGATCAAGATAACAACAGGTTTGATTGGAATTTATAGCTACTATTGCTCTTTATGTATTAATTGACAGCTCCTGTCCTTGCTATGACTTCCCTGGCTGCGTTTGAGAGCCCGGTGCTTGTTAGTGGCTGCTTTTTGCTTCCACTGCTCACTGTGGTGCTGCACTGCTCCTCATCTGACTGTGATGTGCCTGGGAATGTTCTGATAACAGCAGCAGAGACGTGCCTGGGCTGGCAGATGGGCAGGGAATCACCGCCCTTCCTGTGCTGCTGTACTGGACAGGCTGGAACTCCAGTGGGAAATCAAGTTAAGGAAACTGTGACCTGTGGATGAGTCCACGAGAGAGCAGGATGCCCCAAAACCTCTGTGGCTCTGATTATGCCACACCAGAGCAGGTTCATCTGGGAGAGTCTGAACCCATGGTTATGTCTGTGCTAGACCTCTAAAAGGGCCCAAAAATAAGTCCAAGCTGGAAAAGGTGCATCTTGAAGCTTGAGTGGCTGTGCATGAGGTCACTCCGGATCACCTCAAAGCATCTGGCCATGGATAAGCCCATGGCAGAGCAGGTACACCCCTGGATGGGCTTGAGCCAGAGGCAAGGCCGTGTTGAAACAGGTTTTTTTTCTGAAGGGGCTGTGGCTGTGGATAAGGCCACGATGGAGCAGGTACATCTCTGAAGATAAGGATATTCCATGGATAAGGCCATGCTGGAATAGGTGCGTCTCAGAGTGACTGTGACTGTGGATAGGTCCATACTCTTGGAGACACTGTGGCTCACATATAAGGCTCCAGGTGGAGCAGGTACACCCCTGAGGGACTGCAGTCAGTGGATAAGTCCAAGCCAAGGTAAGAGCAAAAGCAAGAGTTCATTGCAATGTTAAACCCTGTAACCTGACCCAAAAGGACCAGGGAATGAGATCGTGATGGAAATACCTTTAAATTGCTGTAACACATGATTTGAGCTGCATGTTGCAGGAATTACTCCAGCAGGAATCACCTGAACCAGTGGAGGACAAGCTTTATTAGCAGCAAAGCAAGTGCAGCAGTGACCTGACCTGAGCTACCTTTGGTGCCCAAAAACTTCACACCATACACCACCTCTCCTGTCCTGAGCGACCACCAGAACAGTTGGAACCCAAAGTCATGGACTAAATGAACTCAACTGAAATTTGATGGATATTTGTGAATATTTTATGGGTGTTTTATGAAAATTTTGGTCCACAGATTAGAGGAATGATACCTCTAATATCAAAGGATGGGAAGGGCAGTCGTGGGTAACACAGCAAATCGGATAATGTGGGACCTGAGCACGCTGTAAATGGTATGGAATAATGGGTGGAGAAGGTGCTGCTTTTGGCTGTTAATTTAGGGTTAATTTTTTCAGAATAGCTGGTATGGGGCTATGGTTTGGATTTGTGTAGAGCCCTGTTCTCCTGGAGAACACCTGCCTGTCCATGGGAACTGAAGAATTAATTCCTTGCTTTGCTTTGCTTGCACATGCATGGTTTTTGCTTTAACTATTAAAGTGTTCTTTGTCTCAACCCATGAGTTTTCTCACTTTTGCCTTTCCAATCCTCTGCCCCATCTCACTGGAGAGGAGTAAGTGAGTGGCTGTGTGGAGTTTAGTTGCTGGCTGGGGTTAAACAATGTCACTAATTGTGAATAATATAACAAAACCACTGAGTAAAGATGAAATTCCCTTTATAGTTTCTTTCTTACTTTCCCCTAAAACCCTATTATCAGTAGATCTGTGACTGGGTTAGGTAGACTCAGGTCTTGACCATGATGGCAAATTTATAGCAATTAATCAATGTTCCTACACTCACCCTATAACCTGCTTTCCTTCCAGCATGGCCTTGGCCAGGGTATCTTGTGGAAGTTTAACCTCCGTGATTTCCTAAGTAATTTCACTATTGTGGATCCAGGGCTGAGAACAGCTGATCAGACATCAGTTCTCAGAAAAAAAAAAAGAAAGAAGGAAAGAAAGAAAAACAAAAAAAAAAAAACCCAAAACCAAAAAAACCCCACATCTGGAGGCTGTAATGAATCACAGCCTGCCCTCAAATCAACACATGGTGCTGTCATGAAAACTATGAGCTGTGTAACCTGCCAGAGATGCTCTGCTCACCCCTGGGAACACCTGAGTGAGAGGAGATTCTATAAAGTGGGGCACTCCACTTCCAAAATGATTTGCCCTACTTCAGGAATATCTAGTGGGAACCACAAGAGTAGCCAGTGGGGAAAAACTACCTGTGGAGAAATACTGAAATCATTATCTCCTTCAGAGGCAAGAGCACCGAGCAGAATATGGTAGTGCTGTTCAAATCCGTGAAGAGCTGTTTTACCATGGGAGAAGAAATCCAAAGGAAAAGTTTAAACTGCTGTGGGGAAGAGGGTTTTCAGGTTTTTCAAGCAGCTGAGGGAGCTGAGGGTGTTCAGACTGGAGAAAAGGAGGCTCAAAGGAGACCTCGTCACCCTCTACAACTCCCTGACTGGACTTTTTAGACAAGTGGGGTCGGGCTCTTCTCCAGGTAACAAGCAACAGGACAAGAGGAAATGGCCTCAAGCTGTGCCAGGAGTGGTTCAGGTTGGACATTGGGAAGAATTACTTCATGGAAAGGCTTGTCAGGCATTGAAACAGGCTTCCGAGGGAAGTGGTGGAATCCTCATCCCTGGAAGTGTTCAAGGAGTGACTGGATGTGGCACTCAGTGCTCAAGGTGGTGGTGGGTCAAAGGTTGGACTTGATCTTGGAAGTCTTTTTCAACCTCTGAATCTGTGATTCTGTGACATCAGGAGAGATTTTCCAATGGTCAGGACATCTAAACATTGGAATGAATTGCCTGCAACATTTCCATTATAGGAGGCCTTGAAAAAAACCCAAGATTTAAACAAAGATCCATCAACAGTGACCTAAAAATACCGTGTCTTGCTTTGGGACAGGAAAATAAACTGTGCAACCTCCTGAGTTCTCTCTCAGACCTATGAATTTGTAATGCTGTCACAAACCTCTCCCACAGGCTTGATAATTTGGGTGAAAACACTTTGGATGTTCTGAATTAATTACAGAGCCTTTTACTGGGCTGTGGATTGGGACTGGCAATGTCATTTCAACGAGGTCCATGAAACATATCTATTTTAGCTTTCCATTCCTATGGAGAGATCTTTATTTCTCTTTCCTGTAGCAGGGTTCAAGAAGTATTCAGGCTTTGCTGGGTTTTCAGGGTAGAAACTGGAGGAGCCCTGTGAATAATTTAATCCATATTTCTTTAATCACAGCTGGCAGGAGCATGGGGTACAGTTTCCCTGTCCTGGCTTCTGGTTTTTCAGCATGAGTTTAGCTGGGCTGACCTTGGGTGGGCAAAGATTTCGTCGTCCCCCACAAGGAGCTGTTGTGGCTGATTGGAGAGGAGAAGGCTCTGCCACGCAGGCAGAGGTTGCTCAGGGCAACACAGCATGGGAAGCAGCACGAATGGATGCGTGGATGAATGTGGTCACTGAAGAGGCAGGACTGGGCTCTTCCAAACTCTCCAGAGGGGGAATTCAACCCTGTGCTGCACAACTGTTAAACCAGCAAAACTGAAAGAGAGAAGCTGCTCTTACTTCACTTTGTACTGTTGAAAATGTCTTTGGATTCCCCTTTGCTGAGGAACTACCTGGTGGCACAAATATTTCTGGTGCAGAGCTGAGGTGAGCTGCTCTTTGTCACGCACTTCCAACAACTGCAAACACCATGGAGATGCCACCACTGAGCGACACCTCAGGCAGCTTTTGCCTCATGCTGTTGCCCCTTCAACTCACAGCTGCTGGGGGAAGGAGGCATGAGCAAGACCTTCACGCTTCTGCCTTACCACGGGGATGAACACCTCCCAGATGTCTGCTCTGGCTACACAGGATGTAAATGTCAGCCCTGTTCGTGACTGAAATCAGCAAGGAATGACTTGGAGCCGGCTGGCACGGGGCAGGAAATCTGTGTACTTTATGTAGCTAATATTGCAGGGCCAGTGCCTTGTACACAAGAACTAAGTGAAAAGAACTGGAAACTAGATGTTTTGTTTATTTATCAGATTACCTCTCAGTGCAGTTGGCAAATATTTACTACAGCTTGTAAGGAGCAGTCTGTAAAAGTTTCTACAGTCTCTGGAAATTCTCCCTTTCTCAGGCATAAGCATCTGGTTGGAGAAAGTTTTTTTTCCCCTGTTGCTTACATACTTTTTGGTGTGGTTGGTTGGGATGTTCTCTGTGATTTTTTTTTTGCCAGATGAGCAGATTGTTTACTCTACTCAGTGCCTTCAGCTTGTGCTGTTGGCCAGGGCTGCTGCAATCCCCTTTCTGTGTATCTCTGCCGACTCTTCCGTCTTGCATTGGCTTTTTGGCATCACTGCAAGACAACAGGGGATATGTGAGTAAACACTTCCCTGGGGATGACTGCCAGAAGGAAGTTCAGGATTCCCTTGGGCTGTGAACATCATCAAAAGATTCTTCTTATCAGGACAGGTGGAGAGAGTTGGGCCCGTTCAGCCCTGAGAAGAGACAACTGAGAGGGGACCTTATCAATGCCTAAAGTATCTGCAGGGAGGATGTTAAGAAGATGGACCAGGCTCTTCTCGGGGGTGCCCAGCAATGAGACAAGAGGCAATGGGCAGAAAACAATGCACAGGAAGTTCCACCTGAATATGAGGAAGAACTTCTTTCCTGTGCAGTGACTGAGCACTGAACAGATTGCCCTGAGGGGGTGTGGAGTCTCCCTCACTGGAGTTATTCCACAACCATCTGGACACAATCCTATGCCATGTGCTTTGGGACGACCCTGCTGGAGCAGGGAGGTTGGACCAGGTGACCCACGGTAGTCCCTTCCAACCTGACCCATTCTGTGATTCTGTGACTCTTTGAAAACCCATTTATGAGCTGCTTGGCTTTGTCCTCCATTTGAGCAGTGGTATAAATATCTACAGCCATTCCCATTCCTCTATGTCCCTCTCCATCCCATTCCTCCAGACTGTGTGAAAACACTCCAGAAATGGAACGAGGACCACCCAGATGCTCCATGTGTAAAGCTTAGTGTTGTGACATCAGACACATCCCAAGGCTTCTTCGTGCTGCAGCACCAGACACAGCAACTTGTGTTTGGAGGCATATTTCCACTGCACAGGAATGGGGAAGGAGATCATTTCAGCCCAGCTGTTGTTGGCTCCAGGTCCCTGACAGCCTGGGATGGGTTCTCATCCAAAATGTACCCCATACTGTATTTTAATTAAACTGAACAAACAAACCAATCACGAAGCCATCCAGCAGAGCTAACTTTGTGCTGAGGCTGAGCTGGACTGTGCACCACTACGAGGAGGGAAACTGGGTATTGGCACAGCTTCTGCTGTCTAAATATTCCCAGCCAAGAGCTGGGATGTACTTTCTTACAATAAAAAGTTGCTGGGGAAAAAAGAAAAAGAAAAAAACAACACAACAATACACAAAGAAAATGGCTTCAGGACTGTTCCCCTCTTGCCCGTATTTATTCAAGCTGTCTTCCTCTCTCTGCAAATTTGGCAAACAGAGTCTGGCATCCCAGCTCAGGGGACACCTGTTAAATAAATAGGCTCAGTCTCTAACTGCTGCATTCATGGCAGAGTTTCCTGGTTCCCTTAGGCAGCTAATTTTTGTTGATTATCATACAGTACAGAGGGATTGTTTGTGCCTCTGCCTCCCATCCCGGCTCTGCCGCTGGTACCAGGCGTGTCCGCGTGACTCAGGCCCGCTGCCTGTGTGGAATAAAGAGTGATTTGATTCTATCATTTTACCATCTGTTAGTGTGGATCACAAGGCAGGGAGAAGCAGCCAGGTGGGTTCTTGTGGGGGTGAACTGAGCCCCTGTTGATTTGCTTGGTTTTCCCGTATCGACGCCTCTTCGGAGAAACCTGAGAGCTGAAGCAAAGCTTAACTGGGAGCTCAACCAAGGCTTAACTGAGAGCAGGAGTTGGTGTTGCCTGAGGCAGAGAGACAAACAAGTTCACTAAGAGGCAACAAATGGGCTGGGAGGCCCTCAGAGAAGGACTGAGCAACATCAGGCATCAAGGGGCTGGATTTTAGCTTTGAGAGCTCCAAGATACGCAGAGGAATTTGAAGTTTTGGCTGCCCCATCCCTGGAATTTTTCAAGGCTGGGCTGGACAGGGATCTGAGCAACCTGGTCTGGTGGAAAATATCCCTGTCTATGGCAGGGGGTTTGAAGAAGATGATCTTTAAGATCCCTTCCAACCCAAACCATTTGATGACTCTATGATTCTATGAATTGAGTTGTCCCAGGACATGCCTAATCACAGAAGCAGACCTGAACAGCTTCACACAACACACAAGGCAACATGGAGAAGGCCTGGAGCCAGGTCAATGAGGTGCTCTACATCATCTGGGGTCTATTTCTCCTGAGCTGGGCCTCAAAAGTTACATATGGTGGTGGGCTGGGATGTTTTCAGAGGAGAACTTATCCCTCACTGCCTTCAAATACAGGCAGAGAGAACTCATGCTCCATTCCCTGACCATATGATCTGGCTGTCTAGCACAGCCATCTCCAGCAATCCAGAAAGTTGTCTATCCAGAGAGACTGGGATTTTAAAGGGAGTTTAGTTTTTGGTGCTGTTTTGTAATTCACAGAATCATAGGAACATAGAATGGTTGGAGTAACCTCAAAGATCATCTAGTTCCAATCCTCTGCCATGGGCAGGGACATCTTCCACTGGAAATGTTGTTCAGAGCCCCATCCCACTTGACCTTGAATAATTCCAGGGATGGAGCATACACAGCTTCTCTGGACAACCTGTGCCAAGTGTCTCATCACCCTCACAGTAAAGAATTTCTTCCTAATTTCTAATCTAAGCGCTCTCTTTTTAAGTGCCCACCAGCTCTCCTTGAGCTCTAAAGTTTCAGCAATGAACTTCAAAACTCAACAGCCAGTGGAGGATGTTGTGTAGTCCAGAGAAAAGCAGGATCCAGGGCAACATTATTGCTTTGTACAACTGCCAGAAAGGAAGTTGCAGAGACGTGGGGGTCGGTCTGTTCTCCCAGGTAACAACTGACCGGCAACGAGGAAATGTCCTCAAGTTGCACCGGGGGAGGTTTAGATTGGATATTAGGGAAAATTTCTTCACCAACAAGAGGTGATCAGGCGTTGGAACAGCTTGCCTGGGGCAGTGGTGGAGTCATCATCCCTGGAAGTGTTCAAAAGTCATGTAGATGTGACGCCAGGGGACATGGTTTAGTGGTGGACTTGGCAGTGCTGGGTTTGACAACTGGACCTAAATCTTAAAGTTCTTTTCCAGCCTTAGTGATTCTATTCTGTTTCTTGCTAAGTTTAGGAAGCAGATGCCAATGGTCAGTTTGGTTATTTTCTTTCCTATGTCTTGTAATCTCCATTTCAAATTCAGTCTCTTCCACACCCAAATGGAGTATCTCAGTACTACCCATGTTGTGGGCAAGACATAAGTTGCATGTGGAGGGGATATCCTTTGTCAAACCAAGAAACATATTGGAAATGTTAGAAAATCATGTTCACACACACACTTTTTGTCAGCCTAGACTGCTCTGCCCTCCTGGGAATGATCTAGAAAGGGCTGGATTCACTGCAAATATCACAGAATTAAGGGTGGGATTTCTGCCAAGGATTGAACTGAGAGGAGCAGCCCATCTATTTCTGTGCATTTTGGACTCTAGTATGGAATTGTACTCCTAAGGGATTCTCCAAACTGGCTAGAAAGATTCACAGTTTATTTCTGAGCACAGAATAAACTGAGTCTATCTATAGATTTGGCTCAAAACTGGAACTCCCTGGGAATTCCACTGAAAAATCCCCTCCGTTTTCTTTTCAGAGATAATTATTTTGAGATGGCATGAAACTCTAATCTCCTGTGGAATGGGAACTCTCACACTCAGTTTAGATGAAGTTGTGAAGGGATTCCCTTTAAATCTTTTTCAAGCATGTCTGAAACTCTCTGAGGAGCCTGAAACTCAATCTGCCAGCTCTGGAAAAGATGGGAACCTGAGCAGTCCTGGAAATCCTGAATAAAAGCCAAATACGGTGTTGCAAAAAATTGGGGCAAAACTTATTTCCCATAGGAAAACTGTTGATATTCCAAAAGCTCAATTTTCTCAGATGAAATAATTGTTGTGAAAATATCAGTTATATATTTACACATTTTAAGGTTTGGGGGTTTTTTTGTTATTTCTAAACCAGTGTACATTAAATGGCAATGACACTGCTATCCCACATACAGAATCATAGAACCTCTTGGGCTGGAAGTGACCTCAAAGATCATCTCATTCCAACCTCCCTGCCATGGGCAGGGACACCTTCCACTATCCCAGGTTACTCAGAGCCCCATCCAACCTGACCTGGAACATTTCCAGGGATGGGGAGTCTAAAACCATTCTGGGTAGAGATAAATATGAAAGATTATGCAATTCCAATCATAACCTGATGGAGTCCAGCCTTCCAAAAAAAACCTATTAAAAATTCTTAGCCCTGACATCTATGATTTCACCCAACACACAGAGAAAGCAGAAGAAAACTCACTTTTTTTGTCCATGTTGAATGAGAGACATTCACCTGACTCCTGCCATGCCCTTACCAAACCATCCCTAAAACAGATGCACATCTGCACCCCTGGAAACAAACTGCCTAAAGAGAACAATTTCTTTATCTTGTCAAAGAGACGAGTGCAGGGTGGTTTGCTTGCAACACATGAACACGGATGATCCAATTCTCCTTTTCTTTCAATGTTCTTAGTCCCTCCAGCTTTTCATGTCCTGCCTGTATATACCTTCTTGGTCTGAGCCCATTCTTATTTATCAGCCCCCCCCTACAGTGGGGAACAGCAGAGCAGACCCGGTGTTGTAGAGCTGGTTGCATTAATAACTCTGTCTCCACTCAGGGTTTCCCTGGCTCGACATCCAAGACTGCATTCCCTATTTTAGCTCACCACCCTTCAGCAGGACTCTACTTGCGTGGCTGGATGGGTTTTGCAAGGCACAATCCCCTTCCCTGTGTGTTATTTCCATTCTTTGTTAAAGCCTGACCCTGCAATGAGAAAAATCTAAACACATTGTGCTGGGATAAACCCTGGTGGTTCAGCCTCAGCTGCGAGGAGCTGGAGCAATCTCCTGTTTTCCTCATGTTCATGACTGATCAAAAAAGATAAATTCTTAGCTCTGGCTGTGAGATGGAGTCTTAAAAATGCCATTACACCCCGGCTCTTTGCTTTCCTTGAGGTCTCTCAGTGGATCAGTTAAGGAGTATCTGACTAGCAGCTAAAATCCCCTTTATAAAAATATTTGCTCTGCAGCCTGAGCAGAAACTCAAGTACCAGGAATTCTTTGCTGTCCAATTCTCCTTCCCTGTGAGTTTAGCTCTTTAATCATTCATTTTCATGGAACTGTAGAATCACAGAATGGTTTGTGTTGGAAGGGACCTTAAAGATCATCCAGTTCCAATGCCCCTGCCATGGGCAGGGAAAACTTCTTTTTAATTTTAATGGACATTGGTTTTTTTATTTCATTCTCATTGATTTTATTATACATATCAACAAGTTACATACACTTTTGATTCAACACCTAAAAAAATAATATATCCTAATCTGCTTATTTTATTGGTGTCATTTATCTTAATTCTCACAGGGACGGTATCTCTTACAA
This sequence comes from Pipra filicauda, assembly GCF_003945595.2. Lineage (NCBI taxonomy): Eukaryota > Metazoa > Chordata > Aves > Passeriformes > Pipridae > Pipra > Pipra filicauda. Next base: position 106,658 of record NW_024104535.1, read on the forward strand.
GGATTTTGAAATACAATATATTAATTTTGTTTACTGTACACCTGGTAAGTCTGAAATATAACCACACTTCTTTTTTTTTCATGTTATTAGAAGAATGACACATCTGGAGAACTAGAACTTATTAAGTCATCTCTTCATTTTAATATATGCCACTTATGCTGTATAGTGTATGCAGAATAATTTAAACAACAGTAATTACCAAGCAAACATCTTTGTGTTGCAATAGTTTGCAGCACAGTTTGGCTGCTTCTCCTGAATGAACAATTGTGGGGTTTGGGGGGGATTAAGTAACTACAGAGGAGCAGAAACCTCAGCTGATTACTAGACATGTCCATCATTCAGTAGGGTCGTGTCTTGCTTTGCTTCATCTCCTGGGAATCAAGTTTTACACACTGAAAATTGACTTAATTTCTTTGCTGGGGTGAGATCAGAATCAGGCTGTGCTGTTCATGAACACCAGAGACAGAATGCAAAAAAAGAGGGGAGACGAAACATAACGCAGGAATATCGACTAAGCACCTCTTCACATCCAGATTTGGGGTCTGTTCCCAACCATGCTCAGCCATGTCCCCTGATAACACGGATGTGGAAGTATTTGGAAGCCAGTCCTTCAGCAGTGTGTTTATTTAAAGCTCTTTATTGACTTCTTCTGGACCTATTCAGGTTGCTCCCAAAGAATTTCCCGACTCAGGCCTTGGTGTTGCTGCAGGGTTTTTTGAGCATTATTGAGCAGGAATATCCTTCTTCAAAGCCTGCAGATGTTTGAGGTGATTTTTTCATCTGACCTTTCTTCCGCATCACTACAGGGGCGGATGGAGCACTCAAAGTATGTGCCTTACTTCTTTTTGACGCCTTTTGAAGCTGGATAGTGAAGGACATTCCATGCATGTGACTATTGTTAGCACTGGTGTCCTTCCACTGCAGTGTACGATCACTCTGTGGCCCAGCTTCTCCTTCTCCCATGTGGATGAGTCAAGAAACTGAAAAATAAGTGGATAACCACCCTGAGATTCTCTTCTTCTACACTTTCGCAGCACTGCCTGATTTCAGCTGCTGCTTCCACGTCAAAACATTGGGATTTTAGATGCATTGGCTGGTCTGGATCACTTAAATGTGCCCCACAAGGAGAGGGGGGCAGAGGACACACTTCCAAATAGATGGGAGAGGCACCAGGTGGAGTGGGAGCAGGTGTTCTGTTCTGAGCATGGTAAAGCTGATACTATGGGGAGGATAAGGCACAATGGAAACAAGGAGGTTTTCCAGCCTTCCAGCATCTACAGGGAAATACAAGAGAGCTGAAGAGGGACTTTTCACAGTCATGGAGAGACACGACATGGGGAATGGCCTCAAGGTGACAGAGGGCAGGTTTAGATTAGATATTTGGAAAACTCTTTTCTGTGAGGGTGGTGAGGCCCTGGCACAGGTTGCCCAGAGAAGCTGTGGATACCCCATCCTTGGAAGTGTTCAAAGCCACTTTGGACAGGTCTTGGAGCAACCTGGGCTAGTGGAAGGTGTCCCTCCCCATGGCAGGGGATTGGAATGAGATGAGCTTTAAGGTCCCTTCCAACCCAAACCATTCTATGATTGGTTTTGAGCTGTGTGGAGTGAGGATGTTACCTGTAAACCACTTCCAGGAAATGGGGCATCAACAACTTTTCTGGACAACCTGTGCCAGTGCCTCACCACCCTCACAGGGAAGAACACCTTCCTAATATCCACGCTCTCACTTCAAACTGTTTAGATCTCATTGCGGAAATCTCACAGTTGCCCATTTCTGGGTTTTTTTTAGGTTTTTCAGTCCACTAAAACTGTCAGCAACCTCAAGGAAGTTGAGTCTGACACCTGAAATCCCTCGTGTTCTCTAATGATCTGGCCTTGGGGAACAGAGGAGGACAAGACAAGCTTCCTTCAGCCCCTCTTTCCTGTGATCATCCCAAGGAGCAGCTCACACGTCAGGAGTGTTTCCATGGTTTCCGTGTCTGGAACAGACTGTGTGTGGTTCCGTCCCATGCATTACTCATGACAGACACTGATGTTGGGGTGATTCAGGTGGGCTTTGGGAACTGGGAGTGATTATCTGAAATTATTTTTTTTTTTGCTGTTCCAACATACATTTTGAAGCAGAGTCACCGGGAGCAGATGAAGCATGAAGGGAAGAAAAAGTGTTGCTCTCAAGAGCAGGAAAAAAACGATGGGATGGGGTGAAATACTTGCAACCTGAAGGTTTTCCATACTCAGGTGGAAAACTCTGCCTGAAACAAATGGCCAAAGTACAATCCTGTGTCCAGGAACTCCTCCTCATCTTTTGCATGAGTAGATGGAAATAGAGGGCAGAAATTACTTTTCAAAATCTGCTGGAAATGGAAGGATCTTCTTCCCTGACGAGTTTCTCAAAAATATCCCTGAACATGCATTAGTTCCCTTAAATAAGTAATTTTACAGGTCACCTACTGGTTTGAGGGTTTTTTGGCAGAGAATGGGGTTTTGGGTTTTTTTTGGTTGTTTTTGTTTGGGGTTTTTTTGGTGTTTTGTTTGTTTGTTTTGGTTGATTGGTTGGTTTTTTTTTTAAATTTTTTTTGTTTAGTTTTTTTTCTGAGATTAGTTGGTGTTGCTTCTTTCCCCTCAACAGTAAGAACTCTGTCAATAAATGGATTTTATAGGACTCGTCTGTGGGTCCAGACCATGCACTCCTTCCTTCTTTAGACATCAGCCCAAAAAAGATCTTTGAAAAAATGTTTTTGAGAGAAAATTTCAGTAGCTACAACGCATTTTTCCCCCCAAAATAAAACCGCAAACATCAAAAAACCAAAAAGGCTTACCTAAAATCCCCACTTGCTTAAGAGTGTTTTCAGCAAAGGACCATCATTTTCTGAACAGTTCAATTTTTAGCTGTCATGAGACCATCAAGTGGCTTCCAGTTGTCATGGAGAATGAACTCACTTGCCTAGACTTGGATACTCTGACTTTAAAAGGCCCCTAAAACATCTTTCTCTGGGATAGCAAGGGATCATTAGCAACTGGAGTTCAGGCAGTTTCCAAGGGCAACAAGGGAGCAGGTTCTGCTGTGCCCTGGGTTCTCATCTTGGTGGGGTCCAGTGTAGTATAAACATAAACCAAAGGAGGGTAATAGATGCCCAAAAATAAGGCCAGCCCTCATAATATTCTGGGCTTAAAATAAACTGCCCAAAGCAAAAATAGTAAGAATTCATGTTCATTGTCTGAGTTAGTCCCTTATTGTGATGGCAGGTTAGTGGACACCTCTGAGGCTCACTGCAAGCTCAGATAAAAATATCATAGAATCATGGAATAGTTTGGGTTGGAAGGGACCTTAAAGACCATCCAGTTCTACCCCCCTGCCATGGGCAGGGACACCTTCCACTAGACCAGGGTGCTCCAAGCCCCATCCAGTCTGGCCTTGAACACTTCCAGGATGGGGCAGCCACAGCTTCTCTGGGCAACCCGTGCCAGGGCCTCACCACTCTCACAGGGAAGAATTTCTTCCTAATATCTAATCTAAAATAATAAAATACGTAAACAATATAATAATATAAATTAATAAAACAGTAATAAAATAATATCTAATCTAAAATATATCCATCAGAGATATCTAATTTGCATTTTGAAGGTCCTTATACATGTTGGCATTAAAGATGGATGTGGCTTGTTGATGTTGTTGGGAATGGAGGACGGTAGGTTGAGATACACATGCAGGTTGCACATGGAGTACAGAGACCAAACTCTGCTTGGTCCTCACCAATCCAGTATTTGTTTTATGTGGCCTGAAGACACTCCTCCCTTTCTTCTTCTTGTTAGTAGGAGAAAATACTCTTCTCTGAGTGAGGCTGGAGCTTTATGTACTGATTTTGGTACCATGCATTAAACACTGGTGTTGTCACATTTCCCCCTAGCCTGGATGTGGCTGAACATGTGACTGCATCGAAGCAGAACCAAGATGGAAAGAGAGCTCCTCTCCTGCTGCATCTCCTGATCTGAGTGGCACCACATGGTCTGTAATGACCATCTGTTGATTATTTGTCTCCTGAAGATTGATGGATGTGATTCACGGCCCTTTCAAAACAGGGCTGCTCCCTGACAGAATTGCGAGAGCCTCTGCGAGCACAGCAGGAGGGGGGTGACTTTCAAAGCAGAGAATGAAAGAGTGACAAATAGATCCAGATCTTCCATTTATTTTTTTTTTTCAAAGGGCCTTTGTGCAGTCTTACCAAAAGCCCTGGACTCTTAGTGGGGTATCATGGGAGATTTTCCTATATTTTTTTTAGCTATTCATGTGACAAATAGTTGCACAAAAGTTTTTGCTGCTGAGGTTGGCAAGGCTTCTCCAAGACCCTGGGATAAGGGTAGCTTTAGATTAAATATTAGGAAGAAATTTTTGACTGTGAGGGTGAGGAGGCACTGGAACAGGTTGCCAAGAGAAGCTGTGGCTGCCCCATCCCTGGAAGTGTCTAAGCCAAGGTTGGATGGGGCTCTGAGCAACCTGGTCTGGTGGAAGGTGTCCCTGCCCATGGCGTGGGTGATCTGTAAGGTCTCTTTCAATGCAAACCATACTCAGGTTCTAAGGAAAAAGAAAGTCAGATTTCCTATAGCAATCCCAGAAGCTTCCTATGCCTGGAATCTTGCTAAGGTGTGGGAAAAGTCCCCTCCTGCTGGAATCTGGTCTGAGCCTGTAATTGAGCACTCTGAGCTGGGACTCCCAGGCAGCAGCTTCCCTCTGAGACCTCTCAGAGCCTTCCCCTGGGACTTTATGCAAGAGATTTCAACTACACTTTGCCTACATTTCTCTTATTTCTGGAACAGAAATAATACTTTCTTAAATCACTGAAATGTTACAAAGGCAAAATTGCAAAAGAAAATTGAAAGATGAAATTGAAAAGGTAAAACTGAAAGGTAGAGTTGAAAGATTGTGTTTCCTTAAGAAAAAAACCACTAAACAACAAAAACAAGCAAACAAACAAACAAACAAAAAAACAGGAAAAAATCACAACTTAATTACTGCTGAAAGTAACTTTTTTGCAGCTGAGGCACATGATGTCTCTGTTTACTCCCAGGATGGGTGGAGGACAAGCAACAGCCGGATAATCTGGAAATTATAGAAAGAAAAGTCAACAAGTTGAAATGATGTATTGTAGTCATTAGTAACAGCACTGCAATAACCCAGCTTTCAGCACATTTCCAAATGCCCATTTTCTTATAATAAGAATAATTTTCCTACCTGTTCTCCCAAATCCCTTTAAACAGTGCTGGGGTGATGCTCTTCTACTTCCCCCAAGGTGGTTCTTGCATTATTGCTGAGGAGGGAACAATATGAAGATAATACAGGCTTTTATAGAAACAAGTCTCACAGGCATGTTTTCCCTGTGGAAGATGCTCCAACCATTATGTGCCTTAGGCAAAGCTTTTCACTGACCTGCTGTGGAGAACTGTTCTGGAATCCCTCCACCAAGGAGGAGAGGGGCCCTGCAACACGGAATCACACAATGGGTCAGGTTGGAAGGGACCAGAGTGGGTTGGAAGGGACCACAGTGGGTCATCTGGTCCAACCTCCCTGCTCAAACATCCCAGAGCACATGGCACAGGATTGTGTCCAGAGAGTTCTTGAACATCCTCAGAGAGGGAGACTCCACAATCTCTCTAGGCAACCTTTTAGGGATCACTTGAGGCATCCACACTTAGCTCATTATGAACTTTGCAGACAGATCTGCTACCAAAAGAAGCTTTATCTAAACCCCTGGCAGCATCATCAGGCAGAAGACATGATGCACATTTCTTCCTTCAAGGTTTCCACAGGTTTTGGTTGAAGCAGAAAAAGCCATATCACCTACTCAAGGGACTAAATTTGTAGGGACTAAATTTATACATAATTTTACCTGGCTACATGGAAGGATTTTCTCTGTGTCTTGGTCAGAGTTGAGAGCGTTCAGATTTTCTCTGTAACACTCTCTGACATGGAGAGCAAATACCTCAAAGATACTTTAGTGGAGACACCCAGTGCAATCTGGTACTTCACACACATTGGAATGAGCTGCAAAATCACCAACCCGAGTTATTGCTGTTATAGCTGGGCAGGCTGTAAACTGCTCAATTAGGCTGCAAAGCTCAAACACCCACCTTTAAATAAGACAGAACTATCAAAAAAAAATAAGAAGGAATGGTTGGACCAGAAAAGATCATATCCCAGCTCTCTGCCCAGGGGAGCTGTGGAGGGGCAGTGAATTTTGTTCACATATAGGGAAAGAGCCTCAATTTCCTCCACGGGAGGTTTAAATTGGGTAATAGGAAAAAATTCTTCACTGAAAGTGAAGCATTGGAACAGGCTACCCAGCAAAGTGGTGGAATCACCATCCCTGGAATTGTTCAAAACACATGTAGATGTGGTTCTTAGGGACATGGTTGAGTGATGGACCTGGCAGTATTGGGTTAACGGTTGGACCCGATGATCTGGGAGGTGTTTTCCAACCTTAATAATTCTATTATTCTATAAAATTACCACACCTTTGTGAAATCTCTCCCTGCCTTGCTGTTGCCCTCGTGTTTCGTCTCACCTTCCCTTGTGGATCAGCCCCCACTCGCAGCTTCCTGACACCACCCATGAAGAGTTTGGGCATTATCTCACTGTACTGGATTGCTGGCCAATAAAATATTAGGCAGAATTCAGTGGCATTAAATCCAGAGCGTTGCACACAAGGAAAACAACAGTTCCAACCCTGCGTGCGCAGCGATGGGCTCTGAGCTGGTTATTGCTACCCAGGAATGACATTTGGGTCTTGTAATGAACAGTCGAATGAAATTATGAGCTCATTGCTCTGTAGCAATCAAAAGAGGAAATTGAATGTTCAGGATTATTAAGGAGGGAATAGAAAACCAAAGAGAAATCATCATAATGCCACAGAACAAATGCATTTTGGACCTGCATCTTGAATATCGTGTGTGGTGCTTGTCCTGCCCTCTCAAAAGGCTTTAAAGGCCTCGGAAAAGGCTCGGAGAAGATGCCAGAAGGATGGGAAGAAACAGCTGCAGCAGAACAGAAAAGGATTAAATACATGTGCAGACTTCAGTCCTCAAAAAGACATTTTGGGGAGGGGATTTGCAAGGCTAAAATCGTGATGGATGTGGAAGCAGGGACAGGGAAAGGAGTGGGTTCTTCACAGGCAGTGTGTGGTTGAGCTGTGCGGCATTTCTTGCCATGGGACAGCGCTGTTTCCAGGGAAAAACTCATGGAAAAAAAACCTTTTGAGTTTATTAATACACCATGCAGTATCAGAGTCTGCCTGCTTTACTTTTGTGCTCTGTAACCACTCTCAGTCAAGACATGGGCTGAAATTGTTTTTTTGATCAGACACAGTATTTTTATTTTAATGTACTTTTATTTAAGGTTTTCATGCTGAATTCTCAAAGATTTATACAGCCACAGCTGACTTTATTAGGTAGGAAAGGAGAGGAAAGTCTCATTGAACCCACAAAAATTATTTATTTGGTTAACAGCAGGAAACAGAAATCCCACAGAAAAGTGGGAAGACAGAACTGCATAGATAGCTTCTAAAAATGCAGTTATTGCTATGAGAGGACATCATCTAATCTATGGATGATAAATAGGGGAGAGAAGAGTTGATGAGAATGTCAAAGTAAGCTTCTCCCATGAAAAGCTCCAAGGAATCAGTAATGCTTGTAATATGAACTGGTGCCAGGCCTCTGCAGCAGAGCCAGCTGCAGGCAGAATAACCTATTTAAATAAAAAATCCTCTCTTTTCTCACTTTGTGCTCTGTTAATAATAACAATAATCATTCAGGTTGGCTTGGACAGGCTTAGAACCAGTGAAGCAAAGATTTAATAGGGTTCCAACAAGTCTAGATTTTTTTTTTTTAATGTACTGTTTTCTGCAGTGTGCTCAAGGCTGTGCTGCTCGGCTTGCAATAACATCTTACGTGTCTGGGAAGGTGGGGGGAAGAGGAATTTCCCGGATCACTGTGTCAGCTTCTCACCTTACCCATGGCACCTTAAAAATCTGCCATGTTGCGACCCAAAGGGTCTCCCTTTCCCTTTCTCCCTCTTTTAGACTTTCACTTCTATTCCCATTGGACGCCTCCTTTTGGGATGTGATCTGGCAGAGCTCAAGGACTGGGTGTTCTCCCGAGTTTTTGTGCACAGGCACGTCTTTGTCTCACCTGAAATAAAGGTCAGTGAGTCACAGTTTGTCCGAGGAAGTTGTTAAGGACACAAATATGTGCCAGGTTAGTGGCGCTCTGTCCTTACGTGCACTCACACAGATAACCTGAAAGGAACACACATCTGAGTGGTTTCTTGCTAAATTATCCCCTCTTTGATTAGATGATGCTTTTCAACTTGATTTAAGGTTGCAGATCTGGAGTTTGCAAACAATAAGCATCAAGTGTCAGACAGCGAATTAATCTTCGGCTGAAATATATTGCTAAGTGGAAAACACTTCTTTTTGCCTTTATTTTACACTGGTTTTATGTCTCTTGCAATTTGCAGATGGCAGCTCTAGTAGCTTTTCTTGCTCATGGCTCTAAAACCAAAGAGTTAAAATCATAATCTCCTTTAATTTCATAAGCAAATCAACAAGCAGATAAAGTAAAATTAAAAAAAAAAAAGACAGAGAGAGAGGAAAACAAGATATGCTTCTGGCGACAGAGTTGTGCTGTGGTGGATTTGAGTTTGATGGAAAAGTCTGCTGGCTTCCTTTGAGCAATGACTTCGCAAACCCTCCTCTTGGGGGAAATAATATCTTTTTGCTTTTTTATGGAGCTTTTCATCCATCAGTTTATGAAGGAATAAGTACAAACTATTGTTAATGAGGATAGCTGGGACTCATTTGTAGACTAGGCATTTAACAGACAAATTAGAGAGCAAGTTCTGCTCCGGGAAGAATTTACAATGTTGAGAGGCAACAAAGATGAGGGATGGGAGGTGACAGAAGCCAGTGATAGGAAACAAACAGTGGTGGCATAAATCCTCCCTCCACACAGCAACAATCACAATCACTTTGGTCATTTATTGACATGCCCACAAGGACTGAGGAGCTTTCCAATAGGCCCTTAAAAACAAAGGAGCTGGAAGTATGACATTTAGGGAGGAGATCTGCAATGAGACACGGAGAAGTGAAAACCATTTTGCCATTGCAACCACCACCACCTTCAGCCCAAGGTGATGTGCCCGCTGCCCTCCCAGAAGACAAATTCCTGCTTATTTACCCATTTGCCTGGGTTAAATCAGGCTTATTGAGCTCGGTTCATGCTCACTGGGTCCACACAAGATGGATGTGGATGCAGATTGTGCATGTCAAGCTCTCCCAGGCAGTGTGTTGTCCAAGCTGCTTCACAATAAGCTTAGAAAACACAACCTCAGCTCAGGGGGACCCCACTAAGGTAGGAAATACCCTGACAGCAGAAGTAGGATTTGGATTTTTTCCCCTCTCAATGTCTGCCATGAGAACCATGTGAAAACATGTCTTTGCTGAGGTTGAGAGAAACCAAACAGATGCATAAGGGCAGATATGTTCTGTGTGGGTGTGCAAAGAGGACACGTGTAGTGAGCTGGACTTCCTCAGGGCTGGATTTGCACGAGTAAACAAGGTGTCTCTCCTGGAAGTGCCAATATCTGAGGCCATCACTGCTGGCTCCCTTTCAGGTCAAGGAAGAGTGAGTCAGCAGAGCCAACAGTTCTTAGGACATTAGTCATCTCGTGTCCATCTCTATTTTGTCAGGCACAACCTGTTCCCTACATCAGGTGAGATGAATCCCACCCCAGGACAAGCCTGCCCTGCTTCCTTTGCAGTGGGGTGTGCCAAAGTCACCTGCTCAGATACAGACACTGCAACAGATGCAGTGATAATTCCTGGGAAAACTTAATTATCTTAGGTAATTAAGCCCTCACTGCTACCACAAACACACCCCTGACTGTACCCAAGTGGGATAATTTAATGATAGTTTGCAAAAGTCCTCCCAAGCTGCAGTGGAAATGTTTCATATTGTGAAATGTGAAACCTGTGTCTGGAAAATCCTACAATTTTGATTGCATGGATGTTTTTAACCAGAATTTTCAAGTTGGAAAAGGAAACTCAATCACTTGTTATGCAGGGGAAACCTGTAAATTAGGTATCCACCTTCTCTGTTCCTGGTTTTCTACAACATACACAAATAATTAAATGAAAAAGTTCCCTTGCATGGCACATGGGCAACATTAAGGGCTGGTTGAGCGACCTGGGCATGGCCATAGGACTGTGTTTCTCCTTTCATTGTGACAATGCTGTCCTAGATCTTGAAGCTCCTGTAGCCAGCAGTGCTGGAGGCCTTTGAGGCCACTTATAGAAGGCCGGTATGACATTGGGGAACGTATTAGGAAGGCTGGTAGACCCCTCCTAATGGAGCTTTACTGTTTGTGCCTATCCCTTGGGTTATTTTTTTCCATACTTTACTGGATTTAGACTCTGAACCATGTATATCTTATATCTTGGCACAACCAACACCTGGAATGACCCATTCCAGTGCCTCTACCCCCAGAATTACATCCTCAACCCACTGCAGAACCAATGAGGTAAAGGTAATTTCAATAACATGTGTCAACCAAAGATACTCAGGAAACCTCTGAGCTATCAAAACTCAGAATTGGTGACCTAAACCAGTAGGAAGTCTAATCACTCTGATTGGGGGTCTGGTGGTTTCCACCACCCTTCTCTGGAGTTTCTAAGATTTACTTCTCTAGTAATCTCATAAACATAAAAATTTACTGGGTTTGGGTCATGTGAAGGTGTTGATTGGATAAATCTAAATATAGATGAATAGTTCATGGTCCATTATCTCCTAGATAGCTGCTGAATTATTTATTTACTTTTTTTTTTGCTTTCTCCAGGTATGAAGCTCATTTAGTTCAAATGGGCCCTGCTACCCCTGTGTAGTCAAACCTCACAAATTTCAAACTCAATGCAGATTAACTTTCCCAAGGCCACTGAGATCATTTTAGGCCAGGAGTGAAATTCAGAATGTCCTATAAACTCAGTGGACAATTATCCACTGGCCAAATATTTTCTGAGTTTTAACCTTTAAACACAAGTGAGCTCCCAATTTGCAGAAGAAAATATCAAACAAAACCAAACAGGATCAAACTTTATCAGTAAAACAAAACTGCTGACTCACAGGTTTTTCAGTCCAAACTCAGTTTAATCATTTTGTTTTGCAGGAACGGGGTATAATTAGAGAACCAGTGAGCATGTAACTCTGAATTTATTATGTAAGCAGCTATGAAAATGACTGTCTTCAGCACAAAATGATTGAATGTCATTAAGAAGAGTGAATCCAAGGGTGAGACCCCAGTGGGATACCCTCGCCTGGGAAAGCATAATTGGATAAAGTAGCATGGGGCCATGAAAACCCAATTTGCCTCTCTCTGATGCTTGCATGGACTTCCTCCCCACATCTTCATCAGCCGTGGAGCTGGGAAGTCAAATGAGGCAGATCAATCATTGGGATGAGCTCTGCCATATGTAGGGAAGCTATTTTGGTGCAAAACAAAACAAAAAGCAGCTAGAGCCACATATTGATGGTAATCTGCCCTTCTGCAGCTACCAACTCGTTCAAGATGCTTGGGCGTTGTTGAACAAATTGAGGGCTGGTGGAGATAAAGGAATCTGCACACTTGGGAATTGCTGATTCCTTCACTGAGTCACTTTCCAGCATCTCCTCCATCACTATCTGAGTCTGTACCCACAGAGGTAGCAGAGCTCCCTGAACAGGCCTGGTCCCAAGAGCCAGGGGAGCATTGAGCCTACAAGCTCAGCTGCAGGGACTGGTTTTGAGTGTGCTCTTAGCCCAATACCTCTGGGATTTACTGGGATTTAGCTTGAGCCACAGTGAACGTGGAAAGAATACAGTCTGAGAGCTACCACAGCCCAGCTGACAGGTGGGAACAACTGAAAGGACCACAGAGCTGAGCCTTATGCTTCTTAAAATGAGCATTTCTTTCAACCGTGTGGGTGGAAGGACTCAGCCAGTGCTGTCCATAGATGAGCATCGACATGTTTCTGGCCTTGCAAGTCTGGAATTAACAGACATCAGAAGGAATGAGTCTGAATAGACTCATTCTGTTAGAATAAATAATAAATAATAAACTTCTTGAAAGGAACTCTCCTGTGTCTTAATGAACCCCCTAATTTGGGGAAGTCATTGGCTTGGTTATTGCCATTAGAAAATGATGGTTCCCCACAGCCTTGCAGTTGTTCGAGATTATGCATTGCTGATTTCCATCTTTATCCAGGGATTTATCCTTAACTGTACATGACCCTGTGAATTATAGGACAAGAGGTAATGGTTTTAAACCAAAAGGGTTCAGGTTTAGATTAAATATTAGGAATAAAGTCTTCCCTGTGGGGGTGGTGAGGCCCTGGCACAGGTTGTGGATGCTCCATCCCTGAAAGTGTCCAAGGCCAGGTTGGACAGGGCTTGGAGCAACCTGGTCTAGTGGAAGGTGTTTCTGCCCATGGCATGGGGTTGGAACAACATGGTCTTGATGGTCCTTCCAACTCAAACCATTCTGTGATTTTGTGAATGCATTTCTCAGGGCTTATGTATGTTCTTATGCAAACAGCATTAATATGTTTACTCTCTTACATATAAGTGTGCACTGATGTTTTTGAGCCAAATTATATGAGTTCTTAGTCTGCAGAGTTTAATTTACTGCTGAAAATAATAAGGTACTTTTCACCAGCACATAAATTTCTGCCTGTTTGTTGCCTCTCCTGCAGAGTGAGGACACAGACACTTGTTAGTTTGAGCTACTGCTCCAAACTGTCAAATTTCTCCCTGGCCAAGCAGAAGGCAAACAAAGCACCTTCTGAAAGTGCTGCTTTTTCTGAACCCAGGCAGAATGTTTGAGTTGATTTAGGACATTGATTATGCAGGGCTGGGGGCACCTTGTACCTTCATTTTATATCACTGCTGTCTTATCTTCTCTTCTCTACCTGTCCCTGCTTCCTTCTCCTGAAAGTCTTTGCCTGCCCAGGAAATATCAGGTGGAGAAAGCTTTCCTGAAGGGGGATGGGGGAAGAGAAAAGATTCTGTCAGATCTGCAAGTTTTGCTGATATTTCACACCCCTCCTTAAGCCAGATCCCAAAAGTGCAAGGTCAGTGCTTTCCCAGTCCCGTAATAATCTGGAATCAGATCGGTTTGCTAAAGACTTTTTTATTTGAGATATGAAAAAGTTGCCTGAGCCCCTGTCTGTAAAGAACACAGTTATTACCTTTGTGGAGAGAGCAGCTGGAGCATAATTGATGTTGAGCAATATGATAAAACTGGTACAGTATTAAGCTCTTTGGGGAAGGTTTTGTCCTTTAGCAGTGTGTTGATATAGTGTCTGGATGCTGCTACAGTCTGAATGCAATGAATTAATATAATAGCAATGAGAGGCAGTAGACTTTTTTTCATGCAGAGCATACTGGAAGAATATTTCTAGATTCCAGTTTGCTTCTGGCATAGAATATTGACTAGTGGAAGGTTGGGACTAGATACCTTTAAGGTCCCTTCCAACACAAACCATTCTACAATTCTGTGATTGATTCCATGAAACTTGCACTTTCTGTACCAAAGTGTAGCTTTATAAAGGTATCAAATGAGCTTGGGAAAGGCTGCTCAGGAAGTTACGATTTCAATAGAGGGAAAATTGGTTGCAGTGGAGCAATAGAAAAAATAAGCAATGTGGAACATCCTCTGGAGGGGGGACATATCTCAGTAATCAACAAGAATCCATCACAAAGGGCTGTGAGTTGAAGTCCTGATGGATTTATTTGGATTGCCAAAAAAAAAAGGCCTTGGGGTAATGTCAGGCACATTACCTGAATCTGTGTGGCCATGGGAGAAGTGTTGCAGGGCTGTCATGGGCTACAAGATGCTTAAGAGACTCTGCTCTGGAGCCAGGCTGGGAAACCAGGGGCTGTTCAGCCTGCAGAAAAGAAGGCTCTGGGGAGCCCCTTCAAGTGCCTAAAGGGGCTCCAAGAGAGCTGGAGAGGGACTTTGGAAAATGGCATGGAGAGAGAGGATGAGGGGGAATGGCCTTAAGCTGAAAAAATCCAGGTTTAGGTTGGTTTTGAGGAAGAAATTTTTCCCTGTGAGGGTGGTGAGGCCCTGGCACAGGTTGCTCAGAGAAGCTGTGGCTGCCCCTGGATCCCTGGAAGTGTCCAAGGCCAGGCTGGGCAAGACTTGGAGCAACCTGGTCTAGTGGAAGGCGTCCCTGCCTGTGGCAGGGTGACAGAACTCCATGATCTTGGTTGCTTCCAACCCAAACTATTCCATGATTCATTTTATGATTGTGCAATTGTGATCACTGTGTTAAAAAAGAGAAAGTCTGAAGAAGAAGGATGGATGTGGCCTGGAAAAAAATAGGTAGCAGCAATATAAAAAGATATGCACTTAATGCACAGTTGTTCAAGTTTAGTCATGAGGAGAGAACTGCAAAGAACAGCAGAGGTTTGAACGCTTTGCTGAATAAATGCTTATTCAGTAAAAAAAAGAGGCTTTTCCTCACATATTTTTTGGTAAACAAACAAGCAAATGAGCTCTCACACTAAAACTACTGAATAGTTCTGCATTCTGATTTATGAAGGATGATCATAACTGGCAAATACCAACAGATAAAAGTTTGGAATATCTCATATGGGACTGTCTGGAGCAATAATTCTCATTAAACTTGCAGTTAATTTGAAAATTTAGCAGCAACAAATGACATTTTAAAAACTATTTTCTGTCACAGGCACTTTCGCAGGATGGAGGTAATTTAGAAAACAAATTTTATTGGATATTTTTAGTGGGAAACTCTTTATAGGAAAAAATAGTTAGATCATTTTTAGCAGATAATTATGATATCAGGATATTCAAGTGTTGGTATTCAAGGAAACACATAGACTGGAAGAGATATATCTCCTAGGGAACTCACTAAAAATACCTTTAGGATTATTAATGTTATAGATAAAGAAAATTAAAAGAACAGTGACAGAATGAGAGCAGGTGGTGAAAAAAGAGGCCCATTCCCAGGTGTCTTCTAGAAAAGGTTGAGAAAATGACCCATTTGCTGTGGTAGATCAGGTGATGTGGGCCTGTCAGGCCCTCAAATGTTTCCCTCCTTCTGATTCCCAGATTGAATCTCTGCCTTGCTTGGGTTCCCACCCCCAGCCAGAGCAGAGATTTTGCAAAGCAGCCAATTTGGGTGTAAAATGGCATCTTTCACTGCTTTTTTAAGCTTCACAGAACCCCCCATTCCCATCCTCTTCCCTCTCATTTCGTTTTCCAGCCCCTAGAAAGGAAGGTATGGCAACTACAGGATCATCCCTGGTTTATTAGTCTTTCTTTGGCTTAATCTTTTTCCTGTGCAGGACCAAACCTGAAGAACAGAGTTTTTGAGAACTTTTCCCCAGGATCTCCCTCATCTCCTTGATTCTGAAAACATTTCTTTAGTCTTCCCTGAGCGATGTCCTGTGAGCCACAGATGGAGAACCACCTTCTAAGGCCTCAAAAATATGCTGGGATTAAACTCTTTTTGACATAAGACCTTTCTTCTTAAAGCAGGACTGAGTTCTTCATGGAGGGGATGGAAACACTGGTGCTTTCACAATGAGGAAACAGTTAAAAGGCCAAGCATCACATGGCCAAGACACCTTGAAAGCAGCTTTGTGGCCCTTAACTCTTATAGAATCCTAGAATCACAGAATGGTTTGGGTTGGAAGGGACATTCAGGATTATCTAATTCCAACCCCCTTGCCATGGGCAGGGCCACCTTCCACTAGACCAGTCTGTCAGACCACCATCCAACCTGGCCTGGAGCACCTCCAGGGAGTCCACAACCTCTCTGACCAAGCTGTGCCAGTACCTCACCACCTTTACAATAAAGAATTCCTTCCTCATATCTCGTCTAAATCTACCCTCCTTCAGCTTAAAGACATTTCCCCTTGTCCCATAACACACCCTTCTGGAAAGTCCCTCTCCATAATTCTTGTAGTCCTCTTTAGGTACTGGAAGGCACTATAAGTCTCTCCCTTCTTCCTGCTCTCCCCTAACCAGCTTTTGCTGACTGTCCACATTTTTTGAGCTGTGATGCTCAGAAGCTCAGTTGGGTGAGAGACCTTTCCTGGGCTCAAAGGATTGGATGGGTATCCTTGGACAAAATTGAGTGTGTGTATTGTAATGAGATCTGAGCAGGCTCCTGCAGGTTCCTCTTGGATGCCCACATTCATTTTGACAGGATGACACCCATCACCCCTCTGTGAGTACCCACCCTTCACATTCATCTTCACCAGCCTTCCTTATCTGGCTTAGGAAAACGTCATGTGAAACACTATCCAGAGCCTTTCTAATGCCAGTACATAACCCCTTCTACTTTCCTTCTGCTCCCAAAACCCATTACCCTGTCCTGGTAAAACAACTGTAATTGTCTGACATAATTGCTTCTGATAAGCTGGAGATCTGGAGCTGCCACAGGAACCAAGATAACAACACAAGGCTGGGAACTAAGGAGGGATGAGAGGAAACAGCAAAGGATTTCAAGTAGCAAACACCAGCTGAAACAGTGGGAATTCTTGGCCAGCTGGAAGGCCACTACACGTGTTGTCTTACGGAGACCACCACCAGGTCTCATGGGGCAACCATATGTGCCAGTACTTTGGTCTAGATGGCTTTTGGGGACTTGTTTTTCTTGTGCTCTTTAAAAAAAACCTCACCTGAGAAAAACTTGAAGAGAAATCAAGATTAAACAGGATGGTTGCTGAAAGGAGACCCTAAAATGATTTCTCTGCTCGATCAACCTTATCAGTCCTTCTTCCTCCCTCTTCAGCTGTTTCTGGACTCAGTTTTGCCATAGGGATGGTTTTTTCACAAGAGATGCCCCCAAATTATTTTTCTTCTGGCCATACACCCCCCCTTTATTTAGAGACAGGAGCCTTGAGTCAGGTAATGCCTCACTTTGCCAACTACTCCATCACTCTCCAAACAGCAACACCCAGACACCCCCCAGCCATCAATCCAACTGCTTCCCCCGCCTCCACCAACCCATCCTCTTGCCAAGAGCAAGAAGAGCTTCCCTGTTCCCGAAAGCCTGCCACTCTAATTTAACAGGTTTCTCACAAAGTCTAGACATTTCCTGAATTGCATGTAAAAAGCTTCTGCTCCACTTCCAGCTCCATTAATCCTCCCAGCTCCAGGCCCACCAAGGCTGACGTTCCTCCAGTGGCTCTGGGTGAATTACAGTTTAAATGACAACCGTGCAACTCCTTGGCAGTGGCTCTGTGCCCTTCGTTCCTGTATTTTTCTGGATGGAAGGAAAGAAATGATAAATTCTTTGGGAGTTGCTGCCTGTCCCATTGCAGCAGAAATTAACTGGGCTGGGAGAGTTCGGTGCAAATTGGATGGTTTGTAGCACAGCTGGTTGATAGAATCCTCCTGCAAGGGAGTGGAAGCTCTTACTCTCAGACTCCCAGGGTGTCTCTGTTGACTGTGCCATAGATGTAGAAGATGAAAGGCTAATGGAGCAGTAGAAAGTCTTTTGGTGCCTCATTTACTTTCTACAGAGTCTTCCTTGGCATCAAGTTCAGTCTTGCTTCCAGAGTCCTAAATAGAGCCATTTGCAAGATTTTCTTTTAAGTTTTCTTTTAGATAAAAACAGCTTTTTTTCCTCTCAAACAAACAAAAATCACCGCTGTTTGTAGTTCTCACATTTTCCTGGTTTTGGTGATATCTGGAGAAGCCTTTTGAAAAATCCATCAGCACTCAATATGCAATTTTTCCATCCTTTCCTTCTTTCTGCTTTTCTGCATTCCTCTTTGCTTACTGAGAAAAATAAAAATAAGTAAGAGAGGACCAGGGGACATCAATAAATTCTTATTCATAATCACCACTCTAAAACCAAGGACTGAATTAAGTCTTTTTGCCACAGCATTGGAGTTCATGGTCAGTGGCTCATACAGTGATGGAGAGAGAAATGTCCAGGGCTGGGCTGCTCTTCTTCATTTACCATTTCACTGAATCATTTTATTTCTATTTATCCATTATTTATCCATTTTTACTCATGCTACTGTTGGTGGTGCACACTCTGTGTAGATCAGGTGTAGAAATCACCTCTCTAGAAACACCTCTTTCCCCCATCGATGATCAGTCGTATTGATGATCTATTTAACCTTTTTACCAGGTGCTTTACCAGTATCTCCAGCTGCTAATTTTGTCATCACTACTCAATAAAATGCTTTGGGAAGGTTTGCTGCTCTGTAGAAGGATGCACAAGGCATCTTTGCAGCACCAGATCGGTTTAATTGCGGTTCATCTGACACATGACACCCACAGTCCCACGCTTTCTGCATTTTCTTCCCCATGAGAAGACTTCTCAAAACCTGACCCCAAATTCAGTGCAACCATTTGCCCTGTCTTTGAGGATTTCAGGGTGTAAATAACTCTGCCTGAACATTCAATGCATTTCTCTCAGCAGATATGCATTACAATGCTCTTGGTTTCTGAATGACTGCAGAGGCTTTGACACACAGAGGTGATATTTAATCTTCCACCATTATTGTTAATTCCAAAGGGATAAAAAGAAATAGTCTCTGTGCACTTTTTCTCAGACATCATAAGCCATCTCTGTCTATCACTGGGGTCAGATATCACTGCTATTTTTCCTTTCTATCCCAAAGTACCTGGCCTTTTAATTGATGCTCTCGTTTTTTGTTTTGTCCTGGATGGCTTCTCAACACTTCAGGTATTATTCAGCTCAGTTTTCATTGCTTTCCTTTTTCATTCTAAGTTATCACATCTTTTTCTGAGTTTCTAATCAGCATTTTCATGTTGCTCACAATGCGAGGTATGTTGTGTTTTACTGAATACCTTGTGCAGCAGCACCAACTTTTACAATCCTGTGTCACTGGGGAAAAAAAAAATAGACTGTTACCTTGTCCTGAAGTTGGGATTGATGCTGACTCCCAGCTCTTCAGTGTTTCCTTGAGTGCTGCCTCTGCCTCCTGCAAAGGGAGGTCCTGGTGATGTTCTACAGTCCTTCACCACAGGTCTTTTCCCACATAAACTCAACACCTCACCTGTAACATTTGTGCAGAGCAACAGGGACTGGTTTTTCTCACACATTTCTCACATATCATCAGTGCAAGAAAGGCATGGACCTGTTGGAATGAGTCCAGAGGAGGCTGGATCACAGGGTTAGAGCACCTCTGCTATGAAGACAGGATGAGAGAGCTGGGAGTGTTCAGCCTGGAAAAGAGAAGACTCCTGGGAATCCTGATGGCACCTTCCAGTGCCCAAAGGGTCTTACAAGAAGGATTGAGAGGGATTTTTCCCAAGGGCATGTAGAGATGGGACAACGGGGAATGGCCTTAAGATGAAGGAAGGTAGATTTAGATTGGATATTGGGAGGAAATACTTTGCTGTGAGAGTGGTGAGGCCCTGGCACAGGCTGTCCAGAGAAGCTGTGGCTGCCCCATCCCTGGAAGTGTCCAAGACCAGGTTGGATGGGATTCTCAGTAACCTGGGATAGTGGAAGGATCCCATGGCCTGGGGTTGGAATGAGATGATCCCTTCCAACCCAAACCATTCCACGATTCTAGGATTCCATGATCTTCCCCACTAGCAGGCTTCCTGACAGGACTTCAGCTCCTGAGAAGTCAACCCCATTTTGGTGTTTGCTCCCTTGTGTGGGATGTCTTGATTCCTGTACCAGTCTCCAACTCACAGGTGGCCATTAGGATTCTCCAACCTCTTTCTTCCATGCTGCTAATGAGACTGTTAAGGAGATTGATCCAACATTGATCCACACTGTGATCCAACTGACACCTCCTTGTGACTCACCTTCTATCCCAAAGTAGGACATGCTGCTATTAAGGCTCCGGATTTGGATTCCAGAGAGCTGGCATTTGTCCATCTCTCATTTATCTTCTTGTTGTGTTTGCACAGGGGATTTATTTCCTTTGAACTACTTCTCCCTTGGTATGAAATGGATAAGAACACTGCCCTTCCCCAGGGAAGAGTTTTCAGGGCATATTTATTAAAGTTCACGGTCAGGTGAATATACCCACACTGAGAAGAGGAGTTTATGGTTGTCTGACCTCCTGGTCAGTCTGGAGTTGCTTCTGTGTATCAAAAAATGAAGATTTCTGTTGGATTCCTAGATTTGGATATGAGAAAAAGAAAACTGCTAGGTTTAAAAAAAAGCCTTTGCCTAACTGGGAAAAAACCTCCATCTAGAGTCCAGACAAGGATCCATTGATGTCAAGGATTTGGAATGTCCTGCCCAAGCCCGGAGAAACCATGCCCTGATCTCATCAAACCTGTGCAGTAGACCTATTGTACCTTATCTCTCCCTTTGTGTTCCCTGGGTCCTTGCATTCTGTAAACCCGAATACCTTTTTTCCCTTGTAATTCCCCCAAGATAAAATGGGTTTTCCTCTATGATGTATGTGTAAGACCCCCAATTTGTTAACCTGGTCTTTTTCCCTCACATCATGCCCTGAAACCCCCTATTTGTAATAAATTGTGATAGTTACAACCCCCTGTTGAATATGTAGATCCTAAACCCTTTAAATATGAACTTGTAAGTCCAATAAAGCATTTCAGTTTTCTGCCTCCACTGGGATCGTCTCAGCATTATTGACCTCCACAGATTTCATTATTCTGTGGTTTCTCAGGAAACAGCAAATAAGAATTTTTCTCATATCAGGTACTTGTGTGCAGCACCTCATCCACTCACTAGAGCTAAAGGGACCAGAGCTGAGGGTCTTCATGAGCTTTCTGCTCTAATTGTTGCCTCAGTCACCAAGAGAGGGAAAATGTTACAAATTCTGAGTGCACTGAATTACTTTTAATTCCCAGGAGCTTGATTTTTCCATGTTTTACTTTTGAAAAAAATGGCGAAAGAACCCCCTGGATTTTTGTACTTAATTAAAGATATCGCTAATGCTTTTTACCAAAGTTAAAATTTATTGAGACCACTCTGTGGGGACACATGAGCCTGGATAAAGGTTATTCTTTGTTTTTCATGCATCCACCAATTTTAAGCTCAGCAGTCCTCTCACAGACAATACCAATTAATATCACGAGCTGTACTTTGTGTGAGACTGTTTCAAATGTCATGTCATTAACTGGCATATTAAATCTGCAAATTTCCCTTCACCCACTAATTTTATAAGTCTGTCAAAGAAAGTAATTTTTCATGCTATAATTCCTTTCTCCCCTTTGCATCCATCCCCTGCTGCTCCACACTTGTGGTGTGGCACATTTTATGGTGTCGTTGCTTCCCCTATCCCACAAATCTGTGCATGGGGCTCTCACCAGAAAAGCTGGCTTGGCTCTGGCCACAAAATAATCAATGTGGCCTGTTGATGAGGGTAACTTCCCCCTTATTCCTTCCCAGTTCCACATTCTAAGGAGTTTTCTGCTCCAAGCCGGCTCTCTTGGTCTTTGGCTGTTTGAAGGGGGAGGATGCACCATGGGAGTGAGGAAGACATCGGAATGATGAGTTGTTGTGACCACTAGAAAATGCAATAAGACCTTTCCAATCCTACTTGTGTTCAAGGCCAGTTGGATGGGGCTTGGAGAAACCTGGTCTAGGGGAAGGTGTCCCTGCCCACAGCAGGGGGATTGCAACTGGACGATCTTTAAGGTCCCATCCAACCCAAACCACTCTAAGATTCTATAATTCTATGATTCTGCTTTGAAGAACAAATTAAACCTGCAGAGGGACCTGAAGTGGAGACTCCCACACGGGATTCTTCCCCATAGTAGAAGATCACGTCCCTACTTCCAACAACTGGCACCTTTAGGTTCAGATTCTCTAAAGAAAGTGGGAAGCAAACTCCCAATAGATTGATCCTAATTATAGTAAAGCCTTCCAGGCTGTGCTCATGATCTTGGGAACAACAAGTAAAGACAGTGAATGTGTGATCACCACGTTGGAAACCTACAACTATTGATGGGAATTGGTTGGACTCGATGACCTCGGAGGTCTTTTCCAACCGTAACGACTCTGTGATCCTACAGTGATTCCATGAAATGTCTTTGCTAAGGTGTTAAGAGCCCAGTACTCTCTTGGATTTGTATTGATAGAGGGCAAGTGTGGAAATGGAAACTGGGATACTTGTCTCTGCTTCTGTACAGAGCTGGAATTGTGTTTCCTCCAGTCACTCCACTGACTAATGTCAGATTTCCAGTTTTTACATATAAGATGATTTGGTGGGGAATCATAGAATCATAGACTGGTTTGGGTTGGAAGGTGCCTTAGAGATCACAGAGTTCCAACCCCCCTGCCATGGTCAGGGAACCTTCCACTTTCCAACAGGGACCATGTTACTCAGAATTTGAGTCAATAACTCATAATCATTTAAAGAGGTCTGTAGGACGAGCTCTGGTGGCTCAGCCTGTCTCCCTTCCAACTCCCCTGTCCGTGACAGCTGGTGCTCATGAACACTTAGGTTGAAAGCACAAAATGGGACGTATAAAGAGGTAATTTCTTACATTTCCTGGCTGGGAGTACATCTGATTAAATAAACATCTTTGTCAAAACAAATGGGGAATAAATTGAGTCAGTAAATGGACAGCCAGTCAACACAGACAGTGGAATTTAGGACATGATTCATTGGATCATGAAGCAGATTTATAAAAAAGGTCAGGTGACTCACTTCTTAAAAATGCCTATATATCTTAATTAATTAGAAAGACAACTTGCTTTGACATGTTCAGTCTCAGTTCTGTCGACATCTACAGCTGCATGGCCTGAGCCAAACTCAAGCTGCGTGATAAAATCCTGCAGTGGTGAGTCTGTGTGACAAAATTGCATCCTGGTGGGCACCTCCCTGAAGGGAATTTCACTTTTTTTCCTTCCCCTGGAGTCTTTAAAAGTCTGTGCTTGCTCACCTCTCCCCACTCATTTCAGAAGCTGAGAACTTCACGTTATCTTTCTGCAGACTTTCAAAATGAACAGCACAGAAGTGTCATTTAATTAACAACTTGCCACCATCAGCAAGAGTTAGTTTGAGCATAGCCCAATTCATTTTGGAATTAGATATTTCTGTTGCAAACAAGGCAGCAGCGAGGGTGATCTACAGCCCTTGTAAATTTTACCAGTAATAATTTTTGATATTCTTTGAAAATCAATTCCAAGTTCTATTCGTTTACTCCCCTCATCCCCCTCCCTCCCCATTCAGATTTAGATCGTGGTACTCGAAATAGTTTAAATCCATTACAGGAATAATTCCAATTATCATTCCACACTACTTTTACAACCTTTAATTTTACTGCCTTTTTTTTTACAGTGAATGGACAGAGCCATTACCATGGCAAGTAAGAAAGTTTGGGAAGGTTTCAAGTCTACCCAAGTGTGGGCAAACCCAACTTTTCCAGCTGCCTCTGTTCAGCCACCTCCATCCATCTTTCCCATCTGTCCTTCTGTCTGGTCTTGACAATTCCTCTCTCCTGCAGGTGCACGGGGAGTTTGCAGGTGGAGGGGATTGTCTGGAGGAAGGATTTGGGACAGGCACAGCTCCACCTGCTCTGCTTTCTCACAGCGGGAGTCCAGCCGTGCGTGAAGAATGGTAATTACCTGTTGTAAATCAAGAAAATTCACTTTGATGTACTGAATTTTTATCACCCCTCTCTCTGCCTTTTCCTCCCTCCCCTTCTTTTGGCAGGATTAATATTCATATATATGTATATGGAGACAGGCAGAAGGAGAAAAAACTTCTCGGTAAGACTGCAAGAAATTGGTTTTGGTTGTTAGTCGTAACATGGTGCTCCCAGGACCCCTGATGAGATCAGGATTGGGCTTCTGTGCATCCTGAAGTAGCCCACACCACTTCTAGTCCAAGCAAGCAGGACAAAGGACACACATTACACATGTTTAGCAATTGGAAACTGAGGCAGAGAGTTTCTAATATGTTCAACTTATACTACAGAGATTATTGGTTCCACAGTCAATAAGTGGATTCTCACCATTTTACCCTCGATCAGGACCTTCAGTGACAAGAATATTGTTAAAGACTGTTCCCCAAACTATTTAAAATAACATCATAGAATCACAGGATGGTTTGGGTTGGAAGGGACCTTAAAAACCATCTTGTTCCAACACCCCTGTCACGGGCAGTGACACCTTCTACTGGACCAGGTTGCTCCAAACCCTGTCCAACCTGGCCTTGAACACTGTCAAGTGTGGGATATAACCAATGACATCCATATTAGGGACCATTTTGTTGCCGGTGTATTTTGGTGCTGAAAAAAATCTCCAGGAGCAGTTAATTAGGGGTGAGATAAGAAAGGGTTTATTTGCCAAGGCTAAGATGTTACAGGACACGCGCCGGCCGTGCCTGAGAGGTTACATTTTATAATACCATCCATCCTATCCCAGATGTGCCCACCCTGTGGCCCTTCCTCTGGTCCACCCCAGGTCCACCCCCTGAGAAATGGGTCTGGGGGCTTTTACTTCATCATCTTCACCATCTTCAGAGCACAAAGGGTACATAGTTACCTAATTTTTGACCGTATTCTGTGGCTTAGGCCCTGATATGCTGTTCTGTCAACTGTCTAGGCCTTGCCTTGACAAAAGACTAAACACTTCTGCTGTATTCAGAAGTAGGATTGATATGGGGAGCATAGAATGGGGTAAGAGGGTTAGGGAATGTATAAACAAGGGTGCTGGAGAAAGAGAAAGGAACAAGGGACAAGGGGGGGGGAAGGTTGCTGCTTTTAAAACTTACTTATAAAACTTACAATTCTTACAAATATTAGAAAAATAAAATAAAAAAAAAAAACATTAGGGGCTTAAGGCATCAATTTGAACAAAATGGCTCTGATAAAATTTGGAAAATCCAGCTTATGTCTGTGGGGAAATTTCCACCTTGTCCTGTGCCTAAGTCCAGAGTCTGGCCCACTTCTCTGCAGATCAGTGATTTTCAAAAGGTGAGCTACTGAACAGAAGGATGATGCCTGTACCTCACCAGACTTTTATTTATGTACTTGTTTCAGATATAGACTCATGATAAAAGGAAAAGGTGCCTCATTTGTTCCCACTCATCTCCAACCTCCCTGATCCTTCATTTTCAAGGCATGGACCTGCTCTTTGCCAGTTCCACCCCCAAATGTGCATTCCAGTGCCTGCCCAAGCACTGAAATTACTTACTCAGAAGTCTCCAATGACCTTTCCCAAGCCAAAGCTGGGACTCAGCACTCCACCTTACTCTTTACTCGTCATGGACTCTTCTTGTCCTCCTTTAATTTCCATGATTGTTACCTTCTACTCCTCCCATGGCCCTTGGGAAGGATTCGCCTTATCCTCCAGCTGCTTGGGGATTCCTACAGTTTGTAACCCTGCAATTGTCCTCTGCCCTTTGGATTGCCATCCTTGTGTAGCTGTCTCAAGAATTTTTCTTATATCAGATGGTCTCCTGAGGTGGGATTAACGCTGCCTGATTTTATGCAGGTACAAGAGACACTTGTGTATCTGAGCTGCTGATGAAAATTCCTTTTGGATTTAATGGGAATTAAGAGGTACTTTTAGAATATGGTTCTTCAGACCTACTTCACTCCCAAGGAGGTGGTGAAAGGTACTGAGAAATACTCGTGTCTCTCCAGTGGCTGTAGGATTGTCGGTGTTTATCTGAGAGAGGCAGTCTGTAGTGCAGATACCTGTAGTTAAATGAGATGACTGATGAACCTTCTGTCCAAAGTGCTAATAAATGCTGTCTCCCTCTGACATCTCTTTGTGGATAAGCTCAAATTGGTCTCACATGTCCAAAATAAAGCCTTAAATAACCCTCAGCCCCAACCTCCCGACTCGCCGCTTTTTAATGACAGGTATCGACATCCTGCATGTCTTTCAGACCCAAAACATGAGTGTTATCATCAGCTTGGACCTTGCAGGTCCTCACACCGCAGGATCTCAGTTCTCCAATGGAACATCTCTTTTTCATGCACCCAGAGACTGTGTTGAACATCCCTGCAAGTCCCATCGGGTGTCAAAGAATGGGACGTGACATTTGACTTACTCCTCTTGCTCTTCACCTGTCAGGACATAAAGATGGGATATCCCTGCCTGAAATAATAGCAAGATGCTGAAACAAGGAGAAGAGGTGTTGAGGAGGCCAAAATACCCTGAGAAGAGTCAGGGGCTGTAAGATGAGGTACAACACTGGCCACTTGTATTAGACCACGTCTGGATGTGAGCTGGACATCTCTGTAGTGCCTTCTCATTATTGTTGTTTCATTTTAGTGCTCTTAAATAGCATTGGATGGGTGGCAATTTAATCACAGAGAACACCCATAAATTGTCTGAGCACTGATTCAGCTTCCTGTTGGTCATGGAGCAAGATGATTGAAAGCATCTTTTATGTTCCCCAATCTGTAAACCCACATCACTTCACTGCAGAATTGCTTCCCTTTCCTTTCTGGATACTCTGTGTAAGCTAAAAAAAAAAAAACAAACCCCAAAAAACCAAAACAAAACCAAACAAATGTTAAGTAAAAAAGTAAAAAAAAAAGTATTAAAAAAGTGTTAAAAAACCCTTTTCAATCAACACGATGTCCAGTTTTAAAGAGAGGATATTTGGTACCAAAATAAGAGGTTGCATTGCAGACCAGAAGAATACATCAGCAGTAGCCAAGTTTTTGACCAAATTTTAAGCCTCATCTTGTTTTTTGTGTGGTTTTCAGTTGATGAAGACAGAGCAACAGGGAATATCTCTACCTTCTATTGGCATATGGAGTGGGCAGAAACCCATCTAAGCAACAAAGGGTTTTGTTGCATCAGCTATAATTCCCTCTCTGTAGAATCATGAAATTGTTTGGGTTGGAAGGGGCCCTGAAGATCATCTACTTCCAACACCCCACCATGGATAGGGATGCCTCTCACTATCAGGTTGCTCAAAACCCCATCCAACACGACCCTTCCAGGGATGGGGCATCCACAACTTCTCTGGGCAGCCCATACCAGTGCTACTCCACCCTCTGAGTGAAGAATTTCTTCCTAATATTGAATCTTAACTTGCTTTTCTTTTGGTTTAAAACCATTCCCCTTTGTTCTGTCACTCCAGGCCCTTGTCCCAAGTCCCTCTCCAGCCCTCTTGGAGCTCCTTTAGGCAGTGGAAGGGGCTCTAAGGTCTCCCCAGAGCCTTCTCTTCTTCAGGTGAACACTCCCAACTCCCTCAGCCTACCTCCAGAGCAGAGGTGTTCCATCCTTCTGATCATCTTCTCCTCCTCTGGACCCACTCCAACAGGTCCTCATGTGTTGAGGGCTCAGACCTGGACTCAGTAGAAGTATTTGGAATAGTAGAATAGTTCTACCGTGAAGTATTTGTCCCCAGAAGATATCCAAATAAACACACAAATATCAGCACAAACCAGCGAAAGGGAGGGAAACCAGGCCCTGGGAGACACAGACCTGCCACTGCATTCTTGGTTCATGAAGCCTCCCTGTCTCTGAGGTCTCTCCATGCCCTGTTTCACTTTCCTGGGACTGAAAAGTCAATGTGTTTCCCCTTCACTCCCTCCTTCAGCTCTGCTGGCCACGGGAAATTGCTTTCAGAGCTTGCTGCAGGCTGAAAGCACTTTGGAGCTTTGTGAAACAGGCAGGCAGCAAAGCACTGAGAATTTGACAGAACAAAGGAGGAGAACAAACAAACCCATTTTCGTATTTGCTGCTAAATGTCTTCCAGCCTCCAGCCTTGTTATTCTTCCCCTAGAATTAGAAAAACCCCGTTAACAGAAAGTGTACTTGCTCCTTGACAGTTACCAGCATATTATTTAGATTGATATGGCAATTCTCTTCTCCCCTTAATAATACCACTTTGCATTTATATAGTAGTTATATATGTATTTATATATCTAATTCTGCACTAGATAGCTAAGTTGAGGTTTGCAGGAAGCTCTCAAAGAAAGTGAATGTTGTGTTCAAGAGGCTGATATTCAGTGATCAAGCAGATCTCTGATCTCAGACCTACAGTTAACAACTCTGCAAAGAACCATCTATCTGTCAAGACAAACTGAAGGAGCACTTAAGTGCCCCTTCATCTGTAACAGAGTCAATAAAATCTACTTCCCAAGCCAATGATTCACAGGATGAAAAACATCAAAAATCAAAAGCAAAGCACTCATCTACCAATCTGTATTGAAGGATTAAAAAGTTTCTGTAGTACTATTTCGTTGAATCAGAGAATCAGAGAATGGGTTGGGTTGGAAGGGACCTTCAAGATCATCAAGTTTTAAACTTCCCTGCCAGAGGCAGGGACACCTTCCACTATCCCAGGTTACTCCATGCCCCATCCAACCTGAACATTTCCAGGGATGGGGCAGTCACAGCTTTTCTGGGCAACCTGTGCCAGGGCCTCCCCACCCTCACAGTAAAGAATTTCTTCCTAATATCCCATTCAAACCTGCTCTCTTTCAGTTTGAAGCCATTCTCCCTCATCCTGTCACTACATCCCTTGTCAAAAGTGATTTGCAAATCTGATGTTATGTATTTGGAGGGGTGAGAAAGATGAAAAGGGAAAACCCAGGGGTGAACAAGAGTGGCGGAAGGAATGAGTGCCAGGACAGAGACCGGCAGACAGGACTGAGCACAAAGCTCCCTGAAAACCCAACTTTGGCTCTCATGAGTTGAGAAACTACCTTGTCACCGGGTTTTCCCATATTTGATGCTCTTTAAAATGCTTTTTTACTGAAAAGGGCACTGACATTTTTTGGGGGGATTTGTCACCTTCACAGAAACTTATCCATGATTTTCATATATTGGTGAGTAGAGTTCCTCCATTCCAGTTTGAACTTTGGAAAAACTGGGATGAGGCAGGTGGTGCAGTCTGTGAGTGATACAGCAGTAGAAGCCAGGTGTCCTGGGGCTTTGCTATCTTGATCTACCCAAAAAAAAAAAAAAGAAAATTGGGTGCAGTGGAAAATGTGACTTTAGGATTTTGTAGCTACAATGGGACTTGTGAAAGGTGAAAATGTCTGATTGACAGGTGGATGACACACAGATCAGTATGGAAGGCCCTGATACTACTTTAATCCAGCTCATGCCTTACTCCAGGGTCTCTAAGTCTCCTCCATTGACAGCCCAAGCCTCTGCATGGTAATTATTTTCCCCTTTGAAAAATTAATCCCAATGTGTTTCTATTCAGTTGTAACCAAAATATTACTGTGCTGAACTGTTCAAGGAATAAATGTAAATCATATATATAAAACATGCATAGAAATTACACAATGACCCACATGCAATGGAAGTTAGATTCTTTACTGCGAGGCTGGTAAGGCACTGGAAGAGGTTACTCAGAGAAGCTGTGCCTTCCCCATCCCTGGAAGTGTTCAAGGCCAGGTTGGATGGGGCTTGGAGCAACCTGATCTAGTGGAAGATGGCAGGGCAATTGGAACTGGTGATCTTTAAGGTCCTTTCCAACCCAAACTGTTCCATAATTCTCTACAAAGGCAGTGGTAAGTGGGCAGATTCGAGTTCAAAGTCACCTTCATGGGCAGCAATGTGCAGAGACTCTTCCCTTCTCCATGAGGTCCAGTGGAACTGGGCTGACTGATTTAGGTTCCCCCCATGCCCTCTCCCCTCATATTATAGGGAACTGCAGCCCACAGTAACCAGGACTCCCTTCACATCAGTAAAACTTGTGTGCATGTGGAACATTTTCAGTGTATTCAGGAGAAAATCTTGTTTGCTCTGTAATCAGGAAGAGTTCACAGGGCTGGGGTCAGATTCTTCAATGCGCTGAGCATCTCTAATCTCCAGCAAACTGTGAACACTGTCCATGGCCAACTTTGTCATCTCCTTTGGGTTTGTTGGGAATTTTACTTGTTCCAAAAATAGCAAAATTTGGCAAGATGCTGCTCTGAAAGCTGCTGGGTTTCTCCTCCTGTTGGCTTCCTTGTGACTACAGCAACCACCTTCGCTCCTGCTCTGGTTCCACCCTGAGCATTGTGCAAGGGAAGAGCTTTCAGGTCTGACTTAATCCTGTTTCACACCCAGAAGCTTCATCACACCTGGCAGGTGCTGGGAATCCGGCCAGGTCAGGAGGTACCAAGGATGGATCCAGGCTCTCCCAGAAGTGTAATTCTGCAGCTAAAGAGCTGTGTGAGGCCCTGAGCATCACGGTGTTCATGTGTTACCATTAACACTCCCTCCTGTCTGTTCAAGACTGTTTCCCCTTGATTACCTCCTTAAATCAATACTAATGGATTTCCTCAGAGTTAATTTTTTTTTTTCCTTCCCACTTTAAGTCCTTTCCCACCACCCCTCCCCACCACTTTCCATCTCTGGAAGCCCTGCCAGCTCCTCTCCCTTGCATCAAAGCACCGTTTCGTCACAGGACTGTAATTTATACAAGTTGTCCTGCCCCCTTTGCTTAATTGTCTCATTTGTAATATTCCATCCTCTTTCCTTTTCAATTCATTCAGAATACCCAGACTGGTTAAAATAAATATGTATTTTTAATTTTAAGCAGCCTAATTTAATTTTGTAGGATGAGTATTAATCAGGACTTCTGCTGAATCCAAGGCACATCAAGTCTCAGCCAGCAAAACAGCATGTGTGGTTCACTTTCACACCCCTCCTGTCACTTTTTTTTTTAACATGCAAAGCTCTGAAATTCTCTTCCTGAGGTGCAGGTATTCAGAGGACTTCCCAAACTCTCTGTGGGTGGTTAATAATCAAGGAGCAGTGGAAGAAGTGGAAGGTAGAGGGCTCTGACGGGCATCTCAAGGTCAAGAAATATTCTGTTTTCAGAGGAGATTGTAGTATTGCCATTTAGTGTAAGACTTGCTTCCCAATTGTCTCCCATGGACCATTTGCTGTATCCACCAGTCTTTGGGTCTTGTCTTCATCACTAGCTTTATCCCACCCACTTGAAATAAATCCTCAAACAACTGTTTTTCTTGCTGTACCACTACCAGTGAACCACCACCAAAAACCTTCTGGTTGTGGCTGTTTCAGTCAGAGAATCACTTAAGTTGGAAAACACCTTTAAAGTCATCAAGTCATTTCAAGGGACTTTCAGTTTACAAGAGGTTTAAAGTTTTATTCCAATTCTGTATCTATACTTTTCTTGGGAGTTTCTCCCTATCTTTCATCTACTTGTTGAGACTTCAGAGTATCCAAAGCCCAAGGGGGGCTTAAACTCTCCTGGCTGTTCTCCTGGTGACTGACACCTCACCCCATTGCACAAAGGCCCCCCAGACCTCCAAATCACATCAGTCCTAGGTCACAAACCCTCCAAATGTTGTTGCCTGGAGGGTCTTTAGTGGCCAGGTGCATTTCTACCTCATCCTGAAAACTCATGTAAAAGTGACAGTAATGAAAGGACTTCCCTTTACAGAAGTCTTGGTGGAAATATCAGAATGAGAATATGAGGGAATCTCAGGAGACTGCAGCTCCCTCCCCAAAACATCCATTTCTCAGTTCAACAACCCTGAAGGTCACTTCAGCCCTTTCCTCATTTCTGTTGATGCAAGAAGTGGGGAAGATGCTAAAGCTGGAGGGCAGGATCAGGTCTCAGGTACACAAATGATGATCATGTGATGGCTGTTCCTTCCTTACCAGGATATACTTTCCCCTCTCCCTTCTTCCATGCTTCCCTTACCTTCCCAGTAGTAAATCCCAAAGCTGAGTTCCCAGCATGCTAAAAAATACGCATCTGAGATGTTCCCAGCCAGTGTTCTCACAACTCTCATTCATGGTGGCAGAGCACCCTGTGGTGCCTGAGAACACAGGGGCTGGAACAGGGTCTGGGAAATGTCAGGTTTACAGCAGGAGCTCAGATGATGCTCCTGCATCCAGTGCCTGACCCCTTTAGCAGTTTCAGATGGGCTTTGAAGAACTCAGGTGGGGGGTTGCTTCAAAACTCCTTCCCTGGATGCTTGTCCCTGTCATCCAGGAATTCACACGAAGCTGCTGAACTGTAATGTCTTGTCTGTGTTTACCCAGCTTTGCACTAACCTGTAAAATTTCATGTCAGTGCATGATCCACTGAGACAGGAAGGAATTTATTCCAGAAGCAGAAAGGTTTCTGTTTGCCAGACAGTGAAAAAAGCCTCCAAGACATCCCTGATCCTGATTTATGCAAGAGTTATCCCTATTTTCTCTTCACCCTCTGCTCCCCAGGACTCTTCCCAAGCTGTTTTGTTGTGACCTGTGCACCATTCCCTGGAGGTAACAGGATTAGTCACTGTACAGCAAGGCAGATGTAAAACTAAGCTCAGGGAACCCCTTCAGTCCACAAAAAGAGTGCCAATAATTTTTAGGGCTTCATAAACAGTGTTGCTCATTTTTGGAACATCAGTTCCATTGTCATGTTATCTTTGTGCATTCTACGATACATGTTGCCCTTCTCTCTTTATTTGATGTTATTTTACTGTGCTGAACACACCTGTGGTGGTTCTATAAGGCAGATGCGAAGATACCTGAGCACTTTGACTCTCTCCTGTGAAAACAATCCCAAAGCATGTAGTGGATCTTGGAGAAATGTTAGTTCCAGATGTTCCCTCTCTCTACTGCAATGAAACAGAGTGAAAAGACTATTTTAAAATCAATTTTTTGCCCTTGGGTTGTTTCATACACCTCAAGAGTGTGGATGAAGATCAACTAAAGGAGCAGGAGGACCATTGTCATTGAGAGTGTTTGGTGGCACCGACTTGTGAGGACTCAGGTTTAAAGGATATTCCATAGCTCCCGTGTCAGTGCCCCCTTGTGAACACAGCGGCCATTGGGCCTCCTGCAATTCTCTAAGAGATGGTCCTGAAGGGATTTGTGTTAGTTGGATCCCCAGATTTGTGGGCCATGGCACTGGGGCACACACAAAGATCACATCTAGATATGGGCCCATAATGTCCCACAAAACCTTTTGCCTCAGTTCAGGCTGTTTCTGAGTTGCAGTGGTCAGTGGGACAGCTGGGGACAAGGGGTGGAGGGTCCAGGCTGGCATGGGTGACATGAAACAGCACTCAGATTTAAAAAAAAAAAAAAAAAAAAAGGAAAAAAACCACAAAGAAAGACCTTTTTTCCCCCTCCTCTGAGTATTTTGTGCAGGGCAGAATGACCTTAGCACCCTGTTTTACAGACTGCAATAATGGGCACATTTTATTGAGTCCATGGGCAACCAGCCATCGGTCTGGTCTGGAGGTCTGGAGTCAAAGGGCAGAGATGGCAAGTATCTCTTGTTTTGTTTACTCCCAGAGACACATCTCAGCACTGTGGGGGCACCGTTTATTTCCTCGTGCTCAAGGGGAGCTGAACTAGAATTCGGATTTTTTTTAATGGCTTTCTCCAAATAAATTTCCAAAACCCCAACCCAGAAAAGGCTGTTATGTTCGTGTATTTTGACGAGACTCTCACTAATTCCATACAGCCCTGAGAAGAGAAACCTATTTAAAAACGTTCATTAAGAGAGCTGTGACTAATCTGAGCTGACCTAATTAACCCAAAATGTCCTGTGTGGAAATTGTTGTGGATGCTGAATAAAAGGCCAAGGCTGAATGCACATAAATTTTCTGTCTGCACTTTCATTCCCAAGGAAGCAGTCAGTTCTTTAAGTGTTATTTCTGGATTGGTATTCAGGGCCTACACCTTGCCAGTGGCCTCTTCCTGCAAGGAAGCAAAATGCTTTCACCTCAGTGCGGAAAAAAAATAGTTGTGCACCGAACAGTGACAAATTCTTTTTAAACTTGGTGATATAAGCAGGTTTCATCCACGTGTGATGTCTTCACAGGAAACATGTGCCCTCAGCTCCACTTTAATTGGGAGAGATACAGTCAATATAGTACGTGGAGCTTGTAGAGCTGGATACAATTCCTTTTGTCATTAAGAATAGTCATCCCGAAATAAAGTGGGTCAGTTGGACCCTGCAGTACCTTCCTTTTTTTTCCCCCACTGACTGTACAGGGAAGCTCTGAGTGATGAGCTGTGGTACAGATGTTTCTGTGGTAGGCTTTGCAGGGTGGGTGAGATGAATCCTGCCCTAAATATCAGTTTTCAGTGGCTTCTGGGTTCTCAAGCTGATGCTCACAAAGGTAGGGGTGAATCTTTTCATAGAATCCCAGAATAATTTTGGCTGGAAAAGACCTCCAAGACCACCAAGTCCAACCTTTGACCAGTCACCACTTTGTCACCCAGACCAGAGCACGAAGTGCCATGTCCAGTCATTTCCTGAACACCTCCAGGGATGGAAACTCCACCACCTCCCCGGGCAGCCCCTTCCAATGTTTAACAACCTTTTCTATGCAGAAATTCTTCTTGATGTCCAACCTGAACCTCCCCTGACCATCTTGTCCATGGGGAAGCAGCTTGATAGCAGAAGATCAGGGAGGTGAGAAGCAAGATGGTGTTTAACAAAGTACCTTTATGAACAAAGGGAACTGATGGAGTCAACAGAGATGGGCAAAATAGTGTGAGGAAGTGACTTTCACAATGTTGTGTGTGATGGATACACAGAAAAATGCCCCGGGGATGATGTAAGAGACCTTGGCCCACTGGTTTAGCAGAGGGGAGCAAAAGGTGAGATTGTGCACTTATTAATCAAGGTGAATCTGCAAAACCAAGGCACAGTTTGGGTGGGTGGATCAGGGACAGGCCTAGTCTGGACCTGAGAGACATTTGAGGTCTGTATGAAAGGCAGGAAAATGGTGTTTGCCACAAAGACATCAAGGAAGGAACCAACAGAAAATACTGTGTTGTTTTGCTGGTGTTTTGAGTTTTCAGCTGAAGAATTCAGGAGAGGGAGGAAGTCACAGGATCATGGAAACATGGAATGGTTTGGGTTGGAAGGGACATTAAAGATCATCCAGTTCCAGCCCCCTGCCATGGGCAGAAACACCTTCCTCTATCCCTATCCAACCTGGTCTTGAAAACTTCCAGAGATGGGAAATCCACAATTTCTCTGGGCAACCTGTTCCAGAGCCTCAAAATCCTTATAGTGAGAAAGATAGAAAGTCCTGGGATAAAAGTTAAAATTAGCTTTATTTGAGCAGACAATAGGACATTTACGGGTCAATATCAAGGAGGAAGGATGAGATACCCCTTTGGAATGTAGCTGACAAAGATGAATATCTTTTGGAATCTTTAATTAACCATGATGGTTAAATGTGTGTCCGTAGATTAATTTTCCTGGGGAAAAGTGGTGAGAAGGGGTCTGGAGACCCACCACCACGTAAAAAAAAAATAAAACATTAAGATCAGATGCTAGAAATGGAGAAGAAACAAAACCTTAAAACCAGAAAAGATCTTAACACTATAACAACAAATAGTGCAGAGAAAAGAAACAGATGAGATACAGGACAACAAATGGGCAGTCCTGGATCTATCCATTCCAAAAAGATACAGGATGTGCCAAGTTTAGAGTATGCACATGAGCTTGGAACAGGGAGAAATGACTGACCAGGATAAATTGACACCACTGCAGTTTGGGCTCTCTGGCACCAAATTCAGGTTGAAATTACCTTTTTTTTCTTTTTCTTTTTTTTTTTTTTTTTTTTTTTTTTTTGTAAGAAATAACAGTCCCATTAGTGTAATAACTGACTAGAGGCACTTGCAGTGCTGAGTTGTCCCTCCCTGGTGTAGGACAACATGATGAATAAGGCTGGTTTGAGCAGGAAGCAGTGAAGGAGACACTGTGCCTGTATCGATACATCACTGGTGAAGCCCTGCAGCCACAGCCCCTGAATATTTTGGGACAGACAGTCCTGAATCATAAAGTTATCTTGCTCCTCTGGGGTGATGCCTTTACAGGGGCATCACCCACAGATAAGAGTTTAATCCACAGCTAAACCCTCCTATTTATAGATGAGACTTGATCCCAGTCTGCAGATACCACCTCACATGTGAGCTGGGCATGTGTGAGTCGGGCTCTCTTGAGTTCATTTTTTCCTTCAGGGACAAAATTGCAGAGGATTCCTGAAAAGAAACCCCATTCCTCATCACGGAGTGACAGGGATGAGAAGGAGAATTGTGGGTAAATTCTACTATCTCGAATTTATATCAGCTTTCCCTCCCCCCCCCCAAAGCTGACTAGATAAAAGCACCAAAGAAGGCAGAAGGATGAGATTCTAGGTTAAAAAGTATCACACACCACTGAGTCCAGCACTGCCAGGAGCCATGGATGAGGCTGGCTGACTTAAGAGATAAAGCTGAGCACAGTATCAGGTTGAGAAGTAAAGCAGAACTTTAAAATGTACCAGTCACTCAGTCCTTCCCCTGTTTTGGTGTGGAAAGAGCATCTGGATGGGCTGGAGGGATGTCAGGGGGATCAGGGCAGTCCTTTGTCATGGACCAAACAGAGCAGGGGACAGACTTGCTCTTTGTTATATCTTTATCCTTTTTGTTTGGCAATAGCCCTTGTAATCTCTGCTTGGGACACAAGAATAATAATGCCCAATTTAATAATATTAATAAAATTCATTCCTAGTACTAGTAGTCATAATAGTGAAATAATAATAATAACAACAACAATAATAATAATCATAATGTCACTCTTTGTGATAAAATGTGAACTCCTAAGCCAAACTTTCTACTTCAAAACAAAGAACTTAGTTTTCCTCTTTTCTTCTTCCTTTTTTTTCTTCTCTTTGGCAATTTCAAGGCAGTTGTTGTTGGAAGGTACAGTCCATTGAGCTACTTTGAGAAGGTGCAGTGGTTGTGGGAATGTCTCACAGTTGTCCAGTGCTCTCTTTCTGGGTGCAAACTGTTATCTTTGCAAAGAGACCACGATGTAATTGATGACACTTTTATACTGAAAATATATTAATCTTTCTTTAAAGGGATTAATAAATGAGGAGAAATGGGGTTGTGCATAATCTGTATGTCATCTCTCTGATCCACGTTGGCCAGGGACTGCAGCCTGTCAAAAGCCTAAAGACAGCCCAGCATGGTCAGCTGAATAAGTGCAACTCCAATGACACTGTCAGGAAGCCTATAAATGACTCTTTCTGTGTTCCTTGTTTGCAAAAACATCTCATCATCCAGATTTTCCCAGGTAACATGAGGTGAAGCTGCTGAAAAAAAATAAGTATTTTGTGTTTGTCAAAGGAAGGGTAAACTGGAAAGGTTTTTATGCAATCAGATCATGTTTTCCCACACATCATTTCTCTTCTCTTCTCTTCTCTTCTCTTCTCTTCTCTTCTCTTCTCTTCTCTTCTCTTCTCTTCTCTTCTCTTCTCTTCTCTTCTCTTCTCTTCTCGATCTCTCTCAATTTCCGCTTCTCCTTCTCTTTCTTTTCGGCTCTCTTTCTCTCTTCCTCTTCGCTTCGCTCTCTTCTCTTCTCTCGTCACTTTTTCTCTTCTCGTCTCTGCTCTTCTCTCTATTCGCTTCTCTTTCTCTTCCTTCTCTCGCTTCCTCTTCTTTCCTTCTCTTCTCTTCTCTTCATCTTCTCTTGTCCTTCTCGGCTTTCTCGTACTCGTCTCTTCTCTTCCTCTCTCGTCCTCTTCTCTTCTCTTCGCCTTTCTCATTTTTCTCTTTCTCTTCGCGTCTCTTCTTCCCGCTCTCTTCCTCTTTTCTTTTCTTTTCTTTTCTTCTCTTCTTCTCTTCTCTTCTCTTCTCTTCTCTTCTCTTCTCTTCTCTTCTCTTCTCTTCTCTTCTCTTCTCTTCTCTTCTCTTCTCTTCTCTTCTCTCTCTTCTCTTCTCTTCTCTTCTCTTCTCTTCTCTTCTCTTCTCTTCTCTTCTCTTCTCTTCTCTTCTCTTCTCTTCTCTTCTCTTCTCTTCTCTTCTCTTCTCTTCTCTTCTCTTCTCTTCTCTTCTCTTCTCTTCTCTTCTCTTCTCTTCTCTTCTCTTCTCTTCTCTTCTCTTCTCTTCTCTTCTCTTCTCTTCTCTTCTCTTCTCTTCTCTTCTCTTCTCTTCTCTTCTCTTCTCTTTTCTCACCCCTTCATTTTTCATGAGAATATTAAAGCAGGTATGTCTCAGTCTTGTTTTTCACAGAGCTGCCTCTGAGACTCCCTTGGAAAGGACTGTGACAGTGGGTAAATTTAAGGCACTAACAACACTATGTCTTTGTAAAGCTATTATCTGTTCTCCTTGCCCCGTCCTTTTGAACCTCTTGATTAATCAGTGGTGTCATCCAGCGATTTGGGAGCAGCCAAGGCTGCTTTGTATGAGACTTACCCTGTAAAAGTGACTGAAATCACACGTGTAGACAGCCAATCAGACCCCGAGAAGAGCAAAACTTATGCTTTTTAACATGGGATGTTGCTGCTTACCTCTAATTCTAGGCCATGTTCTTCTGTCTTCCACGGGAAGTGGCTGTGTGACCATGGCTACAGAAGACAGGCCCTTTTCACTTCATGACGCCCTCAAAGCTTCTGTGTCCTAGAGCCAACTCCTCCAAGGTGCTTCCAGCTCCATTTGTCACTGCAGGAATATGTGCCGTTTTGGTGATAGGGACTAAGGGGGAGTAGCACATCCGACTTTTATCGTTCCTTTGCTGTAATTTTTGAACTGTGACTGAGGAATGGTTGAGGTGAGTTCACATCAACAACCTCCTCCAATAGGAAAGTTTTGGAGAGACAGTGTGGAGAACAAGCAAATAACAGTCTAAATCTTGCCAGCCATTAACCGGTGATCAGAGGGGCTTAAAGATCCTAAAGTCTTTTGGAAGCACATTGTAAGGAACATAATGACTGTGCAATGAAAATAAAGAGAATATTCCAGTGCTTGCACATTTCTGGCAGAATTTCATTCAGATGCAGAAGAAAAACAATTCCGCCTACCCTGAATTTCCCAAGGAAATTTCTGCTTCTTGGCTTCCTATGAACTCTCATCACAAGAAGTCAAAGCAAACTCAGCATAAGTTTTAAATATTCCCCCTGTTGTGGTTGAGACACTACAAATGCCTTACTTTTTAGACCTCTGAGCATATCTTTAGAGTAAACACCTATTAATGGTTATGGGGCTTTAGTATAATTTTAAATAATGTATCAGACCACAGTAGTGCTAGGAAATCTACCTTGAAGACCAGTGTCTGGGTCAACATATTTCTGAGCTCTTCTGAGTGAACTCTCAGGGGGAAGAAGACAAAGTGTTTTTGTTTTATTCACTACGGGGAAAGCCCTTGGAAGATTGAATCCATCATTTTAGGACTAACTCTGGCTATCTCTTATCTTACAGTTTTTTTTCTGAATTCATATGAGTTAAGCCTAAGCCCATGGAGTTCTAAAGATAGAATTTCTATTTCACAGATTTTATTGAAAATATTAGCGTGGATTTGATGTATCTGACTGAATTAATAATTTTCAGATTTACAGAAGCCTGTTTTGAAAGACCAGGGAAGTAGCATGTCTAAAATTATATAGTTGTCATTTAATTGTAGGTTAACTTGTTGTTACAACAACCAGAAGAAACTTGTGTTGCCAGAGTCTCATCAATATTGGTACAGCACACATTTGACAGTTCAAAAGATCAAGACTGTGAGCCTGAATCATTATTGTGACAAGAGGGTTGTTAACTTTCATTAATTTAATTGAATTATCATTTTCCTCATTGATATTCAAGATATTTTAGTAGCTAGGCCATTTCTTCCCTTTTCATACCTAAATATAGAAGTGGAAAAAACGACAGGCTGAACTTAAAGCACTGCAAATGTAAGTCTGAAGGTAAAATTTGCAGGCTGGGAACAAAAGGGTATGACTGATGAGGGTCTAATAAAAAAAAGTCTCAGATGCTTTTATGTGATCCATCTATATGTTCAAACAGGTTTGGGGGGTTGGTTGGTTGGCTTTTTTTTGTTAATATATTCAGGAAATAATATTTATCCATGCAGTTTTATTCATTAATAGCTTCTCATTTTGGTGTTTGATTTTCAAATTATGATGGGCAGATTTTCTTAAACTCACAGGTTGCATACTATTTCCTGGTAGGAAGGGTGTAGCTCCCACAGGTGAGTTTGTAATTGGGAATGCCCGTATTAGTAAGTGAGATTACTCCTTAAAATATCCTTTTGCAAAAAATATTACTGACTCCAATCTTTTCCATTGGAATATTTCATAGAAACTTAAAAATATATGTCCAGAAATATAAATGTAACACTGTGTTTGGTAGAATGTTTTTAGAAAAGATTTACAAGGGTTGCTCTCTGCTGCGTGTGGTGATAAAATGTTTCACCTGATGATGTTGCTTTCAGGCAGACAATAAAGCCAATGCTCTTCATGAGGTGAAGGTTTCCCTTGTAGATTAACCTGGACACAGGATGGACACAGGATTCGGTTCTGATCCTTCTCAGATTGCTTAAGCCAAAACTTATAGTGAATGACTCAGAAACTCCTTTCTCTGAATTGAGATTACTGATTACTTCAGTAATCCTGAATTGAGGATTACTCTGGACACAGAATTGTTGAGACTCTGAAGTATCCCCCTACTCCAACAATCTCAAAATATCAGCTCTCCATAAACATTTCAGGATAGACACTCACATGAACGGCATAGTCTGTTTCGATATTAGAAATTAAAAACTACCCTTTTCAACAAGAAAACAATCCCGAGCTCTGTGAACTACAGGAAGCTTCTTGATGCAGGTTAGGGCTACTGTTTTGGGTAGAGATCTCAAAAAAGAGAAAATATGTCTGTAAAAAATAGAAAAGATGAAAAAGTAAAGAATTGTCATTTGTGCAATTGTATAGTCTGTACTGAAGAGGTTGAAGCGAACCATTAAGTTTAGCTGCTTGCTTTTACTGTTTTCCATGAAAACAGCAAAGTAAAAAGATAACGAGAAACTCTTCCAACAGTGCGTTTACAAGATGTTTGCAGTTAGTCTTGTGTCTCCCATGCCTTGATTCTGCAAAATCCTACTTCCAAATTTGTTTAAATCTTAATACCTTAGAATAAGAAGTACTAGTCAATTCAAGTATCTGACAAATAGCAAGGATTCCTATTCCCATTAAAAGTTACCCAGCTGGAATAACAATGCCCCACTGCTTGCCAAATCAACACCATCACAGCTCACAGAGATAAAATTGTAACTGAATACTCTCACATGCACAATGAAACTGTCCTGAAATGCTCCCTGCTCGCAGCAAGTTGGGAAAGTTTACTTAGGTCTTAGTCGTCAATGTTAAATTTTATGCTTCCAAGGTTGTTTTTTCACTCCTTGCTTCCTTGCCTTGGAGGTCCGTCTAATATAATGCATTTCTCTCTTTGTGTACATCATATAAAATTACACAATTCCTTAATAAGGAATTACTTTCTTGCTACCAGCAACTGAACTTGACATTAGGGCAAGCAGCCATCAAATGCTAACCCTTGACATTTTGATTTATGCATCCCATAGACTGTAATCAACCTGTTGCACATGGTAGCACTGGAATGCTGCCCCTTTTTAGAAGTAATAGCTTCGCCCATGGAAAGTCATTATGTCTATGGCAGTTCAGAATTAGAAATGGAGAGGTCAAAGCTTATTGGAAAGACACCTCCAGAAAAACTCTCCACTTTTTCTTTCCCTTGAAAATGTTTTTGAAAGCCCATAAAATTGTGTGGCGTATGCCAAATGACCTGTGAAATAACCATCCACAGCTGTGGTTGTAAGAAAAATTATGTACCACTGCTGGCACTCATGTTGATCTGATAAAACCTTTTCAATGTGAAATCA
The DNA here is from genome assembly GCF_003945595.2 of Pipra filicauda. NCBI lineage: Eukaryota > Metazoa > Chordata > Aves > Passeriformes > Pipridae > Pipra > Pipra filicauda. The sequence goes on from NW_024104535.1 coordinate 148,256, forward strand.
TCAAGCCTTTGAAAAGATGAATCCATGCATCAGGAAAGAGCATGACACAAATTTTGGAGGAACAAAGGATCACTGCTAACACCAGCAGCAGCTATTGAAAATAAGGAATATAGAATAGACTTCTGAGAATGTATCTGACATTGCAGATGATCTGCTTTGGAGATTACTATGACATAGCAACAGAAAGTCACATGCACAACATAGAAACTCTCTTGCTGGAAGAAACTGTATAGAAACTCAGATCCAACTTACTCTGTGGAGAGGGCCAAATTATCATTTAAATTGTGAGTTAGTAGATTCTAATGTATATCTAGGACTGACTTTTATCCCTTTTTATATTAGAAGCTCAAGCTGTGAATGAAAGGTTTACATAAATAGCACGGCTGAATTGTGAAGGCTGTTTACTTACTGAATTCTCTTTTTTGTTTGTTCATTGTGTCAATGAACTGTGAGTGAGAGACAGTATCCCTTGAGAATAGAGATGATATTTTTGATGTTCTTTTCTCCTTTTTGATTTCTCTGTGTTTTTCCATTGTTTTTTTTTATCTGCTCTGTGCATCATCAGTAACATGTACCAAGCTCCATGGTTGTTTCTCTGATGAAACCAGTGCCATCATCTGACACCAATCAGCTACTTCAATGATAAAGGTAAATGTTTGACATCTTGTTTTCCGAGGTTCATGTTACCAGCTTGAGGGCATGAGCAGAAAAAATGGAGGAATTTCAGTTGATCTGCTGGCCTTAGCTTATTTTTTGTTTGCCTCAGGGAAGTTACCTTCATGAACATCTTTTTTTCTTTTAAGCTCTTCTAAAACATGGACTGTTACATTCTGTATTGCATTAAATGTGCCTAGCGTGTCACACACAAGCACAGCACGTGGTTCTACTTATTAATCTTATTAATAGAAGAAAGTGAAATACAAACCTTGTGTACAAAACCCACGCAGATGGCCACCCTCAAACAAATTCACTGCCAGGCTGTTACCAAGTACCCCACAACTGTTAGTCCTAGCACTGCATGACTGGGACTTACTGGTAGGGATTAAAATGCCATTTTGATTTCCAAGTTTAAAACTGGGAATTGGTAGCTAATGTTTCCCCATACGTGTTATTTATCTGGGAGCTGCCTTTCTTCAGATTTCTTTTTTTGCCAGTGCATTTACCAGCTGGCAGAATATCTACTTGCTCAGTGTTTGAAAGGACGGTAATAAATGCTTTATAAACTCTGCAAACTTGAATAAAGGTCAGAATGCTGGGTTTCTCCTGTGATGAGACAGAGGAGAGAGAAAGGCAGAGGTGCATAAACACTGACCTTTCTTCATGTTGACTGCCTGTGACTTACAGGATCCCAACCATGAGCTGGGGTTCAAACCAGAGGTTAGAGGTCAGTAGGCTAGGAAGGACTAGCATGCTCAGTTTTGACTTTCAGGTCATGGGATGATAACTTTTTGGAGGTTTGTCTCAGAAACAGAGCACATTTATTTGGATTTCAGGAAATGGATAGCTGTGAAGCAGAGAGCACTCTCCTTTCTGATCTCTATAAGAGTGTAGTAAGTGATAAAGAGCATAGCCCCATGCATTTCCCTGTCTCCCAAAGACAGAAACAGCAGGTCTCCTCTCTGAACTATGGTCTCCAAAAAAGCATAACTTTATAGATTTTCTCCCCTGTCATCCTTGCCCTAGAGAGCAAATCTTGGAGGCTGGCCCCAGTAGCACAGTGCTCTCTGCAATGTTCTTGCTGATTCACAGCAACTTCTTTGGGAAAAAATAAAGCAGCATAGCAGGTGTCCTTCTGTTTCAGTATCCATGGTAAGCCCCAAAGTATTTTGAAGCAAACACACAGAAGGCCTTAGTGATTGCTACAGCATAGTCACATGGAGGTTGTAATGCTTTCTCCATGCTTTGAGTTTGATGACAGTAAGTTTTGGATATGCACCAATAATTTCCGGTCCTTGTAGGCTCTCTACCAAAGAAAGTTTACGTATCAGCTCAGCTGGATTCAGTTGTCTCTGAAGCAGAAACCCTGTGTAGCCCTCATTAGTTTTTGGAGAAAAATGATTGTCAGCAAAATCTGGATATATTTTTTTAAATCTATTTTTCCTTTGGCTGATCCTTGCATTCATTTAAAGGCATGTTATCTTGTTGGGAAGACATTGATGGATGCTCTGTCCTGGTACTTTTCTCTTGTGGTTTTTTTTTTTTTTTTTTTCCTCACCACTTAAATTGGTATAATTTCCAAGTGACTAGTCCTGGAAAGTGCTGAAATACAGAAATACTCTGCCCTAAACAAATGCGAGTGAATAATGACCACGCAATTCTCACATCCAAAAAAGAATTTAAATTAGTTTGTTTCACATCTTAAATAGTCCAGGACTCATGGTTTCAGGTATCAACATGAAGCTGTTTCATTTCAGCTGCTGATCTTCTGTGTGTTGGCTATGGTGGAGCTCTTCTGGAATCATCAAGTTCAGATAGGACTGAGCCACCCTCCTTTGCAGAGAAATCTCCATTAGCAACTTTGGGAGTATCTGCATGCATGTGATATGCAGTATAGCATCCCTGCTGCTGTCACTGGGGTCTTAGCCAGGCTGGGAAGGGCAGCATAGAGCCCTTGGTGGTGGTGATGGCCTAGCAAATCACAAGCCCTGTGAAGAACTCATTTCAGACCTGGAGTTTGGCCCTTCCTCTGGGAGATTTGGGCCATGCTCAGATCCCTAATGTATCACCTTATCCTGTGCTGTGTGGATGTAAAAAGCACTGGAAATTCTAGATCTGATCAGGATGGATTTTGAAACATACTTTCTTCATATAAATGTCAGTAGGGAAGTAACTGCTGCCATCCTCAGTTCTCACTAGTCACAAGTTAAACCGTTGGTGATTTGTATTCTCCCTCCCAAACCACCTCTCTATCACTTCATAAGGTCAGCAACAAAAAGGTGTGTGAAGGACACTTCACACAAATCACCCTATTTCTCATCAGATGAATTTGTGCTCTGCACTGGCCCATCTTACTCTGAGAGCTTGTCATGTTATAATATTGCTTAATAAGATACAGACCAGGAGTCTGGCATGCATCTTCTCCCCCACTCCCTCACTGTGTTTTGAGAACAGGGCTGCCTCCCTTCTCTGAGGACTCAGCAGGTCATGCTGTGGTAGCCTCACCAAGCAGTGGGGACATTCCATTGGGAGAAGAGTCCTGGGTCAGGTACTGCTTGTGCCTTCACCTACTGGCAGCTGAAAGCAAAATGACAGTTTACTTCTATTAAGAAAAGCACTCAAGGTTGTGTAGAAAATCCAACTGCTCATTGCCATTAAGCAGCACATCCAATGTTATTGAAAATTTGCTGGATTATTACCAGAAAGACTGGCCAAATTATCAAATTCCTGGTTCGTGGGAAATTCTGACATTCGGTTTTGTTCTGATTTGGAACAAAACCAGTTATTTCAAAATTACCCACAAAAGAGAAATTTATAGGGAAAAAATAGGAATAGGAAACAATGACGCATGATATTTCCAAAATAAAATATGCTCCCCAGGATGTGCTTCTTTCCAGCCTTGCTTCTGCATCTTACAAAGCAGCATGATGAGCCGAGGCTAGGGTTGGGAGCTTATACTTTGGGACTGCTTGCTTCAGCCAGGTCTCCCGGCACTACCAGGCTCCCAGTCTGATGGCAGCAAGCCTATGATCCCTGTGTCCCAGGCAGCCCACCAGGCTTGCTGGTAGGAAGCCAGTTTCCAGTGGAAAACTACCTGTGGTTTGATGTTATTTAATTGAAACAGATATGTTTTAACAAGCAAATTTCTGGCTCTGACAAATCAGTTTTCCAGTGCGATGACATGCCATCAGAAATTTCATGACCAGCTCTAATTACCACTTTGATGACCAAAGCCTTTGTTACCAGAGTCTCATAACTTCCTGGCAACCACTAAATATCTTGAGCATAGAAACAAATGAAAAAAACCATTTCATTTTGTACTCAACAACTGTGAAACTTGCAAGGCTGTTTCTGGACAAGTGTATTATGAAGAAAGTTCCTGCCTTCAGGGCAGCTGTGCTGGGGACACATGTCCCTGTTTCAACCTTATCACTGATGCATTAACTTACAACCACTTGAGAAGCATTGTTTTCCTACCTCTGAGGAGAAGACAATGGCCTCATTGCCCAATGAGGCACGTTGTCCAAGCCTAATTAGAAACACGAACTTGCTCACTAGAGCACTATTTATTCCTATTCTTACAGCACAAGATTTCAAAAGTCTTTTTCATTGTCTTTGTTATTATAATAGAGAAGGATGTTTATTGATTTTTCTACTACATGAGTGTTTGTATACACAGACCTTCCTGCTTCTAATGAAACAGAGCCTCCTAAAACAAAAATAAAAATAACAATAACCTCAATCAAGAGTGAAATAATTGTGGCCAGAATCATGCTTCAGTGAAAATTTCCCCCCCTTTTGCACGTGTTGCCAGAGACTTTCTGTGGTCTGACAGGCCCCACAGTCTCCATGGCAGGGAGACAACTTGTCGCCCCAGTCAGTGGAGTGTCTGGACGCTTGGTGGGACTACTGCTGATTGGATTCTCCCCTTTGAGAGTCAAATCTCTCCCTTGCTCTAAGCTCACCTCCATTTTGGGCAGCAGTCAGTGTGGATAGGTGTGGTGGAGGCAAGCTGGTGTCAGTCATGGCTGGGCCACCCCACTTGGACTCCCATGGCTCTGAGGAGCTGCAGAAGGCACACCAAAAGGGAAGGATTACAGAGAGAATCATATGGGTACAAACCCAGGTCTTGTTTCCAGAAACACAAAGTTTTTCCTTCGGATTTTTATCAGGTTTCTAGAAATGTGAGCTCCCAGAAATTTGCGATGAACTGACACCTTTTCCTTCAGCCAGACTTTTGCTCTTCCAGTTTTCTTGCTTCCTTCCTTGATTTCCAGATTAAAAACTGACTTCACACTCAAATCTCAAACAATCCATCCCTAGATCTGAGGTTATTGAGTGAAACCTATGTCTCAGTAGAACATCTCAATCTTTTGTCAATACTTTTTTGTTCCAGAAGTGTTGACATCTACCAAGAATCCTTTCTAAATCTGTTCTTAAGAGCTGCAATAGCTCAGGACTGAAGACCACTTGCTAGATACAGGTCAGTACTGGAAACAGCTTACAGCCACATTATTTTCCATGGAGCTCATCAAGACAAGAACAAGAGAAGAAAAATTCCTTTTAAGAGTTCCCAGCAGTAGCCTCAGCACTTTTGGCAAGAATATGTATGGACTGCAGTAGCACAATGTAGCAGTGTGTGAGGGCAGATTTGTTACTGGAATTAGTCTAATCACAGCAATAAATGCAGTCAAGTCATTCTGCTTTGTAGTCATTCTGCTTCAAGTACCCCAAAAGTCTCTCACACATCTATAATGTGTTGAGGGAGATGTTGCTTCATCTAACCAACTATTGTGTGGGTATGGGGTGAAGTGGTGATGCAGCTCCATCACTCCCATGTCTCCTCTGGAGTACCTGTGGCCCTTATAGGAAGGAATTTGGTTTGTGCTTCTCTGTGACAGAGGAGATTATTTACTTACTTTCTCTGTTCCTGCAAGGTCTAGACCCAAACTAAATCTCACCAAAGTCAGCTCCTGCAATTCTATCTTAAGGGATCTTTTCAGCAGCAGCTTCATCATCCTGCATGGGTAGATATAGCTTATCGGAACATAACAAGCCTCTCTGTGTAAAGGCATAGAGCTTTACTCTTCTGGGCATGGATGGAGCCAAGAGACTGAATGAACCATCCGTCTCTTGGTGCACTGCCTTCCATATTTTGTCAGCCTCTGCATCAGAAGAGCCAGAAGAAAATCTATTAAGACCATTTTTTAACAGAATTGGTGAGGTTCAACTCCTCGCTTGCGGTCTCTCGGGGAGAGTCTCAGTCACGCGGTCCTCCTTTGGCAGGAAGAGAGAGCGACCGAGTCTGTTCTCTGGATTCCAGGGCGAAAAGTCCTTTATTTGAAACTCCCGCGGCTTATAAGGTCTCAGGGGGAGGGCTAGAAGGAGGAACGTCTTTGGGCCAAGGTCCAGGGGAGAGGGAGTGTCTTGAGGGCTCTGCTAACCAATGGGGGATACAGAAGGACTGAAGTCCCATTACAGGCTATGGACTGGGGAGACGACCAATCCTGCTTGTGCAGAGGCGAGGACCGTGTTCGGGGAGGGGAAACAATATGGTGCCGAGTGAGGGGGGACTGCATGGTTACATAGACCAAGGGAAAACTGTACAATAAAAAACTTGAACCGTTGCTACTTTTCCACTCTGCTCGATTCTGAGGAGCTGCCACTGTGACAGACCTGCTTCTAAAGTTGTTCTTTCCAGGATTCATAATCTTGCCATTCCCCTACAATTTTTCTCACATTTTTTTTTTGAGAGCATAAGGGTATTTGTTTTTTGACCCCTTACAGGGGTATTCTCATGGGTGGACATCCAGTGCCTAGTCTGCATGAAGGCGCACCGTTACTGGTTTGTTGCATTCTAATCTGAAAATAATTTCTATTATATTTGGTTTTGATGATTAGTTAAGATGAAGTGTTATCGGTGAGAGACTTTACAGACTACAGTGAAGTTTCATTGTTCTTTTGTGCTCTGCTTGTGTTGTGAGTGGCCTCTCAACTCTGCAATGGATGTCAGCACAGACATGGGGAGCATCTTCCTTGACTGAGATCTTTCACCTTCACTTGACTGAGAGAGTTGTAGGTGAGGCCACATAGGGAGGGAGGATTGATGAAGAGGTGTGTGTGACATAGGGTGATTCATTCATCACACTGCTAGCTGCCATGTAGCAGAGTAACCCTTCTCACACATTGGTATATGATACTTGACAGAACTTTGTTGGTTAGCCCCTTGTGCTTCCTGGGACAGAAGAGCTGCTCTTAGTGCCCGTGCCAAACCATGACTCCTCTCTGAGGAACAAAGCCAGAATTCCCTGGTGTATTGTGATGTTGCACTTGGATATGACCTTGTTATGAGCTCTGAGAGCTGAGAAGGACATTGATGTTCAAGGGGCTGGTGGATCCTCAGCAGCAGCTTGGATAGGGAGACCCCTCTTGTAAACACTATAAATACAGGTTTAGAATTTGCAAGTCAAATTCACATTTGGCTAATGTGTGAAAAGGTGTTTTCCTAACTCTAAAATGGTGATTATCGGATCCACAAGAGCTCTGCTAAATTCCCACTGAGTAGGAATGAGGTACCTGAAGGCCTGGCCTTTACTGTCATGACTCAGTGACATAAAAAAAACCCCAAAAACCCACCAAAAAAAGAAAAGTGTCTGTGGAATAGGGTGCAAAGCAATGGTTGTCAACTTGTGTTTAATTTTGAAAGCTACTGCAAAACCTAATGAACCAGAAAGATTTGGTTTGATTTCATTTAGGATTGCTTGAGATTGTTTATGATCATAGTCTCCATCTCAATTTCTGTAGATAAAACTCCTGACAATAATAAGGCTGACTGGAAAGTAGAGTGCCTTCTCTGTATACACATGCTGGGATTGGCATATCTGTGTAAAGGCTGAGGGTTCTCCTGATATCCAGAGACTATAAGGATGGTGTGACACATCAACTGTGTGCAGTCAGTTGCATTGTCCATCCATCGCTGTTTTATAAATCAAGGCCAAAATGTGCTGAAGAGAATGTAAAAGATCTAAAAGATCACATGTATTTAAATGAGCTTTAGGTTGATGTGGTGGGTTGACTCTGGTGAGATGCCAGGTACCCGTCAAAGCTATTCTATCACTGCCCTCCTCAGCTTGGCAGAGGAGGGAAAATACAGCTAAGAGCTCATGGGTTAAGATAAGAACAGGGAGAGATCACTGAGGAATTACTGTCACAGACAAAACAAACTTGACTTGGGGAAATTTAATTTATTAGCTATCTAATCAAAGTAGAATAATGACAAAAAATAAATCTTACCACATCTTCACAGCACCCCTCCCTTCTTCCTGAGTTTAATTTCACTCCCAGTTTTTTATCCTTCCTCCCCAAGTGGCACAGGCAGATGGGGAATGGGGGCTGCGGTCAGTTCATCATACATTGTCTCCGCCGCTCCTTTCTCCTCAGGGGAGGTCTGTCTTCTGTATCTTCTCTTGAATGCACTCTCATGGCAGTGGGTTTTATATGGATACACCTAAAATCAGCCATCAAAACAAGTATTATTGCTTGTGTCCCATGTGTCAAGGGAGATGAAGGTCATGCATTGGCTTTAAACTAAAGGCTTCTCACATGGGGTCAATACATGGTGTGGGATGTCAGATTTGTTTAGTTTTCTCCCATAAAACAATCCTTTTTCCTTTTAATCTAGAAAAGCCATCCATAATGAGCGTCAAGATTGTGCTATATGTCTTGGAATACAAAACAGCCTTTTAAAGAGGAACTCACTGACAAGGGCTGAAAGTCTTGAGCTCACTCTATGGAAACAGTCAGGCTGATTCACTGCTCACAAGTTAATTAGTATAAATGATAGAGGATCCAGCCTCTTTCCTTCACCTTATATTTCCAAATATCTCCTGGAGCCAAATCAAGACACTGCACAATGAGTGTTTAAACACACTTGTCCCTATCCCCCCCCTTGCTAGAAGCACTGTCTGGAATACAGGTTGTAAATCAGGTCCTACAGTGATTGATCCATGTGCCAGCAAGTGAAGCATAAAAATAGCAGTGTGCTTGAAAGGACATAAAAAAAGGGAAAACAGACCATTATTATTTCTGAGCTCAAGGGAAAGAGCAGTTGAATCTGACAGGCTGGCCAAGTCTGAGTAGCCCTGGTCTGACTAAAAAGCCCAGACAACTGCTTTGCTCCCTCCTCTGCAGCTATGTGCCCCCTGTAAACAAGGAGCTGGCCCCATTTTTTTAGCCTGTGAACCTGGCACCCAGAGGTCTGAGCCCTTTCAGGAACTTCTCTTAAACCTCTTTGTGTGCTCTAAATCAACTCCTGCATTTTTCCAGCTGTGAAATAACATACTGGGAGGACAAATTGCATCTTTGCTCTCTCTGGTGCCATCATAAAAGTTGCTGACATGCCAGCCATACATTTGAATCACTTTGTCCTCCTTATCTTTTGTTGGGGAGAACAATTTTGTGGCTTGCATAGTATTGTTAGACATAGAAAATCCATAGTTAGACTATTCTGACAGCTTAATTGTGAACCAGAAGGTTCTGTCCTGTTAATGTTTAAATAAAAAGAAGTGCTGCTGAAGCAGAAAAGAGATACATTTAGGATAGTGATACTTTCATTAAAATAAGTAGTGAAAATAGAGATAGGAAGGGAAAACCTGATGTTTATATTTACACAATTATCCACCATTATTTTATTACAAAAGAAGCACTGTGTAGAACTGAAACAAGAAGAAAGACTCTTGAAAGTGTCTTTTCAATGTTGTCTGTATACTTAAGTAATTTTCTGATATGGTTAAGCAAAATTGGTAATGGAATCATTTGGTTACCCTTTCTGTTTGTGCTGAGTGTAGCTGTTTATTTCCAAGGACACAGTTTACCATTTCCATACTTTCGTTGAATATGCCTGGAAACTCTTGTAAGCCTCGGTATTACATATTGCCTCTGTAATGTGTACAGGTGCACACACACATGCACGCATACACATACATACAGGGTCTATCCTTTATGTACATAAAGTATCGAGGTATTTGTTATTACAGGATTTTATCAACACTCAGGTGGCTCTGGTGCCATTGACCTCACATTTAAAAGGATGAAAAACGCTTTTTTTTCTGAGTATTACCCAGTCCTCATGATGTCTGTTTAATTACAGACATCAGCAGGCTTTCTTATCTACCTCTTCCTTTTTGCTGCTTCTGAAGCTCAAAAAGGATCGTGATGATTGTTCAAAGAATCCAGTAACACTCCCCACTCCTGTGATTTGATGATTTCTTAAGATTTCTACTTTCCCCATATGTCTTTGGTACCTCTTATTCCTTCTCTAACTGTTCCAAGACTGATTTAGCCTTCCGTCCCTCACTTCAAAGGCATTTTTGTGCTGTGTTGTATGTCGTCACTACCAATACTTTCTTGCCAGACTTTTTTGTCACTTTTTATTCTGGGAAGCATGCATTAGTATTGAACAAGACCTAATAATGGTTTGTGTTGTGTCCTTCGTTTCTCAGCAAAACCTTGCCTTGAATAGCTTGAAAATTTCTTCTAGAAGTATGATGATTACGCCCAGCTATATCTCTGTGAATGTTAAGGTCATGGGATTTTCAGTGTACTATTCCAGAGGTATTTTCTAAAGACTATGCTCTTCTCTGTGGTTTGGATACAGGATAACATTCTGGATGCATCCTCTTTGACCAGAGCATCTTGTGGTAAAAGTTACATTCTCTACCAGGCAGTGAAGGAGCTTTTTCTTGGCTCAGTTCATTTTGCTCTGCATGTGCTTTAATTAAGCCGGTCTCCATATTAATTAAAATAATCCTCAGAAAGGCAAAAATTAAGGCAATTATCAAATCAAACATGTGAAAATGTTAGTACCCAAGCCTTTGTGCATGCCTACAAGCATTAGTATAATAAACCCAAACAATGTCTTGAGTAACATACTACTCAAAGTATGACAAGTATTTACAGTATTCTAATAGGTTTCTTCATTTGCTGAAAACGGGTCTTTTCTGAGACATTTATCTTCAAACAAATTTTGATGGGCTGTGGATGCTTAGTTTGATTTAGGAGGAGCTTGTTTCAGTTTATTTTAAATCCTTTCAGCCTTGGGGGCTGAGATACTTGGTGACATTACAGCCATTCAATAAACTTTCTTTAGCAGCTCAGTCTGCAGTGAGACTGAGTCAAGCTGGAAGAGGATTAGTCCTGCCTTTGCTCTGGAGTATGCAAAAGTGTTCTGATAGTTATACCAGCTTGCCTCCTGAAGAGGAAGAGAGGGGTTAGGCTGTGTTCTGTAGGTACAGCAGTATGCCTTTGCTGGGGTCCAGGTTAAGAGAGAACTATTCTCTACATTCCTATAGCCTGCTCCATTGTTGTCTATCCCCTCACCTTGCAGCCTATGTAACTCGTTCTCTCACTGCTCTTAAATGGACCTGTAAAATGATGTGATCTCCCTCAACACACACTTCTAATCCATCTCAGATGTTCAGCAGCTTAAGACTGCACCTTGTACTAACCCTTTGCTGTAAACCTCTGGACACTGTTTCATACGGCTATTCATGGATTATCTAGCCCAGAACTTAATTTCAATAGATGCAGCTTCATTAGGATGTTGAACCCAGGCAGTAAGTTTACTTTCTTACCATGTCCATGCAATCAATATCTTGGTGTCAGGATTTACCTTATCCAGGGATTATTTTGATTACTTAGAATTAGAAGGGTTTGGAGACTTCTTGGACTGGTTGAAGCAGTCTCTGTTTACTGCAAGGCACAAGATGGAGCAGGGAGCTGCTGCAGGATTTTGCCATCTGATAAAAGGTAGGCGAAGATCAGGAGAGACAAGATCCCATGGAGACCCAGATGCTCCAGAGCTGTCAGGAACTTGTAGCTGAGTTACCAGTCTGTCAACTAAGCTGCTGAGAGACACCATTCCTCACAGCAGTCCATTTACTTTTTCCATAGACTAACTATAGATTTTTACATCCTGTTTAAATGGAAGATTTAAGGCTTCTTGGTGCAAATCATGCAAAGTGGAAATTGCTGCCCTCCATGTGTTTCCTTGCAACCTTTTGCTGGGCTTGTCCTAAGGTAGCTGTACTGGCTGCTTTGCCCCATGTAGATAGTACTACAGCACTGCCATTTATCCTAGAAGCTCCAAGAGCAGACATGAAAGTAGTTCGTATGTGCTATTGCTTGCTTGACAAAACACAGGTGATTTTGTATGTAGTTTTTTTTTATTGCCATCCAAACTTTCACTGCTCCTTCCCCTGTCACACAGTCCATCAGAGCACAGGAAAATGCATATTGTTGCTGAGCTCTAAAGGTTTGATTACCGCAAGCCCCTGTTTGGGAGAGAGCCATTCACATTGGCAGTTGAATTAAACAGCTATACCTGTAGCTTTCCTCAAGCTTGATATGTGAAGACACTCACTTAAATTCTCACTCAATGGTATGTCTGTGGTTTCCACCACTTCTCTCTCAGCTTCATTACAAATTGCTGAGATTGCAAATTTAAGGAATTTGATATAGTCCACTCTCTGAGCTTCTGGGATAGCAAGAGTTAAGCAGCTGAGCTGGAAATCTCATGAGATCAGGCTTTTCTAGTGGCAAGATTTCCCATACTTCCTGCTTTTTGATGTGCTGGAAATACTCTATGTTCATTCTTTCTTGTGGTATCTTGGCACTACTTCTGTAAATAGTTTAAGGGACATCATCAACATAACAACCACGCTTCTGTCTAAAGTGTTTTCATTACTCCAAGTCGTGACTAAAAGAGAAAGAGATTAAGGTCTCTTTCATTCAGGCACTTAAACATGAACCAGTTTTCTTAAGAGTCAGTCAGATCACGCTCTAGAAGATTTAGGGTTTGAATTTAGGACTGTGTTGGCTTTGCTGACAGTGCTGGTAGAGGAAGTTTTTGACAACTTATTCTCATCCTCACTACCTCACAACTTTGCTGCCCCTGTGGTTGTAGTCTGTAAGTGGCTGTTCAGTCAGCCTGATCACTTGCAGGATTTTTATTAGTTTTTTTTTTTTTGTCAGAGAGAGAGTTATTTTTAATCAGGACAATTTAATCACCGTAGCTTTACAGTAGGGCTCCCAGCACCTGCTTTTTGGGAAGGATGAAACAGCCAAGGAGGGAAGTTCAGGGACCTGCAGACAGAACTACTTGGTGCTCCTTGGCTGATACTTTGCCCGTCTTTGGACTATGGCGGATTAGTTGGAGGGGGAACCTTCAGGCCCTGGGTGCCAGCCCATCACCTGGAGGTGAATGCTCTTCCCCCCTGCCCCTGCCACGTGGCCCGGTGACCCCGTAAGGAGCTCACACAGACCACCAGGGAGGGACGGACGAAAGAGGAAGTTTATTGTGGGGTAGGGGTTTATAAGGCTTTTAGGAGGGTCAAAAGGGGACCAATTACAGGTTCAGGGTCATACAGAAAAAAACAATCAGGTAAGGAGTTAACAGCCAATAGGAAGGGGTTAACAAAGGCCAATGAGAAACACCTCAGGACATCTTCCCAGGACACTCCTGTATGGGAGACAATAGTCCTTCACAGGGGGTGTCGGGAAGAAGGGGCAATGACTTTGCAAAAAGCAAAAGCCATTTTAAAACCTGTTTAAACCACCTTAAGAACTTCTGTTTCTACAACATTTGAGCTGTTTTTTTCTTTTTCTTCACTAGTCCATCTCTGAGAGGACTTCTTCCATCCTACATATGGCAAATCCATTGCCACATTGGACTTTGCACTGAAAGCCCAAACTCCAGTGCATATATACTTATCATAGCTCCTCTCAACACACAAGCCTTAAGGCTGAAATGAAGTTTCTGTTTTCTGCTCTGAAACGATCCTGTCATCTTGTACAGCCTACATATATGGCCTGGTATTGGCTGTGCAGTCTTTAGGTCTTTAGGCAGCAGCATTTCTTATTTTCTTCATTGTGTTTTCAGTAACCACTGAAATGATACCAACTACAGGGCCACCAAACAACTATGAAAGCCCTTAAGGTTTCCAATGAGAATATGAATTTAGCAACTGAGTGTTCAAAACTGAACTGAACCTTAGCCAAAGTTCAAGGCTGTTCAGAGCCAGTGCATTAGCTGGGCAGTATCTTCAGTCTAAAATGAATCTTGGAGTTGTATGAGGTTTATAAGCATGCAAGCATGTCTGTGCAAGAGAACACCTGCTTCTGATAGAAACACTGACACTGGGATGACATTTCTAGATGCACTGTCATGCTTGTAGGTTATGCTGGTGAGGAAAACTTGCACACAAACTGCTTTTAATTTATGAAATGTATTCTCAGAATGTGTAAAGTATGCAAACAGCTGTCCTCAAATGTTTGCACGCCATGTCCTCTTTTCACTTGTACCTCCTATCCCCTTGGTTTCCTCAGCATGCTGTGCATGCTCTCTCTTGCAGGGAAAATGCAGACCCTCCATGTGCCATAGGCTAGTGGAAATGACAGCACACATTCTTCCAGAGCTGTGTAATGACTACTCCAGAAGGTACACTAGTGGTTAGACTAGGACCCTTCAGAAGTCAGGAAGTCTCTAATGTATTGTCCTCTTGAATAAACAACTTCAGCTTTTCAGTTCTCCACTTACATTAATCCTGCCTATCATGAGCCATTTGGACAACTGCAGCCACCTTAGGGTGGCCTCTAGTGCTGCCCACTTCACTCAGAGCTCTGCTTGTTTAAGTTTCCCTTCCCACTGTTTCTATGAAGCCTACAGGAGGCGAACCAAATAATGTATTTACTTCTTTCATTCAGTAATAAAAGTCTCCACCATATGGTGCACCATCCATGAGGGAGGGGAGAGTGAGGAAGCGATAAGCATCATCTTTCTGATGCTGTCTCTGGTTCTTCTTCCCACATTTTTACCAAAGTCATCTTAAACTCCCGCTTCTTCATGTTGTATAGTATTTTTAAAGAGTTTTAGGAGACTTAAAATATTTTATGATTTTTTTTTTTCCAAGCTGTTAGCAGATTTGCAAGTCCTGTGATCAATATTAACAAAAATCAGTCACAAGGAATAAGCTTCTCTCTGCACAAACATATACTCCCTCCTCAGTTACTGGCAGTTTTTGACTTTAAATATGCTTGGTTTAAATTTTTTTCTTTATTTAAGAAAAACATAAAGGAACGTAATTTTTCAAAACATGACACCTCGTTGAACAACAGACAGAACCAGAGAAGCTCTATCCTATTTCAACACAGGGCCATTTGAATCTGTGTAGAGAAATTATATCAGTCTAATACTTCCGTGATATAAATCTGAAACACTCTGATTTGGAGTGATATTTGAATCTGAACGCAAACGAGCACAGTTTAGCCTCAAATTTTGTATCCAGTTGATTCTTCACTGTCCTGGAGGACAGGAATCTGAAAACCAGATTTGATTCCTCTGCATTGTATTCACATTTTGTGGCTGGGATCTCTCATTTTCTTCTTTATATGTGTAAAAGCCCTAGCAAGCAGCTGCATTTCTTAGTCTATTGAGCTGTAAAATGTGTTGATGATAGTTACCTATTCCTAGTGTCTTGTGATGCCTGGAAGGGCAGAACTCTTCCAATGCAAAGCTAATGAAGCAGTAAGGGAAGAAGGACATCGGACTAACACTGCATTTTATACAATAAATATCTAAGCAAATGGAAAATAAGGAATTTTGAGTGACCAAGGAAGTTTTAATGTGCAAGAAGGTCTTTCAGGAATCTGCTATTTAATAATCTTACTGGAGATCTGGTATATCCCAGAGATTGATGCCTTGGAAGTGCTTTTATGTGATTAAGTTTCATGTCTAGCAGTAAAGAAATTAGGTCAGTTTTATATGATGTGAGATATATACGAGGGAACAGTGATTCTGAAAAAAGTTCTGGGTATGATGTAGTGGCTAAAAAGAGCTGTTACGATCCTGAGGCTAATGTTGGGGGTGAAACATTGCTAGTATTCATTAATACCTCTGCCAAATCAGCCCTTTCCAACCTCATCTTTTGTTTTTCAAAAACATATTGGCAAATTTTAAAAAAAAGCTTTTTGAGACTTCAATTTAAGTTCTAAAATGAATGATTCAAGAATTCAGATTTTATACTATATTTTTGAGTATAAGTTGAGAATTTAAGTAATGGTGTGGTTAGAGTCTGTATTCGCATATGGAGAACACAATAACAGTGGGCTTTTTAACTTGTGAGGCAATGGCAGAGCATTCAGGAGCTAAAGGATGATGTAGAGGAATACAAACTGTAAAAATTAGGTTGCTGCTTTACTAGGTTTACGTTTCTAAACAAGGAAAAGATTTCTTCTTAAGACATGGCTTGTCATTCAACCCAAATTTTTTAGCTTCTGTAAATAGATTATTCCATTATGGGCAAGGGGTGTGGGTGTGTGTTGTTGATCAATAGATACTGAAATGAAATGATTCTTCACAATGATTCTTTTTTGCCTTAGTTGTATAAGTGTGAGTATTCCTCAAAAAATCATCACTTTTTTCCATTGCTGATTAGAACAATCTGGAGTTGGCGAGAGAAGTTATGCTTTTATTTCAGGGTATTAATGGTTAACTCTGTACACAAAATCTCTCCCTCTCTTTAATTTCCTTTTATTATACAGTTCTTTAAAGAAAGAAGGCTTTCCTCAGAATGTATCTATCCAAATGGCTCTGTTATATGATGTGCCATTTTTAATCCCACAGCATATGGAAAGCATTCCCTTGTGTTGAAGAGATATCGTTTAGTAAAGTTGAGATTTTGCTTGCTCTGGTGACTCAGAGTCAAAGCAATATTCCTTTTGGGCTTACCGTGAGTGACAGAATAAAGCAGACTTCCATGTGCACACATTAAAGCTATGTTAGATACATGTATGTTTGCGATTAGTAGCTGGCAGTCCTGACCTCTGGGTTCTCTGATTGATAGGATCCATTTCTCCATACCACAGAGGGCCAGCAGAAGACCTATGTGCAATTTAAGCTTCGTTTCCATGCAGATTTGAGAACTTCCATGGGACGTGGGTGGGCAGCAGGTTTCACTCACTGGAAACATTTAAATTTTAGTTTAACCAATGAATTATTTACTTTTAAGCTCTTACAGACCAAGGAACATTGTCACATAATTCCATTAGTGAATCCAGCAAACTTTTGTTAAATTGCAACACTTATTTCAGGAATTTATTGAATAATGATTTAGAGACTTAAAGGTATGACAAATTTACCCCTTCCCTTAATGTCTTTCCCCAATACCTAATTGGCTCCATGTATTTCCACTTTGAATTTTAGATCTATCTTTTAGCCATTCAGTGTTAATGCACTATGCTGCTAGTTGAAGTACTAAGACTCATCACAATTTGAACATGTGTCAGAGATAAAATAACTTAAAAGAAAAACAGTGAATAATAATCACTGTATCTCTCTAAATACTTGTAAAATTGATTGGCAACCTTAACAACTCGTACCCACAAAAATACCATTTCTCTGAAGATGGTGGCTCCCTTTAACATTGGGTTTACTTGGCTTTCCGCATTGTGATTACCCGTCAACAGCAATGCCAGAGGCTCTTGCAGTTTAGCAGGGGCAGCCCAGGACATGACTTTCATCTTGTTGGAACAAATAGTAATATCAAAGTTCTTACAACCCTCTGAAATATGTTAGAGACTTTGAGGGGAATATTTAGTGTCTTGGCTGTGTGTGGGCAGTGCAAACACAAGCAGCAGCAAACAAGAGTCTTCCAGCCTTTTCTTCTAGGTGTCCTACAGAGGACTGAAAGTCGCGAACAATTTGCTCGTTAGTAGACCGGAGTCAGCAGACCGGGGCCTCTTCATGTTGACTCGTGAAACCCTTTCATGCTTATCAGCGTACAGCTGGATTTCCTCTGCTTTGTCACACTGCCACTTTTCCTGTATGGCTCTCAGCTTTGTTTGGAGTTCTCTTGGCTTGCTATTATATGCAGTTCTCTTTGATGCAATGATAGATCTTGCAACTGTGCTCTGTGAAAGGCGCACCTCTCCTGAGGTGTTGTATAATTGCAGGATCACTCTTATCTCATCAATCTTAATGTTTTCTAATTTTTTGCCCTGGGGTCTTGTTTGAGGCATGGCATAAAATATCCCTGAAAGTTTCCAAATTGCTTTGTTGAAATTCTTTAGAGTTTTTCACCTTGAACTTTTAATAAAGTGAAACTTTGAGGATTAACGTCTACTCAGTGCACAGTTTCCCTTCTAGAAGTTTGTTTTGGTAATGAAGGAAGTATTTTATTCATTAGCAGAAGAATTTTTAATTGTAGTTGTTACGATAAGGAGAAGACTCTGGACGGTTTCACATTAATAAAACTTTTCCTCTGACATCAAGGTTTCTGCTAGGCTATTCCATGTAGTCATTCTCTTCTTCTAAAGTCAAAAAACTTGAAACGTGTGCTCCCTTGAGATTGAAATGTTGAGACAATTGTCCAACATAACAGTTATATGCTGCATGGTAATCTTATGAATAATTTCAGATTGATTAACTCCAGTCTCTTGTTTTGCCTCACTTCTGACAGCAACATTTCTTGTTTTGTTCCCTGAACATTAAATGTCTTCCACATGTACTTTATAGTTAACTGATTTTGTCTTACCCACAAATTAAGATGGTGGCTCCTATCCATGCAAATTAAGACAAACAATTTCTTTAAGCTGAACAATCTTTATCATTTATTTTTTCAAAGTTGTTGTCAGTGCCTGCTGTAACTTATACATTTTTAAAGTCTTTTCTCTTAACTTTCTCTTGCTTTCCAAGACACATTGCTGCTTTCACACATCTGCCAGCCCATTGTAGCAGGAGGAAACCAGGCTCATGAAAAGATATTGTATCTAGGAATGGGGAAATGGGACCTGTTGCACTACCCACTGGATCTGACAAAGATGTAGGTTTGAGATCTTCACAGAGCAAGTGCAAGAAGAGAGTACTTCCGCAAGCAGGACTGCCATTTTTAAAAGGTGTGGTCCAGTCTGAGATAACTTCAGCCTCTTTAAGAGTCCTCCTTTTTTAATAAACCTGTAAATGAATAAAATGTACATCTTCAAATAGTCCTTACAGATTTGAAATGAAGGGTAAGAATGAAGGCATATTGGTAAGAGTGTAGGTTGCACACAGCCTGGGGTTATAGTCATGAAAATAGGGTATTTTCAGAGTTTCTTCTGTTAAATGCTATTAAGAAAGCTAAGAGAGAAATTTAGCTGCTCACAGGAACAAGACAGTGTTCCCAGCTGTCGGTGTGAATGCTGGTGTGAATGTCCAAGTGAAACCAAGGGACACCAAGTCTGGCTCTAGAAATAAAGATAGCATTGCAGGAAGAGTGTCACACTCCCCCTTTTCTTCTGTGAGAAACAAAATGCATCAATATAACCTTTCTTAGCCCTTAATCATTCTTTGCCCTCCCTCCTGGATAGAGACAAAACCCTCACTATGAATTACTTAGCCCAAGTTAATGAACAGAAAGCAGATACAGCTCTTGTATTGCCCATCAGCAATAGCTAGTGGCAGCTAGATTGCTATATGCCGAAAAAGGCCTATGAAGAAATAACATCTCTCTTTTTTTGTAAGGAATGCATAACTCTCAACAAGCATGTGCAGTGACAAGGAATACCCACTTTAATGCTTTCTGGCAAGAGAATATACAGTCTGTAGCGTAAGTGGCTTCTAACTGTGAAGGTCAGGCAGGCCTTCAGTCCTCTTACACATCAAAAGAGGATGATAGGACCTCAGTTTCAGAAGATCAGATTTCACAACATCCCCATTTATTGAGCACTTATTAATTAATGGAATTAATAATCAGAAAGTTAATGAAATAAACACTGTGGGTAGGAAAACTCAGGCAATTTTTCTTCATGTATTATTGTTGGAGTCATGTCGCTATAGCATATGTAGAGAAGAGAAAGGGAAATGTAATCTACAACTTGGCCTTCACATCCTTTGGCAACATATTAAAGTGAACAATCTGTATAAGTATATTCTATAATTTCAGGCTCCCTGGATATGATAGACACTTCATGCACAAAGTTTTCTTTCATGCATCATTTTTTATGTTTCTAAAATAAACTCAGTTGCACATTTAAGCTTGTTTAACTGAGATAACGTTCAAAGGCGTGGAATACAATATCCCCCTTGGGCTCTTAGCTGTGGCATTACACACTCATTGAACTACTAGACCATTGAAAGTGTTCTCTTCCTCCTTCATAATCTCTCAAAGGTCAATACAGACCCTCACATACAAGCACAGCTAACCTGGAGGACTGAATGCATTACTTATTGTCATGTGAATAGAACTGCAGTCAATATCTGGTTAATATTTGCCCTTATGCAATGTGGGATATGCTTTTGTGATATCTGAGAGCTAACAAGACTATTTACAGAGCAGAGGGGGTTAAGTGTGCCACTATTTTACCCTTTTCTCCGCTAAGAGGGTTGTGTTTACACTCCCCGAAATTAAGACATGGTGTGACCTCAGCTGTCATGGATTAGTTGAGTTTTTATTTGGTTTTGATGGGTGAATACAGATGAAGACAAACCATCTAGTCTCGAGTGGATGGAAAACAGAGACATGGGTCTTGTGCGGTGCAGTATTTATATGTCACTGCCCAAAATTGCAGGTAGTGAAGAGAGAGGCAATGAGAGGAGGTAGTTTTGCCCTCAGCTTTTAAAACATCAATTTGCTTTGCACGAGACAGATATGTACACACATCAGAGCTCCTCTAAGATATTTGGCACCCAAACACTTTAAAGAACATGAAGCTGACACTAAGTGTTGGCTGAAGAATGGTTTGTTAGGGGGCAGATCTGGAAAAGCTGGGGCAAACGCTGCAGCCATGGGTCATCCCTCATGGTTACACAAGGGGTCCATGGGAGGTCAGGGTTGCTTACAGACATCCTCTACCGTGGTGCAATGGTTGCTGTATATATTATATATAAGAAACAGTGAGCATGGGTCTGGTGATGTGTCATGTGAATGCTTCAGTATGAGCTCTTTGAAATACAGAAATCAGACCAGCGGTTGCAAGAGGCACTCTTGTAAATGAAAAATAATTAAAAAAAAAGTCAATCTTCATGCTGAAGAAGCGCTGCACAGTGGGCTTGGAGCCCTAGTGACCTCCCAGAGTCAGCTGCAGGGCATGTTTGACAAGCGGACTGATCTGGTGAGATTCCTGATGTCCCGAGCTTTTCATCACCACCTTTTCCTCAATTCTCAAAGTGTAGTTTGACAGCTGGGCTTATTCGTATTGGTCTCATTTTTGCAGAGATCAGAGATAAAGAACTCAATCATGAAGCAAAAGTAGCAACGATTTCCATTTCTAATGGAGAAATAAGCAACCCATTTCAGGGAAATATCATAAAAGCAGATATTTCAGCACTTGTGAAATGATGGAGTTTTATGCCAAGAAATCAACAGAAAGGGAGAATTTCCCTTTTGTATAAAACTGACATGATTTGAAAGAATTTTTTAAAATTTAATGCTTTTTCAGTGTCTCCTTTCTCTGTAACTGAGACAGAGGTGTAAATAAGAAGATAATGTTGGTTGGTTTAATGCACAGATTGTGGTTTCAGAGAAGCATTTATTTCCCTACACACTTGACATCTGGAAACATTCCCCTGCCACATTTTATTAGAACATTGAAATCACCTCATTAAATAATATGGAGAGATTTAGAAAGCAAGGTAATTACTGGGAGATCAATCACCGATTAAACTTCCCATGCCATTTTAATATGTTCCCATTTACTACCACAGACACTCATTCTAATCATTTACTATGCCATTTAAGTGATTGTCATCATAGACTTGTAGGTTTTCTGAGCCTTCTCCCAGTGAAATGACCCTTGCAGCATTTTCCTATCTTTGTTGTTGAGCAGATGAGCTGATAAGCAGTCAAGTACATATGCCAAGTTACTATTTTAGTACCAACTGCTGCTATTGTCTTAAAGCTACAATAGTAGAAATGAGGCGGGACAGAAAGTCCAATCTATTTATTCACATCTATTCTCCTAAATCCTGAAATAGATCTTTATTCATCACAGTACACCACAGAGTAGATGAAATGGTAAGTCTACTGCTGTAACCAGAGGATATTTGAGGTGGATAAGAGGGAGTACCCAGGAGGGTTTGGAGCCTGAAGGTGAGTGAGCATTCAGGGATGAAGACAAGGGTCAGTGAGGAGAACTGCAGTGCTGATGGCTGCTGCAGTGAAGGTGTGCACAGACTTTTTGAAGGCTTTTGAAGGAAGAATAGCACCGCTGATGCAGTGGTTGGCAGAATGAACCTTCCCCATGCCTATGGAGGATGCAGCCAGTGGAAAATAGCAGCTGCATTAGTGGGGATAGGCACTGAGCATGCCATGCTGCTGGACAGAGCATTAAATTTTAGCAGTCAGGTTGGAAATGAGGCTAAGGCTCTGCTAGGGAAAAATAAATAAAACTGAGAGAGTTCCCTCTTTGCAGGGATATGTATTGTTGTTCTTAGGAAGTGCCTGTGTAGTCAAGGAAGAGGGCAAGATCCTACAGGCTTAGAAAGAGCTGATAAATGCCAGAAGTGAATGATGAGGAGCATCTCACTTGGAGGAAGAGCACATCAGGGAAGCTTAAACAGTGAACAAGTCTCTGATGGAGAGGAATAAATTGTCTCCTAGGTGGCATAATTCAACACCTGAGAGGTACGCACATGGTGACCATTGTGTTAGTGGGAAGAAGACCATCGGTGTAAAGGGGAAGCTGCTGGGATGATTTGAGCAACATAACTGATAAAGAATTCTGAGAATGAAAAAATACAAACCAAGAATCTTACTTGGATTGACACTGTGTCATAAAAGCGATGGGACAGAGTTGGCATAAATGAAAAAATCACGTTTTCTTAAAGAGAGGAAAATATTCTAAAACTGTGCCCTGTATCACCCTTTTAATGCTTTTTTGCAGAGAGAATGAAGGAAGTATAATGCCCATATATGGGATTTATGGTCTATGGCAAAGTTTTATCTTCAAACTCTATGCAATTGATGTACCTACATAACTGTGTATTCTTTACACTCTTTTCATGAAAATGTGCGTTGGAAAGAATCATTCACCAGGTTAATATTTATTTGCACTTTAATCCCTGTTTCTGTCCCACTCCAAACTAGTTGTGTGTGGTTTTGTCCCTCCCTTTAACAACTGTAAATAGAAAGCAGACGGGAAGTCAGCAGCTTTGACAAAAAGCAGGAAGAGGAGAAGAAAAAGCTCTGAGAAAATGATCAGCACACATGGCACACTCTGATCTCACTGTAATGAGAAGACTTGTAAAGACTTGCATTTGCAGGTCATTTACCCCTGCCATATGGGGTGTTTGTTTTACTTGGTAAACAAGGATCACAGCACTCCAGTTTTAGGCAAAGAGATTGTGGATATATTTTCATAACTGAACTTGAATTACTTTAAAAGAGTGTAATAGCTCTCACTGCTTTTCATTTCTTTTAGACACAGCTCTTTAAATATAGTGTGACTATTGACAGCCCTGAAAGGCAATCTAGGGTCACTTTTCCCTTGCTTTGATTAGGGCAATCAAAATAGATATAGCTGTTTTCCACGTCCGGCTAGCAGCTGTGGAGTTTCTTTGAATATATTTTACACCAGTTTCTGGTGTTTCTGCCTGGCTCTGCTCTGTTAGCTATGATCTCAGCATCACCCTGAGGTGCTCAGCCATTGATGCTGCCCACATGTTTGCTTTCTCCAGGTGCAAGGAGATTGGCTTGCCTGGCACAGAAACCCAGATGGATGGTAGGAACCCAGTATGAACCGAGGCTCTGCCCCTTGGCTGTTGCCTGGGTTGTAACAAGCTTGACCCACACACAGAACTAAAGTAAACCTATACTTGAGCGTGGTTTATGGAGAGAGCAGAGATGTGGTCTCTGTTGTTTCACTCCACACAGGAGCCCCAGACACCTGTGGGGGTTGCCATGCAGTGACCTCTTCTAGAAATTATATACCAGCTCTTACCTGTCCAGTCCAATGTGATCTAGAGCCTTTCACACAATTTGGGTAAAGTGCCTTTTAATGCTCTCTATTGTCAACTGCCCTTTGATGTTACTCTCGATATTTTAAAAGTTGATGTTCGTGTTACTGTTTCTTTGGTCTTTGTGGAAATGAAAAATATTTTACCACCCTTGCAAAATGACACACTTCAGATGTACTTTGGTAATATTTTGCAGGAGTTTTGTGAGCCTTCTCACCAATTTCCAGGGCACTCAATCTTACTGATCAAGATCAACTTCAAGAGCTCAGACTGAATCCAGCTAAGGCAAATGTGTATTATTTCTGTAAGATGCTTCATGAGTGTTTCTAGATTTGACTGAAAACAAAATACCTTGAAAACTTCCCCATGTCTCTAATCTCACACCTACCTATTCCATAACAAGATCATTGCTGTCTTCCCGTGTGCCCACTCGATCCCCCTCCTTCCTTGGGGAGCATCTCACCTGCCTTCATCACCAGGCTCCCTGCTGTGTCACGGGGAATGACAGGGTGGGAGCAGAAGCCCATCTGTCCAGCCCCACAGCCTTTATTGTCATGGTAAATCAGCAGCTTGAATACCAGGTCAGTTCTCACTCATGTGCAACTTGTTCTGCTGTGGAGATATTCCCAGGTGGTGTTAGCCTCCTGACTCTAAGGGGCCCTCACCCAGGCTCTGAAAGCTGCCAACAGCGGGAATTCACAGCAGCAGAGTATCATGCTGCTTACTGCCTGCAAATTTAGTGTAACAAGAGGATTTGGGACACAAGAGCTGTATGCTGCGAACCATGATAAACCTCTGCTTTTGGTCTCATGTTGATTTTGCTCTTGCATCCTCTGGGGTTTGTTTCTAATTTCATATTCACCTTCTTCTGAATATAGTAAGTTTTGACCATCTTCCAGTCAAAGCCAAAACCTCCTTCATCCTCAGGCCCAAAGGACCAGGCTGGAGGGAGGGAAGGAGCAAAAAGGGAGGAAACAGGGATCAGGCACCCTTTTCCACATGAGGGGACCAGCAGAAGAACGGACAACTTGGCTGCTTCTGTAAGCTGCCTGCTGCTCTCCCCCTTCCAGAAACCCTCTGTGCTCTCAGGAGTGGGAAATAGCTCTTGGGGCAGCTTTTCTCCAGGCTTGGGGAAGCTGGAGATCGTGTAGTCAGGAACAGCTTTAGTGCAGTCAGGCTTGAGCTGGGGAGACTTGACCTCTGACTGTAATCTGCTTTCTGGTCTTCCGAAGGTGAATAGCAGCATCAAGCAATACCAGAAATAACACCAACCATTGAACAGGAATGGGAAGTTAGTGCCAGTTTCTAACTCCAGCTTAGCCCCAGCCTGTTTTGTGCTGCTGAGAGACCCAACAGCCCACTATGTGCCCTATTGTCTCTGACAGTTTTCCCAGGTTACTCCTTGTTTTGCTAGGCCGTGGTGTAACCCAAGGGGCAGCTACAGCCCTGGCCTAGGGGCTGTCATCTCTACAACAGTGTTGAAAATGTTGAGGACGATGGTGGGATCTGAGCAGGTCCTGTCCTCAGCTGCGACTGTGCTCCTGCTATTATCAGCTGAGAAAAGCCACAACGATGCTATAGGTGGCTCTGATGGCACAACAGAGGGTCTAACTATTGGACAAAGGGGTGAAGCCAAATTCTGGGACATGACTGTTGTAAGGGATGCCCTGACAGTGCTCCAGGCTTAAAAACCTAGGTTGCCATGGTGGTCTTTTTCATCCAAGCTTTCAGAGACATCACATCAGTTTGGTTTAGTAAATATTTCAACAACCTTTTTGAAGTTCCAGTGAAAACAGAGAAAACCTTTGATGTCTACAGATCCTTTATACCACCGTACACCTCACACCATGCTTTTCACCAGCCTTATTTAGTCAGGCCAAAGGGGTGCAAGGTGCAAAATCTTAGGCCCACTGAAGTCCGCAGCAAACTTTTCCCTGGTTACAGTAAAGGCAGGCTCACACTGAAGTAAATAAAAAAAAGCAATTTCAGTTTCTCTGTGTCTCTCTCTGTCATTAAAAATTCAGAAAGAATTCTGATCAGAAAAACAGAGTATCTTAAAAAAACTAAATGAAATGAGCATCAGGTATGAGAAATGATTTTTTAAAATTATTATTAATTTATTTTTGCAGGATGGGTTGTCTTGGGTGTTAATTCATGTGAGAGAACCAGACTGGGTATTTTTTGGATGGCCAGTCTGGAAGTCCCTGAATCACTGAAGCAGTATTAACAATTGTCTTCTAGGTGGATAGTCATGGATTTCCCATATCGGTTTTCCCAACAGAATTTTTTCTTTTCAACAAAATTATTATTCTACTGCTGAAAACGCCCACTCTGTAACATGGATATTTTGTGTATATTAATTTCCAGGAAATATTCCTACCCAGCAAGTCTATTCAATGCCCTATTTATTTTCCTTCCTTATGTTTTTTTTTCCCAAATATAAACATTAACAATAACTTCTAGGGCTTACAGGGAGGCTCCCAAGTTTAGCAAACACTATTTTGTGAGTCTTTGCCGTGTTAGATTTCTGCTTGTTTCAAAATATAGTACAAAACAACTGAGGGGCAAAGAATGCATCAACAAAAATTGGGGATTTCTGCGATACCTGTGTAGGTGGATAAAGGGTAGGACACTCTGTATGCTGAAGTTTGATTCCAGCTGATATATTAGTATACATGAATGATGTCTAATTTGTTTTCCTCTCTATTTTCTCTCTGCTACTCTATCTTTCTTGAGATTTCTTAATATTTTTCAGAGTAGCTTTTTTCTTTTTTTTTTTTTTTTTTTTTTTTTTTTAATTTAACCACCAGGATGGATTTTAATTTTCTTTCTTTTTTCTTCCTTTTCTTTTTAATTCCCTTTAACTTTCCATTCCAATTTCTTTTCCTTTTTCTCTTAGCTCTGCCTTTCTCTGTGGGAGCTCATCCTTATCCCTGATTTAGTGTGATAACACAGAAAAACCTCCTTGTTT
Source organism: Pipra filicauda (assembly GCF_003945595.2). Lineage (NCBI taxonomy): Eukaryota > Metazoa > Chordata > Aves > Passeriformes > Pipridae > Pipra > Pipra filicauda. Next base: position 174,871 of record NW_024104535.1, read on the forward strand.
CCAGAAGCTCCTGTCTGTGTCAGGACAAGCAATACGCTAGGCCGGCTCCTGACAAAACATAGCCCTTTTGTTCAGCATGTGCTGGCTCAGCCCAGCTGAATGAAATGGCTTTGTTTTAGGTGTAGATAGTAAGCTGGGTCTGCCTGGCAGGTGCATCTTACAGCCAGTGTCACACTGCAGTAAATTCTGTAATTACAGGTCATGGAGGTGCAGCTCTCCTTTGATGTGACTTTTTCTGTTGTTGCAAGCGGATACAATTTGACTGAGATATCAAACGCAGATAGCAGTAAAAATTTAATTAACAAATCAAGGCTTTTATCTGGGGTTTTAGAACTCAAGCCAACAGGTTTCTTCAATCTAAAGAAATCACAGAGATGGAAGGGTGAAAGCAATGCCTTTGTAGTGTATACAGCTTACAACCTTTTTATAGTGCTTGCAAAGATAAAGCCTTTTTAACTGTTACTTTTCCCTTTGAGAAGCTTTTAGATCTTTCCCAAAAGCAAGGATATTGTTCACCGTAAGCCTAATTTTCATCATTTTAACTCTTCAATGTGTATGAATTTTCTTTCATGATGCTGCAGATTACTTAGCAGGGGAAGACGAGGCGTGCTTGCGCTTGCCTTCCTGCATTTGGGGCTGCAGAGAGCACCCCAGCACTCCAAATTCATGTGCTGGATTATTCCTCTTGTGGTGAGCCAGTCAGTGGTGGTTTCAGCGGTCTGACCGGTGCGACATAACATTTCTACCATGATTCACTTACCGTCTTAACAATGAGAGCCTTAATGGAATAAGGCTGAAACTTGACTCTTTTCTCTTTCACCTGCAATGGATGAAGACGCGCTTCGCTTTCAGTGCTTTCTAGGAATGCTGTCATGACCAAAGCACCTAGGTACACACACTGACTGCCTTAGTCACTGCCACTCATTCTGCTGGCAACTGGGATTTGGGAGAACAGCAGTCTGCCTGGTACATGTTGTGTGTGTGATTACTGCCACTTGTGAACGGAAATAAATGCAAAAGGGTAAGAAAATAATAATAATAATAATAATAATAATAATAATAATATCCACACCTCCAATGACACTTTTGCTATAGGCCACATATCAGTGCACCCCAAAAGCACATAATGAGAGACATACGGATAATCAGAGCAGATTGCACTCTCTGTCTCAATAAATACAACTGTCTTGCATTTATGGGCCAGCTGTTTCTCAGAAGTTATTTCAGAGGATGTGTACAGTCCAAAGTTATAAAATGCTGCACAGCAGATTAAAACAGAATACCACGACTAAAAGAAAAATTATCTCAGGTGTTCACTGTGGTACTATGTATTTGACTTTTTAAGACCTAGAAATACTTCAGATGAATGAACATTATGCTGCAGAGATCCCAGACCAACCTTCTGTGAGTCTGTGGAGGTGAGTTGTCGTATATGTACTACTCGTGTCTTTCTCAGAGCATCTGGGTTTGGCCCAGGAGTTTCTACAAGTGTGCATATGAAGGTCCTAGTTCAGGAAACATATACCAGTATTAGATAGCACTTAGGAAAGCCTTAAGTTTAAGAAACACTTAATGATGGTCTTAAGGATCTTCCTGAAATGAAGCCAAAGAACCTGAGTCAAAGAGTCTGAAATCAACGCAGTGCCACGAACTCATGCTTATACCAATGAATGTTCAGAGGTGCTCATTTAAAATTATAGATTTTGATTTCTGAGCTTACTTCTAGAGAGACTACTGAAATAAAATCCTGATGAACATGATGAAGAGAGAGGAAGACCCTAGTGAATTTATAGTGTTGGCCAATTATAATATGGTTATCCAATTCTAAAGTATAATCATTGTCAAGCTACCACTGCTGCAAGAGCATCAAAAGCTTTCCAAAGCTGTAGCAGGAGTCCAAATAGAAAGAAAGAAGGAAAGAAAGAAAGAAAAAGAAAGAAAGAAAGAAAGAAAGAAAGAGAGAGAGAGAGAAGGAAAGAAAGAAAGAAAGAAAGAAAGAAAGAAAGGAAGAACGAAAGAAAGAAAGAAAGAAAGAGAGAGAGAGAGAAGGAAAGAAAGAAAGAAAGAAAGAAAGAAAGAAAGAAAGAGAAAGAAAGAGAAAGAAAGAAAGAAAGAAAAAGAAAGAAAAAGAAAGAAAAGATAGACCATCCTTGTATTTAAAATATGCAAGTTAACTTCTTGACATTTGCTTTACTAATTTTGGTGCTTTGATGTAAGCACTCTGTTACTATGCTTTAGACCCTCAGATATCACCTCAAACAGCTAAGAAAAAAAGGAGGAAAGACTTCAAAGTGAATAATTACCTGTTGATGATGTATTATATTTAAAGACTCTGGCTGTGGATTAAAGCTATTTCAAGATTGTTAATAGCCAGCAGTAAACAACTAATGAATCAAAGAAAAGGAACAAAAAGCAGCTATGGTTGAAGGACATTCCCATTAATACCAAAGGCCAGAGTCTAAGTGTTAAGTGTAACACAATAAAATACAGTCATTTCACACTAGAGTGTATAAGAATTTAGAAAAATGGTCACATGTGAATTATTAGGGATTGTCCTTTGAGCTTTGCTCTCAAAGCACTTTGATGCCATGAACAGCACCAGGTTTTCTAGTCCTCTGTTTTTTCTGCAGTTTATGTGCAATTTTTATGTGACGTAATGAAGAGAATAGATTTGAATTGGAGAGCTATACCTACAGCAGTGGTGAAAACAGCAAACTTACAGGGAGGAGAAGTAAAAGCTCAAAGAAGGAGGCCAATAGTTGGAAATGGAGAGAAAACAGTTGAAAACAGTGCAGAATAACTTGTATGTCTATGGAGATCTCTCTGACTTTGAACAGTTAAAAATCTTGATGAAACAGGAAAGTGAGTGATTTAAAGGGGGCAGTTGGGAGAAATTATCTCAACATATTTTAGCTAAGTAGATGACAGCAGTGCTTCAATCATAGTCCTTCAATCATGGCCTATCTTCTTCCCACTAGAGCAAAACCCTTTAAGTTACTGGCAGTGCTCACATGAGGAATGGTGGAAGACCCTCATTTTGTACTAAGTGGAGCCCTAATCTGAGTAGCTTTAAAAGAGGGAGTATTATTTTTATTTAAATGGATGGGAATCGAAGTAATTTTCAAACTGAGAACTTCTAAGGGGAATATACCACTTCTCTTTAAAAGCCATTTTGGGGGAAATAAAACACAGTGAAACACTGAGCTTGCAGTGCATTAGGCTGATACACATATGGTGTGGTACTAAGTGACTTTTCACCTCTTGTCAGACCTAAGCTTTTAAGGCCACTAGATCTTCTCAGGGTTTAGGAAGTAATTGAAAACAAGAGAAGGCAAAATGTGGATGATACACATGCATTGAAGAGCTGGTAGGTATTTCTAATAGAAGTAATCATTTTTAAGGCTGAAAAATCAGTACATTTCAAGAAAAAAACCTCAAAAAACTCCAAATCAGATCAACAACAAGTCACTACGAGACAAAGCTAGTGATGCCCTAGGAGTGACCTATAGATCATCTTGGTCTTTCTGCATTTTGTAGTGGATTGTGATAATAGTGGGTCTTCCTGAGGTACGTTGTAAATTGGGCCTAGCTATTCAGCAACCACCACAGTCATCCAGTCTCTAGCAGGTCTGAATCACAGAATCATGGAATTGTTAGGGTTAGTGTTAGGGTTAGAGACCTCTGAAGATCATGTAGTCCAATCCCCCTGACAAGACAAGGTCACCTAGAGCAGGTTACACAGGAACACCTCAGGGTGGATTTTGAACGTCTCCAGAAGGGGAGAATCCATGATGTCCGTGGGCAGCCTGTTCCACCAGTGTTCTACCACCCTCAATGTAAAGAGGTTCTTCCTCATGTTGAGGTGAAACTTCTTTTGTTTTATTTTATGGCCATTGTTCTGTCACTGAGCACCAGTGAAAAGAGTCTGGCACCATCCCCTTGGCATCTGCCTTTGAGATATTTATATGTATTGATAAGATCTCCTCTCAGTCTTTTCTTCTCTAGACTAAACAGGCCCAACTCCCTCAGCCTCTCCTCATGAGAGAGATGCTCCAAACCGCTCATCATCTTTGTGATCCTCCATGGACCCCCCCAGAAAGACCCTCTCCTTGTCTTTCTTGTACTGGGGAGTCCAGAACTGCACACAGTACTCCAGATGTGGCCTCACTAGGGCCAAATAGAGGGGAAGGATCACTCGCCTTGACCTGCTGACCACACTCTTCCCAATATGCCCCAGGATACCATTGGCCCTCCTCCCCACAAGGGTACACTGCTAGCTCACGGTCTACCTGTCATCCACCAAGACTCCTGGCTCCTTCTCTGCAGAACTGCTCTCTAGTAGCTCAGCCCCAACCTGTTCCAATACTTGGGGTTATTCATTCCCAGGTGCAGGATCCTAAGCTTGCCCTTGTTGAACCTCATTACATTTCTCTCTGCCCAACTCTCCAGCCTATCAAGGCCCCACTGAATGGCAGCACAGCCTTCAGGTGTATCAGCCACTCCTCCCAGGTTCATATCATGGGATTCCTCTAAGTATGTCTCTGAAGAGGCTGAAATTAGCTCTCTGGAAATTTAGGGTTCTAGTCCTGCTTACTACTTTGCTTCCTCCACATGGGACCCTGAGTTTCACCATCTCGTGGTAACTACAGCCAAGGCTGCCCCCAACCTTCATGTCTTCAACCAGTCCCTTCTGGTTTGTTAGTACAGGGTGCAGCAAAACGCCTTTCATCATTGGCTCCTCCAAGACTTCCATCAAAAATTCTCACCAAAGATCTGTAGAAACTTCCTGCACTGTGCGTGCTAAACCATGTTGTCTTTCCAATAAATATCAGTGTGGTTGAAGTCCCACAGGAGAATCAGGGCCTGCGTCTTGCAATCACAAGTATATTATGTAGGAAATGGATGTGCATATTCTTTTATTCCGAGGTTTTTTAGCATCAGGCTGCAAGGCTATTTCCAGCTGCCCATAGAAAGTCTTATCAACCTTCTCCTCCTATTCAGGTGACCTGTAGTAAACACCCACAACAATGTCACCCATATCAGCTTATCCCTTAATTCTTACCCATAAACTCTTGTCTTGTTGGTCTGCCCCTGGGTAGAGCTCAAGACATTCCAGTTGCTAGCTCACATAAAGAGCAACTCCATCACTGCACCCCTCTGACCTGTCCTTTATAAAAAGTATGCAGCCATCCATGACAGTATTCCAGTCATGTGAGCTATCTCACCATGTCTCTGTAATTGCAATGAGATCATGGCCCTGCAAATGCACATAGATTTCTAGGTCTTCTTGTTTATTTCCCTGCTGTGTGTGCTTGTGTACAGGCATATCAGAGAGGTAAACAAGCATCCAGGTTGGGTATAACACACCCTTGATGTGTTTAGCCCTATGATTCTCATCTTGAAAGGCAGCCGAGGAATATCTGTTTGCACTGCTTGGCATGGCTTACTCCCCAGGAGGAAGAAATGGCATGAGCATTGCCTCTTTGGGCCCCACCCCCAGAGTCCTTCAATTTAAAGCCCGTCTCACCAAATTGGCCAGTCTGCTGCCAAAGACTCTCTTGATCCTTTTAGGTAGATGGATCCTATCCCTCCCTAATAGGATACAATCATTAAAGTTGGGGTACCCATTCGACAGCATCATGGATCTTAGCCCCCAGTAGGCAGCATACTTTTCATGGCTCTCTATCAGACCAGCAAGCTGGTGCCTCAGTGCCTCTTAATAGAGAGTTGCCCACCACCATCACTTAATGTTTCTTTTTATGGTAACCACTGTGCGCTGTTGGTGCAAGTTCTCCTTGTGGGCCTTGCTGGTGGACATCTAAAGCTTTTAAAGCATCATATCTGCTTTTCGTCTGGATGTTGCAGGGTGGAGGTTGAACTGGAGCCTGGCTTTTGTGGGTCACCAGGGTCAAGTGCTGCCGAATTTTAGGAACTCTCTAAACACAAACAAACAGTGAGGTTTAGAAAGGAGACACAGTTAATTCTGTGCAGGGTGCAAGGTGGGAGTTTTTCCACAAATAAAGCAAACCAAGCAGCAAAAAGAAAGAGAATTTATACATTGAAATCTACATAAACCTGCTGATCTAATACGCAGTTAATGCCTACCTAATGCATAATTATTTAGCTTGTGCAACCTTATGTAATACTTGTTACTGTGCTTGTGTGGGCCTCTTCAGGGGTCTCTGGTGATCTCTGGTGGTCATTTGAGGAGGTGCCCCCTACTCAGTTTTGAGCAAAGTTCAGCTCAGGACATGCAGGTTGAGTGTCAAAGATGTGATCTGTAGCCCAGCACCACATCTTCTCAAACAATTGCCAAGCAGGACACAAAATAAAAAAGCATAAGCATTAAGCAACATATGCTTAACACACCTGATAACATCTATTTGCATTCAAAAGAGGGGTTAAAGGTGAAAGTGATACTATCAGCTTCCATCTGCAACAGAGATCACAGGAAAGACAGGGACAGAGAATCCTGCTTAAAGACTTAGATAATTCTGCTTAAAGCTATCACAAGGTATCTAACACTCGTTAGTATCCATTGTCAGGTGTATGGTTCCGAAGCCATGGATCTACCTCTGTTTCACCCCCTCTAATACTGCACAACAGGTCACCAACTTGTGCACATGTTGTTCATGCACTAGCCCGTTCTGCAGTAGAAGAGTCTGGACATCCATTGCAGGTTACCACCTGTGCTGACATCTCCTTCCTTACCAGTTCCATCTGGGTGGAAGTATCAGACTTCTCAGGGGCTGTCTTGGTAGACACACTGGTTTTGCTGCTGAGGTCAGGGACCACCATTATGGCAGAGACCTAGAGCTCTTAGCACTTACCTGAGCTGTGGACCTCCTTACACCTTGACCTACTTGTCGCACACTGCCTAGGCAAACTGCCACGCAAACTGCTGCAGCACATCCTTCTGATACACCACGTCCTGTTTGCTTGCCCTGGTCACCCTGCTCTTGACTGCTGGTGCTCCCTAGAGCCGTTCAAATCTCCTGTGATGTTCTGGCAATGCCCCCTCTATGCTTGATTGGCTCATGAGAGCTTCTGGTTCCTGACAAGGCTCTGGTCTGCCGCTTGGGTGTTCCTGAGCTTGGGAACCCCCCTGTACTGCTTTATCTAATGCTCATCTCTGGACTTGCCTCAGTTACCATTTCTGCTGCTGCTGCTACCTCATTGACTGTTTCATGAGCTTTAAATTAAAGACAGCAGACATTTGTACTCAGCAGATTTCAAGGAAGAGCACCTGCATTGACCAGACATGTGCCATTCACCTTGCTCTATAGAAGCAAGGCCCATTGGCTCAAGGTCTGTGTGGGAAAGACTCCAGGATTCCCATCTGCAGCAGGAGGGATTTTACATGCCTAAGTGCATCCTTAATAACAGGATGCAACATGGTAGGAATTAATTACTTTTTAAGAGCGAAGACTGGGTTTATTTTGAGCAGAATGAGCCACTTGTTCAGTGCTGGGACCTGCTCAGACATTCTTCATGGCATCAATCTCACTGAACCAGGACTCACCAGTCATTTCTCATCTCAGGGAAAGGGTTGCTTTCGTTCACACCTGTGAACAAAAAGACTAAACCAAGTGCCTCAGAAGTGGCAAGAAGGATGTGAGAGAGTGAATGAGTCGACTTGTGAAAAGGCAGAAAAGGGCAGTGGTACACGTGATGGCTGGGGGCAAGGCTTCCCTCATGACACATAGGGTTGCTGCTGATTGTCTGCTCCTCTTCACAGACATGGCTACTGAATGACCTGGTACCCTTGTATTTTATCAATACAATCACTGGCTTATCCTCAAAGCAAGTGTCCATTCTATAATAACTATAGTAGTAAACAAAGGACAGAAGTGTCCCAACTTCATTTTAAGTATTGGTCTTTCCCTATCAGATGCTGGGATTTCACTGTCTTGGAGACAGACATCCTTCTTGGGGCTGCAGTCCCATGGGAATCACATCACCACTGGAGGAGAAGAGTCCCTTCCCCTGTCCCATCTCATCATTTCATATATTTCTTGCTGTCTCCTGACTGTAAACTCCTGTTGCTTACCATGCATGAGCTCATGGAACCCTACTTCAGATGATTTAATTCAAAATTTGGCAGAGGACTAACACATCAAAAGTATAAAATGGCTCAGGGAAGTGTCTGAGGAGGATGGAGCTGCCCCAAGCAGGGGTGGGGCAGGACCAGGAGATTCCCTGAAAGGACAGAAGAGCCTGAGAGAAGGGAAAGACAGATAAGACTTGTCTTTTTCCACACACATGAGCTGTGAAACAACACCCGAAGGCATTTGTCTGGTTTTCCTTTAAGTCCCTGGAGAGACACAAGCAGTCTCGACTGTGGAAGCTGAACTGCTCTCAAGGAGTTTTGATAGAGAGAGCCTGAACAACGAAGGCAGAGTAGAAAACAAACTTTTGGAAGCTTAAAGTCAACCACAATGCTTAGCACTTCAGGTAAATGTTCATCATTATTCCTGTATTCACTGTTTCCCAAACTCTTGAAATCTGTTTTTCCCCTTCCCATGAGCGACGGTACTCAACCTGTTTGCATGCTGTTCCCACAGCAGATGGGACATCACAGTTTTCTTCTTTGCACCAATGAGAGTTATATAGATGAGAGGTCTATCTTCACCCCTTGGCTATTGAAAATGCTCCATCAAAGTACCAAAGGTTGGAGGGTGGCTTTGCTGGAAATAGGAGGCCAGAAGCTAGTGGCTAGTCTAAACTACATTGGCACTGCCTGCTGCTCTGCTGTGCCTCTCATAGAAGGCAAGGTGGCCACAGGGAGTACAGTCCCTAACCTGCCTCTAGGAGTGTGGTACCTATCTATATTGGCATGTATATGTTGAGGGTAAAGCTAGGCAGATATTGCACATTTGTTTCCTCACTTCATTCTTGCCCCAGGCGCATGCCATGCATGTAGGTCACAACTGTCTGACTGTTTGGGGTTCCTTGCTGGACCATACACATAACTGCAATAAGCTGGCCATTTCCATGTCCTGCCTTATCCTCATTGTCCGCAATTTTTGCTGCTTACTCTGAGGATTGCATCCTGCTGAGTGTTTTGTGATTGAATTCCAGACTTCTGCAAAGTTCCAGACTCAGCTTGCTAAAGCTCGTCATTTTAGTGCATTATTTGTGCTGTAGCAGTGCCCAGAGGCCCCTTTGTGCTGAGCAGCATCTGTGCTGGTACACACGCAGCTGTTTGTCCTAAGGTCCAAGATATGCTTGCACAGCCCCATCCCTGCCTCTTCGGTGCACAATGTTTTCAACCATCATTAAAGCTTAATATGTTCCATTTGGCACCATTGTGAGAAAGCTATCTTGTTTGGGGGAAAAAATGTTTTACTAAGCCCAAAGCAAAGACGAAGGCACTTTTTGGTGATGGTGTTGATTATTCACAAAACGTCATTCACGAATTGCCTTGTTTGCCAAGTGTGGGACATATGTTAGTAATTGACAATGAGCAATGTGGATCTCTTCTATAAATGGCTGTTTCAAAACACGATTTGTAATAAAATAAAGAGGCCAGGAAGTTCCTCAGAAGATCTAACACTGCACCTCTTTTAAAACTGTTATCGCTAGCAGGCAAGACTTTTTCCCCCCCCTTCTCTTCGAGACTGCCTTTCTTCCTGTAAAACCTCAGGACTGTTCCTCATTTTTGCTTATGTTGCAAGTGATGGTTTTTTAGTTGCCTCAGGAGACAGCTAATTGAAATCTGTGTCTTGTGTTTCTGCATATACTTTCCACCATCATTTGTGCTAGCCTTAGTTGAACAACTCCAGTAATGACATAAAATGATTTCCAGGGACCTAAAGGAGAAATAGTTCTATGAAACTTACTTAATTCTGTCTCTTCATTTCACTTACACTGCACGTGGATGTAAAGTAACATAGATACCTTAAAAGAATCAGAGGTCTGAGTTTGCTCTCATGTCACCACTGCTTTAATGTGAAGACGTTAATTCAGATGACAAAATTTCTGAACATATCAGTGGGGTTGGAAAAAATCTTAACATATCAGCCCCAAAAGATTTACAGCAGAAAGGTTTGAATGTACAAATATTTGTGTAGGTGTGCAGTCCTGCAGAGTCTATTGTTCCCATACACCTGTTTGCCCAAGGAAGTTATTGGTCTGTAGTGATGGAGGTAGAAATAGGCTTTTAAGAGACCTAAATACCACTCAGTATTGAATGGAATGAACAGTACAATGCACATAACGAGTAAAGTTCCACTTGTATAAGGCACCCTTGGAAATGGCACTGTCAGGTTTGTTTGATATCTGGAGGGTCAAGATTATTTAGGTGTTTGGGTGCCTATTTACATATCTTTTTCATGCAGAATACTGGTAATGTTTGGGTATGGTTGGAGTATAATGATGTGTAGGTGGATGCTGGAAATCCATTCTTCTGGTGAGTTGGCCTGGTCTATCAGCTAGCAAGGAAAAGAAGAGAAGGAGATGCAGACAACTAACGCAAACTTATACCTGCCCTTTGTGATTGCTGGTGTTTTTATTTCATGTCTTACTGGACTCCACATTTCTACGGTACACTTGTGTAATAGAAGAACTGGTTTACATTTTTGCATGTGCTTTCCAATGCAACACCAGCTGATGTGATCCACTCCAATAAATACTAGCTAACTATTTCAATACTTTCTGTATAGGGTGTAGTCTAAACCAGAAGCTGGTGCAAAATACTGCATCCTGCTTCCCAAGCAACAGCCACGGCCAAATTTCTCCATGATTTAAATGAAGTAGCAGCCCAAAGAGCACCAAGGTCAGCAGGAATCTCTCCACTGACTTCAAAAACCTTTGTCTGAAACCGTCTGAGACAATGCTAGGCAGCAATTTTACTCCAAAAGTAAATATGGATTATGAAACATTTCTGAGAGCCTGATGTGTCTATTTTATCCTATGTGGTCAAGAATGCTCAGGAGAGGTGGGCTGCTTAGCTGAGAATGGAGCCAAACCTTGGACTTTTTCCATTTGTCTCAGCCTCCAGGATGTGAAGCTTTTTCTGGCCATTGAGTAGAGAATGCAGGTTAGTCTTTCCATGTGGAGTCAGCATTTGTTGACCTGTTTTTCGAATTTGCATTGGTTGTTTTCCCATTAAAGGAGGAAAGGAAGATAAATTAGATCACTTTTTGGAAGGAGATGGAATTGAATTATTGTTCTTACCTATTCCATATTTATGTAAGCCCTGTACATAGGTTCTTGTGCCTCAAAAAAAAGAAATTAATAAATGGAAGCTCTGATTCTTGCTTCTCTGAACCCACCATTTTAACAATAATGGATTTCAATGCAACTGTTGGACTCATTTGTACAAGGATGGTACAACCTGACAGCACTGCTGCCTGGTAAGAAGTCAGAGTAAGTGTTCTAGCAGGGCTCAGGCACCATGACCACTATTGCAAAAAAACCCAACAACCAATCAATAAACTAGCTAGCAAAACTCTAGAAGTAAAAGTATCCTATGTAAACCAAGGAAGTACCTTGATGACCCCAAAGTTGAGCTATTACTTTTCAGCTCAGGGTTAAAACTTCCTATTGTATACTTTCAGGACAGAAAAGAAGTGCCATGGGAAGTTATAGAGGTTAGCTCTAGCTCACAAATGATGGGTAAAAACATGTCAGGGCCTGAGCTCTTCCTCTCTCCCCACTGTTTCTGTCATATGAGCTATGACTACCCAGGGAGCAAGCAGCAGAAGGTTGGAGAGGTAGCAGACGAGGGGGATCAGGCATGACAAAGTTAACCATCACCTCTCTCAACAACTGATTTCTCCTATATGCTCTTCTTTGCAGTGGAAGCCAAAGGCAATAGTATTACACTATTGCTGACAGTAACGCCTGTGTTGGGATATATGTTTTGCTGACAGCATCTGAAATCTTGGAGGTATTTGCTATTGGGAACTTGGTCCCATCCCTCCTGGTTTGTTTATTATTTGCAGCTCTGCTGCCTCGGTCTCTCAGCCAGCTGGCTTGTGTGGAAAGGGGATTCCTGAAAGAGCAGTTTTAGGCCGGCTCATGCCTTGGGGGGTTGTTACCACGTCCCTGATTGTGCACTTGACACTGACACGCTGAGTGATTTAGGACCAGACACTTGCTGTCTTTGCCTCCATTTCCCTTCTGTGAAATTGTTGTTGGTAGTGCTTACTTCACAAACTGCAAGAAGCCATACAGTTGCCAAGCTCTCTATGAGGCAACATATGACATCAATTAGTTGCGTTGTACAGGCCCAACACTGAGAAAGAAAAAGGTTGTTTCATCACTGGGGCACTGAGTGTATTATGTTTCTCCATCCATCTTGAACAGCTAGCCTTCTAGGGCATGAGTCTGAATCAATTGTGTACTTTGCCTTTCTGTGTTCAGATACAGAAATGATGTGTAAACATGATGATAGCCAGCATTTCTCATCTGATCTATCAAAGGATTAAAATATCATGTGCTTTTATTGGTTGTCATTTCTGTGGCCCCAATAAGCAAGATTTTACTCTGTTTGCTTAATGGACTTGTAACAAAAAAAAAAAAAAAAAAAAAAAGGAAAAAATAAACTAATAATTCTCTTATTTAGTTTTCTTCATGCTTACACTGTTTACCCATTATTTGGTCTTCTCCAAATTTCTGTGAATTATACAGTAAGGATTAATTTCTGCTTCAGTTTGAAGTTAATAGCAAATTTAGCAGAGACTTTAACAAAAACAGAAGATGCCTCAATGTCTTGCCAAAATTTTTTAAACATGAAGATGCTAAGTTGCTTAAACAGTAGCTTCGGCTGCTTCATACTATGAGTTGATTTACTAAATACTGACAATGCACATGAGAAAGGGGAAAAACCCCTTGACTCTCATGTTACTTCAACAGAAAAAAGTGCCTCACTTGTTTGGGATTTATACTGATTAAACTATAGTCTTATGGATTACTGTGCTTTTTTCTCAATAGAGGAAAAGCATATAGGCCAATTTTGGCACTTGAGTATGACTTTCATAGTTCCACCAGTATAAGCATAGGTAAAAAATTTGCAGCATGGAATGGTTTATTTGTGTAGCATTTTGGAGAGGTCAGATATTAATTTTTTCGCACAGACTAATGTGTGGCCTTGGCATGAAATCTGTAACTCCATTACATTTGATGAGGGTTGCTAGAAGTTAAGACCTTGACTACAGGCTGTCACTCATACCTTTGCAGGGTGCGGTGAAGGTATGAAATCTCATTAAAAAAGAGCCAAATCACATTACTGGAGAGGATCACATTACTGGACTTCATGCACTTCATGAATCTCTGGCATTGTGTTTGCTTCATGATTAACTCCAAGATGTGAAAGAGGAAAAAGACCTCTTGGGAAGTCCGTGTTACATCCTACTTAAGTCGCAGTAATCACTATAGCTCCCTTTCTCAGTTGTTTCCTCATGATCCATTGGCTCTCCTGCATCCAGGCTCTGAGATTTCATGGCTCCTGGCAACCCACCAAGCTCAGAAGGAAGAAGAGGGAGCACATGTGTGAGATGAAAGGGTGAGAGCTTTATGCAATCAGTTGTATTTTCCCTTCCTTGTACAGGCGCTTGCGTATCACTGTAGTTTTCCTGAAAGATCAGAAATAAAGTCTTCCTGGATTTGGAGCAGTAAAAAGTTGTTTTTATTGCAGAAATGTGACACCATAGGAGTTAATGCAAATCCCACTATTTTGGTCCTTTGACATAAAAGAATGGTGCAGCTGCCTTGCCATATTTAATACTGCACTGTTACCAATATTGTGCAAAGGCTTTGGTAGAAAGTGAGCTTAACAAGCAATAATGACATCACACTGATAGCAATAATCCAAAGTAAATTACCTCTTCTCTCTTCCTTTCTTTGTCCTTGCATTTCTGCTCTGGGCGAACTATGAAATGCTCTAGGCCATGCATTTCTCTGAAGTGACTGCAATTCTGCAGTAGCAAGCATCTTTGCCCTTTAGCTGTTAACCACATGGCGCTCCAAACAAGACAGCAAACCGCTAGGAATGTCAGCTGCATCCCACCCTACGGGGAATTTCACATTTTTTTGAAGACAAAAATATTTTCCTTGGCTGATAGTTTATAAGAGTAAATAATAATAATAATAATAATAACAATGTGCTTTTAAAGTATGTTTTAATAAGATTGGAGAGTGAACACTGTATATCACTTACTTTTAATTGAGTCTGATATTGTTTGAAAAGATTTGTATTATCTTTAAGAGCTATGAAAAGACAGTAACACAAATGAAAGTGGATTCTCAGCCAATACAATACAGAATTCCTTGGCTTTATTGGGGTGGATGATCAGTCTTGTTTTCTTCAGCCCACCTATATGACCATTCCACTAGGGGCAGATAGGGTGTTAGAACATTTTGAGAAATAATCACTTCGCTATCAAGAATTCAGATGGTTCAAACTGAGCTGTTTTACTTTGTAATCCAGCAAATGAAGGTATCATAGCTTTGTAACTCTAGCATGTGTTTCAGATGCCTGAGGGTGCGTATTCAGTGGCTTTGAACCTGTTGGATCACTGTGTTTCTGCTCTTTTCTTTTTTTCTTTTCTCTGTTCTATTTGTTCTTTTTTTTTTTATTTTCTTTTAACCTTTTATGTCTTTTTTTCCTTGTTTCTACTTTCTTCTTTCTTCCTTCTTTCTCCTTTTTTTTTCTGTATTATTGTGTTTTTGTGTTTTTCAAGGTTATCTATCTAGAAGCAACATAAACACTGATTTGCTTTCTTTCAAAGGAGATTTTGGTTGAAGTAATAATAAAACATTTGTGGTGAGCAGCAAGGGGCCATCTGTTCCCTGCTTAAAAAAATATTCACAGAGTAAGCATATCAATGAAGTGCACCAAAAAGGACAAAGAAAAGCCTCACAGAATGCTTCTCTCAAGGCTGTTATTTAAAGCTTTTGGGTTGCTTCAAGTCACATAGTTTTCAGCAAAGCTTCTGAGGATGCCTGGATTAAACCTGCCCACTGTTTTACTTGAGTGACAACCTACTCTCCCACTTCTTCAGCTACTGATCTGCAGGCAGACAGATACAGACCAGCCTTATATCTATCCTGCAGGGGCTGCAGCACACCAGGAGGACCCTAGACTTGCACAGGTCAATTAGACCTCCCGTATTAACGTCTGACATTTAATCAAAGGGAAATATTGCATGAATGGCCTCCCCAAAAGCTCTGCATGTTGATTATTTACAAGACACACTTACTTCCATTGTTAGATGATGAAACCTGATGGGGACTACTGTCCTCTCTGCATGAACATGTACAGATAGGAACCCTAGGGAATGGTTCTTTGTGCTTTCATTTCTTCTGCTTGGCAAGTGAAGGTTGCCTTTTGGCAGAAGAATGGGGAAACTCATCCCCTTCTCCAGTGTCCTGATGCTAAGGCTAAGGCACCAAAGGGATCTGGGAGAAATGTGATGGAGGCAGCAAGAGCCGTGACTGCTCTGTGTTTCAGGAAGGTCCGCATTCTGGGTGTTTCCCTGTCAGTCTTGCACTGCAGTTCCTCAACCTGCAATGACTGTCACGCTGAGGTGGAACTTGCCACCTCTTATACGTGCCAGTTGCAGTAGAAAAGGATGAGATGGGAGGACCTGACTGAGACTGCTCCAGTTACTTCAGAGGATGCAGTTTCAGTAACACTGCTCAGACCCTTCAGCTGCTGCATGCAGCCTGCTTATCACTGCACTGACAGGCATTTTGATCCTGAGTAAGTAGCATTGAAATAAATTTGGGGTGTTAGGTGTGAGCTTGTCTGCTCCAGTGAGCTTAGGAGGTCCTGATCCCTTCATCACAAGGAATTTACAAGGCAGCTGGAATAAGTTTAGAGACGGGCAACAAAAATGATGAAAGATACAGAAAGGGTCTGTATATAAGCTAGGACTTACTTGTTTTGAAAGGAGATAAAGGAGGAGGAGTTGATGGATTTACAAAAAAACCTTGAGTGGCAGGGAGAGAACGAATAGATTGATTTTTTTACTCTTTTCCGGTAGAAGAGGTGAGAGACATCAGATTAAGCTAATAAAATAGTACAGCTCCAAACAATACTTCTTCTCAGGCAGCTGACCTGTGGATCTCCTTGCCAAAGGATGGCCTGGGTGCTAAAGTTTATAGGTTTTGAGGGCAAGAGAATTTAATGGAAGAGTATCCCTTGAGAATACTAAATACATAGAAACCACAGCCTCATTAGGAAGTTCCTGTCCTGGAAATGGCTGGAAACTGAGACAGTGTTACAGGGGGTTTTCTACTGTTCACTAGGCATCCTCTCTTGGCATAGTGGGAAGCAGGATATGGGGTAGAAGGGTCTTCAGTCTGATATTTTACCAATTTTTTTCTGTTCTTCACTGCAGTTAAAAGTTTGCAAAGCTGTAGAAACTATGGGTAGGGTTTAGCTCACTTAACCCTCAGAAAGTAGAGGGTCTATCTACCTATCTCCCAGAAATCAGCAGCATTGAGGGCACATTGCCCAGTCTAAGATAGATATCCAAGAGGATGGATGAATCACCATCTCCATCTACCTTTTATTTCTGTTTTCTCAGGGAGTCTGGCCAGCTGCCTAGGGTTGGATGAGTAATTTCTTTCTAACTTTAGTTAATCTTATTGAGTGAGAATGATCCTGATTAAAGTGGGTTTTAGCAGTAGGTTTAAGGCCTTTTTGCTGCAAGGTTTTAAATGCCACTGTGTTAAGGCTAACACTTATTAGATGTGTCCTCTGAAAAAAGTTCCTTGAACATGACTGGGAATTTCTCTCTTCCAAGGTCAGTGGTCTGCAGCAACAAAACCAATCAAGCTCTACCTGGGGTCTGAGGAAGCTCTATTTCATAGTGTGGGACTTCTGACATTTCGCTGTGTATTTAGACACTGTATCTGAAACTAATTAAAAGGAAGGTGACTGATAGCTGATAGACACAGACTGCTGGCTTGTGTTGTACTGTCCAGAAACACTACATGACCATTCCCAGCTGTCGTTCCAGTGTGGGGTACACCAGCTGTCTCATCAAATCACATCACAGAATAACAGCACAGAAATCTTCCATCTTATCCTGCCATAAGAAAATAACTGTCACTGACAAGACCCCAACAAAAAAAAAGAACATCTTGAAAGCTATTTTTTTTTCTTCTTGTGATCACATTTAGTTTCCAGAAAGCAGATGTAAACACAGTCCAAGTTAATTCTCGCTTTCTAATCACCAATCTTTGTTTTTGTAAATGTATCTAAACTGCTAACTTCATTTGCACAGCACTTGAATTACTCAGAAAATTCTTTCTCATCCAGACTTCCAATATGCAGTGTGACAGACCTTGGCACTGTTGGAGCAGTGTACCCTGCCTGACTTCTGTGAATGCTTCTGTGGATGTGTTAATCATTACAGCACAGCTTTCCAAATTAATCAGATATTACCAAATACTTTATATATATATATGAATTAAAGTGAAACACTTGTGGGCTTTTTTTTAGAATAACTCTGTGTTTTAGTTCTGCCTTTTACAAGAGATTGTGACATTTGTTTGTCCCAGAATTTAGATTTCATAAGGACAGGCTTAGTAAAAGCCAAGATTAGCAGAAATTCCCCCATTCTATTTTCCTTTTCTAAATTTGGATGTAATGGTTTAAATGTATAACGAGTATCTTAACAACACAAAAGACACTACATTTGAGGAGGATATGAAACTGGCAGGAGATGGGCTAGTATAAGAAAATGCAGAAGAGAGGAATCAACTTTCACCGGCTTGCCTGAGGAAATGGGCAAAAATCTGAAAACAGCACTTTATCTCAGTTAAAACTGAATTTTAAAATTATCAGATGTTATTTGATAATTAGATATAGATATGATATTATAGATGCTATTAGATAATTAGATATTATAATAATATAATAAATAATGATATAATAAAAGAATAATAAAATCTCTGAATACTAATGCTTCTGGGTCTTATAGTGTCCTAAACCTGGAGTAATGCCACTGAACATATCTAAATGGCTTTTATATAGAATTGGTGGAAAGGTAGAGTCAGATCTGAGATCTTTTTCACCTGCTATGTTTAACCTGAACAGACCTTTACCTGATCATTACTTTGCATGCAAAGCTCAGACATCAGGGCTTTTTTGTCTAGAGAATAAGAAGCAACACTATGCTCAGGTAAAAAGAGCTCTAAACATATTCAAAGGCTATACAGCATGGGAGAGTCTCATAATTTGAGCCAGTGTGGGTGGCTGAATACTCTGAATATTATTATGGATCTTTTAAAAATTAAGAGCTGACAGAATCTTACCTTACCTACTATCCTGAATGCTATTTCGTGCTGTCCTTGAGCAAGGCTGCCTGGGGGAAGCAAGGCTTGTCGAATGACTAAGTGCTAGCAGTATTTAGACACCTACCTCCCCTTCACTTCAGTTAAAATTAGGCATAGAAATGCCTTTGTGATTTCGGGCCTGGTGAGCAGGGAGATATGGCAGGAAATCAAAGTGACCTGCAAGAACAGCGCAGCAGCTGAGCAGCTGCAGCGGGTGTTTAGTGGCTATGCTGATGGCAGAAGTACCGAAGGAATTGTCTCTGAATGCACCACTGCTGTTCTCCTCTCTGTGAGGGAGCCCATGCTCACCTGAAGCTCATGCTGACTCTCTTGGATGGATGGAAATTACAGCTGACCAAGTAACTTGTCCTAGCTGTCCCATCAGCTCTCTGAAGAAAGTGTTTTCTTAGAAGCTTTTCTGGAAGTCCTCTGCAAGTTGGTGCTGTGTCACTTTATAGGAATTTGCAAAAAGCGATGCTATGAGCAGCCAGACAAGGGTTGGACAGTGTACAAAGACAGCTTCCATGAAAGAAGGCTAATGTCAACAAACATAGGTCAGATACACATAATCATTTATCTGCTCCGGCCACACTAACAGTAAACCAGCTGCAAACATATGCAGATGACATACTGAGTCTACTTCAAAGGCCTTTTACAATTCTTTAGCTTGGACACAAGCAGGGCAATATAAGCGCCAAGATAGACACAGAAATCTTCCTTGGACAACCATTTCTTAGCCTGGTATTGCATTTTGATTACATCCTTTAAGAAAAGGAGAGCTGCTATCATTAGCTGGTTTCATTGCTGTTACAATTGACACCAAGCTACACATGTTTTATGGTTACATTTAATTTTCAAGCCTAAAGGAAGGGAGAGAAGCCTGGGGCAGGGCATGGTGCGACATGGGTTTTAGCTGAAATAATCTATGGGGCTGGGCAATTTAGCTAGAGAGCCATCAAATATCCAAAGGAAGGACTGGGGAAGTTCCTCCCCATTTTTAGAGGCTGCTTCAGAGAACGTGCTGGAAGTTTGCGTGAGGGGCAGCCTGTCCTGCAGCCCTTGCACGGTCATCATCCAGGAGCCACTCTGGGGACAGGGAGACAGGAGAAGGCACACAGAACACTTAAAGGCTGGCCTGCATGGCCAGGACCTGGGCAACCTGGGAACAAGTGGCATGCCTGCTGCGAGAGCTGTGTCCCTGTTAACCCTCTTCAGAAACTGTCATCTCACTTAGCAAATTTTTGGAGGGTTTTTCAGAGCCTTTTGTGGCAGTGATGTGCACCTGGGCTCATAAACACCATGTACCAGCTGTGAATCAGCAGTGGCATGTTTAAGCTTGGAGAATTTTCTTTTTTTTTTTCTTTTTCCAGAGAGATAAAAGATCCCTTACAAATGTCTTTCAGACGTAGTCCCAGTATATTTACCATACTGGATACAGCTACATATTTCCTATATTACCAGAAAAAGAGTTGTCCCAAGGTTTGTGTACAGTGACAGGTAGCAAAGAGGGCCGATACTTCTTGACTGCAAATCCTAAAGAAATATCATCACAAATATCTGTTGATTTGGAGCCATTGAAAAATGACAACTGAGTTCAGGTTAAGTGGGAAAAAAAAAAGTATAAGCCTTCACATTAAAAGAAATGCTATGTGTCTATTCCTGGGATTGTGATTTTTCCAAAGTGCTGTGAGTTGATAGTTGTTTTTCATTCAACAGCTACAGCTGTGACTTCAGCTGTCCCTCCCGAATGTCATTTGATTCAGGAAGCCTCTCATCTTGAGAACTGACCTTTCAAAGGGGTTCACATTATGTGTTCCCCCTTTTTGTGCTTCATTATGTATATGCTGATGAGCTGAGGGTGGTGGCCAGGTGATAAATTGCTAGAAAGTGAAAAATTGATAAATAACCTGCTCATTAGTAGGAGGGCTTGTAAATAAAGTAGGGAAAGAACTGTAGAGGACAAGGACTGTTAGTGGAAGCTGATGAGAGGTCCTTTGGAATATGACTGAAAAGAGTAAGTCAAAGTGATAATATAGGTGGATGTTGCATGTAGTTCATGCTGCTTTTTGCAGTGGATGGCTGGGCACTCCCACCTTGGCTGGAAGTTTTTCTTTAGCTCCTTATGCATGGGAACTTTACTGCTTAGGAGTGTGTAAATAGATTGCTAAGTCTGTGTGTTTCCCTGTAAGACAGTGCTATCTTAGAATGAATAGCAATGGCGTCCGCTATTGGAAAAAAGTCTCTTTCCTGGGAAAGCAAAGGATGGGTATTTGATTGATAATGACTCTCAGTGTGGCTTGAAATGCACTTTAATATGTACGGCCATGCAGTTGTACAGCAATGCCACCTTCCACCTAAGCAAGGCTCTCCTCCTCAGTGAAACTATTCATTTTAGTAAGACTGTAGGGTTCACTGAGCTTGATCTTGCTTCCCTGTTCAAGATAAAAGCACCATGTGTGGTTGTTACCTGTGAATGTTGGTAAAATCCCTGTAGACAAATGCTGCAGTTTCTGGCAGTACTTTTTGGAGTCTTAAGGCAATTACTTAAGGTAAATACTTTCCAATATGTGCACAGCTGGTGGAAGCCACCCCTCTGCCTTTGGCTAGATGGAGGTCATACTTAACGCCTATCAAAATACAGTTCTTGAAAACTAGCCCCTGTGAGAAACGCTTTTAATAAGCTGGACTTTTCTGAAATGAAAAAGTGTAAACGAGTCAATTTAATTACCTAAAGTAGCAGTTTTCCTGTGTAGGCATTGAGAATTTTTCTCTTGTTTAAAACTGTTTCTGATAGAAGCAGGAGGACTTGCAACACTTCAGGTCAGTCAGGGCTGGCAATCAGTGTGAAATTATCTCTGGTTTTGCTGGTATTGGAGTGAGATTGGTCTCTTGACATCATTTTTTGGCATTGCAAGATACATGTGCAAAAGAGACAATGCTGGAGTCAGACACAGACTTATGGATCCCCTGTGGCTGTCTACACACCTATGAAAAGAAAATGCATGATATTAGCAATGACGCACCAACTTTGTGAGCTGTTCCAGGAGTTGTCCCTGAAGCATCCAAGGGAGATAAGAATTAAGTATGTGTTCCAGGAAACAGAAGAGCAAACACCCAGAGCATGTTAAACCTGGGCAGCCAATCTGCAAGGATGCTGTGCACAGAATAAGCCTACAAGGAACCACAGCAGATGTTGGGGCTTTCACAGTTTGTTCTGCAGTAGAAGATTATTATACACTTTTGTACTGTGCCGACAATACAAGGCTGGGAGCAGGTAACCCTCTACCTCTTTCTACAGAGGTTCCCCACTGCAGTGAGTGTAGCCTGGAGAAGTTTGCACCATCTGCAGTGGGCAATCACAAAACAGTCTAAGATACAGAAAACTATTCATGTAGCTATTGAAGCACTGGTACTTAACAATGAATACTTTTTGTTATAGTTGGTGCATCAACAGCTCACCAGAGGAAGAAATGTTTGTTGTCAAGACAGTGATTTTAAAGGCTTATCACTGCAAAACTTTAGCAACCTTCACACCATGAATATGTAATGATATTGGAGTTTTATGCCCAAAGTTACTTTAGTGCTGCAGGCAGCTGTATTTCAAATTCTTTGGGCCTGGACAAGCACTGCAAGCAGTTAGTAATTTATTAATGTAAATTACATAATACTTCAGAATATCTGCGTCTAGCTAACACTAATGAATTGATCAGAAGCCTTTAAAAATCCTTACAAAAATGCATAAATCATCCCTGTATGTGATCTAGTGGCCCCTACCTATGTTAGCAAGGTACTATTACTTCCGCTCCAAAGTATCTGTGTGGAGCTTGCACATATTTCCTCAGAGTGGATCTAGCTTGTGATCACAGAAAGTGGTGCAGATCTACCTAGTTTATCCCATGTGCTGGCCACATATTTGTCTATAGAAATCCTACCTGGGTTTGTAAGATCTAGTTGTTCTTTAATAAAGACACATTGAATTATCCTGCCTTTGTGTGCTTAAGGGTTCTCCTGATAGAACTTCTTCTCAGAGTATCCTTTACTTAACATTTTGGTAAGTAGTAGGGACATACATAAATACATACATTATCCTGGGTTTGGCAGCCTTGTGGATGTTATGCACATAAGCCAAGCCTGTTACTGGGAGTTTCCCATGAAAACAAGCAGAACGATAGTACAGGCAGTGATCTGGTAGTCTGTACAAGGTGGGATTTTTTCTGCCCCTCCTCCTCCCCACTTAAGATTCCTCAAAGTAAAATATACATTCATGATAATATTTTTGCTGTTTTCATCAGCAATTCAACTAACATGGGTTTCAGCTGGATTAAATATAATTTTTGTTGATAACTTGTGTTTTGAGTAGTTGTCACCATTCTTTTTTATTACAAAGTCTATAAAAAAAACTTTAAACCATTAAAAACATAATATCTGCAGACATTTGCTCAGGATATTTCAAAGAAAACAGTTATTGCAATAGCTGTAGATCCAAGATACTTCACACGTGGGAAAGTTTAGCTGAAGAAAGAACAGTTCATACATATAAAGATAGGACATCTATAAAAATAGGTATACAACTTGACCATTTAAATTCCTAATCATGAGTTTAAATAGTGGGGTCTAGCTCATTTCCTTTTCCCACTATTTCCTCTGCAGATTTATGGGTATAAATCCTAGGAGAGAGATGCAGTTTGTGTGTTCTATCCTGCTTCATCTATCCTTTTAAAAAGGCTCACACCAGTGTCGTTATCTTTTGGGATGGCATATCTTCCTATGGTGGTGATAGTTTGTTTCCTTTTGAAGTATTTTTCTATTGTGGTTCTGTGTTTTAGAGCAGTGCTTTAAAAATATGCTGTTGGGAGGACATGGCTAGCTTTTTCAGTATATTATTAGCTTATCAAGCCTGGAACTTGCTAAATAAGTTCTGTTGTAGTGTATGGCTGTATCATGCCTCTGAGCCTTTTAAAAGCACTGTAACTTAATGCTGACTATCAATAGCACAGTAGTTTCTGTACTTGGAATTTAAATGCTGGAAGATTTGGCTTTTTACTGGATTAACTAGAAAGTTATGAAGAATTGTATGCCAGAAGTTCATTTTTTTCCTTCAGATTGAGGTTTTTATCTTAAGAATTCTATATTGGCCTCATTCTGAGGTCTGCGTGCACACAAATCAGTGCATAGGGAACTTCATCCTATGTGGTTTCCCCAGGATGAGAATTGTGGTGGATGTGTGGGTGCCTCACCTTGTGCAAAAGCTGCACCTGACCTACATATGGATGAGCAACTGTTGCTCTCCAGTGATGTTTTGGCTTGGTATGTTTAAATAGACCCTAGTGGGGTGTTCAGGAGTAGGATGTTAGAGTCAGGTTTGTGACAGCATAGAGATAAGGGGCTGGGAAGTTGATGGGTGGCTGCTGATGGTAAAGTACTCTTCCGTGGCATCACCTAAGCAAAGGATTTCCAAACCTTTATGTCCAACACAAGGGCATGTTAAAGGATCTTAGGATGTAAAGTGCTTATTTAATACAGCTATGCTAAGATCCTTCAAGCCACAGCCACACTTAATACAGTTTGAATGTTTCATACCTTTCTGGTTTTAGTTTTCTTACCTGCTTCCAGCTCGGTCACATCTGTAAACAGATTAGTTTGTCTCTAAGGATATGATTCCAGAAAACTAGGAGAGTCAGTTCAATCCAAAACACCATCTGCAGAAAAGAAGATTTTAAAACTTGCTTTAGGTTTACCAATCCTATACTGCTTCTGTTTCCTCTCTGATGTTTTTCTTGGGTAAGCAGATCATTTTCTGGAACAACGTCCAGCTTGTTGAATGCATTCTGACATTATGGCAATGTTCCTCAGCAGATTCCAGTTTTAAGAACAAAAACTGCCTATTTCAAAGTAATGCAGATTTTTACAAGATTGTTTCACCAAAATTAGTGTGATGGAAGACTTAAACTTCAAGAAAAGGTAGCTGTAAAATAATTTGGGTCCTTGAAAACTTCATCCTCAGAATTTCTCATTAATATTTTCCCAGAAGACTGCTAATAAAGTGAGGACCACAAGTACCCATTAACTTCACTAGGTGCTAGTCACCTATGCAGATTGCTGCCAGAGATACACAGCCAAAGCAAAGCTGGCTGCAAGTACCATAAAAGTCAACTCTCCATCAGCCCAGCTCAGCAGCAGTTCATGGGACCGTTGATGTTGTTTCTATTTCCTGTAGTTTTGTGAAGTACCTGATCTCAGTGATTTAGGTGCTCAGCAGGTGACAGCTCAGTATAGAGGCAATGCTGGAAAATGTCAGCACTTGGAATAGAGACACGGAGCAAGTCTGAGATCAGGAAGCTGCTAGAAGTGCTGATGATGGAGCAAGCACAAATTTCTGCACTTTTCAGATTTTTCTTTCAGGCAGCTGTAGGGTTCACACTATTTGTGAAGAAGAGCAGCCAACTGGTTCTTCCTCTTACTGGGAAAGGCAGAGGAAGAGTAAAATATCAACAGTTGCTATACACAGAAGTGTGCAGACATCCTCTGGATTACTGTGGTGAAGCTCACTGAAACAATTAAACTTATGGACTGCAGGTATACACCTGCTAAGCACTGAGCCCTTGCCTTCAGGCAATAGGATCACAGTCTTCTGAATGACAACTATTATCTATTTATCCTTGAGTAAATAGCCCTTAATTCCTCTTCTGGATAATGTATGACTAAGTTTAGTGGGACACCCAATTACTGCTTGGAGCACAGTCAAAATTATCTTCCTACCACCTTACTTTGTATCCTGTCCATTTCTCTGCTTCATCTAAAATGTTCTCTCCCTACATTTCAGGGCTTCTTCTAGGCAGGGATGCTGTAGGCATCAGATCTCCTCAGCATGCCAATATGTCTGTCTACTTTGGTCAGCCATTTGTGACAGGACACCAGTCATTTCTTTCATCCTGCTGCTGTTCCTTTCTTCAGCATTGCCTTTTACAAAAATACCATGCTTCCTGACCTTTCCCAAAGAAATTTTCAGCCTGCTGTGTTTGTCTGTAGTTAGCTCGAAGCACTCTGAAACAGTGGGGTCTGAGTCCCCCCTTTTTTTTTTCTTTAATCTGACCACTCAGCACAGTGAGATTTATGTACAAATTGGGATATTAATGAGACATATCTTAACTTCTTGACTGTAAAATGATCAAATTGCTCAGTGCCTTCAAAACTGTCACTCAAAACCAGTGAGCTCAGATACTACCTTTGGGTTGATCCAGACTATGAAAAAAATATAAAATAGCATTTAGGGTGAAAACTAGTCTGGATCGTTCTCTTCTTAATATAGCTGCTTGGTTTTGAAATAAAATGTGATGGCTATCGCTTAAAATGTCTCCATGCTTCTGAAGCCAGAGGTTGTGACCAGTCCTGTTACTAATGGGAATGCACTAGCAGGTTGGACATAGCACCAGAAACTGCTACGCTGTCACCTGCCCAAGTGTGTCAGGGGTAGAGGCGTGCCATCATGATATGGTGACAGCATAACCAAAAATGTGCTAGGCTGTGTATTACCTTTTTTCCCCCTTCCTCCTTTCATTCATTTTTCCCCAGAGCAGGTGTTTAACTGCTAGCACTGTTTAGAACCATACATACTGTATTTGTAGTTAAGAGATGTAATATGAGGATTTGGGGAACTTCATGTGTTTTGGAAGACAGCCATGGTATGCAAACCAACATGCTGGAGGTCTGGGAGTGCATTTGCTGTTGTAACCCACCAGCTTGAACCGGTCATTTGCTAAGAGCAAAGACTTTTGTCTGGTGTAAAATGTTCAATTTCAGTTTTCTTCAGCCACCCACTGTCACCTGTAGATTACTTATGAGGTCATTTATTGCTTTGTGTAAGTGAGGGTAGCAGAATCTGGCATTGGAAGTATCTCTCTTTATACTGCATACAAAATGAAAAAGGCAGTGAATGTGTCTGAAGAGATCTTATGTATGTGAAGGGGCTCGCTTCAGCAGCATTTGTGTTTCTTGGAAGCAGTGGACAAAGTGGGGATGTGACAGCTGCTAGTGCGGGGACTGAGGTTAAGGCTGAAGAGCCCAGTGTAGGCAATGCTATCTCACCACAAGTTTCTGGGGAAAGAACATGCCCTTAATCTGCTGGGCTGCAGGAGTCTGAACAGAAACAGATTCCTGGAAATAATTTAATAATTAAGTTACAGCACTTTTTTTTATCTTTATAGAAAAATACAATACTAGGTGAAGCTGTGGGTGTTTAGTTTTCCTGAAGATTTCTGTAGATCTTTTTTAGAGTAAGCATATTCTTAAATTTGTGTATGGAAACTGAGAATATAACTGAAGACCAGAGGTGAGAAGAGTGTAGACTTGTACATCTTTCTGAAAGAGGCTGTTCCTTCTTCTGCTGATTAAGATCTTATGTATCAATGTGACAGAAGCACTACACTCAAGTGAAAAGGTATCCTGGGTCAGAATCTAATCTTCTTCTGTGTCAGTGGATGTGTGGGGTAATCCGGATGATTTAAGTGAAAAACCCTTAGGGATCGACAGAACTGATCTCAGATGTGAGCCATGAACTGCCCACCTTCACATAACTCCTCCCTCTGACTCAGAGTTGGTTTGGAGGAGTTCTTGTTTAGATAGCACTTGTGTTTTTACACACAGACAACCTGTCAGCAGGCCAGATCGACCCTTTCAAACCAAGGGCAGTGACTTCTCATGTTCCCAGTAGTGCTCTAGGCACATGCCATGTGGTTGGACGCAAGGGATTGAACCTCTCCACAATCTATTCATAACACTGAGCATGGGACACTAATGCTCCTTCTTATACCACTCTGATGTAAGCCTTCTGGGGGTTGCATGTGCAGGAGCAGGGAAGTTTGCCCAGTCCTTGCCCTCACATCGCTGAGGGGCTGAGTAAGGAGAGCCCCATCCCTTCCCGCAGCTCAGCTGAGCTGTAACAATTCTCCTCCCCAGCAGCATGATCCATTGCCGGAAGGGTGAAGAGCGGTATCAGTGCTCTTCTTCAAGACAGGGTGCCTTTCTCAACATACTCCTTGTCTGCACCATAGACCAAGCAACATGTTTAGCTAGGCCAGATCTGACAACTAAAAGGAAAACATGATATGCTGGTGCATTTCACCTAAAAATTCCCAATGGCAAAGCAAGTGCCTTTAATAAGCAGGTAGCCCTAACCAGACATAGACCACAAGCAGTGTTGTGTGTTTATATCTGGCATTCAGGTAATATTAGATACAGATTTAAAAAAACCAACAAACCAACCCTGCAGTTAAAGCTCAGAAGCTTCCTGCCTAGAAGACAGCTGGTTTTCAGAAGTAAATTTCCAAGCTTTTGACCCATTTAGAAGCTTCAGAAGGATGTTTTTAGTACCCAATACCTGTGCACAGTATTTTTGAGCAGTTTGCTTGCTGATGAGTTGCTTGATTACGAAGTTGGGTAACTGGAGCAGCTTCTTGCAGCAAGGCTTTCAAACGATCTGTGTGTGAAGAGGGATGTCATTGTGACCCAAGCTGTGGTGGCAGTGGCAGCGACTGGAGTAATGTTGCAAGTTTTTCTGTCTTAAACCCAGATTCTGACTAACCCCTGAATGGATTCTGATATCCAATGTTGAGCTTTCCTCAGTCCCAGCTGGGTACACCAAATATCTTCTTTCTAGCCTTGAGGGCTGAGGGGGGAAGAGTATGAACTGAATGTAATTGGGGTGAGAATTTGGTCCTTAAATGGCTTCTAAACTGTGGGAAAGTAATAATGTTGCCAAGTAGAGAAAGTACTGAAAGGTCATCACACTGAACACTTCCTCCATTTCAAAGCAAAGGAAGGCCCTTTTGTTGGCAATTCATTCTCCTTTCCAAAACAGAGATGTCATGATAACCTCCCTTTTTTTGGATCTTCTCAGGTACTTGCACACTACGTGTTATGAATATATATAGGCAATTTTACTACACTATCTATAGACTTATCTTCTTTAATCCATGCAGTTACAGGCATATTGAAGCTGAGGACTGATCCCGGCATTTCTGCGGTTCTGGATTTTCCATCTGATGTGGTTTTGAAAAAAAGTACCAGTAAATTCTTGCAGAAATCTTTTGTTTCTAACCACAGCTCATGGATTTTTTCCAGGCAGAATGGTAAAACTTGTCTTGAACTTTCTCCTCATGATTTCTATTAAAGATTGGTTGATCCTTCTTGGTTTACCTTGCATTTGAGCTATGGTGTTGGAAGAAGTCCGTTCTATATACTTATAATCAAGGCCTTTCACCAAACTTACCCATGGCATGTTCCAGCATATATTAAAAATGGCCACTTCAGGCACAAACCACATGTGGCAGCTGTGGGTAGCGAACAAGATGTTAAACATCTCCTATGGAAAGAACTATGGGACAGACTGCAATCTCATTAGGTCCCTTGTATTCTCCCACTCTTATTTTGTCCATTTAAATTCCCCTGAAAAGGGAGTATCGACTTTCCAGAAGAGATGTTGACTACTTACTGAGCAACAGCTGAAAGCTATCATTTTTAAACTTACAATTTCTTTTGACAGTGGATGCTTACACTGGAAGACACATTTTTCACTAGAAAACCATTTCTATTTTGCTTTCCAGAGCAAAAGAAATGATTAAAGCTGAAGCTATTCCCAGTTTACAATTACTTCTTCAAGATGGTAATAATAATTGACCTCAGGTCAGTCTCTATATAAATTATATTTGAAATCGTGTAATTTCCAAACAAGCAAAGTCAGACTGTCCCCAGAATGTATTTTCCAAGAGAAAGTTGCATCAGGTTTGAGCAAGATATAGAACAAAATTTGCTTTGGTTCCTAAATTCTGGTGTACTAAACAGAAATCAAGCACTTGTGTCCCATATGTTACAAGTATAATGTTTTGTTAGTCATTAACAAGAAAAGTAATCTGTGGCTTTTCTAAAGTCCTTTTTTTTTTTGCAATTACACTATGGAAGAGAGCAGCTGAAATAATAATAAAACTTTATATTTGCAGGGAACTTTCATCTGGGAATATCAAAATAATTTATAAGCCTAGTTAAGTCTATCTTGATATTTTTCTAGGATACTGTTTTCCTGTGGCAATTGGTAAGCAAGCAATTTTACCCTGATTTAGCAGAAGGATGAACTGGGGCACAGAAAGGGTAAACAACCCATGCAGGGCTACTGCAGCAGGTCGCAGAGGGTTAGCCAAGATTAATGTGCACAGAGGTGGGGTTTGCATGATGGGTTTCAGTTACTTTTTGGTTTCTTGTAATAGGGGAGTTTCTCACCACCAAGAGCTTTTCCCCCATCCACGTGGAGTATCCAAGTCCTAAGGATCTACCTCCAGGTGCTGGTAACTGCTTGCCTCCCTTTTAATTTCATTCATTCACAAGGGCCACTTGCTAGGTTGCCTTCAGATGCCCAAGCCCCTCTTTTCCTCCTGTCAGAAACCTGAGCTCCGTAATAGGCACTGCCCATCCCAAGCAAGGAGCCCAGCTGGGACACTGACATGGAGCACTCAAGGGACGGACTCACAAAGAGCCGCATTTACAGGCGAGGCAGAGATGCATCTGCTGAAACCATGAAGCATCTTCTTGTTCCTAATAAGCATCCCAAGGAACCTAGAGAGCAGCAATCCTTCAGTTAGAAGTGGTGAAGGTCCATCTCATGAAGCTAAATCTCTAGCTCACAATAAAGGGTGAAATCTCCTGGCCAGTAAGAATAAGGGACCACTCTAGGGAATCTATCAGTCACTTAAGAGACACGTCTTCAAGATATAGGGAGTGGCTCTGATCTATGAGATCTCCAGGTCCCTTTCTTGAAACAAGCTAACACCTTGTTCCAAACAGATAATTTCTGTCTTTAACGAGAATATATTTTCACAGGTTATAAATCCAACAACTCTTCTTCATTAAACGAGGAATTCCCCATCTTTCATGTAGGTTGTAAAAGCACAAGGGTACTCCCTGAACTAATCCCAGGTCTCTGGGGATGGTCTGGGCTGGATGTGAAGAAGCAACAGCACTGTGTGCTCTGGAGAGAGAACTTTTCTGGCTGTGTTCATTTCTGCTGCCCAAGTGAAAACCAATTGTTAAAATGCTGACTGATACAAATCTAAAACACCAACTAATATAAATCTATAATTTTATCAACAAACTGCTCAGTCAGGTAAGGGGGCAATGAAAACAATGCTTTGTCTTCAAAAATCTGAATTTAGATCCCATACATCATTTATAAGAGATGTCAACATAGAAAATAGCTTTTCTTTAGCTGGAAGGTACCATGCTGCTGATTCAGAACTCTGAAACACCAGTATTTCACTGAAGAAAAGGCAAATCATATTCCTGCATAGCTTGTACTCAGACACAATCAGGATTTCTTTTTTTATTATTATTATTATCTTTGTCAGTGATTCTGTTCAACAACATGATGATGTGCAGATCCCGATGTCACTATTGAATTTAAAAAAAATAAAAATAGCACATACCAAGCAGATTTGAAGATCTTTCAGCAATTTTATTCATTAATGAACTCCAAATACACCCAAAGAAAACACATGTACAGAAGGCTTAAATCCAGATCTGCTGAAGGAATTCCAGTTCAGGACATTTTATTAACCTTCACATAACTCATTGTGCTTCAGCTCTGCACATATTTTGATTTGTCGCTGCTCAAAAAAATCAACAGCACATGCATCTCGGATGCCGGCTGAAATATTTTGTGAAAGTGAGTGATCAAAAGCAGGTCAAATGCCTCATTCTGTCTTGCTCAAACATGTTCAAACCCAGAATAGTTCTTAGCATTTGGGCAACTTTACTAATGCCTTTTGTCTTTGTTTCTAAGGTCTCTGTAGAAGAACATAATCTGGATGTTTTATAATTTGAAGGGCATTTTATTTAGTTACCTGTCTAGATATGTACATACACAAATTACTTGCTAGTTATGATATGCATAAAACACTGACAAACCAGTATATGGAAAAAAGTTCTTTTATAAGTTGCTACCTGTTTGAAGAGCATCATTAAGGTATGAAACCGAGATGTCAAGTTAGTAAAGGGAAAATTCTTACGAAAAATTAATAAAATTAATAAGTCTCACCCTGTGGTAGCTGAGATTTTGGTCTGATGGTTAATGTGTGCTGGCAATGTTTGTATTAAGAGTATCATTATATTTTGGCTTTTCTTCAGCAGTTCAATGACAGTGAAGGTCAGAGGTGTCATGTTTGGACTATTAACTAAATTCATTCTCTTAATGAAAATTCAGCCAATTTGCAAATAATTTTGCTGCTGTTGGTCACAATTTTACAAGCTTTTTGAGTGCAGAACCTCTTTCTGATGTGCTTGGAAATGTACCTTCAATATATACCTTTAGTGGTCTTTGATTCTGTTACTATTAACTGTTTTCCCTTGAAATCTGCTATGATTTATGGGAAAACATTAGTCTTTTGTAGAATGACATGGAACTATGATTTTGTAATCCTTCTGGGCACTATTAAAATGATTTCCCCCAATTGTTGTTTCCTTTAGAATGATTAAATGTCCTTATTATCATTGTGTCTCATATACATACCAATTTTCTGTAACAATTTGGTTGGCAATCAATGCCTTTTATGGGAATTTTTTTTTTGTTTTGTTGTAGTCTTACATCATCTTTCACACAGATGATATGTCTCAGTTATATTTTTGACCAATGTGTATTTCTGTTTATATGTATATATGCATACCTATTGGACTGATTTTTAGTTTGATGGTCATTGAACATGTGGTAAGACTAATTACTTTCATTGTTTCTTTTGACTCAATTCTTTTAAAAATTTATGGTACTTCAAAATGATTAACGTTTAGTTTCTCTTCAAGATGAAGTTTGGAACGAACTTTTTTTTTCTCTCTCTCTCTCTTTCCCTTCCCTCATCCCCCAGCCTCTCTGCCTAATATCTGAGCAATTTAACCATGTGGTTAACGTAAAATAAAGATCACCCAGGCTTTCACTATCTGTAAGATGAATGATAGTCCAAACAGAATGTAGTTGAAGAGGCTTGCTCTTCTTGTGTGTTGTTTGCAGGGGTTTTTTGTTTTAATTTTTTTTTTTTTCCTGAATGCACTGGATGATCCATATATGAGTGACTAGTGAGACTAACTATTCCCTGCAAGGTTCTGTTTTGATGATAATGTTATTTTTAGGGAATTGTTATTGATATTGGCTAGCATTACTCACAGCCTTTAATCAAAAGGAAAAAGTGATAAAGACATCTTTATGATATGCCCTATGTGATAAACATGAGAAATACGGAAAAAGATTAAAGACCTTGCATCTTGGCCTCAGAGAAAAGAGTCTTTGTCTTGTTAAAAATAAAGTTGACCGGATGTGCTCATTTAGGAATGGCAGCCCTCATTTTCTGGACAAACACATCACTGGTTAGGCTTTTAAAATCAAAACCTTAATTTTTATTTTCGGCTTTGAGTTCCCATAATGCTTGTTACACTGCTGTGTGACCAAGTTACACAAGGCACTTCAGCTTGTACCTTATTTCTGCAGGTGAATAGTCAAAACAAGCTGGCAACAAAATAAGTCCTTCAATTCCTCCACAAATCAGGGCATCAAGTGATGAAGTTTATCCCTTGTTGGCCTGTTTCTGTGCATGAAATTCTTTGTAATTGCATTGAAGTGAGGCAGGTTGAAAAAAAGTACTACAAAACCAAACAGCTGTAGGTGCAATTGTAATAGGAATTGCTCAGTCTGTACATCTATTACTCTGAAAGTGCCTAAAGATTTTTTTAAAAAAACAAGCGAATAAAAACTAAAGAAAAAAAATTATGTGAAATACCAACCAGGCCATCTGCCCCTGCAGCACTCACCCACCGGTGCTGCATATGCTTGATGCTGTTTCAGGATGAGTTTTGTCAGAAGCACCAGCATCTTGCAGGGAGGATTCTTCATTTACAAATTAAAGGTTCATGCAGTTAACCGAGCTCTTCTACTTCAGGGTCAGACACAGCTTGTGGGAGCATTTTCTCATTAGATTTTTACTGTTTAGAACAGGTTGAACATATTGGCCCGCAGGACTGCTGAGAGGTTAAATTTGAGAGTGGGATTTTAAAAGGACTATTTGCATACAGCTGTGTACTCTGGAATGAAGACTTATTTTTCATTTACTCAGGCAGCTGACTGTTTAGGATCCTACTTTAAAGTACAGAGGAGAAAAGGGAAAGCTCTAAGAACTACATCAGGACAGCAAGAAGCATCTGGACATATCCTAAAATAAGACCTTTCATTATGTACCAGGCACTTATTCCATCACTGTGTCTCCAGTGAGTTGACACTCAGTGAATTCCCATTCCCTTCTGCATTTTTGAAACAGAACCAGAACTCTAGGAGAACATATATTGTTAAGTTTAAGGGAAGTAAATCTATCTTTCAGATGTCTTTTTCCATAGGGTATAACTGTTCTTTCTTGTCTATCTGGAAACATTACTGACTTTTGCTGGAAGAGTGTAATGAAAGAGCTGTTTGGGTTTTAGAAGTTCTTAAAAAATAATTTGATTACTGTTAAGTGGAAGCACTTTTAATGTTCTCCTATCCTAGATGGGAGTTATCAGTGTTGACAGAAAACCTAAAGGGGTGGAGAAAATAATAGTCTTCCAAACTGAAAGATTATATATATAGCCAAGCATCTAGCAGCTCTGATACTAACAGTTTATCTTCAAATCAGTAGGAACAGCCACATGGCAACAGCCACTTGATGAGTGGCTGAATAGGACGAAGTCCTATTCAATTCTTTATGTCCCAGGATTGTGGAGAGGAGAGGTAGGAAGATGTTTATTATGAATCATTCAGCAGTATTTCATATCATTTCCAAATGATGATGGAGGAGCTGGTGGTGGTCTGTGATGCTATGGCTCATGCTGATTTCTGTGAATCAGCACTGGACGGGCTCCACTGGTGTACTTTAGATCCTTTCCCATCCCTCAGATTGTGTCAGAGTGCCACAGTGTTTTGACTACACTGGGCACTGCTGTGCAAAATTCATCCTTTGTTACATAGCAGGTTGCTTGGTGGGCTGTGCCCCAGGCCGCAAGTCTGTGTGATAGTTTGCAAGGAAAAAAGGCATATGTAGACCCATCACACACATATATCCAGTAACTGGCTTAACTTCATCATGTTTTATCATACCCTTGTATGGAAGTGGGGTAAGTAAAGATGAATGGTATCTTTGGTGGTCCATTAAGTACAGCAGAAAACTCCTAGGGGGAAGATGAAGATTGTCTGGCCTTTGCTGCCTAATGACCCTTTTTCTGGAGAGTGTCAAGCTGTATTCGTAGTTGTGTCTCTTTGTTTAAACATTGACTTTCAATTTATTACTTAAGGGATCCAGCCTTAAATTGGAGATGGGTCATTATACGCCCTTCTATTGTAAACTGAACTGTACACACAAACATGTCAGAAACAGCTGACGGTAAAATGCTTTCCAGTCTAGCAGCATATCACTTTATGTTGGTGTCACTTGATAAACATAAACTGTCAGTGGCCATGGCAATTAGAGAAAAGTTCATCTTTATTACCTGGAAACTTAGCAAAACAGTTGTAACTGCTTTGGTACAGCAGTAGGATGGAAAACTAATAGTCTGTTATGCCTAGTGTTGGGTACTGTGTAAGCACAAACCGGGAAGTTGGCTTCCAGTTCCCAGTGCTTGGAGCAGAGGGGCTCTGGCCATCTTGGCCACAGACCATTTTTAAACAGGCAGTAGACATCCTTCATAAACATCCAGGCAGGGCTCTTTAGAGCCTGTGCTGACCAAAGCGAAAATCTAGCTCAGTATTAAGCACGAACAAATAGACAGGGCCCTACGGAGAACAGCCATGCTGTTTCCACATCTTGGTGGGCTTCCTTAATAGCAGGGATATCAGTAGGATCTGTATCTCTTTAACTTTTGTTGACTGCAGAATATATCCACTAAATACCTAGTAGATTAAGACCACAAAAATAAGTATGATATTCTTGGTTTACAATCTAAGTAGTATTCCCCAGGTAATCTTTTGCTACTTTTCTCCATCACTTGGTGAAATGGAGTTACATGTAACTACTTGAAGGGAGTCGTGGGAATAAAAGCATCCAAACAGCAAAACGTGCTGCTGCTAAGAAGACTGGGGTAAAGGACCTAAATAAACCTCATTCGCTGTAGATAACAGACTGCATATATAACTGTGTAGGTTCAGCATTTTCTAGCAGAGTTATGAGCTTTCTGGCCGATACACAATTTCCTTTATTGAATAAGGGATTGAAATAGATGACCAAGTAAGTCATGCTGGCAGAATTTCATTCAGTGCTGGGACATTTCTTTTGTTGTGTTAACTATCCTTCAAAAGTGAGCCTCTATGCTTATCTAAGTCACTTTTCTGATGCACACATTTCCACCCCAACCATTTAAAAGTAATTTTACTCCTTGAGCATATGTGAGAGTGATACCATTCTGCAATCAGAAATGTTTGAGGGTTGAAATTTTCTTCAGCCTCCTTATATTTACTTGTTTTTTTCCTTATAACGTCATGTTTCTGCATGTAAATATGTTTGGCTACACAGGAAGACTATCCATTGCAATTTATGCTTCCTGACCTTTTCTGAAGCAAAAATAAATTGCTTTTTTGAAAGAGACCAGCTGCTCTCCTCTCCTTTCACTTCAAATAAATCTAACCTTACAGTTGTTTCTTGCGGAGACAGTAGAAGCTTCTCCTTGAGTCAGAGGACAGGAAGCAGGAAAGGGTAAAATTTTCCTATGTTTAAAAAAAAATAAAAAAATCAGATATTCCTTAAAGGATGCTGAGTTTCTCAAACCTTTTCTCTTATTGACAGAGCTGCTTTGCCTGTAATGCCCTATGCACTCAACTTCTTATTGTTTTAACTATCTGGCTCCCCCTAACCCCTGTACATGTGTTCACTCTCCCGGAGCGGCTGCTGCTGTTCCCTCTAATGCATAGCCAGAAAGGATGAGAAATTGTGCAGAGATTGGACTGAAATGATCAAGTAAGTTACTGCAAGCCCCTCATACAGCCTTTGCGTGAATTCTGGGGTGTGCTCTCCCAGCTGCATGGGTAACGGGCTGGGACTCCAGCTGCAAGTACTGTACAGCAAGAGCAGTGTAGGGTATTGCACAGGAAAGAAAGGAAATACATCCTGCCACCTGATGAGGGTTCATCACGCTGGCATGTTTATGCTCCTTGTGATCACAGTTAGGCATGTCCTGAGTACAGCATCAGTTTTCAGCCTGTGCTGCTCAGGGGGATTGCTGGAGCATGGAGGTTCACGTGGTGTCAATGTAGGCCTAGAAGTCCAGATAAGCTCTGATGTCTTCTCTTGTGCAACTGATTTCAGCTCCAGCTTTTCCTAGGGAGTGCTCAACTCTGTCTAGAAAAAAGAGTAAGCTAACTTAAAAATATAACCTTTTGCTTTTTTAGACTAAGGGTATGAGTTTGGAAGAAGACGACAAGCTCTGGTGGGCACTGGCCATGAAGTTCTCAGTCTTAACTATGTGCAGATGTCTTATCAAAGTTTGAGGGTTCAGGCTGTGTAAAGTACTTTAAAATCACCCTCTAAAATGAGTAAGTAATGAACCATCCTGCACACTGTTGGAGAAAAAAATGCCATTGGAGGAGATAAGGAAAGGTTCCTTTCTGACAATTATTTTTAATAACGTGATACAATTTAGCTGAAATTTGGGGAACAGCTGGGGGTAAGGGGAGAAACATCCCTCCCTTTTGTTAACCTTGTTCGGGAAATGTGAATCACTGAACTAAATAAAGTTTGTAAAAGATGCTTTGAAAATACTATGCTACGCCCTATAATTCAGCCAAGAATGAAGGAGGCGGGAAAAGAAAACATCAAAAGTCCCTGCTTCTTTTTATATTGCTTCCTGGCACATTTCTCTTCCCCCATCCCCCCATATTCTTTCTGGTTTTATTTTGTTGCTTTTAATTTCTTTGTTCTTTCTCTTTTTTAAAAACAATCCTTTTCATCCTGTAAAGCTGGTACCAAAACCTTAACAACAACCTTGTTGTTTACAGACAACAATGATGAGAAATGCCAAAGGAGAAGGGAGTCCTGTAGGGACTGGAGGACAACAAAGACAGTTTATAACATTTTTATTAGGACCTCATGATGTACACATGAAAAATTAAGTTCAGAACATGAACTGCTCTTCAGATGGCGCCGTTTAAATCTGGAGGATGTTAACATTCCTGCTGCATGACAAAGGTCCGCCACCCCCTGTGTTGATACTCATCCTGCTCAAAGGGGCAATAACATCCAAGGATGAACAGGGGCTGGGGCACCAAATCCTGTTTGAAGGCTACTTTCACAAGATTTATCTTGGGATTTTTTAGCATTCCTTTGCAAGGGTCAGTTTGCCCTTGAGGGCTAGGCTGCATGGCTCTAGCTCTTTGTGGGACTCCAGCTGTTTCATCATTTCCACGCATTTTGGATGTATTCTTTGGCAGAGAATATTATTAGTGGTAGAGGAGGAAAGGCAGCAGGAAAGTGCCTGCCCCTTAAGAATGGAAGCAGGGGTTTCAATGCTGTTTTAACAACCGCTCATGTAGTCAGGTGACATCATGGGGAAAGAGTGTAAACTCTTTGTATGGACAAATCCATCTGTGGGTACCCCCCGTGCTGGCCTGAGTGGAGTACTGGGAATTGGCAGTGACACAGGGTGGCTGAGTGACAGCAGGCAGTAGGAGGCCCTGGGCTTGTTCCCCCTGTGCTTGGGGCAGCCAGGTGTGAAACTCATTCCTGTGGCATCTGGCATTTGGTCTTACCTGTTTAATAGCAGATTAGCAAGGGGAGCACATGCGGTTCACTTGAACAATGTTCCTCTGGAGTAAGCCTGAATCTGCCCTACTCTCTTAACTTACTCTCTAAGTGAAGAAAGCAGCAAATGAAACTGAATGGTCTCATTTTCCTGTCATTTCTAAAAAGCCATACTGCTGGTAGGACCACTGCTGCTCTGCCCTCTCCCTGGCCTTGAGCTGCCCCGTGGGCAGCTCGGAGCATTTGGGACCTAGGGGTAAGCAGTCATCCAGGCTTTGCAGGGAGGTGGCAGCTCTCACTGCCAGAGAGACATAAAACCAGCTTGTCATCTGCTTTTCCATCTCTGCTTTGCTGCTTGACCCCTTGCCCCTCCTCATAAAAACAAACATGCACAGTCTGACTTCCAGGTACTTTTACTGGTTAAGTGCCCATGGCAGCAGACGCAGCCAGGGCAGGGCTGAGGCCTAAGGCAGGATGGGAAGGCAAGGGGATTTTCTCCCCAGGCTGCTGAGCTCTGCTGCTACTATTTAGCCTGAGGGCTGGACTAGCACGCGTGTGGCTCAGGCACTCCCTATGGAGCACTAATGACCTTTGGATCTGTAGCTTCACTGTCCCCAGATCTGGTGCTTTTCCATCTGGTTCCTGCTATTTCCTTAAATCTCTGCTGGCTATTTAATAGCAGTCAGGGAGTTTCAATGAAGCTGAGGTCACTTTGACTCATCAAATGTCTCTGCTTCTAAACTGGAACCAGCCTGAGCCGAGGGTAATGTTTCTGCTGGGTAGAGCAATGACAGTGTGTCCTCTGAGTCCTCATCAGATATTGATCATGAACCCACAGCCTGAGCTCAAGGTTTACTTTTTGTGAGGGTCTGTCTCTGCAACACATTTATTAACATGCCCCTGAGTGGACTGTCTTTTCTTTAGATGTGGGTTTTATGCCAAAATCCTTAAATATTTTGGGTTTGAGGGTTTTTTGTGCGTTTGTGTGTACTCCATTTTCATGTGTATCTGAAATTGCCTGATGTGCCCAGCCTTTAAATCACCCTGTCCCTGTGAGAAATATGCATAAGCATTCAGTAGCCCAGCATGGTCAAAAACATTTCTATGTGTCTTTAAGGTCAGTTAAAGCTGAAAACCCATGATTTCTGACAACTGCTTGGCTTGCAGATCTGTTGGTAGCACCAAGACTCTGTGGCCAGTTAAGTACTACTGAAACAACCCCCCAGCCTGGCTGTGGTTCACTTGGAGGCTCTGGCATCGTTGTGCTGTCTATGAGCACATCCTTATGCCAGGAGAGCTGCCTTGGAGACCGCTGAGCAGCAGGACAGTACTCTTGGTTTCTGGACACAAGACTTTAAGCTGCCCTTCAATGAATGCAAAGCTTGAGTGCTCTGTTGAAGAAGTCATTATGCTGCCCCCCCAACACCTTACCCTTTTTTTTTTTTCTCCTTCCTTTCGTTCTAGGAAAGAAATGGGGGAAAATTTGTGGGAGAATAGTGTTTGCTGATCTTGTGCAAAGCATGGTGACAAATGATGGCTAGAGAAGCATGACAAGGCATGTAAACTTGTGCTAATGGAAACCTATGTGCCAACGGAGTGTTTATTCAGGCCTATCATTGTCAATAGAGACCTCTTTACAAGACAGGCATTGTTTGTAGTAACAAGTGTACCATGAAGGAGAATGTAGCTTTGAATTACATGAATCCACCTCTTTGAAAGAAATTAAAAAACCAAACAAAACCATTACCCCTTCTTTACATGGAATAATGGTAGTACCTAAATACCTGACTGTCTGTCTGCATATTTTGGATTTAATCAGCCTACTTTTTATAAATCAAACTTCCTATTAATTGCATTCTTCTCATTGGTACTGTTGAATGCATGTTACTGTCCAAAGTGTACCTATCCAGTTTGTCACCTGTATCTTTTGATATCCCTGACTGAAGCAGGATCAAAAAAAGAAACAGACATTGGTGTCCCAATATTTTTTCTCTGCAGAACAAAAGGAAAAACAATTTGTTGAGCAGATTGTCACACTTATCCTTCTGGCTTTTCAGCAAAATATATCTCAGCTTAACAAACAATAGTAAAAATTCATTTTTAATAGAATTCACTGATTTGCATCTATTTAGACAAAATACATACAAATTCTTAAGCACAGCATAAACAAAGCACTAAATCTTGTGTCAAAACTGCATTGGAGAGAAATAGACAAGTAGGAGAGAAACAGCCAAGGAGTTTTGTTGATCTTTGACGGAATTTATCACATATGCCTTTTTGCTCTTTTTAAAAAATAAGAACATTCTTCAGCTGTAAAGTTGTTCCAACCTCATGGACCTATATAGATACCAGCAAACTGGATACCAGTTGATTGAGACTGAGAGATCAGTAAATCTGAAATAAGACTAGATAACTAGGGTAACAAATTTCATCCACATTAGGCAATTTAGAATAGCATTCAAGGTTTGGCTATTGGATCTCCTGAGTTGCATCATAGAGAAATGAGCATGTTGGCATACCTTGGAAATTTGGTATCAATCTCTTTCTGATTCCACTCTGGCTTTCTGAGAGAGACTCTAAATTTCATCATGCCTCACTTTCTTTTGCTTGAAAAAACCCCTCCATGCTCAACAGCACTTCCCTCAAAAGATACTGTGAAACTTAACTGCCTTTAAAATTCTTAGAGAGCTTTTTGGAGAGAAGATCCCTTTGAAGATGTGCATCTGTGCAATGAAGCAGGTATTAGTTTAAATGGTGAATAGGACCAATGCAGTGATGTTTGAGCCGGGGGAGAGGAGCGCTGCCATAAATGCTGTTCCCTGGTTCTCTGGGTCTTCTACAGAGATCGCTGCTGTGCCAGGGTGCCATAACACTCCCTGCACAGCCTGGGTGGAGCTGATTTAGGGACAGGCCCAGATGTGTTTGAGGTATGCTGGCTCAGCAGCCAGACCCCTCCCCAGTGTTACTTAATTCCCAAAGCTGCAGCAGAAGCTGCGGGGAGGTAGTGCTGCAGTCTGTTGTGTGAGATAAAGTTTTAATCTCTCCTGTTTTCCTTGGCACTTCTGCTGGCTGGGCACACAGGAAATGTGTTCGAGTCATTTATACACGTGGCATTTTTGTGCAGCCCTGGGAGGACCCTGCTTAGCAGGCTCTGCTCTCTAGTCCACCATAAACAGCAGTGAATTTCTGAGCTTCTCGAGAGCTTAACTCCCTGTTACTAGGAAAAATGTCTGCTTTTGGTCTTAAGGTCTCTGTAGCTAAGCTTTGAGGCTTGGCTGTTGAAGCAATTTAAGAGGCAAAATGTAAGAATCTGCTCCTGCAAAGAAGTGGAAATGGAAAGAAATTATACATTTGAGTAGATTTGGGACAGAATGTTCAAGGAAATTTAAGCCAGAGCAACAGCAAGCAGTGGATAGTTAAAGATTTGCTCTCAAGTGTTTCTAT
Source organism: Pipra filicauda (assembly GCF_003945595.2). Classification (NCBI taxonomy): domain Eukaryota; kingdom Metazoa; phylum Chordata; class Aves; order Passeriformes; family Pipridae; genus Pipra; species Pipra filicauda. The sequence continues at coordinate 216,390 of NW_024104535.1, forward strand.
TTTTCTTTATCGACTCAAGAAGTTAGTGAATTGCTGCATTTGGCTCAAGAACTACATGTCCAGACCTCTGCAGGCAGTGACAAACTCTTTCAGATGCTACTGACTCCAGAATCCAAACTCTACCAGCTGCATCTGTGCTTCAATACTGTGTCTGCTAGCACAGTGCTTGACAAAGTTTCCTGACCAGAGCAGGCAGTAATTGATATGTTTATATATGTTTACACTGGACAGAAACTAACATCTTGTTAGAAAAAAACATACACAAAAATGGTTATGGTAAAGAGTTTGTACTCAAAGAAAGACTGTACCTTAAGTCACCTAAACAAAACATCTTGTTTTCTTTTGCTTTCATCGGGAGTTATCTTTGAATTTTAAAAATGTAGTATCTTACTGAGATCACCTGCTTCCCATGACTCAGAGCTCTGGGTCAGCAAGCAGCATAACTGTGTCAGCATTGCTCCTTACCCAAGCTACCCAGCCTGCCCTGACACAGGGTGTGCTGTCAGGGTGCATTATCCCCCGCATGTGGCTCCAAGGGCTCTGTGTGTCCAAATGGCCCAGCAACAGAGAGACAGACAAACCTCACCTGGACATGGTGCTAAATTATGCTGTGGAGACACACCTGCAAGCACAGCCCTGACTTCCTACTCTTGCTCCACAGCACTTCTTAAGCTGCTTTGACAGTACAGAAGAAGTAGGACAGTGCAGGGCACCTTCAATAGCCAAGCGCGTTGCTACTGAATGCCTAGTTTTATTAAGGAACTTTGAAACTCCCAGGCTAAAACCAGATGTGCTTTTCTAAAGGTGCTTCTGCTGAAAGGTTAATTTTGTATTAGTTACCTTCCAGGAGAGAAATTATGTCATCAGTGTACAGCTAGTCATTTGTCTCTAGAAGGGTTAAGGCAAAGAAAACTGTGAGTCATTAGAAAGGAGTCATTCCTTTATTTGAAGCACACATGAAACAGGAATCCGGATGGTGAAGGAACAAAGCCTCATTCTTTCATGTGCATTTCCTGAACGCCTTGGTGTCTTAGATAAAGGACAAGTATCTAGTAGTGGATTAACATTATGAAAAAGTCAGGATTAAAAAAAAATAATTATTTCTCAGTGAGGGTGTGTAATTGAAGCTCCGTAGCAGTTCAAAAGCTCAGGCCAGTAAGCTCCTGGCCACCAGCTAAATCACGTATTTTATGACAAGAAGGCAGAATGCTAATCATCAGAGCAGCATATGGAGGGGGAGACTGGGAAGGCCACATGGATATTCACTGGCAACCATCTGAACTTCAGAGGCAGTACAGAGGTCTATTAATGCAGTCCCTTGTCCTGTCTGAGAGTGCTGACCTCACTTCTAATCCTGCCCCTCCAGGGTACTTCATTTCCAGCATTGCTCAACCCAGCCAGGCCTGTTTAACAATTTCTTTTCTGAGTTAGTCTCTTTGAAGAGGCCCTATTTTCTGTTCAGTGACATGAAAGAGATACTGATGTTGATTATCAAAGGCATGTGCTCCAAACCAGCAAGCGTCTAATGCCCAGGGGAGGTAATATTATCTCTGCCTTCAACATTTACATCCTCCCGCCAAGAAAGATGTGGTGGTTAACTAGCACATCTTTTTTCCTTCCTACTAATTTTACATGAGCTATTAATCAGAGGGGAAAATTAATTCTTCAGCTTGTAGGTCATGCTAGGGCAGCACTCTCATCTAGATGAAAAGGACCGTGGACCGGTGCAAAGTCATGTGTGCTGTTCCTTGCAGCCAGACAGGTTTATGTATGGTCTTCTTGCTATATTGTACCAAAGAAGTTTCACTGCAAGTCTGTCCAGTGACTGCAAACTTTAGCCCAACTGCACAGCTGGAAGGCTGGTTACCCCCACCTACTCCTGCCTCCGGGAGGCAGACTGCTCCACCTACCAGCTGCTGGAGTAAAGATCAATCATCTGCCTGCTCACCGTGAAAGGAAAAAAAAGAAATCTTTTCTGAAGGAGGAGCTCTTTGGCATTTACTTTCTGATGACGAGGGAAGGCCTGCTTACCAAGCAGTCATAATTGTCTCAGTTTTTAACCCAGAAATCCATGAAATTACACTGTGGGCAGGTGGAGCTCAGACGTAAAAAAAGGGAAGATAACTGCTATGTTAAAGAAAATTATTGCTTAGGGTTTCTTTCTATAATGTTTCCCTGCTCACCAGCTGAGGAAATTTATCTGATGCAGAGCTGCAGAGAGAGCTGTGGCTCAGTGTAGTTGCATAAAGCAGCAACTAAAACCATTGCTGAAATTCATCTCCTGAAGCCATGGTGATTGTGCATGTGCAGCAGCAGGTCCTCTCTGATGCAGTGATTCATACAGCTGACCAGCTATACTAGGCCCGCACATACATATCATGCTTTATACTGTGGATTGTGTGGTCTAGACTCAATGGCTCGAGAGGTCTCCTCCAGCTTCGTGTTAATTAAGATTACACAAAAGGTGAGAGTTTTTTCTTGAGATGGGAATTGAACCCTAAGCTCCTCACCTTCTGCTTCTCTGCATACCTTTTCCACCCCCTACTCTTTACGTACATTCTGACTTCCAAGATGACAAAAGTAAGCAATCCCGAATGGCTTAAGGAAACTATTTAGCTCAAGTTAGCTGGATTAGCACTTCTTAATCTTTTACCCATTTTAAGATCTTAGAAAGGATGTTGCATTTGCTGAAGTTGTTTATTTAAAAGATGCACACAAATCCATATTAAGTGATTTCAAGATACTGTATGCACTGAAAATGAAAACAATGGTATGTGTAAATGTGTTCACACAATTTTCAATTTTTATCTGCGATAATATTTTGGCTAGGGGGTTTTAAGTTGACAAAAATGGGTCATATAAGCAGCTAGACAGATTTATCACTATTTAAGTAGGTCAGGTACTGTCTTTTGAGCAGAATACCAAAAAGCCCAGTGAAGGGTATCTAACATCTCTTCAGTGAAATATGATAAAATATCATAAAACTATGTGAGTTTTTTATAACATTTTACAAATAAATTGTATCAGGACACTGACTAAACATTTGGAAAAGTGTTATTTTGAAAGTGTCTGAAAACAGAATGAACATGAACTCCTCCACTACCAATATATCTATTGTGAGTAGCTGTCATCAGTTTGTTGTTTTTTTTTTTCATAAAGATGCAAATGCACATGCAATTATTGCAGCAGAGCACACATGAAGGACTTCTGGGAGTAGGGGTATCTGATCTGCATGCGTTCTTGCTGTTGGTGCTGAGTCTGGGGAAGTCTTTCTGCTGCTTACTTGTAGATCTGCCCTCGTATGCAAACCTTAGATGTTCATTCCCTTTCTGTAAGAGCTGATCCCAAATATTTTTGGGGTTTTTCACAAAAATTATTTTAACCTAAGGATCAACATTTAGCTCACAGCCTTTGCTATCTTTTTGCTTTGTCCTTTATTTGGGTGCACAATATAAATAAAAACCTTCTTTGGCATTCTTACATGGTTTTTAGCTTCACATTGCTACCAGCTAATGAGTAATCACTTCACTACTGAATTTGCTAATGAGTTTCTGCTAGGAAACAGAAATAACATGTAGGAGCAAATGTTCATGATGTGCTTTCATAAAGTATTTGGATTTGGTCTTCCAGAAGAGGATTCAGCAGTGTTTTCCTCTGTCTTAATTAATCCCAGAATGAAAGAGCACCGAGATGTGTTCAGACAGTTCAGTAGTGATCGAGACTGATTTTACTCAATAGTGTGTCTGCACATATTAATACATTTTATGATGACTGTGCTTATTCAGAAAACATGTAGCCCTGGAACAAAGGACAATGGCACCAGTGTATACAAACGTGTGATGAGATCTACACTGGAACAGATCAAAAAAACAGGACTTCCCACAGGAAATAGTAAGTATGATTGTAGTTTTATCTTGATTTGGAAACCGATTGTCCTGGCTCATCACCAGCATCAGACTTCTGCTTTTTTCCTGCTTCAGCCTCTGGAAAGTCCAGCCTTGGACTAAGGCCACTGGGCAATAACCGGAGGCTACCACTGATCCAGAAAACAGGAGGAGCTGACACAATGGCAGGGCTAGAGCTAACAGACTAAATGAACCTCTGTTCCTCAGTCATGACTTGGACAGAGACATGGAAAGAGCTGGTAGATAGTCCAGTCTCATGCTGAAACCAAGGCAGGCCTCTGATGGAAAATCCACAAAGGTCTGAACTGAATACCAAATTCTGAACTGAATATCAAATTCTGGCTATAAGCTGGGTGATGTGTTTTCCCAAAAAATCTCATTTCTCACTACAAGAGTTGATCTTTGTTGTAGGATGTTCCCACAGTTCACACATTCCTTGTTCCAAGCAAAGACAAGTAACTTTACCTCATTTTAACTTCATACGTTACAATTAATATCTAGATGTTGTCTGATTCAGCTTATTCTACTTGTGTCCTCCCGTGCTTATAAACTCTGAATATTTTACTAAAAAAAAATAAATATATATGAATTTTTAAAATGCTTTAGCAATTTATCTTGCTTTGGTTATTTTAGACTAGCTGTGAACTAAGTTGTTAATAATAACATTGTCAATGGCAGAGCTATAATGACCATATTTGCAGCAACATTTTTAGCAACATATGTTTGCTCTTGTCTTTTGACAGAAAATGAAGAATTTTTCCAATAGGCAAGCTGTGCAGCTCTGAGTAGCTATATCCTCTTATCTTGCAAAATCTTCTGTATTAAGCCTGTTTTGAAAGTGAAGACTTTTAAGAGTTTCAAGGCTAGTAGCTTCATAGGAGTGGGACTCAACAACACAGCAGCATTTCCATTTCAGTGATATTCGTACCATTTTGATGGGGTCTTCTTGTGTCTTATAAGGGATTTTTTCTGAAACTGTTTCATTTTGCGTTTCCTTCAATTTGAACGCTCAGTTCTTGATCTCAGAACCACTGGAATCCATGTATCTTTGGCCACATCCCCTGGGTATAATTGGGCATAAGTTAGCCTGCTGTGAGGAGGCTTCATGATAACTACGTGAATACCTTGTAGACCATACCTAATTAAAGGCTGTAAGTAAAGTGGCATTTCTAATACCCTATGGTATCCACCACAGTTAGTCAAAATATATGGCCAAAATACCTCCACTTTTTAATACTTTGTCATACATGTCCTGGTTTTGGCTGTGATAGAGTTAATTTTCTTCTTAGTAATTGGCACAGTGCTGCCTTTTGGATTTAGTCTGAGAAAAATATTGATAACACTGTGATGTTTTAGTTGTTGCTAAGTAGTGCTTACTCTAAATCAAGGACTTTTCAGTGTCTCATGCTCTGCCAGTGAGCAGGAGCATAAGAATCCAGGCAGGAGCCTGGCCAGAACAGCTGACTGAACTAGCCAAAGGGATATTCCATACCACAGGATGTCATGCTCAGTATATAAACTGGGGGGAGTTGGCAGGGAGCCACCAATCACTGCTTGGGGATGGACTGGGTATTGGTCAGTGGGTAGTGAGCAACTGTATTGTGTACTACTTGTCTTTCTTGGGATTTATTGCTCTCTCTCTTTTTCATTACAGTTATTATTATTATTGTCATAATCATAATTACTATTATTAGTATATTTTATTTTTTTTAATTATTAAGTTGCTTTTATTTCAACCCAGAGTTTTACTTTTTTTTCCAATTCTTCTCTCCACTGGGAGTGGGTGGGTGTGTGTGAGCCAGCGGCTGCATGGTACTTAGTTCATAGCTGGGATTAAAACCACGACAAGGCAGTATATATATTTTTCCACTGATTCAATTTCCACCACTAAGTTGAGCCAGCTGGCTGAGTTAGGCCCATTTTTGATTACTTAAGTGTCATGAATCAGCTGGTTAATTATTACCATTGCCAACACTATCCATTTTGCCAGTGGGTTGAGTAGCTGTGAGCAATTACAGAGGACATTCAGGCAGAGTATGATCTTCTCTAGAGTGAAGTCATGTTTTGTGGAAGCTCTGTGTCAATTTTTTCCTTCCCCATTCCCATTGCACATAATTTTTGAGTTCAAAGGACATCCAAACTATAGGCTCTATTCATCTTTTTCACTATAGCTCTGCCAGTGACCAGCACCCTGGAAAGTGTCTTCTGGAGTTCATGGGAATGTAATGATGTTTAAAGAAGTCACAGTATTTTATCCTGATGGTGTAACTTCTCTGTGTTGTGAAATTTTGCTGTTGTTCTGCTCAGTATTACTAAACAATTCTCAATTATTTTATACTCTGAAAGGAACAGTAAATGGGTTTATTTTTTTAGTATCTTGAATTGCTACAAGAAGTATTGGGCCAGGTTCAGTCTCAGAGAACATCCATCCACCGAACTCTCATGTGCTAAGTTCACAACTAGTTAAGGACATCTGTGCTACTTAAAATGAATAGCTGTTGTGACCCTAAAATAAGGTAGGCAGTTTCCTTTACTTTATTCTCTCATGAAGTGAGAATTTTCCCCAGATTTGTTCATATGATAGCAATAATCCATCATAATATATTTCAATTACAGTGCTGCTCTCTTTTTCATGCCAAGCCTTCCAGTAGATTTTTGTCAGTTTCTTTTATAGGATTTATTCTGCCCAATATACTTAAGAAGGTGGGTTTAATGTTTCATAACAAAAGTCATTACTTTTCTGAGGCCACTTCCTTGGTTCTTATATTGCTAGAGAGAGATACACAAAAGCATTATATAATTTATTGAAAATTGGAACTGATCTGGATAGTCCTTCTCCTTCCATTACAGTACTCATCTGAGCTCAGCACTATCAGAGAAATGCTGGTGGTCTTGAACATGAACTGATATGTTTTTCCAGTTAACAACCTTTGAGTGGAGACACAGTTGGCCCAATACATCTTTTTCTGGGCAGACTTTTTGCATGAAAAGCAACAAATGGAACCTGTGGTTGAAGAGTAATGTAACCATTCTAAGTCAGTTATTTCTCACTTAGGCAAATATCTTTCAACACTTTGCTGTACAAGATGACACTTGGATGGTTTCAAACAGATCTGTTATTGTCATTCTGATTATGGCATAGCTGAGGGCTTTGATCAGCACAGTAGGCAAAAAGGCTGCTGGCAGAATGAAGGAGTCAATTTTTTAAAAAATGCTCCAAAAATAAAAAGCTGAAACCCCAAATTTAATCTTCTAAGCTCCAAGCTCCCCTCCATAACTCCCAGTTATGATCACGTCTTGAAGAAATAATGGTACATATTGAGAGAGGAACCAGGAATAAAATGATATTCCATTTGTAAATAATTTTACACCTTGTAGTCCTATTCCTACCTCCAAATCTGTAGTCAGTTGCAGAGTGGAAGGAATAAAAGGCACGGTATCACACTGCCTCCTCCTAGGTACTTGCTCATTAGAATGGGGCTCATTCCTTGCCTGCGGCACAAATGTTAATGTGCCCTCTTCTAATTTTGCCACTGTTCCACTTCAAGAGGAGTTGTGTAAGACTGGAGGGAGAGCTCCTCTGCAATCATACAATGAACATGGGAAGTGCCTATTAAACATGAAGATGTGGGTCAGTGCAGTCTGTCAGAGGATGCAGTGTGGCCCATATTCTTCTGCACTGTGGCCCCAAGCAGGGAGTGGGGGCAGGGAGTAGAAGACTACTCCCCAAGCAGGGAGTAGAAGACAACTAGCTCCTACTAAACCTTGCACATGTTAAGTGTTTTCTGGTGTACACCCGTGTGTTAAGCCAACATGAAACTCCTAGAGAAGAAAGGGATGTCATCCTGCAATTCTACCTATATCCTAAACCAGCATCTGGCCCCAGCAATGAAAACATTTGTCCACCATGAGCTACAAGAGTGGCTTTTCCTGTTAGGTCTTGAATTGAGGATAGAGCAAAGCCATACTGCTGTGGGAGCAGAGCAAAGGAGTTTCTGCTACAAGCTGCATGCTCTTACTGCAGGGCAGGCAAGATCAAGCCGTAGCCCCAGTGGAAGAAAGGCAGTGGGGCTTCTCTTGCCCAACAGCACGAAGCAGAAGAGCAGCTTCTGTGTAATCAGCTCTCCCATGAGCCGCTAGGCTATTTGACAAGTTTTTTCTCTTGGTTTTATTCTCTCTGTGACCACATCTCAATTGTCATGTGAAACAAAAATCCATGCAGTCCGTTTCCTGGGATACAGCCTACTCCTGCAATGACCCACGGTACTGCCTGCTTGCTGCTGCAGAGAGCCCTCCCTGACTCAGTGGCTTGGCAGTCATGTCAGAGCTTTGCCAGTGACCACTTACACGCTAACTATTGTCTGCAGCTGCTTCAAAAATCATCTGCTTACTTGGGGCCGAAACAACAATGCCAAGTTAAAGTAGCCCCTGCTCAGTCCCCAAATCCACATTGAGGAAATTGTGAGAGGCAACTTGGTCTCTGGAATGTGCCCATGGTGTTTGCTTGCATTTGCTAGCATGACAACAGTCCTGACAAGGCTTTGAAACACACACTTTGTGGGCGGCAAGGGAGAAGGCATTCAGACTTTTGCTGCTCCTGCACTTTTTCAGTTGAGAAAGATTTCACCACAGGGCATACAGAGCGGGAGAAAGCGCTGGTCTTTCCAGGCATTTTTACAATGCATTTATGTGATTCTTAGTGAGAAGAGGACTCTTCTTATTTGACCTGTTGTGCCCATTGCATTTCATTTGACTTTGCTGATGAGCACAAGGAGCTGCTCTTGTGAGCTGGCAAGTGTCCCTATGTTGTGGCTTGAAAATATTTACAGGTGCCTTCACCTTCCTCCCCATCACTTTTCCATCTGCCTGAGGGGACTAGGGGCAGGCAGGGAAGTGGAAGTGACTGAGGATGGGAGAAGAAATGCAGCTGAAGGAGGCAGAGCTGGAAGCTTGGCCTGGGAAAGGGGACTATGGAGCCAGAAATACGAAGGCCTAACAAAAGGGAAAAGGCAAAAAGGGAGGAGGCTTTTGAGAAAGCAAAAAGGGAGGAGGCAGAAATAAGAAGTGATCCTTCCTAAGCCTGTAGGTTCCCTGGGCCAGGAACTTTACCTGTCTCTGTGACTGCATGCTGTGCTTCTCGGGTATTCTGAGTACTGCTGGTCATGGAGACTTCTGACCATGGTGGTGGGAACCAGGCTGAGGGGTGCATCAGTAAGTGGTATCTTCTCTTTGGTAGGGGAAGGGTGATATGCAGATGTTATATATAGTCCTTTGCATTGCTTGACCTGTTGAGAGCTTTCTCAGGTAAAGGCCATTGCCTACACTTAAGGTATGGAAAGGCACAATGAGGGGGTCCTGTAGAAAGACAGCTTAATAATGATATAGGAAAGGAAAATATACATCATAAAATGAGATAATACCTGTCATGGCACACCTTAAAGATCCTGGTTTATGTTGCTAATGGCACCAGTGTCCTGAGGAGGTTTCATGACCTTTACTGATCATAGTCGTCCTCCTCAGCCACCTTCACAAATTCTTGTCTGTGCTTCTGCTCTGTATTCACCAAGCTGAAAGAATAAATGAAAAAATAGTTAATATGTAGCATGAAACGTTAAAAACAAACTTTCATAAATGGATTCCAGTCTATAATAGTCCAATAAAGAAACTGCAGCAGATTTACAAATCAAGTGATACTAGACTTGGGCAAGCCACGTGATCAAAGGTACAGCCAAGCCATAGTGAAACAAGCCAAAAAATCAGGCATCAGCCAACAAAGCTGACTAAATATGCAGAGTCTGAAAAAAAGAAAATACATAATAGATATGCGAGTCACTGTAGCTGCCAGGAAATGGTGCCAAAATATCCTTCCTGGCTTTAGTTTGCCTTGCTTAGACCTACATGCAGATGCTGAGCCGAGCCCAAACTAGGCATCAAGTACAAGCCTGGCCTATGCCTTCATCAGCTTAACAGCTCATCCTTGACAGACTGTGTGAGCTGGGTATATAATGGAGATTTGCTTGACTATAGGGAAAAAAAGCAGAAAAGTGTGATCTGATGTCCTCTCACTGTCTCTGAAATTAAGCCACATTTCAAGGTTTCATCAAGATCACATCCACTGATGTTATAACACAAATTTCTGTTTCTGATTTTTCAGCTGTGATCTGATTCCTGAGAACCAGAGCTACTGAAAGCAGCCAGGTCTGGTTTCATTTGTGGTTTCTTCTCCCCTGTACAAAATGTCATAGGTTTTGAGAGGTGTTGAATGTATGGTGAATGTTTCCAAAGGCTGAATGTACTCTAAATGTCATATTAAGGCAAAAGCATTTCAATAGTGTTTTTAATTTCTTTAATGAGATTCTTCATCAAGCTATGTAGACGGCAGTACGTTAGTTTTCTTTAAAGTATTTTGCTCAAGTACTTATGCATTAGGACACTTGTTTCTGTATAAGCAGAGAAAGGGATCCCTGTACTGAAAGGTAATAACTAGATGCCATTCTCCAAGGATTTGGGTCAAGGACTGAAGAGGTACTCAGGGCATTTTATTACTGTAGACAAAACTATTGACCAGATGCTTTACCATGAATATCGACAAGTAAAGAAATTCCATATATATACAGTAAAGCTAAAAAGCAACAGAACAATATGTTAACTTTTGATATTTACCTGTCTGTGGAGTCTCTCAGCTTCCTGCTCCTTATTCTTAGAATGCCTATTGGCAAGAGAGACTAGTGACTTAAAAATAGACAAGAAAAATAGACAGGAAAAATAAAAAAAAAAAGATCTGAATCAGCAGGAGAAAGCTCTATGGAATCTTACCATTACCAGCAGTGGCTTTTTGGACCAAGGCTTTCCTAAACTAGAAATTAGTCAGAGATACAATATTTGGCTCAGAACACACACTTAAAAATGCCTAAAAAAAAAGGGAGGGGTGTTCAGATTTGATACTGATATACAAAACAAATGTTAAAACTATTAGGATTACTTATGTGATAATTGTTTTTCTTCAGGGCAAAATAGTAATTTGAAGAAACAAGAACCATGACTGATCTTTTGGTTTGTAATTACCTTTATAGATGCACAATTGCATGTTTGGCTCTGGCAATTGAAATTGTTTTATTTGCTTTTCTTTGTGCATGTTGTCTGTAATTACCACATCTGAGCACAGAAGACTCTATGTTGTTGTTTTGTGAGACCAAAAGGATCAGGGGGCCTGTGGTTTAGTTGCTGAATAATTTCAAAGACATTTTGAATACAAGGAAATTCCTAAGGAATTGCCTGCTTTGTTGAGTTGCTTTTATTTTATTTTTTCTCTCTCTCTCCTCTGTTTTTTGGTTTGTTTTTTTTTTTTTTAGTGTTTTTAAGGGTGTGGAGTGGGAGTAGAGATGGCAAGATCATACTAGCTTATTTACTGCTCACAGAGGAGTTTAGGCATCTGTTCTAAGTATCGTGGAATGTTGCTAACAATTGTAAATAATTTTATAATTATTTTGCAATGTGTTTGAGCTGCATGACTGAAATTCATGGTTGTTTTGCTATTGTCATGAATGGATGGAAACTGAGATCTTAAACAAAAATGTGATCATAGAATCATAGAATATGTTGAGTTGGAAGGAACCCATCAGGACCACTGAGTCCAACTCCTGGCCCTGTGAAGGACACCCCATAAATCACATCATGTGCCTGAGAGCATTGTCCAAATACCTCTTGAACTCTGGCAGACTTGGTGCTGTGACCACTTCCGTGGAGAGCTCAAGTATGCTTTAGGTGAAAAACTTTTCCTGATATCCAACCTAAACTTCCCTCAACTCAGCTTCATGCCGTGATGCGGAAGTGTACTTCCCCTTTCCTAATTCTGCAGATAGATTCATTAGTACCCTCCTCTGATTTTGGAAAATGAAGAGTTGAATGGAAAGGACTGGTCAAAATATAAGCATTATGACCAAGGATGGACAATTCAGCATGTTTGTACCATATTTTCACTTCCTCTGTTCGGAAAACAGAGGATTTTGTTCTGTAATCCATTTCTGCTCAAAATACTAATAGAATGCAGTAAATATGTCCATTGGCATATTTATATAATTTGATTTTTACTCTTCTAATTGGAAAGGTCCCATTACAGCATTCTGGCATAGTAAAAAACCTGCAACCTAGACGTCATTTTCAGGGGCTCCTGTCTAATGTCTGGACTTCTGCCGCATATAGACACACACATGTACTTGTACATAAGAGAAATGCTATGGGCTACAACCTTGCCCACTTGGCAAAAGAGGACCCTCTTCTATAAAAATAAGGGTCATGTGTGCTGCTTTCAGCCAGTAGAATAAACTCCCTGGGGAACTGAGGTCCTATACTAACTTCACACCCTCTGCCTGCCTGCTTCAAGTGCAATGCTACTTCTTCAACCTTGTTTTCTCTAGTATGGATACATATCAATATACATAACCACAATTGAAATAATCTCTCTCTCCCTCTCTCTCTCTCTCAAAAAAAAAAAAAAAAAAGAGAAAAAAGAGACTCTTTGCTCATGTCTCTCTTCACTGGGGAATGGTGAGCAAAGAGTCAGTATGGGCCAAGTCTTAGTCACATGGGAAGCTTTCAGAAACTGCTCAGATGCTGTAGTGAAGTGCATTATAGGAACACGAACACAAGAGAAAGAAATATCCCCTGTTGCTCCTTGCCAACAGCAAACAAAACTTTTGGTCAGGACTCAGTCCTTTCTTTGGCAGAATCTCTCTCTTATAAATGCATTATCTATCACAAACTTTCCTTTGGCTTCATGATGGACAAATGGGATTAAATGAAGACAAGGGCACCCCCCAAGTTTTCTCTAGTGAACTGTTCCCAGAAGTGAGTTAAACTGAGTCAGACATGAGCCTCATTAACCTGGCTATCAATCATGAGCAATTCCATTGGATCAGTCATGGTTCTTGTTTCTTCAAGAAATTTGCTTCTGCAGAATAATTTGTGGTTTCTCTTATCTGTCCACCTGGACTTTACTGTGTACTTTTAGGGACACCATACCTGAAGGAAAGTGAGATGTACATCCTAGAGCTGTCATACTTCCATTTTTCCCCTACACTTTGTCTCTTCTGATATTTTCTTAATTTAGAGGACTTCCAGGAGCATCCAGAAAATTCTGAGGATACATCTGAAAGCCCTAGGACAACAGAGAGAACGATGTGATAAAGGAAGGTCTAATGGTACTCTATAATAAACTGCAGACTGCATTTATTTCTCCCTGAAGGGGCCTCTTTGGGTGGCAGGTGGGGAGCCTCAGGCAGTTGGATCTGGGTGGAGATGCTCCAGAGAATGAGCCAGGGGATGAGTGAGGCTGAGGTCCCAGTCTTCTTCACAGCCAGAGACAGGGGAAGCACCTTAAAGGAAAGCTGGCATTTTTCCCTATGTTGTACCTCAATAGTATCTGGCTCTGTGTTATCAGAGAAGTTTCAAATACCTTATCTTTTGCCTGCATACATATGTGTTTTTCCTCCTTGTCAGCCAAAGATTTCTTCATTTGAATGTGTGAATAATAATCCCCTGAGTAGATATGGATAATATAAAAGCATACTAAAATCCCCAAATATTCGAGGAAAGATCTTATCTTTTGTTACATGGAAAGATGTCTGCAATCTGGCTTCAGTAAAGGAATAACTTAAAAGGCAGAAAAATAAGCAGCAGAACATCAGCTCTCACTTCAGTGTGTAAACTTTGGAAAGGCCACCTGTCAGATCCCTGGTGGAAAGCTGCATTTTGTTTGGCATCTGGCTGATTGCCACGATGAAATGTTGAAGTGTTTGGAAACTTGTGGAACTTTCTTCAAAAGGCACACTTCCCCTCCCCCTTTCTCTAAATAATTAAATCTTAAATGTTCTGGCTTGCAGTTAAGAAAAGATAAAACACAACGGCAGGATTCTTTCAAACACACTAGTTAATAATGTGGAGACCTTTCGTGCTATTTATTTTAGCTTTCCCCACATGAATCACAAAAGAAATTGCCTCAGCGTCACCTTAACTTTTTATCCCAGGCAGTCACTGATTCTGATCTTGGTAACAGTGAAGTAAATCTGAAGTAACTATGCTGAAATATGACCTGCAGAGAGCTGTATACTTATTCCAGTGTAAAACTGGTGTATGAACACAATTGTGATATTACTAGTCTTGTCATGAACCATATCAGCTAGAAGCTACTCCAGATTTTGGGGACTCACACAAGCTACTCCTGATTTAGGCATTGTTACTGAAGACAGTATGAGACCCACAATAGTCATCTGGGTGACATCTTGTCCTGGGAAAAGGTAAGAATTTCACATGAAGTCTGTTTAATGCCAGGTATATTTTGCTCTGATCACTCATTTTGACTGTTTTCCTCAGCAATACATTGTGCATCAGGGTCCTGCTAGAAGCAAGTCGTTTCATGATTCCAGCACTTTTAGGAATGCAAAGCTCCAGATTAACACCATCTGTTGTTTGAAGATAAAAGTAAAGACACTGCTGTTAGTGGCTAGTTCTTTTTGTAATTGCTGTTCTTTTAAGTAGCAGACATTATGAAGCTACTCTTGCCCCAGTAGATACATATGGGGCTGCCAACAAAGGGATACGTGCTCTTGAGAAGTTGAACCCAAATATTGTTAGTTAGTCATGCTATAAAAAACTCCCAAAACTGGGGTTTTATTCCCTTAAGTTTCTTGATGGCTTTAGTGCTCACAGTCACTGGGGGAATGGAGGGCCCGAAATCACCCTCAGTCACGATGCGCAGACTGGCCTGCCAACATACAGACTTCTCCACAGTGTCCCACTAATGTCTTGAAGCTTCCTGGGAGCAAAGCATGAGAACTCAGTCTGCAATGTCATTGACACAATAGAGATGACACAGTAGAGCCTACAGATAAGACCACGCACTGCTGAAATAGTCCCCTCTATTTTCCAACATCTGTTATGCATACCAGATGAGAGGGTGAGTGCTATTCCTTCTGGGGATCAAAAGCTTTGTCTTGCATATGTGAACTGGAAAAGTGCAGGGACAAGTGAGGTCAGTGATCTCGTCTTGCATACTCGTTAGTAGAGCTAAAGAGGGCAATGAATTTGCTCCAGGTATAGGAGCACAGCCAGAACCAGGCACAAGGCTGTAACTGTCCAGCTGTCTCTGCACAGGTCTGGCAGTGTTTTGGCCTGAACTCAGAAAGAGCCTGTCAAAGGTTTCCATACACTGCCCAGCTACAGCTGGGAATTAGCACAGGACAAGGACCACTCCCAAAAGGCATTTTGGCTGCAACCATACTGTTTAGAGAGTAAAGCAATTTACCTTACTCTATAGCTGTGCCAGTTGGCCTCAGGGCAAAGAATGCTCCTTGAGCAGAAATGGCTCATTTCATTTACCACCATACTCAAGGTAGCTTGAGTGTCTCTGATCACCCCTTGGAAGAGACCAGCACCTAATGACTTGATACTTGTGACAGGGTCACTTTTGAGATGTATGATGTATTTCTTATTGGCTCCCATGAAGTACAATCCAGGCTTAGCCACCATTATCCCTTGACTTTGGCACTGAGTAGTTTAACAACAATATCAGTTTTATTTGAGATGCAGGCTGCTGAAGATACAGGTAACCAGATGGCAATCACCAAATGCAGCTAGCAGGAAATGGTGATGTCTTTACTGACACATGTTGAACTTCATCCAGAAATTGTGGGGTCCCATAACAACCTCTGTCACACATCTTCTGATGAAGAGAGGGAGACTCCACGACGTTCCTGGGCAGCCTGTTCCAGTGCTCTGACACGCTCTATATAAAGAAATTCTTCCTCATGTTGAGGTAGAACTTGCATTTTATTTTTTGGCCGTTGCTCCTTGTCCTGTCTCGGGGCACCACCAAAAAAAGTCTGTCATGATCCTCTTGGCACCTGCCTTTGAGGTATTTATATGTATTAATTAGATCCCGTCTCAGTCTTCTCTTCTCTAGACTAAACAGGCCCAGCTCCCTCAGTCCCTCCTCATGAGAGAGATGCTCCAGACCCCTCATCATCTTTGTGGCCCTTCACTGGACCCTCTCCAGTAGCTCCTTGTCTTTCTTGCACTGAGTAGCTCAGAACTGCACACAGTACTCCAGATGTGACCCCACTAGGGCTGAGTAGAGGGGGAGAATCACCCCCCTGACCTGCTGACCATACTCTTCCTGATGCATCCCAGGATACCATTGGCCCTCCTCCTCACAAGGGCACACTACCAGCTCAGTGTCATTCACCAAGACTCCTGGCTCCTTCTCTGCAGAACTGCTCTCTAGTAGCTCAGCCTTCAACCTGTGCTGGTACCTGGGGTTATTCATCCCCAGGTGCAGAACCCTACACTTGCCCTTGTTGAACTTAGTCAGATTTCTCTTCACCCAACTCTACAGCCTATCAAGCCCGCCGAATGGCAGCACAGCCTTCAGGTGTATCAGCCACCCCCTGCCCAGTTTCATATCATCAGCAAACTTGCTGAGGATACATTCTATCCTTTCATCCAGGACTTGGGGGTGCTGACTGATGAGGAGCTCAATGTGACCCACCAATGCGCACTTGCCACCCAGAAAGCCCACAATATTCTGGGCTGCATGAAAAGAAACATGTCCAGCAGGACAAGGTAGGTGATTCTGCCCCTCTACTCTACTCTGGTGAGACCCCATCTGGAGTACTGCATGTGGCTCTGGGGCTCCCAAGAAAAGAACATTGAGTTGTTGGAATGGGTCCAGAAGAGGGCCACAAAGTTGATCAGAGAGCTGAAACACCTCTCCTGTGAAGACAGGCTGAGAAATCCAGAATTGTTCATCCTGGAG
The DNA here is from genome assembly GCF_003945595.2 of Pipra filicauda. Lineage (NCBI taxonomy): Eukaryota > Metazoa > Chordata > Aves > Passeriformes > Pipridae > Pipra > Pipra filicauda. The sequence goes on from NW_024104535.1 coordinate 233,106, forward strand.
AAGAGAAGGGTCCTAGAAACAGCCTTCTAGTACCTAAAGAGGATTTACAAGAAAGCTGAAGAGGGATAACCTGATGCTGCCCTTTTACCCTCCCCTATGTTCCCCTCAGACCTGCAAGGGTAAGGAGGCAACCCAATCTCCCATAGCTAAATCTTCAGGTGAATTATACTGAAACCATGTTGGATGGAAAGCTGGTGGACAGCTTAAAGGAATTCTTCCCAGTTCAAGATTTTTGGGGACAAGCCCTGTAGCGTAGCCCCTGGAGAGGAAGCCTATCCCTTGGAGAAAAGAAAAAGAACAATAAAAACCCTTCTAGAAGCTGTATAAGGGTATTTTAGCACAAAGATTTTTCTTCTCCAGAGCCTCTTCCTGTGGGTTTAAGCTACAATGGAGATAGTTCAGGTCACCATAAATGTTGATACAATTGTAGGAAAACAAGAATCTAGTTTGTCCTTTCCTGTCAAGGAGTCATTTTTTTCTCTCTGAAAGTGATGACTGAGCCCTGATCCAAAGAAATCCTGAATGCTCAGCAATTCATGTTAAGGAGCAAAACAAAACCCCCAATCTCTTTTATTCTGCCATGGCATTTTGGTAACTTTTCAACATGCTGTCATTTGGTGACAACAAAGACCTCATATCTCCTTTCAAAAGCCTTCCTTTTGACCTTGTACTAATTAGAGTACATGTAAAAACAATTGCAAATTGAAATACAGAATAATATCTGTGTTAGCTATTTCTAAAAATAATGAGGAATGGCAAACAGGAATGTCAAGACAACAGTTTTGCATAAGCTGCTTGTGATTTGTAGATGTCTGTGGTTAGTCTACAAACTTGTACACATTTTTCTGACCTTTACAAGGTTATGCTTTGCTCAGATCACTAGTCATGTGTCTAAAAACTGTTATGTTGACTTTCTTTTCAAAGCAAGTATAACTCCAGGACATATTTTCAGCCCCATGGTCCAGGGATGTATACGTGCCAGGAGGTCCTACTTGAAGATATTACTTGAGATTCATACTGGAATTTTGCTGTTTGACAGCTGGAATTTTGTGTTTGACAGAATGTGCCTACCCCAGCTAAGAGGTGGTTATGTAATTCTAATATTTGGAGATTTCCTTGGGGGTCATATAATACTGTGTCCTCTTGAGGTTCAGTGAAGAGCTCTCCACACCATTTTTTAAGCACATAAGATATGTAAGCATTTAATTCCTATTTAGATCTGTGGGAACTTGATCCTCATGGATATTTTTAATCTCTCTATAGAGATTGTTACAGTGACAGCACAAGTATACGTGGGTCCCAATTGTGTCCTGAAGGATAAGAGAGAAAATTCCTTAGGGTAAAACCTGTTTCAACCATATGCATCTCTCTCCTTGTTTCTCACTACTGTGAGAAACCAGGAGATTGTAACATAATTTTTCAAGTTTTTGTTCTCACAAGGTGCCTATGGAATAGGCTAGTTGATGCTATCTAACATCTGTGCATTTTAGTGAGCAGTTGAGATATGTTTTTGACTGAGAAATGATCCTGAGTAGCCTCCACTGTAATTCAAAAAGCCTGTGGATGTGACAGGAATTTGTCTTTGCCATATGTTTCCTTCCTAAGATTTTAAGTAAGGATGGTAAGATGTCTGTTCTTAAACCAGAAAGACTACAGTGGTGAAGCAAACAATGATCCACATCAAATGAGGTACTTAGTATTTCACCAGTGGAAGTTATAGGAGCTGTGAGAGCTCAGCACTTCAAAGGATGTACCTTCACTTAGAGACAGTGCCTTATTCATGTATCCCACCCCTCTGGCCTATGTTCCTATGTGATAAAGGTATAACTTTTATACCCTTTTATACGAGAGGGACTCGGGGATGTATGAAGCCTGGAAGCAGATGATGGTCCCTGAGCCAGTTCATCAGGCCTTGCCTGCCTGGAGCCTGCTCTTCATGATCTGAGGGCCAAAATTCAGTTGTTACCACCCCAAAAATGTACCACTATGGGTGGACACCCAGGCTGTGTGGACACCCAGGCTGTATGCACAGCCCAGCTCTTATACCAAAATTTATTCAGTATTTTGACTTCAGAGAAAAAACAAGCTTCAAGGATAAAGACTGTCATGCATCGGTCTCCATTTCAGATGGTCCTAATTTATATACCCTTAGCAGATCATGCCATCAGTAGAGAAGTGAGGTGGGGAGAACTGTAGTATAAAGGTGAACAACACCCATAAAGTAGATTCAGTAACTAGACAGCCCTGGTGCCAAGAGATTGAAGTTTTAAAATAAAAAGTTTGCAAAGAAGATAGACACTAGAAAGAAACAGAGTACCTGGGCTATCTGTTTTTTCCATACCTCTTATTTTTTGTGTTTTGATTCTATGACATAATGCTGCTCTGGGCTCTTCTTTCTGTGCAGGGGTAGGGGTTGGACTTGATGATCCTTGTGGGTCCCTTCCAACTCAGCATATTTTGTGATACTGTGATATTGCCATTCTCTGGAAAATCACCAGCAAGGAAACTCCTCTTCATTTGCTCATAATCTAGACTTTCCAGACTTCATTCTTCACATTCAAAATATATGCACACAGGTATTTAAGCTGTTAGACAGTATCCAAAGGAGGGCCACGAAGATGTTGAAGGAACTAGAGGGGCAGCTGTATGAGAAAGGGCTGAGGTCACTTAATCTATTTGTTCAGTGAAGAGACTGGGGAGAGACCTCATTGCAGTCTGCAATTTCATCGTGAGGGGAAGAGAAGGGACAGACGCTGATCTCTTCTCTGTGATGACCAGTGACAGGACCTGAGGGAATGGCCTGAAGTTGTGTCAGGGGAGGTTTAGGCTGGATATTAGAAAAAGGTTCTTCACCCAGAGGGTGGTTGGTCACTGTAACAGGCTCCCCAGGGAAGGGTCACAGCACCAAGCCTGACAGAGTTCAAGAAGCGTTTGGGCAATACTCTCAGGCCCATGGTGTGACTGTTGGGGATAGTCGTGTGCAGGGCCAGGACTTGGACTCAATGATCCTTTTGGGTCCCTTTGAATTCAGTGTATTCTGTGATTCTGTTATTCTGTGATTTAAATGCCTTTTTTTTTAACTAGAAATAAACATTTTTTTTTTTCATATTATGTCTGTATTTGATCAAGAAGGAAATCCTACAACTTATTCTAATAATATGGGATCCTATTCAGTCCTGGGACACATGTCCAAGCCAGCTGTCCCAAGTGCACTCCTATAATTGAAAATAACTACTTAATTTTGCCTCACTAATATCATAAGTTCTTTGATAACCAGTGGAAAATATATCACTTCTACAGTGATATATACAAACTTCACCTTTTCCCCTTTTATTTTACAGTTCTGCTTCACAGATTCCTCATTCCAGTTTTCTTTCATCTAGACTTCTTCCATTACTCATGCTGAAACAGTAAAATGAAGGGTCCAGATAGAGCACTAGATTTTATGACTTTTTGTGTGCATATGATTGGAATGTGTGTATAAAATGATAAATTAATACATAAAGAGATCAAGTTAAACATGACACCTACTTCTTATTGAAGTACATTGCTTCTGCTATTGCTTCTCCTCTGTGTAGTAATTTCCATTTGAATATTGCTTTGCCAGGCTTGGACTGCAAAGGCTAAAGCTTGCTTGGAGAAGTTTAAATTACATCTTTCTGAACTTCAGTGTCCTTGACAACACAATTCGATTTTCTTCAACAGAGGTTTTTGTTTGTTTGTTTTTTTTAATATAGCAAGTCTTTTCTGTGAAAGGTAGCTTAACATTCACATTACAGTAACATCTGGAAGCTCAGAGCTAGAATTTAAATGCTGTCGGGCCTAATTGCACTACCTGCTGTATAAACAATAGATGTCCTTGTCCCAAACCTACAAGATGAGACAAATATAAACAGATGAGTAAGACAAAAAAATTAACAAATTGAATAGGAAATTTCCAATTCTTACGAGTCAGTGCTCAAAACTCTTTATTCATTTGGCTGTAATTCATCTGATAGCAGATTCTTAGGAGAAGAATATAAGAGCAGTGCAATTATAGAATGACCTTCCCATTGCTTTACCTCCCAAACTTCCAGTAGTAATTTGTTTAGGGGCTCCTCAAGCCACAAGTTATATCTACGTTTTTGTGTTTAGCCATGCTGTTTAGCCATGTATCAGCTGTTTTTTCATGAATCTGTCTTAATTACTTTATAAAAGTAATTTTGGGCTCCAGAGCATCCTGTGGCAATGAGTTCCACGTGTTAATTATTTGCAGAAAGCTTATTTCCTTTTGTTCACATTAAACTGCTTGTCCCATAACTTCATTAGTTGCCAATAAATTCTTACACTTAACGGTTCCCTGTTTATTTTCTCTGAACCCAGACACTTGTTTCATGAGATCTTGCTACAACTCTTTACTGTCTGCTTTAGTTTTGGCAGGCCTGAATTATTTTGTATCATTTACCAACTTCATCTCCTCACTCTTCAGTCCCTTTGCAATTCATTTAATGAACTGCATGAGTCAGTATAGCTCCCTTGTGCCTTACTAGTAACCTCTTTCTATTGAACAAGCCAAACATTTATTCTTACCCTTTATTTTGTAAAAAATTAATAATCTATGTGACCACTCTTATGACAGCTTAGTTCCTTTAAGCATCTCTGTTGAGAGATGTCAAATGCTTGCTGATAAAATGATTATATCAATTGAATTGATGTTACTTACAAGTTCAGTGACTGGATCAAAGAACTGTAATAGATTTATAAGGTAATGTTTTTCCTCTAAAACACTTTTTTCTCTTCTTCAAGTCTTTTCTAGATACAGCATATTTATCCATATATGCACTAACTCTGTTCTTTTTAAAGTTTCCATTGTATTTATCACCTTGTATTTCTCTTGTGCTTGGGCTGATTTAAGCAATATATCATGCACCAGAGTTCATTCATAGCCTTCACAGGGAGTTCCTCTGGACCACTTAGGTAAATACCACATGGTCCTGATTAACAGTTATTGTGTGGTTTACATTTTTGTCTAGGCACAAAAGTCCTTGTATCAACATTTCAGTTTGAGATAAATCTTCAGACTCTTTCTCTGTAAAGAATGGTCCTGGCATGAGAAACTCCATAAACTTCTCTGCAGCAAACAGTGAAACCTTGGCGTCAACTTTAGGTTTTACACATATATCATTTCTCATGCTCACCAATTCTCTGGCATATGTCCTGCTTTTGAATTTTGAATAAGTTTCTATTATTAGTTTTTAATACCTTTGGTAAATTGCATTCTTCACATTGGCCTTCCTTATTACTTATGTTTTTTGTCAATGTTTATGTTTTCTTCCACTTCCTTTTAAAAATTACCCCCCATTCTGAAGAATGCAATATCACATCTGCTAGCTTTTGTTTGTTTTTTAGCTGCATTGGTTTCTTTGTGTTTTGACTGAATATTTTTAACTGGCAGAAAACATTCAGTCTTCTAACATAGTGCACCTAAACTGTCTTCTTGCCCTCATTCTCCCAGGTGCTAACCTACTCTGTTAGTTACTTCACCTGATCAGCTTTGTTTTATCCTTCGCTGGCTGTTCAGAGGTTCAGTGCAAACGATCTGCATTTCATAATGTTTTTGAATTAACATGTTGTCAACCAGTTCCTGCTCACTGCTCAGGCCTAGTCCAAGACCTGCTTCACTTCTTTGGATCTTTCATTACTTTTTTCAAAGTGCTACTATTTTCATTATTTATAGTTTAGATCAGCCTTTCCTTGTGGGATGTTTACCTCATATGCAGTAGGGTGACTGAAATTTCCAGTTACTGTAGCATTTTGCCCTGATAGCTTCTCAAACCTCCAAGAGTCAGTTGGAGTTTCTAAGATCCTGAACACGTCTTTTTCTACAACCTAAGCTCTCTCCGGGTACTATTGTCTACTCCTGTCTCATGTATTTTCATGCTTCTTATATTCAGCATAACTTGAGGGAAAGAAGCTCTTTAACTGCATCTCCAAACACAGTAGCAACTTTATTCCATGGGCTCTGGCATCCTGCCTTTAACACTGTGCAATTTAGGCTCCCAGGCAAAGGAGAGGCCCTGTGCAGTATGTCAGAGGAAAGAATTCTTCCTGAAGATCTCCACATACTGCAACTTGATCAGAGCCAAATTATCATAGATTTCTACATGAATACTGGAACTGATGAATTTTTCAATGTCTTTGTGCTAAAATAGGTTTTTCGAATATATCCAAGAAACATTCCAAAGCTGATTATAGCAATCTTAAAGAAGGACGTCTTTGGATATAAGACTCTTGGCAATGAATCTTTAGGGTTAAACATAGCAATATACAAGTCTTAAATAATTGTTTCTTTTCTCATCTGAACCTTGAAACTAAGGTAAGACTTCATGTTATATTTATAAAGAGAGGGCCCATCCTTTGCTAAGATTATCAGTTGTAGATATCTCATGTCTTGAATAACTTTGTGCAAACAGTGAACAGCATTGACTCATGTACTTCATGGTACATTACAGCTGTCTGTCTCAGTGTCATAGTTAGGGATGAAGGGAGCAAATTCAAAATAAGAAAAAAAAATCTTAGGAAAGTGGGGAAAAAATATTTAAAGACTATTTCTGAAAGGTAATAGGAAGTTTCCTCACGTACGTGGATCTAAACTACTATAGATTGTAATGGGGAAAATCAAACAGAAGTATTTTATTAACTGTTAAATTGAAAGCAAATGTACCATCTTGAGGAATTATTTTTACCATCTGGTACCAGCTGTAATGTTATATTCTCCCCTCTCCCCTCTTTGCACATAGTAAGCCGTATTAGCTCTTCACTTTTTAGTCTTGTTTAATGCCAGAAAGAAGCAAATGCCAACATGGCCTATTTCCATTGATACCATTCATTCCCAATAGGTTCAGTTTTCCTTTCAGGTACACAGCAATGATTGCACATCTGTTTTCTGTGGTTGTTTTGCATGGTTCCTGGGATATAAATGCACAGATTTTGGAGTGAAAAAGGGTGTGTGCACAGTGCTAAACTGGAGAAAATAATAAAGGATAAGGATGCTAAGATAATAAAACAGACTAGTTAAGCAAGAAATGGCTTTTTAATATGTTTCAACTTATGTTCACATCCAGTAAGTTAACTTAATCCCAGGTCTAATATCCCAGACTAGAACTATTCTGAGACTCACTCTGGGTCTCATTGCTTTGGGAATTCTTCTAAAAAATGTCATGTCTTCTCTGTTACCTACAGCAGTATTTCAAGCACAGAGGTACTTCCTCTTCACATATGACAGAGTTGTGCTATTCCCAATCCTCATCTCGGAAAAAGATACTAATTTTATCCTGTGAAGAAAGTCCACTCCTTGTCTGTATTTCAATCACCATGTGTATTTCATCTTTTATGTCCATATTAAAAGTCTCACAATACTCTAAAAATAAATGGGTGGTTTAAGACAGTATTTTTCAATCAGCAGCTCTTATTACTGTGTGTGAAGCTGAGTGATAAGTTAAAGAGGACATAAAGGCACTAAATTCTGTAGCCTTCAGTATCTGTGTTAGCTTGGTTTAAAGTTGATGGCTCCAAGTGATTAGAGGTATTCTGTGACTGAGTTGCAGAACTTGAGTGCAAATATCTCTTTGCCAAGAGATCCAGTTCCCCTTGAAACCAGAGGAAACAGCCAGAATATAACACAGTGGATGATTAGGGGTCATTAGTGTGAACAGGAGCTAAGTCTTGAGGTATTGTGACTACTGAGGCCTCAGTACAAAACTGTTATATTCTGCTCCAATACTATTCCATTTCCTCTTCTGTATGTACTTAGAGGTGTATCCCGTGGAAGCAGAGACTTCCCTGACATTTTAAGCTCTAACAAATTAAGGCAGGGAAATGCTGAGAGACCTGAATTCTCTGTTGAGGACTCTGTTGTACTCCTCTTGTGATCATGATCTTTTCTTCCAGCACACTACAGAACATGCTAGAGTGCATCTAGTCTGAGACATCCCAATGCATGTATTATGTAAATTAGAAAAGAGCTATTGCAGAAAGCTGCAGAGGGGATGCATGAAGATACAGGATCACACTTTCTTATGAGAATTTTCCAGGTAGCTCAGAGAAGGAATAGGATTTATGAAGTGTGAACCCACAGAGGAGTTAATCAAAAGTATTTTAAATATTTTCAGTAACAGAGGATAGCAGAGAGCAACCCAGCACAGCAGAAGTGTCACAGACCAGATGGATAGCTAGTGCCATTCTGGTCAGGAGAAAAAATGTTGCCTTCCTGGAAGCAGGGGCAAGCAGGCAGACATTTGAGCAGGTGGCAAACTCTTGGTGAACAGACTTTATGTCTGAGAAGCTGCCTCATCTGCATGGGTTCGTTTTGTTCCTTTTATGCTTTTATTTATAAACATTTTTAAATGTATCATCTACTTTAAATGTTGGAAGTACTTTGATTTGTACTTTGTCTTGGCCTGGATTAACAGTGATTTTAAGAGAGATGAGTAACAAATAATGTCTTAAGCAGGGAACACTAGACAACAGCTGTACATGTATATTAGAAAAGCACTGGTCTGAGAAGCACAAATTGATCCAGAGACAGACCTGGTGCTCAGATAAAGGGAGAGATGGCATCAATTTTTTGGTTTGGATCTGATGTTGTAGCTTACACAAATAATTTTTACCCCTCTGTACTATTAGCAAAATGTAGGTGCCTTCAAGAAACTGTACTTGGCTTGTGCCTGCAACCATAATCTTTTCTGTGCAGTGCTACAGAAGGCTGCCAGGCACTCTCTGGCCCTACAATGAGACATACCTACAGCATCTGCCATAGGAGGTGGGTCTCTACTGCATTTTCAGGAAGGATGTACTCAGGTAAACTTACCCCATGTTGTGCCCTCTCCTGCATTTGGTGTCTGGCTCTGTACTACTTTCTGTGTAGGCAATGTGAGCTTGACATAAGCATATGAGCCAGACTCTAAATCTAGTTCAAGTATTTGTGCATAACATAGCAATGCAAAAGTATCCAGGAACTCTCATTACATTGAGCAGACAAGCTATTTTATATTTTTAGTGGAAAGAAAAGAAACAACAACCCTACAGTCTAAAAAATATTTATATAGGACATTGCAATTATTGTTCAGAATTAATGAGTTTTATCCACTCCTTTTGGCTTAAAGAACACAAAATCCCAATGAAAGGAAACAGATGTAGTTGTTTTAAGCATTTCCAAAGGAAACTGCAGTAAAGTCTGAAACATCACTGTATAAAAGCCTTGTGTGTCATGGAGATGTTCCGATATTGTTTTCATTTGCCAGCTGTGTGTAAAGAGGGAGTTATGTTTGTGGCCAATAGATCTTCCCACATCAGAGCAGTAACAACAACAAAGCAACGGAAATATTATGAAAACGCTAACTTTACCTTCAAATACACTTGATTTTCCTAAACAAGAAACGTGGGTTAGGAATCAGTTCAGAGGAAAATGGTCAGAATTTATAATGCTCTACTGAAAAAGACAATAAAAGGAAGAAAGAGCATTAAAAAACCAAACAAGTCCAAAGGGAGTGTGGCCAACAAATAAGATATCAGGACATTACCTCCTGGCTTGCCTCCTTAGCTAGTGCTTGTCAGTCTCTATCCTCCAAGAAAAATACCAGCACTTTCAATTGTCTGAAGACATAGAGCATAATAAACTAGCAAAGAATTTTTGGAACTGCAAATCAGGGGATTCAAGTCCAGCTCCTGCCTCTGCCTCTACCATTGGTGTTAAATGTTATTATCTGTGTTATGGTAACACCTAGAAATCACAGATCGAGTGTAGCAGATATTTCTGCAGCAGACCCATAAATCCAGGTCTTTGATCTGGAAAAACCTGCAGCCTGGTGATAGAAGCTTCCTGTGCTTTAGTTTTCCTATCAGTCAAATGGGGAACTTGTTTGACCAGGATGGCTGTATGACTCAACCCTGGGTTTCTGATTGATGTTCTTTTTCACCAGCTGCCCACTGTGTTGGAAAAACAGCTCTTTGAATATGGCAATCTGTAGATCATAGGTCCCATTTCTGCATTCTGCACTACACATTGCAGGGATATATTCAGACCCTACTATGTATGGAGTCCAAGCTATTGAACACTTTGGGACAAAACCCAAACCAACACATCCAAGGGACAAAACTTCCTAAAATGCTTTGAGTCACATGATTGTATGATAGGATGACACTTTAAATTAGTGACTGGCCTGTTTTCAGCTAGGATAGTGTTAATTTTCTTCCTAGTAGCTGGTACAGTGCTGTGTTTTGGATTTAGTATGAGAATAATTTTGATAACACACTGATATTCTGGTTATTGCTAAGTAGTGCTTACTCTAAATTCAGATCTTTTCAGTTTCCCATGCCCTGCCAGCGAGAAGGTGTACAAAAAGCTGGCAGGGAATGTATGGCCTGTACAGGTATCCTGAACTGGCCAAAGGAATATTCTATACCATAGAACCTCATGCTCAGTGCATAAATTGGGGACAGTTGGCTGGAGGCTGCAGATCACTGCTCGGGGATAGACTGGGTATCAGTTGTGAGCAACTGCATTGTGCATCACTTGTTTCACTTGGATTTTATTCCTCTCTCTCTTCATTTCCTTACAATGATGATAATGATGATGATATCACAATATTTCATTTTGTTTGAAACTATTCTTATCTCAGCCCATGAGATTTACCTTTTCTTTCTGATTCTCCCCACTGGGTTAAGGTAGGTTAGGGTAGGGGGTAGAGTGAGCAAGGGGCTGCATGGGACTTAGTTGCTGGTTGGGGTTAAACTATAACACTAATGTTTTCAACTGAGAACACAGTGGAAGTGACAAAATATCTTCTGTGAACTAAAAAAAAATAGTGCACGACTAATATAAAATAATGGCTAAGATCTGCAGTTAAAAAGATGATAGTTCCCTGTGAAAGTCTTTGGTTTGTATTTTCTTAATGTATTTCTCTGAGAGTGTCTTTCCTGTCTTTCCACAGTCAGTTAAAATGTTGACACTGATAGTCGCTTCAGCAGCTTAATCTCTTCCTTTGTTTATTCTGGTCACCTTTTGCCTTTCAGAGGATTATCCTTCAATTTCCAAGAACTATACTATTGCCCTGACAGCTTGCAGTTAAACCATGAGACTTTTAAAAAAAAAACCTAACCCTAAAAAACCTAAACAAAATTTTAAAAAGCTCTAGTACCCTAACGAAAGAGTATATGGGAATAAACTTCTAGTGACCCAACGGAAAGAAAATATCAGAGAACAATAAACCTTTCAGGAGAAAATATTTCAGTCAGTACATATCCTGTTCAACAAATACCATCTACGGTGTTAATAAAATACAGGAAGGCTGTCAAAGCTTACTTGCTGGACAAAAGGTCTAGAACAGGGAACTTTTGTTTTTCCACCAAGAGAAGATACAGTCCCAAGTAATGAGAGGGGTGGGTTGTTGTGTGACCATATTATATTCCACATGGACGCTACTACCTTATGTAGCCACCATAGAGGAGGTGAGAGAGAAGGAAGCTCTCTTAAATTCTTCAGTTCCAGCTCAGCACATGAATCTTTTTGCTGGGAAGTGACATAGAACAGAAAAAACTCACTGTCTTTGAGCAGTCTGTGTATGAGCACCATGCACCAAAGAGGATCAGTCAAGAAGGTATGGATACTCTTGATATTTTCATGTGGTTTCATCAAACTGTAACTGTCTGTGAGTCAAGATGCAGAAGGAAAACAAGATTGTCACCATGGAAGTGCAAAGTCCACCTGCCTGTGGAATACAGCAACCCAGGTCATAGGAACAAGGCCAACTGATTATTGGACACCCATAAGGTAAATCATGTAAACAAGAGGGTGCTTCCTATATGTAACAAGAAAGTTTTAGCACAGATGTATGATTACATAAATCCAGGTGACATGAACCTGAATAAAGCAAAAATAAACATAAATGTTACATTCACACTGCAGTGCCATGTGGAATCATTTTGTCAAGCAGGTTCCTGTTGAGCTCATGGCTCCAAAACTGATAGCTCTCTGATATGTTGGTGTTATCCTATGTACATTCTGCATTTGAACAGGATACTAGGGTAGCACTTTATGCTTTAGAAACTAAAGCTCAGAACGATCTATTGCACATACTTGACTGCTGTCAATTCAGCAGACTATGCATTTGAATATACAACAAAATACTTCCTAAACTATCCTAAAAATATAGTTCATTTTATGAATTAATATATTTCTATGTATTTGCACTGAGAGTTTGGAGGACAAAAATTAGCACTTTTGCCTGGAATGTAATCTCAACAGCAAACTGGATAGAAAAAAAAGAGAGCGGAAGCTAAGCATCCCTGTTTTCCACAGAGTCAAGAAAATGTTGGTCAGTTTATCAACAAGGGCCCCTTCCCAGCAAAATCAAATAGGAGCCACAGGGTGAGAGTCTACATAAGAGCAGTTACACAAACCCAAACCCGAAAGTGGATTTGCGGCAGCTTGTGCCATATCTGCACAACGTTGCCCATCCATCACCTATTCTGCTGTGCTGGCTGAAATTCATCAATCATCAAGGCCTCTGGTCCCATCTCCAAGGACGTACAGCTGAGAACAAGACACTGATGACTGAAGCTGCAGGTAGCAGAGGCTTGGAGTAATGAGCCTGTGCAGAAAGGCTCTTCACAGCCCTGTTTTGACAATGTGTGAGTGTGTGCTTTTGGAAGGGGTGAGCATGCCAGTATACAGCCAGAGAACAAAGGTACAGGGTAAGAGTTGCCCTACACTCAAGGCCAAATTTTTTCAAAATCCTAAAATAAACAGGGGTCATTTTGTATTCATGATCTTATTCTGCAACAAAACCAGTATTTATTCAGTCCTTTCCCTTTTCCAGCCTTCATGACTGTTAATTCCAATCCTAAACCAAGTTGCAATGCATCTTGTATTTAGTGTCTACAAAGTATTACATGTCATCTTAATACCATTCTTTTTTATTGCCTTTTACCTGTAACTTGTAATTCTGCATTTTGAACCTATACCTGCATGATTTCAACAATGTTACTGCACAGTTGTCCCCTAAAAAGACATCAGAAGACTCTCCGATACAGCCAGCTCCGCCTTTTCCATTTTATTCCTTTGTATCTTGAGCATGGAAGGCATCCATCCAGGCCCAGTTCACATGATACTATTCTGGTGATTTGCAACCTAATTAGGATGCACCATTCCAGCTTAACAGCATCAGAGAACGTGGAGTTATCAGCAGAAGCTCTGCAGAGCTGAGAACCTACATCTTGAGGAAGGCATTTAATTTTCAAGTTTGTAACTTGTTGTACACACGTTTTCTCCTTCCTCTCTCCAGTTTTAATAATTGAACAAAGTGTTTGAAGGGAATTCCAGAGGAACAAACTTTGTTCGGTTCAGACACCAGAGCTGAGTTCTTTTCCTACTGTGGACTTCCCGGAACAAATTTGGCTAACCTTGCAAACATTTCCCTCCACTCTCAGTAAAATTTAGAAAGTGAGAAGGCTATTGTGAGAATAAATCAACTAACAACTATTCCTACGAATTATGGAATCGAGACTACATAAATTCACAGAGAGCTAAAAATCTAGAGGCTGGAAAAAGGGAGTAAACTGTAAGAATAGACAGTGTCCTTCATACTGTCCCCCCAATGTACCTCATCAGCATGGATTATGAGAAAACATAATTTTGTCCCCATTAAATTCTTGGCCCCTGTTTAGCAGTAGTGTCCAAGGAGGCCATGTCCTCTTATTTTTTCTTTCCTTTTTTTTTTTTTTTAATGGAAAATGTTCCTTAGGATGGATAACCTCGAGACAAGCTATTAACCTCACACAGGTCACAAATAATCCTGCAAGCTTAAACAGATTGATCTTTACCACTTTGGTCTAAAGCCACCTAGGGACTGTTGCCTTGGTTGGTCTTCAATCAGTCTTACTTATCTAAGATAAATTTGTGAGCAGGCTCTGAGATGAATAAAAAATAAAGACCTTGGAAGGATGACTCAGAATCTACACAGAAATAAGACATTAGAAACCTGCCCTCCTATATACAGATCAATATAGCTGAATGGTTTTATTTGGTTATACAGAGAAGTACAATCTGTATATTGAAACTATGAGATATATAAGACAAACAAGAGGGGCAAAACTCTGTTCTACCTGTTCACATAGGCCCCAAAGAACAGACTCAGGTAAAGCAAGAGGAATGGGCTTTTTCTAGCATAATGATAACAGCACTCTCTTGCAGTGCTTTTCAATCAGCTTAACAAGCCTTCAAGTTTTATCTTTTTTACATTCAAATGTAACCTCCTATCAAGTTTACTTAGATAAAAAAAATGAAGGCGGATCTCATTTCCACCAGCTGAATTCCCAGTTGTTATTTACAACAAATAATTCTGACATTATTCTTCCAGATGCATGTTACAGGCCAGAGAAGAATATATATGGCAGACTGTCATAGTCTGATGCTATGTCTCATTTCTCTTTCTGCTTACTAGGCAGACTTCCTTTTCAAAGAAGGCTGCTGAAAGGATTTTTTAACAGTTAGAAAGCAATTTTCTTTGCCTGTGGCCTCTGCAAGAATTTTAGATCTTAGTGGCATAGCTCTGTGAAAAGTGTCTTTCTTGTCGCCTACATTTTCTTCTTCACTGATCTGCATTTGCCTGTCAAACACAGCATTGTAAGGACAGTCAGCTGCCATTCAAAGTAGTGCTGAATGAAGAGTCCAGCAAAGCTCCAGCAGTACAGGACAGAACACCAGCAGCCAGGCAGAGATTTGGACTTAGTGTTTTGGTAGACTAGAAGTGACAGGGGCCAAGAAGAGAAAACTGTTGTGAGGCAAGAGAGAAACACGCTTGCCTTTAGTGACATTTCTCATATAGAAGACAGGTTTAAAAGACTGTTTCCTTTTCATTTTCATGTTTCTTATCTCATTGTACTGTTCTTCTGAAAGATGGCAAAGCTGTTAATGTCCTCACAAACTTAAAGCCAAATATCTATACCTTCTAAAAGTCTCCGATATTTAACAGACTAGCGCTGGGCAAATGCCTGTAAGGAAAATAGTCCAGTGCACAATATACACACTTGTAACTAGTTCCTCACAAAAGGGCACAACAGTTGTACACAGACATAGAGCTAGGCACATCCAAGGAACACAAGATCTTGATGTTTGCTTCTAATGTGTACAGGAGGGATATTAGTGTAAGAAACCTGAATGAACGGCAATCCCAATATGGAACCTTATTATGACTTAAAGCCGTCTAGAGTGGATGACTTTCAAAGTTGTGCAATAGGTGAGAAAAATGCGAGCACGTCACTAAAACCTAGTCCTTAAAATTTTTGTGTACTTAAGCCTTGCATATGAAGATTTAAGGAGTATATAAATACCGCATTTTGGCATAAAAGTCGTTTCACATCTGGAGAGACTGGAACATGTACAACCCTTTGATTCAATCTGTTCACAGCTACAAGAGATAAACTGTATATGAAGGTTGCCTTTGAAGATAGAAAGGCTGCTAAGAGTGACCTTTTCATTATCTGTGCTAAGTATCTCTGTATCAGTATCTTTTCTGAGAAACATATCTATTGGTTATTTTGGCTAGAGTTTGGCTTTGAGCATGTATGCTGATTCCACCAGGTACAGACTCATGATAACACCCTCAAGCATTGCCAAGCATGTCACACCTATCTTACTCTCAGGACTTTGTAACAGGAAACTAGTAAATCCATAAAATCCCAGCTGTCACAGATAGAAGAGAAAGGGAGATGCTGCTCAATGTCTCTTCCAGGGGAATCAAATAAAGGTACTAAAAATCCAGGTTCAAAATACATCAAAGAAGATAATTTTTATTACAGTAGGTAGATGAGCTGTGGAACACCTCTTCGGAAGATAATCTAAAAATTGAAACCTTAAATGGGTGGGAGGGAAGAATGGATAAGCTCATGGAAGAGAAACCAACCAAGGCTTATGAAATACAAAAAGTAAATCCTGCTTAGAAAGTTTCCAAAACGAAAGCGTTTGGAAGACAGGAGAATACGGGTGGAAGTTCCATATATGATTGCCTTGCCACGTAATTTTCTAGATATTTTGGGTACTGTTGAAGAGCAGAAGACTGGAAGAGACGGTTCTATTGTCTAACAAGGTGTGACCCTTCTTAGCTTCTGATAATCCTCCTCAGCCTCGGATTCATCAAGCGTGACTGACTTCAAAGCAAGCAATCCTTTATACTATTATGTAAGAAAACTTATCAGTATTTGAGTTACAGTATAATTTTTTTCCTTGCTTGCTTTATTATAAGGCATATTAAGGGAGGTGTTTCAGCTAAAAATAAAATAGGCTCACTGTTTCTCTTTAAAATGCAACTGATTTAACAAACTGTCCTGTTAATTGCTCCAACCAAACAAAGAAAATAAGAGAATAACTGTTTTGCCACTGACTTGTAAGAAATAAGCATGAATATGGCAGAGGAAAAATTTTCAGATGGATATGTGATTTTTCAAGCTGTCAGTGAAGGCAGAGAAGCACAGTGACCTAATGGAAGGTTGCAGAACCAGTATAAATGAAGATCCTTGATCTGCTAGAGGCAGATGTCTTGGGCAGTACCGGTGGCACCTGTTTATCACCTGATCAAGCCTCTACTAGTATAGTCTTTCTTCTACTTTTCTCCTTAAGAATGTTCCTTCTCAAAAATAGTACAGGCATCTGTAATGGCTTCTGCTGCTCGCCTAGACTTTTCTCTGATAAACCTACATTACTTTCTCCACTACCTGCAAATAGCTTCTTCTCTGACTTCCATCCCTACAGGACAGCTGAACTGAGTAGAATCCAGTAGTGACAGAAAATTCATGATATAGGGTGAATATCCTTTAAAAACCTTGAGTTAAAGAGATTTTCTCCCTGTGTTACACCATAAATGTGTTACTACTTCCCTTCCTCTTCCTCTCTGGAGGAATACAGCAAGCATCAAATGATGGAATGGAAGAAGGCAATCCTTACTACAGTGTTTTCACTGTCTCTTTTTTATTTTTTTTTTTACAAGCTGAGATTAATATGTTGTGGAGAGATTAGAATGCCAAGATATTTGTGGTTCATCTAAATGGAAGCAGCGATTGGGAGATTTGCTATGTAAATGTATCTGTGGGCCAGATTTGCTTAGCAAACCCACAGCTGTACTGCAGTAATATACTCATCTTCTTTCTGTCTTTCTGGACAGTCATATGAAGAAAATATATGATCTTTTCCATTATGTGGGTACAGCAATCAATCTGGAATACTTCAACAGACCTTGCAACAAACATCTGAGTGGGAAAACCTGGTCTCAAGCCAACATTTTCCTGGTAATCCTAATGAAAGGATGTATGATCTGAATTAAGACTTAACCCAGAACCTTGATCCAAACTTTGCTGAGAATATTTTCATCCAAATTTAGGTCAGAAGTTTGCAGGTTCTGACCTGTTTACATAATGAGACAAATGCACACATTCAGCAAGCAACAACCTTTTCAGAAATTCCAATTTCAAAGCTTGGGTCAGTACTTGAACATCCTTCACTGCCTGGCTACTCTGTTTGAACATGTGTAAGTGTGCCTCCAATTATTTTTATAACACTGCTTTCTGCAAAGAAATGATAACCCACTAGTCAAGAACAGCATGTCTATAACATAAGAACCTAATCTTTCCATGCTGATTAGCTGTACTTTGTAGATCCCTAGAAGAACTGCTACATGTCCCTTTAGAAATATATTCTGTACTCTTTTATCATCGAAGGGAGAAGAAAAAAAATACCTTAAGATTACTAGTCAAAATTAACAATGTCAACTAAGTAATTTATTTCAGAATGAAAAATCGATTATGAAATTATTATCTGGGTTAAAAATTGCATTCCAGAAATCCTTTGTAATGTACTTTCCTTCCCAAAGGGTTTATAAATTAATACATCATTAGCTATGTCAGTGTAGGTTTATACTTCTTGGCAAAAGAAAAGTTCTAGAAAAGAAAAAAAGCAAAACTCCCAATTATAACAAAATCTAACTTTAACCACCAGCCTGTTGGAGGTGGTCTTAATGTGACAGATTTAAGCATTAAAGTCAACTAGACTTATAATGGAAATGTGATGGGCCTGACAACTGGTATTGCTTACTGGAGGCACTCACGTGCAATGTTGGTTTACAGCTGAACTGAGACAATTAAGTCCTAAAGGATTAATCTAAGAGTCTTGTACAATTCTTCATCCTACTGGAGTACCTTTACCTTTGATTTCTGATCTCTTAATGAACTTTTCCTTTTCATGGATTCTTCTGAAGAGTTTGATCTTGAGGTTTCTGTCAATAGGCCACCTTTATTATTCCCAACAGCTTGGACTTACACTTTTGACATCTACATTACTCTCTAGAGGTCCGCGTTGAACAACAAAGGGGATGGCGCACCCGTAAGGTAGCTGAGCTACAAGTGTCTTCAGGAACTGTTCAACAGAAAAACACTTCTACCATGGGATCTTCAGGTAGATGCTCAAATTTGAGCAGGAAAAATGCAACTTAGTGCCTTTCTTCTCCACATACAATGTTTTTCTTTCCATGGTAATAAATGTTGGAACAAAGCTCCTTAACTTACGTAGACAGTTGCGGATGAGGGGAGGGAACAAGCCCATGACACCGCCTGTGTAAAGTCCAGAGCAGCACTCTGGCCCCAGCAAAGCAGCCCCTGGCCCCAGCAAAGCAGCATTCCTTCACAGGTGGGCATCCTCAGGCAGATAAGGCTTCCCTTTCCTTATTACTGTCATTGGTAATCATCACCCACACTGTTCTCATGAGAGTTGGAGATGTTTTTCTTCTTACAGGGGCTGCCACATTAGTGTTACAGAAAGATTTTATTTATCCTCTATTTGTTTTCACAAAATGGTCCCGTGAAAGGAGTGGTGAGCAAGGGCCACCAGACAGAGGGGAGACACCCACCCTCTCTCATAGCACTGCCTGATGTGGGACACATTCACTTTGTCTGTGTTTGACACAGGGGATGCTGAGTGGCTGCACAGCCCCATTCCTTCAAATTGAGATGGAGGCCTCACCACAAGCAGTTTGCCATGAGCTGCACACTGGCACGAGCAAGCCCGGATCCTGCCCCAGGGGACTCGCAGTAACCCGGCTGTGCTGCAGCACAGCCTTGTTGTGAAAGCCTGTTTGACCAAACCCCATTATGCAACAGCGGCTTTTTGTTCCCTTTACTGCCTTTATTCTCCATTTGTTTCCATGGTAGCAATATGGAAAAATTAGGATTTGTAATGTAAAATCAACGAAAGAGACAATTTTTTTCCTGTCAGAGGCCAGTTTGTTTTGTACAGTGATATATTTGTGAGAGCTAAATCTAAACTTCTTTCACAAAGAATTAATACATCTAGCATAAATGACAAAATCAGGAATTTTATTTTATATGTTTCATAATGGTGCCTTTCAGTTGGGGTTTATATGATTTATTTTTACATTTCTATGATCCAGCATGGAGACAATGCTTTTATAAACCCATGCATATCCAAAACAAATGGTAATTTCATAGCAAAATCTTCTATTTCTTTAAACTGCATTACAAATTAACTTAAGGTTATGTAACACCAGAACACTAGGCTCCTGTCTGGCACCAACTTAAATGTTTCTTAATATGTGTTCTCATAGAGCCCTCCTGTGTTTGCTAGGTTTCATTACAACAGCCAATAAATCTGAGACAATTTATTGACCTACATCCACATGACTGAGCTCCAAAAGGGACCGCTAAGCTCCTGTCCTCTGACATTTACAGAACATGGACTGTTGAGTTGCCAAATACTGTATCAAGCTTCAAAACACGACAAGTGAGAATTTACCACTCACTCTGTTTTAGTTACACCATTTTTCAGTGGGAGGCATCGTAAGTAACGATAACTTAATTGTTGTTGTAAGTATTGCTTATGACTTTTATCATGGAATCATAGAATCATAGAATGGTTTTTGTTGGAAGGGACCTTAAATATCATCTAGTTCCACACCTCTGGCCGTGGGCAGGGGCACCTTCCACCAGACCAGGTTGCTCAGAGCCCCATCCAGTCTGGCCTTAAACACCTCCAGGGATGGGGCATCTACAACTTCTCTAGGAAACCTCTTCCAGTGCCTCACCACCCTCACAGTGAAAAAGTTCTTCCTAATATCTAATCTAAACCTAGTATCTTTTAGTTTGGATCTATTGCCCGTTGTCCCTCTCTATCTTTCTTGTAAGAAGCACATCCATCACAAGGAAGACCTAGCATGCAGAACTGTAAGGAGACACTACCTTAAGTTACCTTTCCTCCTCTGTCCGTCTATAGTCTTTATTGATTATGTATGTATGCAGGGGAAGCAGATCTGTAAGTTCAGTAATTGATCTTTGTTGAGCAGGTTTAGAGACAAAAAAATAAATTTTGCAGCTTAAAAGAAAGAATTGGTAGTTGATTCTTCAAAATAAAAATGGAGACCTATCCCCATTTCCATAGATTCATTTCCCACATTAAGAGTACACATAAATAATATGAATTTTACAAGGAGATTTTGATGCATCCAGATTAAAATTTCCCCATTAGTGTTTGTGTGAGAAGATGACATTAAAGGCAATTGCATTTAAGAGAATTCATTATGTTCACAAGCTTTTAGCATATGAGAAACAGTTTAATTATTTATCTGTGGATAGCCCAAAGACAGGCTAACCTGATATCACAAATTACTTTCACAAAATATTAAACATTTACTTTTCTTGAGAAAAAAACCCTCCAAGTTCTGTCCTACATGCACTACAGTAATAAAACATCTGTTCTGGAGGAGAAAACAAAGTCACACAAAAGAAACGGTGGATTATTTGAACTGAATTAATTTAAAATATTATGGTTTGCAGGACTAAATTAAACTAAATTAAACTAAATTTAACTAAAGCAGAAAGCTTTAGTTAAACTAATATTGAAAACTGTCTGCAGCTTAGAAAGTATTATAGCAAAGGAAATAATATGTTTGCTAAAGTTTTATCTATATTTCGAGGGAAATTCATGAATGGGCCACAACTAACTATTCTGAATGAACAAAGACTCTCCTCTAAATGTTTGTCATTAACTCACACGAGCTGCTTACAATACTGTGGTTTGTAACTACTACTGGTCTACTGAAAGAGAAATGTAAGCTCTGGTGGGAGAAGGACATGAAATGCCTACTGTCTACCTTGACTTCATTTTTGTTTCCTGGAAGGAAATTAATGGAAAGCTTAAAATGTAGACAACAGGCTACAGTTGAGACTAGTAGAATGCACTTGTGAACATCTTGTTCAACCCTTCTAAACAAATTTTCAGAGGTTCATAATGACCATTGAATCCAAACTGCACATCAAAGTGTATCTGGATGATGCAGCCCACTGAGCTCTTCTTACAGCTTTGGATAGCATACATTCACATAGATGGGCTAAAGGTTTTTGATTTCTTATTAGAGAATGGAAATTTCAGTCATTGCACTGACTTGAAGGAGATTTTCTCCTGTCCACAGACAAAAGTCTAAAGGAGATTTTTACTACCTTTATCTAGAGATCAACACCTAATGTACAGATGTAGCCTTCGTAGGGGATTAAAGAGTCTTTAGGCCACTCAATCAAATGGAATCCTGTTATCAAATTCTCCTTGAACATTTTTAAAACTATCTCAATGCTATGTTTGAGAGTAAGAATCACCAGCTTTAAAACAAACTGGAAAATTTATTTTCTTTACTTCTGATGTTTACACAGAGAACAATAGAGCTTCACTTCTCAGTCAGCCAGGGTGCCCATGGAACTGATTTCAGTACCTTAGGAGGCCTTCAGCAGCATACCCACGTGGATGCCACACAAGTTTTGATAATCAGGTCATTAAAAAAGACTTACAAAAGTGCATAGTTTAGGCTGTCGCAGACACGTACCGCAGCATGAAAATAGTGAAATGTAAATAACAATTCAGAGTTGGAGAAATGACTCCTCTACAGGGTGAAATAAGCTTTGCTATTGTTATCTAATCAATAGTATTATGAGGTAGGATGTTCAGATACATGATAAAAGCAATTAATCTCAGAAAACATTTTATGTTGAAGAATAAAACACTGGAGGAATGCAGCAGATGTTTTAGTTACTCCGTGCTGCCATGTGGAACAAAATCTAGCAACTAGGCATGCTCTGAAACTGAATTTAACTAAGGAGAACACTAGCTGTGCCTCTGTCAACATAAAAACACTAATGTGTCTCATTCATAGTTCAAGAGAGCACTGCATAGCAGCTTTTGTCCAGGATTGCATGCCTGGTTCTAGGTAGGAGGCTAGAAGATCTACACATGCTTTTCTGAAGCAGACTAAGAAAAACAATGTTAACAAAGGTTAAGCCAAAAAAAAAAAAAAAAAAAAAAAAAGGAATTTGTTATCCTTTCTCTGAAAATCTTGCTTCAGGAGTGCAAAACTATTCAGTCAAAAGAAGTGACCAAAAGCTTGGGCAGGCTTATTGATTTTATTGGATATCAGTGATTGGGCCATTGGAGAGGAAACCCCTGATCTTTGTTTCCTCAGTTCCCTGCTCATGGGTATAGAGTAGAAGCTGGCATCTGGAAGAACCATTCATTATGTAAGTTGGCAATCCTGTAGAAAAGTGAAAAAATCTAATTACGCTTTCAAAATTGACAAAAACTGTTATGTTTTCCTGCCTCTGTTCTGGGATCTGTGTCAAACGCTATTTCAGTGACAAATTGATGGATACATGCTCATGTCAAGTTATGAATGTATCTTGATTTGGGGAACAATGCTACATGTCATTCCATGACACACTGAACATCTTGTGGATAAACTGCTGCAAAGTAATGAAAGAGCCATCAAAAACCATTAACACTGGATAGATTCTGTGGGAGGAATAACTGGCTTTCTACCAGGAGAGTTGGATGTGAGAGCTTTCTGTGAAGAACAATTCAGAAAAAAGGGAGAATGAAGAAAAAGGAAAGAGGTTTCTAGAGGTTCTGAAGTTAGAAAGCTGGAGCAGAAAAGGTGTCACATCTTTAAATTACGCACGTGCTCTATCTTGAAGAAGTTACTTCATCAACAGAAAGAGAAGCTAAAGCAAAGATATGATTACACATTTATCATGTGGTACTTAAATTGACTTAAGCAATTCATGCCCGAATCATTTATTCCTGACCCGCTCTTTGTGCAGGTGGGACCACTTGGTAAACTGCTTGAGGGAACAGAGCCAGGTAAGAAGAACCTAGCCAAAACCAATAACAATTTGGGACCCAGAAGCATTCCAAAAGTGGTTTGTGGTGAGGTCCCAGTCTCAGAACAGGAAATTTTTGCTCCAAAGGTCATCTTTCTAAGCAGAAGGCATTATTCACATCTGTAGGTACTGTACATATCTTTGTGAGTCATATACGAACTATTGTATAAAATTAATTTGATTGTTGTATTGGGTCTGTCTGAGCTGGAGTTCATTTCCCCACAGTAGCCCTGTGCTTTGCATTGGTAGCTGGAAGGGAGTTGATAACACACCAGTGTTTTGGATACTGCTGAGCAGGGCAGGCACAACATCAGCACTGCAACACTCCTTCCTCAGTTGAGGGCAAGATCCTGGAAAGGGACACAAGTAGGCCAGCTGACCCAAACTGACCAAAGGGATATTCCATACCATATGACATCAGCTCAGATACAAAAGCTGAGGCAAGGAGCAGGAAGGGGGGCATTCATTGTCTCCAATGGCTGCCTGCTGAGGAACCGTCACAGTGCTGAAGCCCTGCTTCTCGGGAGTGGCCGACCATTGCTGCTGCTGGGAAGAGAGAATAAACTGTGCTATCTTTCCCTTCGCTTTGCTTCTGCGCGTGCAAGCTTCTGTTTTACTTTTTGCTCTAAATAAACTGCCTTATCCCAACCCACGAGTTGTTTTTTCCACCTTACTCTCTCCCTCATCCAGATGGGAAGGGGAATGATAGAGCAGCTGGGTGGGCACTGGGCATCCAGCCAAGGTCAAACCACCACAGTCTTTTCTTGGTTTCTCAGCAGCCAGCCACTGGAGACAATAAATAAATAAATTACTTTCGAGGATTGTCATGACTGAGGAAAATGGATTCTTGTTGGAAGCAAGAAAGGTTGGAGAGATAGTAGGTAGGGACTAAAAGGGACTTGGCAATCATGACACGTCTTCTTAGTCCCTGACAAAACCGACTTGCCTTTCCTAGGTGGACAGACCACCTTACTTAATCTTCAAAAGAAACATGCAATGTATATATGTTCAATAAATAGTGTGGAAGGCATAATCAGTGTTTCACATTGGATCACCTTACTAGACACCAGAATACCCTCCTCCTATCTCATGTCCAATGAATCTGGAAAGCCAATTAGACATTACCACCTACCCCCAGCTGGGATATTTATTATTCCTTTCTCTTTATTCTCTGACATCTACTAAAAGGCATGCTCACATCATAGTCTTCTGCTATTTAATTAAAGACAGTAGGGAGACACAAATCTAGAGAAAAACAGTCTTTATTAATTTTCCTGCCCTCAGAGCTATTAATTTCCTTTCTGCCATATCCATTAAGACAGGAACTAGTAATTTCTCACAGACAAATGAGTTATACGGATTTAATGCAAAAGACAGGAAAAGGCACCAGAGCACTGAGGTGCTGGCAGTGAGATGGAGTGATCAAAAAACACATTTTGGTTTACATTATGGGCCAAAAATTTACCAAAATTACCTGACCCAATTGTTCATTAGACCATTAGTGATGGTCCAGTCTGCCTGGGAGGAGAAATATGCAGATTCCTCTCCCTTCCTCACAGGTAATTTCTTCAGCCTGGTGCTGTATTGTAGTTATGACTCCAATTTCAGACATTAATAAATTACAAGCAGAACTTTCCATGTTCTGCTGCCAAAAAAGGGTATCAGACAGAGGTGAGAAATCCAGATCTAGGAAAACTTAAATTCACCTTCCAGATACAGTGGAGTAGCAGATAGAATTCAGCAGCTGATTTAAAATACATTTCACTGCAGTCAGTTCTGACTTTATGAACAAGAAAAGCAAATTCATAGCAAAGAAAAGTTAGAGTTAATTGGGAAACAAATTTTAGCTATGATCATACTGATAGTTTTTTACAACTAACAGCTTTCTGAAGGAAGCTCAGGCTGTTCTGATACCAGGGCTGTGGGTGGACTCAGCCGTGATGGAAGGTGCTGTCCCCAGCTGCTTGCCTCCAGTCTCTAGCCAATGGTTAGCCCCATGAAGTCTCACATAGGTGCTTTTTAACCCATTTGAGACAAAATGAGTTGTATCACCGTACGTACCTTGCTTTTCACAGCCTAATGCTATGGGTTGCGATGGTGTACATGAAGAAATATTTATGTAGGAGACAGAAATTTTCTGCAAGGTGTAGTGATGAGCCAGCTGAGGACTGGCTAGTGATGAATGACTTCTGCTGGTACAGCTATTTACAGAGTTCACTCCAACACTGTAAATGTTTTCCACATTGTACCTGGTCATTTTTCAACACCAAATTCTAATTCACAGGCAAGCATCAGATGTTGTGATATGATCCTTCCCAGATGTAAAATCTCCAAAGGTTCCATGTCTACAAAGTAAAAGCTATCCAGGAATATCCTATTTCATTCAATACTTACTTGTCCTGGAAATCTTTTGTCTGGTCATTCCAGTATAAAGTGTAATCAGACAGCGCACATGTGCACATGTTCACTAGAAAGTGAATAGATATTTACAACGCAGGGAACAGAGAAGGCCAGGAGCACTAGCACAAGCAAATACACAAACTATAAGTCATTAACTGGGTGCTTCTGAAGAACAGTCTGAGGTTATTCTGTCATTTAACGCTGCAATCCAGGATTTTATTTTCCCAGCTAACACAAGTTTATTTGAAAGGTACTGCAGCAAGTTCATAGTTATATGGCCAGATCTATCCTGGCTGCCATAGCAAGGGAAAGAAAAGACAGACGTGATGACACAGGAATCTTTCCGATCATAGCTTCCCCTACTTTATACCTGCTACCACTGAGTGCTTGCCAAAAGCAAGACTAGCTATTTTCTCCCAGTACTCTCATGACCACTCATCTGCTTTTGAAAGTAGAAAACCCCTCTACAACCTTTTTCCCTACTTTGATCTAGGACATAGAATAATAGTATTTAAGATTTAGTGGGGATTTTCCACCATCTGTAATAGATGATAGTCTCTCAAGTGCAATGCAAAAACCAAAGTCAGAAAATTAAGTGTCCATGTCATCAAGGGAATGTGGGAAAAGTAAGGGAAAGCAATTCAGACCTGTGAGTTTTATGAGTACCTAGAGTAAAACAAATCATGTAAATATTGCTTCTTTTCCCATTTGAGGTAGAAACTTGTAAAGCTCTGATTCCTGTAAACGCTATGGACTTTCAATGACTTCTATGTTCTGGTAAGAGTTTTAGAAGTTTAACCAGTTTCTCGCTTTGTCTCTTCTGTGTTGATAAATACTTCACTTATTCAGATTACTGAAAGAGGTCCAGGTTCAGAGAATAAACACCTTCCTGGGCTCAGTGATTGATCTTATGCCACTCAAGGATGTTTCTGATTAATAAAATTAAGGAATTAAGGAAGCTGGACATATGGGCAATAAGAGAGACTTCAGCATTTTCAATTCAGTTATCGAGCGTATAGTTTGTGTATCTTGCATGATTGTGTAGCCTGTGTTAGCAACCCTGGTGTGCTCAGCCACCAATCACACCTTCTGCATAAGGTTTCTGTGCTAGCCTGGCTAGAGACAGCCTCTTCTTTTCACAAACACTGAGTCAGAGGAGCATGCCTCAGCAGAATGGCCACTGAGGCTTCCTGCAGGGCAGGGCAGGGCAGGCTGTTCAGCCTTTGGCCTGTGAGTTGTGCACTTCTAACAAAAACTCGTCTCCATGTGAAAGCACTGAGAAATGCAAGCCTGCACTCATTCCTGTTTGGGGCTGTGTCCAGTTCTGGACTCCCCAGTACAAGAAAGACAAGAAGCTACTGAAGAGGGTCCAGTAAAGGGCCACAAAGATGATGAGGGGTCTGGAGCACCTCTCTTATGAGGACAGACTGAGGGAGCTGAGCCTGTTTAGTCTAGAGAAGGGAAGCCTATAGGGGATCTCATAAATACATATATATCTCAAAGGCAGATGCCAATAGGATGGTGCCAGGCTCTTTTCAGTGGCGCCCAGCAACAGGACAAGGAGCAATGGCCACAAAATAAAATGCAAGTTCTACCTCAACATGTGGAAGAATTTCTTTATATGGAGCATGTCAGAACACTGGAAGGTCATGGATTCACTCAAAACCCACCCGGAGGCGTTCCTGTGTAACCTGCTCTAGGTGACGCTGCCTTGGCAGTGGGGTTGGACCAGATGATCTCCAGAGGTCCCCTCCCACCCGAAGGATTCTGTGATTCCGTGTGGTTCTGTTCCGTGGGCCTTAGACACGACAGAGCCGGGGGCTCCGCAGGGGAGTTGCCTTCCGGCCCCCGGAGCGCGGCACAGGCCAGCACTGCACACCCACTCCCCGGCCCCGGGCTCTCACTCCCCGCCGCGGCTCAGCCGCCGGACCAGCAGCACGGCGGCCCCGCCATGCCCTGCGCAGGCGCGGTGAGCAGGCGGAGCCCGAGCCCCCGCTCCTCCTCCCGCCTCCCTGTGATCCCTGCTGCCTTCCGTAGTGGGAGCGCAGGGAGGCGGAGGAGTGCGGGCGAGTTCGGCCCGCCGCGCTGGCGAGATGGCGGCGCAGAAGATTAACGAGGCGCTGGAGCACATCGCGAAAGCGGAGAAATAGTGAGCGGGGCGGAGGGTGCGCGGTGGGGGAGGCTGGCCGGCGGCTGCCCGTCAGCGCCCGGGCTCTCCGGCCCGCACCGCTCTACTGCCCCACCGAGGCGCCGTGTCGTCTGCTGGCCTGGCAGGGAGGCTGAGGGAACACCCCGTGTGCCCGGCGGTGGGACCTCGGGAGATAGGGAAGGGGGGTGGCGGGGTCGGGGGGGGGGTCTGGCTGAGGGAGTAGGAGGGCATTGCTGCTTGGCCCCTCGTCTGCCTCCGGGCAGCCTCCCTGCAGGGGGTGGGTGCTTACAGGACGCCCTTCTGCCCCGAGCTGGGAGACGAAAGCGGCCCTAAAACTAAGAATCGGTGTCGGTGGGGCGGTGCGGCTCAGAGGCCTGGAGCCTGAGCAGTAAGGGCCTTCTAGCCTCCGTTGCTCAGACCCAAACTGGAGAGGGAGGGGAGTCACTTCTGCCCTTCTGCTGAAGTGAGTGGGAGGAAAACAGGATCACAGACACAGTTAGGTTGGCAAAGAACTCCGAGCTCATCGAGTCCAACCTAGGACCAAACACCATGTCAAACAGGCGATGGCACTGAGTGCCACGTCCAGTCTTTCCTTAAACACCTTCAGGGATAGTGACTCCACCACATTCCTGGGCAGCCCATTCTAATATCTAATCACCCTTTCTGTAAAGAATTTCTTCCTAATGTCCAACCTAAACCTCCCCTGGCACAGCTTAAGGCTACAGACAAGTGAGAGAAAAGACTTATGGAGACTGTAGTGGATAAAGGGGCTTGACTTTGCAGAGGTGATGTGTGTGTCTCCTACACCTGTGAAAAGTGTGATTGTTACTTCTTGGAGGCCTTTGAAGACCTATACTGACGTTTATCTTAGAGAGCTTAACATCTGCATATGAGTCTTTTATTGTGTATTTTAATACTGAATAGAGGCATTTTGCTTATAAATCCCAATTTCACAGACAGCAGTATGGATGTAATAGCACTGACAAAGCTGCTATAATTTTAGTAAGAAGAGTAACAGGCCCTCTGGAATCATGGATCAAAAGTTATGGTAATTTTTATATTTGTTTTAGAAGTGAGGAAGTCAGAATATTGAAATCAAAATTACCTGATTACTCACTTCATTTTACAGTGTACGTTTTTCCCTAATGTACGTATGTCTGTATGTGGCACCATTTAGTGTAAACATATAAATGATATATGAGGCTTTGTGTTGGTAAGTAAATTCTTTTATTTGTGTGTGCAATGGAGAGTCTTTGATAATTCTCAGCAGCAGAAAAAAATTCCTGTATAAGAACACTGGAAACTTCCTGATACGTGAAAAAAAAAAATATGTTGGAAATATTGTTAAGTGTTGTGGTATTAGAAATCTTGAGGCATCATGTTGCTGTAGGCTGACTTCTTACTGCTGAGGAGCTGGACTTGGGGAGACTCTCTGGGGACAGCAGAAGCATGTTAGTGCAAGGCATATAACTATGGGAGATCACTGCAGTGCTTTATGCAATTCTGACCGGTGCTGGTATTTGTTTTTACGGTAGTGATGCCACCATAGTATTGGCATATAGGTAACTGCTCCTTTCCAGAGGTAGTCTAAATAAATATGTCTGAAGTGTCTTGAAGGTAAAACATAAAATCTTTGCAAATTGTTAATGGTCCTTTCTTCTTGTGTTTTAGCCTGAAAACTGGATTCTTAAAGTGGAAACCAGATTATGACAGTGCAGCTACTGAATATGGGAAGGCAGGTATGTATGGCTGTAAATATAGCCATATGTTTTATGATTGCAGAGTATTCATTAAGCTTAATCCCTGATAATGTTTTACATATTTTTAGTACCTTACTCTGTAAGTAAAGGTAAAAGTAAAGACTAAAAGTAAAATGAAACAACAAAGTAGCACTTTAAAATAAGTTTCAGATTGTACTTAGAGATCTAGAACAGTTGTCAAAACCAATTTTTTTTTTTCAAGCTTACAACTTCTACTTTTGATGTTGCTACATGTGATAAAAATAAAACTTTCCTTCTTTCGCTTGTCCACCCCCAAATCCTGTGACTTTATCTACAAAATAACAAATGTTCAAGCTGGTTTTAAAATTTTGCTTAATCATCATCTTATAAAATGCATCTTGCAAAGACTGTCTCAGTAAGGTAGAGAGATGCTGCCAAGTTGGGGTTTTCTTTCAGGCATACTAAGGTCTCTTTCTTCCTTTTTTCCACTACAAGAGACACACTGAGTATAAAATTCGTACTAGTTGATTTCTTTTTGTTCTTAAACGTTTTCTTCTTTTTGATAGTAGTAATTTATCATAGTCTTTTGGCTCCTTACTTGAGGCACTCCTACTTACTCACTGAAGCCTGAATAAAAAAATACAAACATGGAAGAGCAACTGGAGCATTTATAAATTGAAATTTATTTTAAATCCTACTTTAATATTTTATCAGTTAAATGGAGATAGAAATACATAGTTGTGCCCTGAATTGGTTGTGCTGAGGAAGTTGTTGTACGTATGCCTTATTGGTGGCACACTTCTATTCCTACCATGCTGATTTAGTATAACCTCTAATGATTAAAATGATACACATATGCATTCCTGCAGTTCTGTCATTACAGTACAGAGTGAGTGAGTTTCAAAAACCAGCTAAACACATTGTGCACTATGTATGATACTGTGGTGGTATGGAAGTGGTGTTGACAATAAATGTTTTTAATGGCAACTAAGTGACTAACGAAGCAAGGAGAACCGTCATGGGATTTTTGGGAAGACCCTGGTAAACTGTAACCATTCATTTAAAGAGTCTGTTTGCATCTTCAGGTAGCTAAACTCTTGAGCACAAGTGGTAAAAAGAGGACAATGGCAAGCTGTAAATAAAACCTCTTATTTGCTTTCTTGCAGCTGTTGCTTTCAAGAATGCCAAGCAGTTTGACCAGGCAAGGGAAGCCTGTTTGCGGGAAGCTGAGGCACATGAAAACAATAAAGCGTATCTTTTCACTGACTGCTGTTCTTTTTTCCAAGAAGCTGACTAGTTGATACTTAGATTGCGGTAATGGGGCTTGGTAGCAGGTTGTTTAATACATTTGTGCATTTTGTCGGTCTAGCAGAATTGCTTTTTAAAAGACTGTTCCCGTGTGCTCTGAGTGGGAAATCTAAAGAACTCTTGATTAGAAAATCAGTTCCCAATCAGAAAATATGTTCCAAATAACATCTGGACTGATAAGATGTTGGCAGATGCCTGAGATGTCTAGGTACTGCTTCAGAAATTTAATTTTTTTTTTAATTGCCTACAAATGGATAGTATAAACTAAACACACCTCTGAAATTATTACAGTACTTGTACTACTATTTAATAAGCAGCCACATGTTTTAAATAAATGTGCTTTTTACAACTTTATATGCAGCCGTGCATTGTTATGCTGCATTTTTCTGTCCTTGGAATCATTTATTTTTGACAAGTTGCCTATAGTGCCTTTATGGAGTTCCTTGCTTTGAAACTAGTAGTTGTATAACATTTTGCACATTAATTTTTTTTTTGCATTATGTGGCTTTTGTCCTTGACTTTGACTGTTTAACTTCCAGTCTCTTCCATGCTGCCAAGTAAGTACAGAAGCACTAAGTAATCTGAAACAAATTTTTCAACATACAGTACAAGCATGAACTGTCATTTTGATTTCACTATAGTAAGTGTTATGGTTCAAGTAATTTTGCTGTTTCAAAATCATTTCAATGTAAGTGGGAGCTAGGAAAGTCTGAAAACCTGGAATGGCTACCTGAAGAAATTATGATTTTGGCATTCTTTGGCACTTTTTGGTAGCAAATATTTTTTCTTAGATGATCTTTTTGTAATTTTGAAATTCTATGCTATTGAGCTTATAAAGAAATTTTTAATTAAAGAGTACTTCAGAGCAAGCAGATAATGACAATAATCCGAATATTGCCCATGGATCAGATTAGAATAGATTTTTAGTGGGTAGTGTGGTTGAAGCACTTAATTTGTGGAAGATAATGTTACATGTGCTCTGTCTCATTAAATAAAACACTTGAAACTTCTTCAAAGCATTAAATATTAACAGTGAAGTGATAGCCAATGCATGATAACCTTTGCTGCATAACTACAGCTTGCTGAAATACACCATCTTTAACCAAATGGTACATTTTTTTTCTTTGCAGAGCTTATGAACAAGCTGGCATGATGCTAAAGGTATTTTCATTTACTAGTTTTTATTAAAAAGTTCTATTTTATAGGAGAAGAATATTATGCACTGGATCATTTAACAAGTATATGTAAGTTAATTGCCTGTTAAAGTAATACTTTTCTGTTGCCTCATAGTGGCCACCAACACCTTCAGTAGATTAGGAAAGCAACATTTGTATTTGGGGGGTAAAAATAGTTTTTCTTTTATAGGAGGAAGGAAGAGTGCATTGTGTCACAGGGTAACAGAAGAGTGGTGCTGCTTTTGCTCTAAACTACCACAAATTAATGACTTACGTGAAAGTTTAGTACTCAGAAGTGAATTTTATGGAGTTGGTGGTCAACTTTCACTAGCTCTACAAGTTCATAAATAGAAATTAGAATCTTAAAAAGGTGTTGCAGTTTGCTTTGATTTGTGTCATTGTTCATAAACTCAATTCCTTACAGCAGTGTCCCTTTGACTGTTGCTTTGTAGGAGATGCAGAGACTCCCTGAAGCAGTTCAGCTGATCGAGAAAGCCAGTATGATGTACCTGGAGAATGGAACACCAGATACAGCAGCTATTGCTCTGGAAAGGGCTGGGAAGTAAGTCTGAGCTATGGGGGCTAGAATGCATGCAAGGTGTGGGTATATCTTTGCTTTTCTTTTATGTCTTTATGATGCTTTCAGGTAAAAAAAAATTTTCCTTTTATTTGAAGAGAAATTTTGGATGTTTATTACAGATTAATAGAAAATGTGAGCCCAGAGAAGGCTGTGCAACTCTATCAGCAAGCAGCGTCAGTGTTTGAAGTAAGTGGGTGATTTGGTTGGTTGATTGGTTGTTTTTTTCTTTCAGCTGTAAAATCAAGAAAAAACCTAAGATTTGGTTCTAAATTTTTTCTTTCTTTTTACATCAGTGACTGAGTTATGAAGCTGAAGGCTTCTTATGTTGTTGAGAAGGAGATTATAAAAGTTAGGAGTCAGTTTGCTTTGCCTTTTTCTCAGTTTAGGACTTGACTGAACCTGAATTTTGTGTGTTGTCAAGTTTTCTGCCTCTTGTTGGGCAGCCCAGAGGGTAGGGAACATGTCTGCTGTTGAGTCCTGGAACCCAAAATAATTTGAAATCCTTGAAGTATAGAGGAGAAGCGTTTGCTTGGTGCTCTACCAATGCCATGAGCCGATGGTTTGCCTTTTTGTTACTGCCTTTGATGTACTTCTGTATTGTCAGTTGCGACGTGTTTCCAGATTAGCAAGTTTGCATTGGTGTTACTTTGCTGAGCACATCCATACAGGAGCTGGCTGTGGAACTTGGGAGCTCCGATACTCTTCATGTTTCCCTTGTGTGAACTGCTGATACAATAACTAACAGTTGTTCTAAGTTAGAGGTGACACACTTAGATAAAGATCTAGTGGTCTTAATGCTGTGCAAATGAAATAAGAACATGTGAATTCTTTTTGTTCTTCTCTAGAACGAGGAGCGTTTACGGCAGGCATTAGAAATGCTGGGGAAGGCATCAAGACTTTTAGTCAGAGGACGCAGGTATAGCTTTATCCTTTCTTATTCTTTTAATGTAATTGAATCTTAAATAGTTATTTTGATTGGTTTTTTTTTCTTGCGGTTTTTGCATTTATGTACTGTTACTTAATTCTTCATTGAGACGCACTTCAAACTAAAATTGAGTTTCTGTGGGATGTGCCATGTTCATCCAGGAACCACCTGTTTTGTATTCTGGGATAATGTGGGCTGAAAGGCTTTATTTCCTTTGTGTTTGTTGAATAGCGAGGAAGCACATGCACCAGTTTTCATTAATTATGAAACTGCTTCAGGATTTTTTTTTGTTTTTCTTCCAATACTAATATGTAGAAAGTACTTGAAAGTCTTTTATGGCTGTGGGAGACAAAACAGGGCAATTAAGTGACTAGCATGAGGAAACAAATCTGCTTGCAGCAGTCTGATTCCGGACTTCCTAAAGAAGAGCGTTCCTTGGAGTCTCAATGGGACAAATTCAATTGTAATTAGTTACGGCGGATTGAGGGGGATTGGGGGAGACCTCCAGGCCTTAGGCTGCTTGCCCCATTACCTGTGAGGTGAATGCCCTTCCCCCCACCCCTGCACGTGGCCCGGTGACCCCGCAAGGAGCACACACAGACCACCTGGGAGGGAGGGACGAAAGAGGAAGTTTATTGTGGGGTTGGGGTTTATAAGGCTTTTAGGAGGGACAAAGGGGACCAATCACAAGTTCAGGGTCACACAGAAAAAACCATCAGGTAAGGGGTCAACAGCCAATAGGAAGGGGTTAACAAGGGACCAATGAACACCTCGGGACACCTTCCCAGGACACCTTGTGTGGGAGACAATAGCTTCACAGGGGGTGTCTGGGAGAGGGAGACAGTGACACTGCAGAAAATACACAAACATGTTGAGACATGTTTAAACTACAGCAAAAACTTCTGTTTCCATAAGGTTTGAGCTGTTTTCCTCACCAGCCCATCTCTGACAGGACTTTTTCCATCCTGCATATGGCAAATTCATTGCCACAATTAGTTCTACCAAACTTGATCTTCAATTCAGCTTAGACTTGCTTCACTGAAACATTTAGGTCCTTTAAGAAATTTTCTGGATTTCTAACTCTACTTTCAGGATACTTTATCTCATTGCAGAAAAGTAATCAGAAAAGAAAAGTGACAATGTAATTTGAAAGTCTTTCTGTGAAAGCCAGTCAACATAGCTTCAGAACATATGAAAGAATTGGTTGCTCTGTTGCTTAATAGCTCATGTGCTTCTTCTAATTTCTAGAAATTGAATATGATGATTAAAAGAGTATTAAAACTCAGAAGTAGTTACTATTACTAAATATTGGTAGTTCATGGATATCGGACTTACTGGTAGCTTATAGTAACCTCAAGACATACAGAAATCTGTTAGGGTGTGGAACAAAGCATTCATCTTTTACAATGTTATGAAAAACAAGGCTTATCTGAATGAATACCAAAGATGTTCTTAGCATGTATACAAAGGAATTGCTGACTGTATATTTATCTACTCTGTTAGTAAGATCTACTGCTGATTTTTAGTTGTGTTGCTTTTTATTGCAGTAGACTTGCTACTGTATTAGTTAAACACTTTGTATTTAGCCTCAGTTTTGTTGTGCTGTATTCCTGGTGCTGATACTCCTGGTTTTTTTTGGCTTTAGATTAGATGAAGCTGCGTTGTCTCTTCAAAAGGAGAAAAGTATTTATAAGGAAATTGAAAATTACCCTACATGCTATAAGGTAAATTCTAAGAGCCAGTTTTTTTTCTGGGTAGTTAATGACAGTTGACATCTGACTGACGGTATGTACCTCTTGATCCAGGGGTACATTTCTTGCTAACAATGAGAATTCATGGTAGTGGATGTTTCCCAAATCTCTAGCTGTGCTTTTTTCACTACTATAATTTTGAAGATAAGGTGCTGATATGTACAGGAGCTGTCAACACCAAAAAACACATAAAAATAAAGATGTTATAAAAAATAACAAGGTACAAAAACTGTTACTTGGTACAACAGTTCATTAAAATGTTATAGGAGATAATCTATTTCATACTAGCAAAGGATAGGCTTTCTACTTTTTCACTATATTGTTCTGACTCTTTTGTGTCATTATCTTAGAGTGATTGGGGATTGTAATGACCTTTTTCATGCTAAATATTAGCAGTCTACTGGTTTTTTTCATATTTTACTGTTAATTTCTAAGGAATCATCAGGTTTATTTTTTTTGGTTTATTTCTTTTTGTTTAGAAAACTATTGCTCAAGTCTTAGTTCATCTTCATAGAAATGATTATGTTGCTGCAGAGAGATGTGTGAGGGAAAGCTATAGGTAAGTCTGCTTCATCTCCTATAGTTTTAAAGCGAATGTTTCACTAATGTGGATCTTTTTGCTTGACAGTGTTGCCATTGTTCTTTCATAAATTTTCAACCCACACTTCTGTTGACTTACAGTACAGTAATAACATTCCCTGGTACGTGGCTATCAGAATTTTTTTTCACACGTAACAGATTTAGCTGTAATTACTACAGTGATTCTTCTCAATGAACCTAAAATAAAAGTCATAAAGAACTAGTTATGTGCCACAGGGGAAATGAGATGGAAATGAGAAGTTCTTCCTGTGTTTTCCCTTGTTAAAAGCTGAGCAGAATACCGCTATGGCTAGGATTCTTGTCTTACTGCTATCCTTTTGGTTGTGTCTTATCATGTGGAACAGAGATGGATAAGGTATTGTAAACAAATGTTTAGGATTAAAAGTGGGTATTTCCACATGTTGCTAACTGAATTTTAATTTTTTCAAAATGTTTTTGCCATGTGTGGAGGCCCTTGAAAAGTTTTAATTCTAACTTGCCATTATGATATTTTATTGCAGTTTGAGAAGGGAAATATGGAATACAGTATCAAAGCGCACAGTGGCAGCATCCCAGTATAATCAATTAAACTATCTAGTATGACGATTAGACTGAGGGAAAGATTAATCTAAATGTTTTAGTTAAAGAAAAGTTTGCAGCATGTGAGTTACTACTTTTCTGGCTGTGTTAATCTAGGAGATCTTGCCCTCATCATACTTTGGAGGAAGAAAAGCAAGATTTCTACTTTCTGGAACTTTTGAGTAGCTGGTTGAACTGAAAGATAATGTAGGAAGCAGAAAGTAGTCTAATTGAATATGCTGAATTGAAGAAGGCATTTTTTACACATATAGGAGAAAATTCTGGTGTCAGAATATGGATTAGTGTTTAACCCTGGTTCCAGAAGCTTCCCCAGCAACTTTCATTTCAACTCTCATTCGGACTTCAGTAGCAAAATCTTGAAACAACATGTTTTTACTTAAACTGTGTTTTTAGTGAAATGACTTGAACATATATATATGTTAAATTGCACTTTATTTTTAGAAATAATTTTTCAGGATCAGTCATTTTTCAAATCTCCATTTTTCAAATCCCTAATTTGTATTTTATGTGTAGAAATGAATGACAGATTTTTTCTGTATGTGAAGTGGAGAAAGAGATTATTGACTAGTCAGGAAAAGGTTTAAAAATTCTAATATACTTGTTTTGTCTTGACTGTGGTTGTGGTCTTATTCTGAGAATGCAAACTAATATTGCTGAAAGTTTAATTTTTATGGATATGATTCCTCTACCTGGAAAAGTCAAAGTGGTTATAGGCAGTTTTGTGGAATAACCAGTCTGTCAGATTCTTGAAAGCTGCTTGCACTTCTGCTGTTAAATCAGCAGCATTTAAAGATAGAATAGTTGAGTGTCAAGTAGATTGCTGAAATGTCTTAAACTCTTAATTTCCTTCAGTATACCAGGATTCAATGGAAGTGAAGATTGTGCAGCACTAGAGCAACTTTTAGAAGGGTATGATCAGCAAGATCAGGATCAAGTGTCTGAAGTCTGTAATTCTCCACTCTTCAAATACATGGATAATGATGTAAGTAGGCAATTCCTCCTTTTTTTTTAATAATCCTTTTGCATGTTGAGGTTAAGAGATATGGTTTTTTCCTAGTAGAGGAAAATAAGAAGAGCACCATCCATGTATTTATTTTGACTTGCTGTCATGCTACCCCATACCTGTAAACTTCATATATTCTTTACCTGTCAGTGATGGTGCTTTCAGATTGTGTGAAGGCTTAGGTGAAAGAGCAGCTTGTTATGCATTTGATGAGTTTGTTTAATGAGTTAACCAAAATTCAGTCCCCTTCTAATTCCTTCTTTAAGGGCCAGAACAGTTTGCTACTTCTGCTTTTCCTCAGAAATATAACAGCATAAACATTACAGAGTATGATGCCTACAGGATGGCATTGTTGGATGCTTTTATCCATCACTTATTCCTTAGCAAGGTACTAATTTTGAAAGATTTTTAATGTTGAGTGAGCAGTTGTGACCATTTCCTCAGCTATTTTTTTATTTAATTGAACTTGTAAATTTAGGAATTATAAGGAGGTATAAGGATAGGAAAGGTGTGAAGTAAAGGAAACATCCGTCCGTGCCAAACCTTGTAACAGTATTAGCTAATTTTAGTTTATTACTCTGTTGAATAGTAAAAGTTGAGGTATTAGTCTTGCTGAAAAACACAATAAAACTTTTTACATTATCTGTTACTAGGTAATGTATGCAGAGCTGCATAGGGGAATTTGTATTTTTATGTAAAGCTTGAAACAGAGAAACTATAGGATGTGGCCAAATTATTCTATAATAAGCAGTATTTATACAGACCTCGCATCCCGTTCTCAGTGTTTGAGACGGAAGAAAATGAACCAATGTTATGCTTATTCTAAGCTGGAAAAATATACTCTGAGAGCAGCATCACTCTGCTGTACTGAATGTTGCCCGCTTCTTTATTGTGAGCATCAGTCAATTCTGTAACAGTACAGAAATTAAACTTGCTTTGTTATTGTCAGTATGCCAAGCTTGGTCTTACCTTGGTGGTCCCAGGAGGTGGAATCAAGAAGAAATCGCCAAATGCTGCACAAGACAAAGCCAGAGGACCAGCTGCAGTGGGCTCTCATGCTGATGAGGAAGAGGATGAATATTCTGGTGGACTGTGCTAACTACAGGCTAGGTTGTCTTAAATATCTGACTTATTTGTGATGTTGAGCATATCCAAAGGTACCAGATTTACCAGAGCTTCATTGCAATTGTGATATGGGAATCCTAATATTAACTTGGCAGCTTCTGGGTACAGTAAAGGAGAAAAAGCATGACTGTACCTACCATCTTGATCATCTCTTATCTGGTAGGAGCTTCCTTAGGGCCCTGCCTTCAGTTGAGAGAATTTTTACTAAAAGCACAGTTTAATACCAAAACCCCAGAAGCACTTGAGTAGGGAGAGTGGTACGAAATTAAGCACTGGATTTCAACAGCTGGCACTTTTTGGTCCCAGAAAGATGTTTGCAGTTGTTTTTGGAGTTAAATACATGATAATTCATCTGGCTATTTATCTCCCTTTTAAGACCATTTAAGGCAGGCTGTGCCAGGCAAGAGTTTTAATAGTGTAAACACTAGGGGGAGCATTCAGTTTGCTTTCAATATGTTTTTACCCCGCCAAGGAATATTATTTTAAGACCTTATTCTTTACAAGCAATATCCATGTAAGTGTGGAAAATACTAAGTCAACTAATTTGAAGTTACCTTGCAAGCTTAAAAATACGCGCAGATCTTTCTTCTTGAGAACTTTACTGACCTGAAGTCTTTGGAAATAAATGTGTGCATAGTGTTTGTAGTGTGCATCTTGGGAAAGAAAGGAGTGAATGACATTCTTAGCAGTGTTTCTGAAGCATGCCATAACTAGAAAAGAGACTGAAGGTAGCAGATAACATGCATTGAATATAAACTTCTGAAGACAAATGTTTAACAAAAACTTAGGTGGAATGTTTCAATGATACGTATTCTTCATATGATTCTTTCATATTTTCACATCATAGAACAGATATCTCCTATAAATGGCATTTTTCAAACTAGTTCAGAATCCGAGGTAACCAAATTTTAATACATCTTCTCTATTTTTATTTGGTTTCAAGTCATCATGTGTTTTGCAAACTTCTGTAGTGTCTTAAATTGGTTTCACCATTTTATGCTTAGAAGTTGTCAATTCTAGAATTTGTACCCGTGGCTTATTTCTTCAGCAGAACCTGATCAAGGTCTGCACTAGGGTGACATCAGTGGGAATCCAGCAGGGATTTGTGTGTGATGCCCAAAGTTCAATAAACAAGAGACCAAAAGCAACAGTGTTAAGTGTTGGTACAGTTTGTGCCATATTAAGCAATTGGATGTCATAAAAGATACCAGGCACATGTCTGACGTACACGTGATGTCTGACATCAGTGTGTCAGACATAATTGTGATGAAGGTTAAACTTTAAGAGGGCTAATACTCACTTTCCTTGGGGTGGATAGCACTCAGTAGCACTGTGATGGGTGCACAAACTGCAGCATAATACACAGACAGGGCTGCTGTAAAAAGTCACATTATTCAATTTAAAGGGTGTTCAAAAAACAGTTTTGTGTCTTTGTGTTATGTAATAATAACAATGGGTTTTACAGCTATTTAAGATGCACCTTTACTATCTGACAGGTGATTTCCCTTTGTTATTGATGATGTATATAGAAGTTTTAGCTCTAACGAACTTTAGGAAGTGAGTTGGTTTTCTCTGAGAATGCTTACAGGTATACATGAAAGATGGCTTTGAAGACTTCCCTGTAACTCTTCTATTTTCACCATTGGAGAAACTTACTCCAGTTTACTCAACTTCTGCCTTCTGGAT
Organism: Pipra filicauda; assembly: GCF_003945595.2. Lineage (NCBI taxonomy): Eukaryota > Metazoa > Chordata > Aves > Passeriformes > Pipridae > Pipra > Pipra filicauda. Next base: position 273,346 of record NW_024104535.1, read on the forward strand.
TTGTTAGTCAAGTTGAACATGTGCTTCTTATGGGGGAGTCTTTATCACAGGTAGAAAAAAACTGCATGTTTAGGAGCTCTGGGAGTGCCAAGTGATTTTCTGCTTGCGTTTTCTGCTCCTTCTAATTCTGAAATCCAGTTTTATTGTGTGATCCCAAGGAGTCTACAATTGCATATACCTGAGAAGATGAGGTGCATAAGAAACAAAACTGAGAAACTTGTGTGCTTCTGTGAAAGAATTTGCAGATTTCTTTAAACTGTGCTTGTAGCACTAACAGGCCCTTAAAAGAAAAATTAAAATTTATGCATTAGATTCTTAAAGCATACTTTTCATATTGCCAAAAAAGTAATGTGCAAGACTGTCTTCCACACTCCCTCAAGTTGTTGTTTTTTTTCCGTGCCAAGTATGGAAAATCTGGGACAAAAGTAACTGGTACTAGACATATTCGGCTGCCATTGAATTCAAAGGGGCTTCTCTGATTCTTAGTAGTGTAATCTTAATCTTTGATTGCAATGTTGCCGCAAAGACCAAATCTGCAGAAATGGAAGTGTCTGAACATAAGATGGTCTATTTTATATAACTTATTCTCCTATTTTAGACAGTGAAAGTGTGTTAGGAATGTTAACTGCCTTTTAGTAAATGTTAACTATAAAAGAAACTGTCTGTATATTAAGTGTTAGTGTTTGTTTCTATCTTTCAAAGCAATTTGCACACTTATGTAAATACCATTTAGGTGATCTGAAATGGAAAAGATACCATTTACAGCAAGAAACTTTCCAAAACCAGTGTTGACTGCAAGAAAAATAGTTTAATTGTGCATGAAGGCTGAGCAATGGCCAGTGCAATGTATATGTGAAATCAGAAGATTTCTAAATTATCTGTAACTTAATACTCAGATGATCAAGCACAGTGTGAAACCTCTGCTTTATATGTTCTTTTCCCCAATCTGTGGTGTAATAGAGTACAAAATGTGTTTGTGACAGCTCTACAGATGCTGCCTCTTGAGAAAAAAGCTATGTGTTTCACCAACATGGAAAATAAAACTTGAAGTTAACACATTTGTAGTACCTTTCCCTGTTGTTGATCAGGTCCTGCTGAGTTCAGCTAATTATATTTGTCACTTGGGTCAGATTTTCAAAGTGATTTTCAGCAGGAGAATGCAAGCTTGTCATTATTTGGTTGGATCCAACGTGAAGTTTGAAAAACAACTACATTTCAGTGTTTCTGTACATTCTTTACACAATTTAAGGATGTGAATTCTATAACTTTGGAGACTTCATAATTTTAGAAGAATCACCTTTTCTACTGTTTCAAAGTCAAACTTGCTGCGATACCTGAAGGCTGAAGAATCTGGAACTGAAGTTCTTCAATGTGAGAGGAATCATTCCTCAGAGGTTACAAATAAGCAGCTGTAAAACTACAAGAACTAAGCTGCTCTTGGAAAAAAATAAAATGAAAAGCTTTATAATCTAGATTTATAACAGATAGTGAACCTTTTTGGATGCAGGATGGGAAAAAGAAGCAACCGCAACCTCCCCAATTAGTAGTGATAGTAAAATTGGAGGAAGTAGATGTAACTTGAGAGAGCAGTAGGGAACCACTTGGGATCTGTGGTTGTTTGAGCAGGGATAATAATGTCTAAGCTAATGGTCTGTAGAGTCCAGCATCTCTGGGAGCTGGGCTCGTCTCTTCCCCTGCCTTGGTGCCTGTTGGACAAGACATGCATGAGCGTTGTCTCTGACCACCTTCCAAAAGGGCGTTTGTTCCAGTGCTGCTGTCATTGCCCTTCGGCCGTGATTTCCAGTGCGTGCACAGCTCAGCAATGCAGCCTTTAGCCTGGGATGGGAGCGAGAGGCAGCTGCAAGACTGCACGTACGTTTTAAGAACATATGGCTGTTGCGATTCATCTGCTGAGTCTAATGGGAATAGTGGTAATGAGCGTGGCCGGACTCGGCAGTGCTCACTGCCAGGATATTAACTGGTGTGAAACCAGTTTAGGCTACACAACGTAAACGTTGTGATCCTGGAGTGACAGAAGCAGGCCGTGGTACGTGTAAAGTGAAAATGGATTGTCATTAGTTGCCTTGCTTGTTTTGGTTATTTATTTTTGTGCCTTTATTTTGCATTGTTTCTAAACTTGGTGTAATCTGAAGTGGGTCTGCTTTCCTGAGAGTGTTGTTCTCTGTTAGCACTAGATGGTGCCACAGAGCTGGCACAGGGCTTTCCTCTGCAGATGGGCAGCTTTCACTCTATGTGCGGGACAGATTCTACACTTAAATGTGCTCAGCTGGAGTATTGATTTGGTTAGAAACATCCTAAGGGGTACCTGCTTTTGCTGCTGCTTTTCACGGCTGGAAACACCTGCCTGAAGTTGTTGAAGAGAGCAGTGCTGTAGGGCCAGCCCATCACCCTCCTGTCCTGTACTGGCTGCCGTGCAAGTCCTCTGGGATATGGCATTCCTGCCGGGCAGCTGTGCCTGCTGCTCGGGCATATGGGGTCAGTGCTGCGTACAGCCTTGCTCCAGCGTTACCTGCCCTAACAACTGGCCCCACTGTTGTGCTGAATCCGGGCTGACACACTTCCCGGCCTGCTGGCTGCTGTGAATTGCAAGGGCTGTCTCAGAGCTTTCCTCAGCAGGGCCAGTGCCAGGAGCTGGCTGCCAGTGAACACTCCCACTCCTGCCTCAGAGAGCTGGTGGCAAGAGACTGCCTTGGCTGCTGCTGCCAGAAGTACTCGCGCCAGCTGTGCTGCTAATGGACTCTTGGGCCATGAGCAGGAGGCAAGAAGACCACTCAGCAGCAGCAGCATGGCTCTGGTCATAAGGAAGAAGCCTTAAGCCACTCTGTGTTGCTCAAGGTGCCTGGGAATAAGTACAGGTCCAATCCTCCCTCCACCTTGTGCTGATACCCATCTCCTTCTCACCTGTTACCTCAAACTTAAGCAAATGCATTTATAGTTTTGTCAGAGTGTTTTATCACATGATAAATGGGCCCTTCAAGAGGTTCAAATGCCAGCTGTGATGGATATGACCAATTTGCCTTTCTCTCCACTTCTCCGAATATAGACCTGGGAAATTGGGTGATTAAGAGCCAGGTTATAGAGGGTGAGTGGGTGCATGGCTGGATGAAGAGTGAATAAAACAGTAGCCAATGTGCACTATAGCCTGTTAATAGCAATTTTCAACTCTAGGGCTGGCTGATTCTGCTACCGTTGCAACTCTTGTTGCAGCCACAAAATTTTATGAAGTGCCTCATGGACAAAATGCAGTGTTAAAGGACAGAAATCAATAAGTATGTGTGTGTGTGGGGGAATTAACTGAAAATGGGAGGAGTGAGTTGGTCACCAAGTAATGCTATGCTGATGGATGGAAGAGAGGGCTCCTGCTGCAATTTGCTGAAAGGACTTTGCTTTAAAAAAAAATACACCACATCCTGATTCATCCGTAGAGGCAAGGAGGGAGGCATGAGGACTGGCATGACTGCTCTCTTCATGGTGGGGAGAAGATCTGCTGCCATGTGCCATGTGAGACAGTGTGAACACAGACACATGCTGGGATTTAAGTTCTTTGCCTGTCACTTACAGACTGGAATTCAGGAATTAAAGGTAAAAAAGCATCAGACAGGGACATCTTTTGTGTGTGTGTGTGTGTGTGTGTGTGTGCAGCTGACAACTTTCTGGGTAATGCTTGCTGTGCTGCACTGCTCAACAACTGCCCCAGACTAATTGTGTTATTAATAATATAGCTGAAAATTCATGAAGTGTAAAGATCTATGGTACCCTGTGTGTTTTATGGGTGCCAAGTGTTTTATTTAACTGACCACCATCCAGTGATTTTCTGGATTTATCTTGTGTAAATGTATGATTTTCCAAGCTGAATAACTGGAGAAAGAATGACGTTCCTCTCAGCACGTGATCCTGGAGCGCAGATTGATGTGTAATGAGTGAGTGGTTAAAGCTGGGTGGACTTGGAAGGTGAGGCAGCTTTGTAGCAGCACGAACTGAGCAAAATATTTTAAAGCTTTTATAACAGATGTAGAAAGAATAATGTATTTTAAAATTGTCCTTTAAATAAGACTTGATCTGGTAACTTCCATGGTCTTAATGTTTATCTTCCTGTACTTACCAGATACTGCGTCTCATGGGAATTCTTAAGAACTAATTTTCTTGGAAACACCAGCACAGAGTTATTTCTCACCACTTTGGAATACATCAGTCTACTCCTGATGCAATACATGAGTTTGGTGACAGGCCCTGCTGCCAAGGAACATTGGAAAGGAAAAGAAAACACCTTTCTTTTTTGTTGATTGAGAAGGAGATGTACATAGAAGGCTTAGGTGTTGGCTATTTTTCCCTTTAGATCCTAATATTCTCTGATATAAGGATGGATTTTTTTTCCTTTGTTGTTCATGCATGTTAGTATGTGATATGAAATTCAAATAGCTGGTTTTCTGTGTCTGTCCTCCTGTAAGCCATTAGGGAGCGAAAAATTTCTTGTGGCTGAGATGGGGGCAGGGGGGAAATCAGGAGAGAAAGCATGCACGTGTCTGCACACATTAGTCACTTTTTGGTTTAGGATGTGTTAACACAGAACTGCTTGTGATCTCTTCGTGGATAGGAGGCTGTCACATGGCTTCGGATCTATATGATTTTGCTGCCCTTTTTTGTGTGGAGGTGCTGTGATGATGTTGGAACAGGTGTGAATGTCTCATGGTCAAACAGAATCTGGTATTAATGACGTGCTGCCGAGGTAGTAAATGCAAGTAGCAATCTGAATGCAGACACATGATATATATTTATCTCCACTTGTATTTATAGCATAATAGTTTTTGTTTTAGAAGGTCAGGGATATCTAAAACAGAAAACATATTTCAGAAGTAGTGTTATGTCACAAGACTGAAATGCAGTAATGGGATGACTTGAAATTTACTGTAATTTGGGGTATGTATTAATTACTTCAACACTTTCAGAGAGGTTTCTTTTTCAAGGATAAATTTCTGTGTATCCATTTTGCATGAGACAGATATGGAGAAACATTCCACATCTGTGATCACTCCATCTGACTTTGAAATAGTTTGTTAAAAGTGTCGGGGTTGGAGGAGGTATTCAGAGTAAATTTTTTCCAAGGGATTTCAGGAATAGTAAAAAAAAAGTTAAAGAAAACCTGTGCCTATTGTGTTTTCCTTATAGCAGATTGCCCTGTGGATAATTCTGCTGATGACTGTATGTAGTATTGTATTGCTATAAGACAAAAATTTGGTCACTTTTAAATACAGATATTGTAGCTACTGGGACTCTGATATTTATGAACCAGAAGAGTGGAAACATTAATTAATAGATTCAACATGACTGAAGTATAGAAAGAGATGAGGAGGCAGTGTGTGATGTGGAAAGGAATGGACTAGAAAGACCGAATGGGTAAGGGTTCCAGCCCAGTGCTAAGTACTCGTGCCCTCTTATGTGCGAAGATAGGCTTTGCTGAGGGGTTTCTGAAGGGTTTGTTTTGGTTTTGGGTTTTGGTTTTTTGTTTAGGTTTTTTTTGTTTGTTTGTTTTTTTAAGTTTACCCTGAAGGGAAACCAAACTTTTGCTTTGGGCAGATAATTCAGGAAGTCTTCACTCTTTTGACCATTATTTGCTTGATTCTCAGCGCCTTATTAAAATCATTGCTTTTTGATTGACAGAGTGCCAAACTTGGTTTGTGTTCATTGAAGAGAAACAGTCATAGATTAATGTACTATCATGAACCTGGAGCAGATCCTGGTCTTTGTCAGGAATACAGGATGTTCTCTGTTGGTGACAAAAAGGCTGGCGTTTTGTCACTGTTTTGCATTTTTATTTTTGATCAAATATAAATAATGGGTGAATGTGACATATAATCATTAGATTAAATAAAGGCTTGAATTTAAAACATACAAACTGTTTTTCCACCCTCAAGCAGACTTTAAGGGTCTGTCATACACCACCAAACTCTTTTCTTTTTTTTTTTTTTTTGAGTGAGAAATTCATATTCCCTTAAGTTAAATGGTGTGGTGGCTCACTAATATAGCACATGCCATATGATACAGAATTACGGCATTTTGAGACAGTTGGGTTAAATGTGATTTAATTGCTTAAAATATGAATGCTGTGTTTCTTGTCAGTCTTCTGAGTTATTTCAGTGAAGTTATTTGTGTCTTTGGCTCTCTTCCCAATTTGCTTAAACATCATTTCTAAGTAATGTTTAAAGATATTGATATTCCTGATTTCTACATGAATGGTTGGAAATCTCTGGCAGTGATTTTCTCTTCAGATGATGATTTAAGTTACTCCTAGACAGCTGTGGTATATTTTTGTTCACCTCGTCAATCTCTAAATTACATTTGTCCCTATGGTTCATTTTGTTTAAGGGATGCCACATTACATATCAACTGTGTGAGCCAGACTGTCATACTTCATGCTTTTCAAAGTATTCTAGGCTTTTTTTGGATGGATGACTGGCAGCCTGTGGACCTTTGGCAAACTGTGATAGCCAGGCTGTGATCAAATTGATTTGAGCAGAAGCCTAGGACGATTCTTGATTATAATCTTGTTTCTGTTGATTGAGCTCTTTAATAAAAATGTCTCTATGGTACAAAGGAGAGACTGCATGAAGAGCCTGGGAGTTGCACATCCCAACTGCACTGAAGTTAAAAGAATCAAAGGGTGAAACTTCTGTAACCAGCAGGAGAGGATAAACCACTGTAAGAGTCTGTGCACAGGTCTGTCCACACCCGTGAGTGCATATACCTTAAAAAAAAAATCACTTCCAGGAAAGTATAAGAAGTAACTAAAATAAGGAAATGGTATTTTTTTATTTCTTCAGTGATGGAGATTTAAAAAAAAAAAAATATAATTATGGATGCATTTGTAGCCAATGTGGCAATCACAGAGCTAGGAGAAAATTCTAAATCTAGTTCCAAATCTGGATCAGCAACTAAATGTCCCTGGAGTTCAGCGTGGGAGATAAGTTGGAATCCAGTGTTCTCCAAGTGCACGTTAAGCAGTAAACTTTCTCTCTCTCCTGTTACTTTTTTTGCCTGCAGACATAATACAGCAGATCCTCAGCTGTGTGCAAGGTGCACTGCCTTGAGGCAGCCAACTGTACCCACAAGCCAAATTCCTGCAGCAAGGGATTGCAAGCTTTGGCTTTCCACCCTTTCTCCCAGACAGGCCTCCATGGAAGGCAAGGGCTGGACTGAGACTCCTGTATGTGTTTACCAGTCACAGACTCCCTCTCTTGAGGGAAAGATATCCACTTTCTTTTTCTGTCAGGGTTTCTAAACACCGGATCGTGCTTGCCGAGGCACTGAGTGGGAGAGACAAGTGGACAGGGAGGTTATCTGGCCAAGGATGAGTTGGAGGTTGAAACAACATCTACTGTTTGTCAAGGTCATTTAATCCCAGGCAAATTGTATTTGAGCTTCTTGAGGCTGTTTGAGTTATTACTGAAATGCAGCAGTTTCCAGAGCTGAAGGCATCCACAACATAATAGTATACTCCCACAGTGCAAGAAGACAAAAAACAGTGCTCTCCAATTACTTCTACAGTATGGATTTAAAATAGGAATTTGATGCTGTTTAGACTAATTGCTGGACTGATTAGCCTGCCATCATCACTTATGGTTCTGCTCAGTGCCTTGGTTCAAAAGTTTTGCCAACTTTTTGTTTCTGCCACGAGCATTTATGGTGACATATTGTGGTCATGGCCCTGTTACACCCAGTGATCCTATACTGGCTTTCTGTGTTTGTTACATAGAAATTGCCATGTTTCACTCTGTTGGTTTAACAGACTTTAAATTAGGCAGTTTGTAAGCAGTAATGCCAGGTAAGAATAAATAAATCTGCCAGACAGTAACGCTACTGTAGTTCTTCAAGTATAGTGAGTAGGTATCATCAGATCAACAGCATTTATATTCTGCATGAAGTGAATCTGGGACCGAGTGAAGAGTCTTGGAAAGGCATAAACATGTCTGAAGTACTGGCATTCAGAATTAGAAAAAAAACCTCTGAACATTATGCTTTGAAAGCTTCAGCACAATCTGATATACTGTCTATTACAGTCAGTCTTTAGTTAATTGCTGACGTTAAAAAGCTGACATTTTTTGGCTTACTCCCCTCCTTGCCTCCTTGCCCTGCCTCTTCTCTCATTAAAAAAAAAAAAAAAAGGCAGAGCAGTTCTCTAATTTACAAGACAATCTCATAAATTACCGTGGTGGAGTTAGTTGTCCAGCTGCCTGTGACCAGTTGGGCATTTGTTGGAAAAAAAAAAGACTTCTGAGAGTTTCATGTCTTAATGTGAATGATGCTCCATCTGAAGATTTGGACTGGATTGATTATTCCCCAGTTTCAAATATTTTCTTCTTTCTTTCATTCCAAGAGTAGTAACATTAACATATTCTCAAGGAACCTGTCACCCAAAATGCAGGTAACATTGGAGATGTAATATAGTTGGAGACAAGAGCTGGCATCACCCCTACTTTCAAAACGTTATTGGTCTCTGATCAATTAAAGGGAAGCCACATTCATGTCATGCATTACTTACTAATGAAAAATGGAGTAAATTTTAACAGAGAACATAGGAAAAAAATTTTAACCAGCACTAGTGTTGATGTTTTTATCCTGAAATGGGTGTAACTAGAGTTGTGCAGTGAACTGGCTTTGAGACTCTGAGAACTGTCTTGTTCCTCTACTTCTCAAAAGAAAAATATGCTCCGAAAACATGTTTTGAGATATTTTTTGTCCTTTCTGATGAGGTTTGTTATTCATATAGGCCTCATGTCATCAGTATCAAGCTGGGTAAGCAAAGTCTTGCTGAGAATGGTCAGTACTGTCTTGTGCCTTTTATAAAGGCAGCAAAATGTCAACTCTGCACTCAATACAAAGCCAGATGATCTCCACTGTATTGCAATGTTCCTGACACTGCAGTTCATGAGAGGGGAAAGTCATGAGCTGTTCATCTGTCATCTGCTTGTGTCTACAATGAGTTTGCAGACCCTCAGGGTTTCTCTAACTCGATGTAAAGGATAGGGATGGTGTCGTGTATTCCTGAAGTGACCCACATTCTCTTAGGACTGTGTGGGAGCTGCCATGTGTATGAGGATAAGAGTGTAAGCTGTGAAACTTGTGATGCAATGCAGCTGCTTTGAGGTTTGCATTTGAGAGTCTCTGGCTCGTGCAAGCCTTCAGAATTGTGTGTTTTCAGTATGTCCATTTTACTGTTCAGAAGAGTTAGAAAAACACACACACATCACTGCCCCAAGGTCAGAATTTTCTCTGGCCCTGCAGCCCAAAGCTGTACACCACAGAAGAATCAACCTGTACCTCATAACCCATGTAACAAGAAGGATGCTTATCAGCAATAATCTTGCTTCTGCCTTTACTTATTATCCTAGTTCACTTAATTTCATCTGCTGAGACATGCATTTATAACATTTTAGGTATTTTAAACTGGGAGTGATGGTTGAGAAACAATCCAGCCAGAATGAGGATAGTGCAGGTAGGGACACTGAGTCTCCTCCAGACTTTCTCTCTTGAGGTGAGAGATGTACCATTCATTTTACTGCATCTGCTTACTCAGGTAAAGTTGCAAATAATGGAAAAAGGATGTCATCTTCCAAATGACCCACAGAAATGGGGAGATAAAGATATCTTCTCTTGATATAAAACATATAAAACATGAACTCATGGGACTGACTGGTCCTTTTCCTTTGCTCATCCACTTCATCTCACCTCTCTTCAGTCCCTGGAAGGAGATGTAGCATTGAAATCAAGACAGGGCATTGTGAGAAACTAAACTCCTCATATTGGGCAGCTGAAAAAGTCAAGCATCTGATAGTAATTGGTTAGTAAATTAAATTTTAACAACCTAGAGGTTGCATGCAGTCCAGTCCTGCTCCCCTAATATAAATCACTCAGATTTTCAAATATGAAACACATGTTTTCTGTCTGACCTTGTCTTTTACGGAGCAGTGGAGATTGCAAATGCAGATGCTCAGGTTTGTCTGCTTTCTTGGCCGCCAAGACTGTAAATGGCAGCTTTGCTCTCAGAGCACACGTTACATGAACATTGCTTCACAAACTGGAGAACAGATACGGCTACAGGCAATAAAGCTGAGCTGGATCCTGTTCAAACAGTTTTGCTCCCTTTAGGCCTTGTTCACCCAGGGCAGGACTATGACCTTCAATAGCAGGGCTGGTCTCTCTCCCTTCCCTTTGCTGGGAGAGAGGGAATGCCTGCTGCTCCCATGGCACGGCTGACAGCAGAAGGCTAGCAGTCACCTGCCATCTCTGCCTGCCGCAAAATGCAGCTTTTACCCCTTTCCTAGCTGATCGGTCTTAAAGCCAACAGCCATGGAGCACTCTGGCTCAACTGGCTTTCCCCAAGTTTGTTCCCTGTAGCTACAAACTCCAGCACCCACTTGGGTGCTGCCAACACTGCTCACGTTTCTCCCAGAGGTGTTCAATTAACCTGCACAGTCAGTTTTCCCCTTGAGCGCCAAAGCCCTTGTACTGTTATTCCCTTGGAGGAAGCTGAGTCTCCCTGCATACCATTTCTTCCCCCTTTCTCATCAGAAGGACGTGTCCCAGTCTGACACCTAATTTTTAACACGGCTATTCTTAAACTGAATGGGAGGCTGCATGTTTAAAGCTTCAGATCTATTCTGACTACAGTCAGTGGGAATTTTCCTATGTAGGTGCTAAGTATTATTCAGTGTAAGCAAAACCTGGCCTGTTAGTTTTAACTTTTTTTTTCCATAATAAATCAAATCCTCTCTTAAATTTTTTCTTGAAATCTTTCCTCCTACAGAGGAATTTGCTGTAGCTATAACATTGCCATGAAGTATTCTAGCCATGAGAGCTTGAAAAGAGTTTTCTTCCCTTCTAGAAGTCATGTTTCTTAGGGAGTCTGACTTGGTCTAAGGCCTCTGTGATTTATTGATGTGTTTTGACCTACAGAGTGATGTTGCTGGTTTTTGGGAAAGTAAATGATTTGGTTCTGCAGCTTTGTAATCTTAGGGGTTAATAAAAGCTTCTGATGAAGGCACAAGTTTTAATGTCCATGCATCACTGCTTTCCAGGGCTTAAAAAGACAGCTTGGAAAATTAAAGTCCTGAGCTTGAACTTACTTATACCACCAAAAACTGTGAGTCCTGACTTCAAGGGAAGCTGGAGAGTGCCTTCCCTCAGGTGTGTGACAGCACTAGGAATGGAAACTGTGAGACTGCCTCTCAAGGAGAGGAGAATAGACCATCCTCAATCACACTGTCCCATCAGTGTGTTGGTGATCTGTAACACCCTGTGTTAAAGTCCAGGAGTGGAAACAGAGGCACTGCGGATGAAGGGAACAAGAAGAAGAGAACTGAAAATGTGCAGAGGCCAAAGGCTGGAGCTGGATCTGACTGGTACATCTCAACCTGTTGCTTTGAGGCTAATATTCTTAAATAATCCCTGAGAACTCCTATTGCCTCCTGTCCACACCTGTGAACAGGATGGGTCAGTAAGGACACAACAGTGGGATTAAGTGGTTAGTATCAAGGTTCTAGCACTGACATCATGTGTGGTTTGGGTGTTTTACAGTCATCTAGCTCTAGCCCGGTCCTCTAGCTCTATGCCCACCCCTGTCACATCTCTTCCCTGGAAGGAAAAGGTCTGAAAGCAAAAGAAATCTGGTTTCATGGACTGAATTGCCAGTAAGAGGTTATAGCACATCTAATATGCAGCTGCAGAGCACCCTCAGTGTTAGCTTCAAATGGAACATATTCAGTTCACGTGCTACAAAATCACCCCGTAACACAAATCAGAGTTTGGTAAGAGGGAGATGCTTGGGAAGCTGCTCTCAGTCCTGCGCTTCAGATCTGAACTACAATGCTTATGCTGTGGACGCACCAGTAGCAGGAAAAACAGACATTTAAATTTTACTGCAAAGAGGAGTCCTCAGAGAGCCCTGTGATATCTTCGGACTTAGCAACACTCAATGAGATTTTCTTCTGAAAGTATTTCATAGCCATATAATATCTGGAGAATTGCTTTGAGATGGGAGAGAATCTTTTTAAGCACTTCGGTTTACTTGCATGAAAGAATTTACTCATGTGACCAGAGGTACAGTCTGCAGTTCAGCATTGATTTGGATGTTCACAGATCATCTTAAATTTTAGTTACATTACTGATCTTAAATCTTGCTGATTACATGAGGCATGTGGAACTGCCTTTCTGCAGGCTGCTGTCAGCAATCTTTTGCTCTTTCAATGCCTGCTCTCTTGTCCATGATATGCAGCATTTTTTTTTAATGTGTAGTTGTGGCTTTTTATTATTATTTTTAAAGGCTAGAGTTCTAATTTCCAAGCTGAGAAGTCCTTACCAAAGCTAAATGAGCCTTTGGAGTAGTGAAGTATATGGTGAAGGTGGAAACTAAGTTTTCACCTACTGAAAGCTTTTATTGTAAATTTTTTTAGTGTAGCATCCCCACACTAGTCACTTAACAAAGGCAGTATATGCCAGTATCATTAATGTATCTTGTAATGGAAGAAGGAAGACTTTTCCACTCATTTTAGCAACACCTTCAAAATATGCAGTCACATCAATTAGAGGGCTACAGTGCACATAGATACTAATTTCATGTAGGAAGCTAAGCTGATGTACTTTATTCTCTAGAACAACAGACTTTTCTTTTTTGAGATGGTGTTTTTACCACTTGTTTTAGGCTTTTAAATCTGAAGATGCTAGTCATTAATGCTTCTTATTGTAAAAAATAAAACCTAAGGCTTCTGCATGAATTGTTGGATGACAAATTCTTGCATTTCAGTATCATTTCAATTTGGGTGTTGTTACTGTCTGGATGTGGTTTGTAATTCCGCATTAATTTAAAACAGTAACCCTGGGGTGGTTTATTTAGTTGCTGGGTTTTGGGGGGTTTGTTTGTTTGTTTGTTTTGGGTTTTTTTCCTGTTTTCCTCTGAGGGAAGAAGTGTGAACAGCAATCTTTGTTATGATGGGACCGAGAACATGGCAGCACTCTCTAGTGAAATTCCCATTTGCAGTAATGTTTGAAACCAAGTGTTCTTTTATCCTAGATTGTGCATAGCCACCAAGCTGATGAAAAAGGACCTGCAGTCCATCAGCTCTGAGCTGTACCTCAGCCTCTCACTGTTGTACAGGCTGGCTTCATTACCTTGTTTCATCACTGACTTCTTTTAATCTAAGCATCATATTAGTTATTCAGCAGGCAAGACCTTTCTTGCAGCTGCAGTGCCTCCTGTTAAACCTGAGGCCAACTGGAAAGTTGGCTGTTGTGCTTACTTGGTGCAAGAGTGCACTGAGCTGGTCTGTGTTTGGCCATGAAGGTGTCACTAACTGCCAGGGAAGAAGGGAAACAGCTTTGATGGAAGATTTTTGAATCGTGCCTTCATTCAGAGTCCTTGTTACTGCTTTGTGGCCACCAGAAGCTATAGGGCTGAGGACTCCAGGCAGAGATGGCTATATACAGGTTTTTGGAGTTGACCCTGAAGACTGAATCTTTCATGTGAAGAATGAGTGACCTCTGTGTCTCTGTGGTATCTGCAGCTTTTAGAAAAGGTGGCAGATGTGGAACTATGTGAGCTTGAGATTTTTCAGAGCATTACCTGGATCTTGCTTTGCTGTTCTGGGTAGAACCAACTGTTTACTTACTGCTGCTGACATGAGTCCCTGGAGCAGGGGGACTGCTCTAAAATGGTTGTGTTTGGGATTCTCCTAATAAAAGAGACCAACTACCAAGTAGACTCAGCCCATCCACTATATTCTTAAATATTGCCTAAGCAATCTCCCTTGAGGGAATATCTGAAGGGGGTTTTTTAATCACAAATGACTTAAAGGTCTGCTTTGGCTGAAAAAAATCATACTTTAAACCTACCAATGTAACAAATCTATAACAATATCTATGCAGTGCATATGATTATATGTACTATATACAAATGTAGGCATTGCATTAGCAGGTACAGCAATTACTAATACAGCATCAATACTATATACAAATGTAGGCATTACATTAGCAGGTACAGCAATCACTAATGCAGCATCATTACTATATGTCATGGGATGACACACTGTGCACATGAGTAAGCTTTAAACATATTTTTCCAAGCTGTGCTAGATTCTGTGAATGTTTGTATTCTTCTTGGTGGTTATATGCAATATCTAATGGGAGCGATTGCACAGACTCTGCTACAAAGGAGACTATTTGGAGGGAGTCTTCACTGCTGAAGGCTCCCATATTGTTACCTTTTTTCTTAATTAAGACTGCTGTTAACACATCTTCCCTTCAGAAGTGAGATTTAAATATGCAGTGACATTTCCCTCACCACCCCTCCAGTTTATCTGAGAGCACAAATTTCCTACAACAAATGTTGTGGTTTTCTTCTGTAAGCACCTTGAGGCCAGAAAGTTGCTTATGGCCAGAGCTGAGATGGGATCAACCATCCTGCTGTGACAGCAGCAAATTCCACCAGCTGCCTGATGTTCTGCCCTCTATGTTATATAATTATTCACCTACCTAAATTTAGGTGTATTTTTACCTTTTTATTCCAGCCTCTGGGGAATTAGGGGGTTAAATTTTATTTATTGTCAGTCTAATTGTCTGAAATTTCTTGGAGTGTGAACCGGGGAGTCCCTGAGAGAAGGCTGGAAGTCTTCCAAACTCATAAGACTTGCAGACCTTAGGGAGCTGTAGCACAAAGTTTTTCATTGTGGATTTCTTTGCCAGATCAGCTCTGAAACAGATTAGAGATCCTTATAATGAAAGCTGAAGAAGGCTGAATGCTAAAGAAAATATAACAGCTGCTGGAATGTGCAAATGTGCAGTCAAAGCTGTAGACAATGGAGGAGAGAGCTCCAAAGCATAGAAGTTCATGGGCTAAAACTCACCGAAATATCAGTTACTGGACTGCACAATGTAACTTTTTCAGATGAGCTTGTATATACAGCTACTTCAAAGGAGGTTGTAGTGAGGTGGGGGTAAGTCTCTACTCCCAGGTAACAAGTGACAGGACAAGAGGAAACAGATTCAGGTTGTGCCAGAGGAGGTTTAGATTGGACATCAGGAAAAATTTCTTCACTGAAATTGTATTCGGGTATTGGAATAGGATGCCCAGGGAAGTGCTGGTGTCACCACCCCCCGAAGTGTTAAAAAAAAGGTGTGGATGTGGCACCTGGTGGGGGCATGGTTTAGTGGTGGACTTGGCAGTGCTGGGTTAACAGTTGGACTCAATGGTCTTAGAGGTCTTTTCCAAACTAAACAATTCTATGATTCTATGATAGGACTTTAAAAAAATAAATCTCTTTATAACCTTCTCAAATCTGCATTCAAATTTTGCCTTTCAAAAGTACCGGTTTGTGCCATTGCCTTCCGGTCCTAGCTGATACCAGGCCTCCATCCTTTATTTGCCTTTCCTTCTGTGTGTGCATGTCTCGCGCTCCCATTGACTTGTGTATTTTAGAGAAAGGTCTGGCAGGTGCTTTAATCACTTTCCTTCTGTTTTCAGTACAAGACCATGCCAGTGACTTCGCATAGGTATTGAGCTAACCAGTTCAGTTGGCTTTAGACTGGCTCTATTTTTTCACATTCACATAAGCTTTACTGATTTTGTTTATCTTACTCAGAGCATGATAGCTGCAAATAAACGAAGTATTTGCTAGTAGTGAGCACAGAGACTTGGCTGTACAAATTTGTTGGCTCTGAAAGCAAGCCTTAAAGTTAAACAAACCAGGAGAGTGGGCAACTAACTCCCTCTACTAGTCCTGGAAAAATGCTTACCCAAAAAGGAGATCTGGGATTCTCTTCTCAGTTGCAGCCTTTTTGTTAAGCTCCTAGAAATCCAAGGAGTTGTTTCTAGTTGTTTCAGCTAGTTGATCTCTGGGATCCACTTAAAAATAAACGAACAGATCATCCAGCAATGTCTACTTTCCCTGTTGCTGGCTCATTCTTCATTTGGGGAGTTGCCTATCATCCAGGACGCTGAAGATTTACTTTTTTCCTAGTTATTGCAATACATCCTTAAATAATACATTTCCCCCTCTAAATTACATTTAATTATTCTATGAAGGCTATTTCAAAAGCATACAGCAATCACAGGTAAAATCCATATCCCCTTTTCCCTCTGTCTTCCACTAAGATCTCCTGCTCATTCAATTAGGAAAGTTGATCTCTGGGAGTTTTAAGAGGCTGTGTCTGCCTCCCAGCAAGAGACAGAGAGCTTTACCTGAGCAAAGACCTGCTTACCTTGTGATTTTACCTTGTCATTTCACTTTTAATTCAGCATCTCAGATGTAAATTCTGCCTTATGTTACTGAAAAAGCAGAGCAAAAAGGATGTTTTGCATGACTCACATAACCCACATTTTCTGTAAACTTTATTTTCTGTGTGGCATTTGGCTGGTGCAATGAAATCACTGCTTTTTCTGGTGCAATTTTTTTGTTCCACTGGTGCAAAGCTGCAAAGACAATCTAACCTTCAACAACTGAGGCTCTGCCACTGCCGCAACACATGGTATTTATAATCCTACCACTTGATTAGGTGCTGAATGGTGTCTGGAGAGGCATATGTAATAATTCAGTTAAATTGAGTGGCTCTGTTTGAAAAAAAAAAAAAAAAGAAAAACCAACTAACAAAAAAAAAAAAAAAGAAAAAAGAAAAAAAAAAACAAAAGAGGGAGAGAAATGACATCATGGACCTGTTCCCTCAAACTCATTTCTGTTCTGGGACTTGTACCTCTCTTAGATACTTTAAATAAGCAACCTTCAAGCTTTTAAGCAATATGTTGAGAATTGGTGCCATTAAATCCTTCAAAGAGTTTTTTAGGAGTCTTGATGTTGCTTTTGACAGGCACTGCTGACACTGAGGATGTGAAGAGAGAGGCAATTCTTGGTATGCTGTGCAATTTTGTTAGCTAGTTAATAATACTTCACTTATTCCCCATAAAACTCAGCATCTCTTCTGAGGAGGCTCATATGTTTCTTGTAGCAATGCTGTGTCTCGTGTTGGCTAAACACTCGGACAGGGACCATCCCAGGCTCAGGAGGATCAATGCAGTCATGGCAGTACTGAAGGGTGGTAGGAGAGCAGAGGAGCTTCCTGGAAGAAAGCACAAGGCAGTTCCCATCCTTCCAGCCTCCTCATCACCTCCCCGCTCAACCGCCCACGCCGTCATGTCTAGACTGCCGCCCTGCACGGGGCAAGGACTCTGAGCTCAACACTTTCAAGTCAAGGAAAGCTCCCGTTGAGGGAATTTTGCCTGAAAGATGAATGGTGGGTTAAGCATCCAGTGGGTTTAAAGCACTTTATATCCCTAGGCTCTCCGTGCCTGCATTTGGCTGGCTCAGGGCCCTGAGTGGGTCGGTGCTTTGGGACGTTATTGCTACCGACTGGCAGCTGGACAACTTGTGTCTCACAAAGAAATTTCTCTACCATTTCAGACTTGGTTTTGTTCTGACTTGGGGTGAGACGTACAGCTCCGAAGAGTTTTATGGGACAGGCATGCCATAAAAAGCTGAAAGCCAAAAATAATTTTTTCCCCTCTCCCTCTTTTCACTTCCTACCTTCCAAGGCAATATTCACAAAGGGCAGGGAAAGGAAGGGAGAGGCATGAGAAGACTGTCAGAAAGAGAAGTGGCTGTAAAACTTTTGGGGAATGTGCTGCAGCATCTGGTTTGGTTGCTAAGTCCTGAAGCATTTCATCAGTAATAAAGCTTCACTCAAACATTGTTTTTGACGGAACTGTAACTCCTGTTGAAGACTGCTCTTGGACATTTTATCAGCTGTAATAAGCACATGGATAGATTGAAGAAGTAATGGGTACATCCTAAATGCAACCAGCACTTTCTGCAGGAATAAAGTTTGAAGAAATAACACTTCACCAGGAGGTGGAGATAGTGTGTTGCAGACGTCTTTAAAAACAGATGTCTGATGTGGTCAGGGAGAGAGAAATTGAGTAGAATAATTTTGTGGTTAGATACTAGACTCTGATAACCATCAGAGCACAAAGCAGAACCTGGAAGCAAGGACCACAGGACCAGTTTGGGTGGGAAAGTCTCTCTTGAGGTCTCAGGGGCAATCCCTCTCCAGGCAGTACTTGGGACAGCTTGGAGCTGTCTGGCTGAGCCTTGAATGTCTGTAGGGATAGAGATTCCCCAAGTTTCTTGCATCTTGTAGATAAAAAAAATATTTCTCATATCTACTGGGAATCTTCCGTGTCTGCTACCTCTTGTCCCATCACAGTGCACCTTGAAGAAGAATCTGGCTCCATCCTCTCTAAAGCCACTTATTAGGTAGTTGAAGATGGAAACTAGCTCCCCCTTTAACCAGCCCAGGTTTCTCTGCCTATTCTCACTTGTTTTCTAACACTGATTCATGGTGCTTCCAGAGACTAGATCTGGGGTCAGGAAACAGCAATGAATGTAGGTTTGCCCCACAAGCTAGATCCCAGTGAGGAGCTTGGGGAATGCCAACAGCAGAAGGAGAGCTTGTAGGAGGAAAGCTATCATGAAAAGAGTGTGAAGACTCCTGTTTTAGACCTGTGGATTGATCAGTATAAACATTTCCTATGACCTGGAATTGAATGGAACTTAAATTTGATAGGAAAAGTCTAGAAACTCGTGTTAGAAACTGCTGGAATGAGTCAGATTTTATGCCTTATAAAATGTTCTTAACAAATGCAGTACAGTCATGTTTCATAGCTATCCTTTGTGCAGAGGTTTGGTTTTTTTTCCTGGTGCGGATGTTTTTCAGGAAGAGTGCAGGATGGAGGGCCAGATATATAATTGTGCAGCAGTAGAAACAGCTTACTCACTGACTACAATGGCTCAGTGTGGCTTTTGATCCTCTTTTCTAATTGTTTTTCTGCAGCTGTTATCATTACAGAAGGTGGTCCTGTGAACAGGGCATGGCCTTGTGCAGCAGATACTGGGAGTTCTACTCTTCGTGTTTGCAGATTGGTAACTGTTTGTGAGAGAGGGTGAAGGTAAAGGGGTACTTCACAGAAACAAAAATAATCAGATCCTTGCACCATGGTTTAGAGTTCAGTTCCTATTCCACTGGCTGAAAGACTCTAAAAAAAAAGAAGATGAAAACTTGAATTGTACTACCCGTCTGAACCACTTCTCTTCTGGTTTTATGTGGAAGTGGAATATAAGTTACAATTGCTTTGGGAATCCATACGTAAGACTTTTTGACTTCTGTGAGCCTAATTTCTCGATCTGACCATTTGAATGAGGCTATAAACACCTGCAAGTAAATGTTTCAATTGTTATATCAACAACAGAAGCATGCCTGGATGGCTTTTTAAACATCATAAAGGACTGAATCCTCCACCAAATGGCTTGGAATCTAACTATACAAATAAAAAACTACTTGTCAAGTCTTGCTTAAATGTAGCACACTTATTTTCATTACCAAAAAAAAAAAAAAAGGGAAAAAAAAAGAAGTTAATTGCCAAGATTTATCTTTCCTTCTTTAGGTGATGTCATTAAACTATACTATATACTGACAGAGATGGTAAGAGAAGGGGAACCTGAGTCAAGAGAAGGGGAACCAGAGTTCTTCAGCCTCTCTGGTAGTGTCTACCTGTCTGAAAGTCAAGTGTACCTGGACTAAAATCTGCCTTCCATCAGTCTCAGTGCCTTTGTGGTGGTCCTGTTGGCTGCCACAGCAAAGCTGTACACCACACTTTCCTCCACAGCATCTGTAGGGCTAAAAAAGGACAGATGCAGTGCAGAGACCTTGTCAGCTACGTAAACATGCAGCTGCATTTGTTACCTCTAATAGTCATACCCACCTCACCCTTTTTAAAGCTCTTGCCCCTCCAATTTCCTCTTTACCGCTGCCTCTTTTTTGTGGGGCTTGTATAAGTTAGGGGTTATACACATACAAATTGATGGTTTTCATCTGTAGGTTGAATTCAACTACGGTCCATGGGAAGCAGGTTTTTGAAAGTCGTAAACTAGAGTGTTGGCTCAGGCTGAGTCACAGTGTTTGAATCTTGGTGAAGTGCAGCCAGATCGTGTTGTTGATTAGGAACAACAGTCCTTGATCTATTTTGATCCATCCAGAAAGGTCTCATAAGTACAGGTTGGGAAAACTGATAAAAAAAAGCTTCAGTTCATACTCAGCAGCAAGATGCAGTGCATTGAGATCTGGATAACCTCTCTGCTTTGTGGACCTTCCAGATGTAATAGTGAAGGAGGAATGCTTTTGGAAATAGGTGTTGCCAACTGAAACAGAAAACACATTTCTGTAAACACCAGTGATTGCATTTTAATTTTTTTCCTCAGAATTGCTTTTTTGTTGTTGTTTTTTCTTTAACAGTCCCTCCTGTCTGGTCACCCTTGCATCATTTTTCTGTATTACCTGTTGTCATAGTATTCAACAAATTATGCCAACTTGATTTGAAATGAGTGAAATTGCACATTGCTATGTGTTTAATTTGGGCAGCGAGAATATAATGTAAAGCTGCACCAAATATCTAAAACTAGCAGGGATGAGAACTGCATTTGAGTGAGGATATTCACATACACAGCTTTAGGTCTATCCTTCAGCTCCTTTGTTTAGCAGTCGGGCCACTTGCATGGTCAGTGGAGAGAGATGCCCTAAATCAGGGCATGCATGATCTTCTTTGCCTTCGGCTATATAGGGAGCATGAACATAAGTATTAAATCATTGTTCTTTTTTTCCTCAGTATATGTCTCAGTGTAGTCATGATCTGTGCTGCTGCAAATGACTAAAGCATCTCTTCAACAAGTGAGTAGAGGAATATATGTGTGTATGTGTGTTTTTATTTTATCTTCCAGATTGCACTCACTCGGCTCCTGACTTGCAAGGCAGAAAAACTCTTTCCTGAGTCACTGAGCTCTAGGATAGGTTTGCCCCCTTTCAGGTTGGTTGTGTAGACAACTTACTTCCCCAAATCCCTTCATCTTTATTCCTGTAGATCACACTCTTGTAGATGGCAGTGAAGGAAACCCCAGTGAGCTGTGCTGAACTGCAAGGAAATGCTCAGAAGCAGCTGGCTGCAATGATGCCCTCTTTGCTGCTCTGTATGCCTTGCTCTTTACTTCATGTCAAGGAGCTTGTGCGCAGTGCATGGGTGTCAATAAGCCTGGCCACAGGAAAAAAGAACTGAAAGTAGTTGAACTAGCTACATAAATCCCACAGCCCTGGAGGAATGGCTGTGGAGTCTGTCTAGGCAAAACAAGCAGGAGAAATATTACTTCATCAGCAAAGTACTAAGGATATGTTTTGAATCCGCACACCATGAGCTAATTACCAGATGGGCTGAGTACTGTAAAAGAAAAAAGTCAGAGAGATAAACATCAAAAGGATGATTCAAAAAGCTAGCTGAAATGCCTTTTGTCCCCTTGCTCACAGAAAAAAACCTTCAGTCTTTTTTTTTTGTATCACTGTACTTTTTGCTGTGTTAGATTTCCTCACCTCTTTTACTAGGGTGGGTGTACAACCATGCCATACCGAAGATGAACCTTTGGTCTATCTCTCCCTACGCCTCGTGCTAGTGCAGTAGTGGGAGCCTGCCTGTGCAAGGGAGCGCTTGCAGTGGGAGAGGGGCTGGAACCACTGGAGAGGAGGATGGGCTCGCTGGTGTTGGGAGCTCTGCATCAGAGCTCTGGCATCTGTGAACTCATGCAGATTTTTAGGGGGCAGTGAAGGGGATCTGAGGTGTGGCACATGTGAGGAGACTTGACGACAAAGGATGGAGCTCAGCAGTAAAAGCCACATTGTTCTCATTAGGCAGGAGGAAGAGAGCAAGCAGAGTCAAGCCATGCAAAAATGACAATTTTTGACTCTAGGGGCCCCTTTGAAGCAGTCTTAACTAATATACTTTGTTTATTTGTCCAGCAAAACAATTGGTAGATAGAAGCATTCCTGAGGGGTTTTTTCTCATCTATTTGTTCCTTAATCTGTTTTCTTTTTTTTTCCCTTGTCCTTTGAATAACAAGGCCAGAGTCAGTGGCCTGTCCCTGGTATTGGTTAAAACAGGGAGAATTTTGTAGCTGAATGTTAACATACTGTCTTGACCTCCAAATTTTAGACTTTACAATGTATTTAGAGATGTCAGCTGAGAGGGTTCATAAATATTTTACTGCATTACCTCATTCTTGCTGCCACAACATTAAAAGTGTGCTTTCCCTGGATATTTGTTACAGGAGCCTGATGGTCACGTTGTCATGAGCCGTCTGTGGCTGCTGGCAGCTCCCTCTTCCGCCCCAGCACGGGCTGCAGGAAGCAGAGGCTTGAAATATTAATGAGAGTTAATGTGGTGGAACCGTGTGATTGAAAAAGGCACACACAAACACACGTGCACAGATGCAGTGTGTCCATGTATGTGTGTGTTTGATGTACACACTGCTGATACCTGAACATACAAGACCAGATGCTAAAGCTGCATCGCAGCCATTAGCTGGCATCCAGCAACATAGCATTGTGCACTCCAGCACAGCTGGGCTGCCTCGGGCCCTGCGAAGGTGTCAGATTCCTCACAGTAAGAGCAGATCCCCTCTGAAAAATGATACCACCTCATCAAAACCTTTGAAGGAGGTTTGGGTTGCAAACACAGCACCGAGAGCTTTATGCTAAGAGGAGAATCTCATGTGTTCAGTTTTGGCACCCCATGCCTAGCCACGCAAAAGAAATTAAAGGATTGTGTGCCACCTTGCTTGTGAGGAGAGGCAGGAACAGATGGTAACAATACATCTGAGATCTGTGCAGGATTTGTGTCCCTTTAGATAGCCACTCCTGGCTTGGGCTCATGATCTGGTGAGTCCAGAGCCTGGGCTGGGACAGGATTAGGATTTTCATTTCATGCATTTTGTTGGTCACAAGTATGAGGGGGGGGAAGCTGGTTTCCTTTTTACATGAATAATCCCCCAGCTATTCTTGAGCGAGGTAAGTCTGCAGGTCCCCTGATCATCAGTCATTCTCCAGCTAGTCTTCTCAATAGCAAAAGATTGTTTTCACTACATTTCTGCTTTAGTAACAGTTCTAAATATCAGTCAGTACAACTGGCCTTGAGAGGTGCTTGTCAGGCCAGGAGAGGCAACAAGAAGTGGTTGGTGGCCACTTGCATGGCTTTCTACTTGCGCAGCACATCCCTCACACAAATCTTGAAGCTATGTTATGAATGATTTCTCATACCATGAATTTTATCAACTTGAAATATGGGATTGAAGGAGTTTCTTCAATCATAGTAATCTCACTGAATGATTCTGAATATGTATTTCTCCTCCATCTCTTTTTGTGCTGTCCTACGTGTTTACCTTAACACTTAATGTGCCCCAAAAAACCTGTAGCCCATCAGCACAGTGGAGCAGGTCCGTACTGCGCTTGTAACTCCAGCTCCCTTGGCCACTAAACAGGGAATTTGCCTTTTCTGTTGCATGCTCACAGGTTGCTTTTCTTTTGCTTTCCCCAAGCTTTTAATAAAACATTAGATTTCCTCTGGTTTCCTTCCTCTCAAGAAAGAAACAGCAAAACCTGATCTAAAATAGCCCATATGCACCCAGAGTAGAAATGTTTCTTAAATATCACATGATGCCACACAGACCAACAGCAGTTTTATCTATTTATTCATATCTTTATATTAATTGCCTGGGGATTAAGCAATTTAGCAAATCAGGGAAAACTGCGAGAGCTTCGATTACACAAACAGCGGGACCTGAACCATTTGCCTTGTCCCGCATGCGAGTGGGATTTCTGGGATGCCTGGTGTTACAGCACTGGATGAGTTGTCCCTGCACTGACATACAAACTCACACCACTGTGTGCGTAAGCACACGCGGGTTTCTAAATAGTGCCAAGGAAAACAAACAGCAGCTGAAATCTGCTTCTCCTCTTGCTTTATGAAGTTATGTCTGGACTCTTGACGGGCAGAAAAAGAGAGTTAATGCATTCATAGGCTGGGAGAGAAAACCAGCAGGTTACTTTGTTCCCTACAGTCTGGGGATGATTCTGCTATCCTGTAGTAAAGGAAAACAGTAAAGAGATGAAAGGTTTTGTTTTGTCCCTTAGAATGGCTAAAGAGAAAGTAGTGGGCAATATAAATGCTGCATTTCAGGTACATGTCAATTTAAAACATGTCTTGGGAGCACAGTCTTGCTTTTGCTTGGAGAAGCCTGCCCAGCATTGCTCCTACCGTGAAACTCAATGAAAAATTCTTTAAGAAAAACCCTTTGATAAGTGAAGATAATTCATTGAAACTCCCGTTTCTTCTCTTTGCAGGCACTGATCACATAACACTAATGCTGACGTGTTACAGTGCAGAGGTATGTGAACACAGGCAATACTGTGGCTGGGAGCTGCTCCTGCCCCAACCTGGTCTCTGCCTCACCCCCTGGCACCAGGGCAGAGTCAGGCTGACACCAGGGCAAGTCCCGAGGGAGACATGGCTTTTTACCAAGGCTCACACCCTCGATCTAACTATTTGGTGAACTTCTTAGTTTTTAATGCGAGTACAAGCTGCTATTGAGACACCTCTTGGAGCCAAAGTCCAAATTCATTTGTGGCTGTGGCCGCAGGTGGAGGCTCCCTGCTGTGGGACCTGGGAAACCCATCCTGAATCCTCAGGCTGCTGAAATGTGAGCACTTTGACTTTGAGTGGTGCCTCTTTAAGCAATGTTACCAGATAATTGATGGGAATGGGAAATAACTAAAGCTTCAATACATATGACTTCAATTCCTTGGCCATACCATTTTCCTCACCTCTGAAAATACAGTCTGTTTGAAATAAGAGAAAATTTTTATTGAATTTGCAGTCAGTTCCCTGTCATCTTACAATCAGGCGGCAAAATGCCTACAGGCTTCACATGGGTGTCCCTGCTCTGCCTTGTCTATTAGTGCAGCGTCGGCTAGACAGGAATAAATGGCCTGTTTTAACCGCAATGATCACTGAGGGAAATCCAGGGTGATGTTCACCACTACTGCATGGTTGCTGTAGAGATTTTGTAGCCAAAACACAATTTTCACAATGTAGTGGAAAAGTGAAAGCTCGGTGCTGTAAGTCAGGCTTTCCAAACTTGAGGCTACAGAAAAATTGATCATCTTCCATTTAATGCCTGATGCTGTAGGAACCACCTGGGTTTGCTAGGAGAAGGGCAGTATGAGAACATGTTTCTGTCAATATGGTGCTGATCTTTTACCTCTCTGGCCAATGAGTGCTGCCTTTCACAGAGGCAAAGAATCACCTCACCTTTTACTGCACCAGAACATTAAGTTAAAAAAAGAGTAGCTGCTTCAGTTTAAGATGAGTTTGTGGGAAGGTGAGGAAACATTCAGCTCTGGCTCTTGTGCTTCTCCTCTGGCCACTTGGCTGTGTGTCCTTTTCCTATGCAGGAGTGAAACTGAGGCAGGCACTGCTGAGGGCTCCATCCTCAGGTAGAGCAATCAGCATTTATGCATTTAGTTTCAAGAGAGGATGGTAATTGGGGACACACAGGTGTGGTAACAGTTGACAGAGAATTATGGATTTTCTATCTTCTAATATGGGCTGCTGTGTAGGAGAAACATAAATGGGGTGTAGGGATGCGTCCCGAGAATGCAGAGGGAAGCATTCTGGGAGTTGAAGTCCCTGGACAGCATACTGGGCACATGAGCAGTGTGTGCTGTGCTGTCATTGGTCAGGTGGTCCTCCAGAGAGTTTATAAGGAGGCACTTTTCTTTTAAATAAACAGATTTGGCTACTTGCCAGCTAGCTGCCGGGTCGTGTCTTTTTATATTATATTAATATACAATAATGGGGCATAAAGAGAGCAGCCACAGGTGTGTGGTGTACAGCAAAGGTGATGGAAGCTGCAAGTACCCTCCAGAAACAGATCCCAGGGACAATCACACCTCTGGCACCTTACTTCATGTAAGAGAGCAGGCTTCTGTGCAGAAGAGTTCTGTGCAGAAGCAGTGAGGTTGGGTGGTTACTGTTGTCCTGATGCAGCACCTCAGTGATGTTTACTGAAACAAGCCTGTGCTTTCTAGGCAGCAGCAGCTCCCCTGGGAGCTCAAGTATTTTGGAGAGAGCATGAAGGAATCAGCTAAAATCACTTCACAGCCTCCTGTCTCTCATGGAAAGTGAAGCTCTTGCACAAAAGTGATGCCTGAGTGCTCAGGAGATGCTTCAAACACTTACTGGACTATTCAAACACTTAGTGGAGTATTCATGAAATTTGTGAAGGATTCACAATTGTAAGGGTGCCAGAATTAGACCTCATCAGACTTGGCCTCCTTCCTCCATGGACCTTGAAGAAAGGTCATGCCACTGTTTCCTGAAGAAGCGTGTCTTCTGCCAGCACCTGGAAAGCAGCATTCCTGCCAGCTAAATAGAGGAACTGTACTCTCTGGTAAATATGTGCCAAATTAATCACAGTCCTATTAAGAGGTGGTAACTACAGCAATCACAGTCTGACTGCCCGACCACCTCAGGGCTGATGAGAAGTTAAAGTGTGCTGTTAAGGGCACTGTCCAAATGCCTCTTAAACACTGACAGATTTGGACCTCCCTCAGAAGCCTATTCTAGTGTTTGACTACCCTCTCAGTAAAGAAATGCTTCCTAACATCCACTCTGAACCTGCTTGGATGAATGCAGCTTGGATGAATGCAGCTTTTAAACTGTAACTTCTATGTAAACACTAAAATATCAGTTCCTATAGGGAAAGTAAACCCACTGATGCTTATATAACAAAACTGATTTTATTTTATGGCTGTCTTTTCGTATGCAGGCTTATTCCATTGAAGAGCTGCTCCTCCATTGAACAAAAAAGGAAGGAATCCTAAAATCTGGGAAAATAACCACAAGGACCTATGTCATTTAAGTCTGACCTGGTAAGCTTCTAAATGGCCATTTAATCCCATCCATCCAATTCAGTTCATGTGTACAGGTAAGGGCTTATATTATCATCTTGTGAGCCACAATTTCTTGATTACAAGGGTGGAAGAGGGAAAACAGGAATTTCCCCTGGCAGTGCTTAGCTCTGAAAAATGGGACACAGGGGCTTACTAAAGTAGGTTTGATATGCGACATTGGGTCTGTAGTACCTGATGACTTTATTCTTACACTTTGGAGGTTATTGTCACAGCAGCCAATAAACTGTCTTTAGTAAGCTACAGTATCTCTGGCAGAATCCTAAAACCATGGCATAATTCAGGTTGGCTTCAGGAGGCTTCAGGTCAAACCTCTCATGCAAAGCATGGCCACTTAAAACAGGTTACTCCGTCAAGTTTTGAAAACCTTCAAGGCTGAACATCCCACAGTTTCTCTAGGAACTTGCTCCAGTGTTTGACTGCTCTCATGATAAAAACAGTTTTCTTCTCCCTTGTTGCAGCTTGTGTCTGTTGCCTCTTAAATCTATCATGCACCTCTGCAGAGCTTGGCTCTGCCTTTTCTATACCTCACCAATAAGCTCTCCCCTTGGACTCCTCCTTCTTAAGGTTGAACAAACCCTGATCCTGCAGCCCCTCCTCACATGTTGTGCCCTCCAGCTGCCTACCAGGCTCAGTCCAGTATGTCAGTATCTTTCTTGCACTGGAGACCCCAAACCTGCATGCAAGTCTCCAGATGTGGTCTCGCAAGTGCTGAATAGAGAGGATTTATAATTTCCCTTGACTTTCAGCTGTGCTCCTGTAAATAGAGCCCACTATCCTGTTGGTTTTCTTTGCCTCAAGAGTACACTGCTCATACACGTGCAATTCCATGCAATTCCCACCCGTGATACTGGCTCTTTTTATTGTAAAGCTGTCCCCAACCCACCTACCTAGTCTGAATTGCTGCAAGGAGTTAGTTTGTCTCAGAGGCAGGACTTTGCTGCATTTATCTTAGTTGGTGAAGTACCTGGCAGATAATTTCTCCAGCATCCTGAGATCTGCCTTTAAAGGAAGTTCTGCCCTCCCTGTAGCAACTGCCCACCCCATGTCCCAGGAGGGCAGCTGACATGCTATCACAAAACCTCCCCAGATCCAGGTTTGGCGAAATAAACTTGCTGAAAGTGCACTCTGTTATGTCCTCCAGGTTGTTAATAAACATGTTAGATGGTACTGGCCCCAGTACTGAGCACCTAGAGTGTGGGCTGCCAGTTTAACTTTATCTGGATAGCTGGTCAGAGGATTGTAATCAGCAGTACACTTCTCACCTGTTGTAGGTAGCTACCCAGTCCGTGTCAGCAGAGTTGTTTTTAAAAAAAAATAAATAAAAAACCCAACAGAAGAATCCTTTTATTTTCAAAGGTTGATCAATCCATGAAAGAAAGAGCAGCACATTTCTGCAAAGCCCAAAGAACTACAGCTCATTCCAAAGACATATTTTTTCTCACCAGAAAGGAAGTGCCTGTTAGAGAGAAGGAACCAGGAAGGGAGCCAGGACCAACTGTGACCAGTGTGGTTCTGCTGTCTGGTACCTTTAGAAATACATTACACCCTTCACACTTCTCCTTCCAGTGTTGCTTTCCTTAAAATCACTGAACACCCAGGTGAGGATCCATCTAAGCATAAAGGACATTTTAACATCCCTGGAGACCATGTCAGGGCTGCCCTTTATATTTTGATTTTCATTCACAGGACCTATAGAAGAAATGGAGTAAAACTCTCCAGGGGGAAATGCTGCCTGGCTGTATAAGCAGCCACCTTTCCATTACACTTT
Source organism: Pipra filicauda (assembly GCF_003945595.2). Taxonomy (NCBI): domain Eukaryota; kingdom Metazoa; phylum Chordata; class Aves; order Passeriformes; family Pipridae; genus Pipra; species Pipra filicauda. The sequence continues at coordinate 302,015 of NW_024104535.1, forward strand.
GGAGGAAATCTGGTTGTCTTCCAGTGAGTTCCAGTCACCAAATTATTTTATTGTTACAATATCATGAAGCGATTTTTATTTTGTGCGCTTCAAGGTGCTCAAAATGTTACTTTTCACAGTATAGAATGGATGAGACAGCATTTGTCATGGAAGCACTCAGCAGAGTATGTTTCAACTTCATTTAGTTGTGCTGTTTTATGAAGTTCTGCAGTACAATGTGCCAGCAAATTATGTTAATTTTAGTTTCTTTCTGGTGATTAACTAATCATTCATATAATAAATAGCAGCTAACTACAAGAAAGAGATTTATTTGTCACAGAGTTAGAAGAATGTCAAACTCTTCCCATTTCATGTAAAAAGGCAGAGGAAAAATACTTCTAAAATGACTTTGCAACATGTGCTTTATTTTAAGTCATTACTGAATCAAAACTACACAGCATACCTTTTTAACATACCCTACCCACTCAGTGATTTTTTTTTCTCAATATATTTTTAACATGGAATGAAACCTACACTGCAATTGTAAATTTTCATGCTACAATGTTCTCTAATGAGCCATTTGTGTCACTAAGAAGAGCAATTTACGAAAAAGGCCATTTTTCAAGCTCATATGTCTATAGTTGGGAACCTAAAAAAAAAACCCGTCTAGGATGTAAAAATGTGACTTGGAATATGTAAACATTTTCATATACCTGAAACACTGGAAGAAGAATATCAGCTAACAGCAAAACAACAGTTGCCTTACATCATTGAAATGGGAAAAAGCATGTCATGAGAAGCAGAGAGAAGCACACATTATTCAGTCTTTAAAGGGTTATAAGAAATGAAGTTGCTCATTAGGTCATTGAATTCACTTTCTTTTCTCATCTAATGGAAAGCAGTAACTTTTGAAGAGAATGGCCCAGCAGAACACCCCAATAATTCACCATAATTATTCTAGCCATTAGTTAGTCTTGACAAAGTGTCAAGTTTTCAGTTGCTTTTTTTCCTGAGAAAAGTCATTGATGTTTGGTGGAAATGTCTCCTGTGACTGTACAAATAAAATAAGGCATTTAAACAGATTGTTGCTTGTTTTCTTTTTGCTAACAGAGGCTTGTCCACAGTGTCCTTTGTACATCACAACCTCTGCTTTTCTACAAATGGGTATGGCTAGAATGTCTTCAGATCCCACTGCGGCCCTGGGTCTTGGGTGTCCTGAAGGCTAGTCAGTGTCCCATTACTGTAGCTTGAAAGTCAGTGATGTACAACAGCATATTGCACAATCCAAACTGTATGGCTCCAGAAAGGGTTAAGAAGGTACACTGGAGTCATCTGTGGATTCACTCCCTTCATTTCTTTTTAAGTTGTAATGGTCGTCTGGAAAATTAGCCAGACAAAGATGCAAACTTTTTGTTGATTAAATTACAAAGCAGTCCCCAGGTTGTAGAGGAGTGGCACATTAAAACCAACAAATCATTCAAACTTCCTCACTGTTGATCCTTATTCGAAAGGCAGCATGGATTCCTAAGGCCGTAGCTTCCAGGATTCCTTCAGTGAAAAATCATTGCTACCCAACTATAAAAGGCTTAGCTCTTAAGAGAATATTGTGCTTTTTTTTCTTTTTCCTTTAAAATTCAGATTAAATCAACTTGATTTGCAGTGTGACACCAAAGAGATCAATTAGTTTTTTCCCTAGTCCACTTGATCATGGTCTCTGGTGAGCGATACAGGAATATTAGTTTGGCGTACAGGTCTTCTTCTAGTTCCAGTTCTCCAGTCTCTCGCACTAAGAAAATGTCAGTACACAACTTCAAGATTCGGTCTACATTGGGTAGCTCCTCAAACATGATGGAGTGAGAGATCCCACTGAAAAATTCACGGACAAACTTTCCTATCACCAGGACAACTGAGGCGTATAGTCCCATAATGCTGAAAAGAAAGAAAGGAAGAGTTCAAATCATGCCTTGAAAAAGAGTCAGCCAAGTGTGAGGAAGCTCATCTACATGTCTAAGTGTAGTCTGTGAGCTGGGTGAACATTAACTTCTAATTAGGATTGTGCTTTTGCTGTGCTGCAGGATGAAGGAAAGTAAGGTCTTTCAAACATCACAGAAATATGGAAACATAAACAGCTGGGGCTGCTGACTTAAACAGTTTAACCCCAGTTCCTGATGGTCCCATGTCCTGTCTGCTACAGCTTGGAAGTCGCGACTCCTGCAACTTGGGAAATCTGACAACAGCTGGCTGCTAAAGGCAAATAATCTGTCAGGTTTCATATTTAATATTTTTTATTAAAATTACATATTACATATGTAACTGGTGACAAACTAACATTTACCTGTCTCCCCTTATAATCCTCCTATGGGGATTTCTCCAAAATTTTACCATAAGGATGTATCTCCTGAGAATGCACAGTCTCCTTCCTTCCTCTCTCTGTGGAGATGTATTTCATAACTGTTTCACACTCAGGGTCCTGGCTACAAGATTGGGAAGGTCGCCAAAACTGGGGAGAATTTGGGCAGAACCTGACCTGCAGCTAAGCTGACATCTTTTGAATTTTTTACTTCAATAGGAAATTGGTGTGAAGGGTGCTTCTGTTTTTATTCCCACTGGAGAGCAGTTACCAAGGGTGATACTATTCCTTACGAATATTAACCCTACTATAGATAATATTAGTAGACATTAACTCGAAAATCTCACAAAACTCCTTTTCAAAATGTTGTAACGTTCAAACACAAAAACAACAAAGAATTAACCTCCCCAAATCAGCAAATAAAGTCACCTCTACTTCTATCTCATGTACTTTATTTAATTTTATGTGAAGATTCCTTCTTACCCATAACCAGCCAAAAATCCAAGGCTTGGAGGACTGACTTTATCACTGAATATGATGAGCTCAAGACTATCTCCAGATGTTTTGAATGTTTTTCCAAGCTGATTCAAAACCCACCACTCACGAACTCCCTCACCAGACTCATTGTTTTTGACCAGGGAAACTGTGATATTTTTCCATTTGCAGTCTATTGAAAAAAAGAAGTGTTAAAATATGTACACAAAGAATTGTGGAAATCAACTACTTTGAGACAGATACTTCAAACATCTGCATAAGAAAATGACTGAGCAACGTAAAAGCAAAAGTTTTTTATAATTCTCCTAAAACCCATTTTTCATTATTTCTGTACAAAAGTATAAAATTTATAAAACCTAGACTTCTGTGTTCTTCCTTCTGCAAATCTCATCTGAATCTACATTAAATAAATAAAATATTTCATATCACCTACATTTTCTTCTGTACAACTGTCAAATCATTTTGGTATTTTCAGTCCAAAATGTCAGTAGCACTCATCATGTGTGCATTTCAGGCCTAAAGAAAGACATTTAGCCTGAGGGATAGCGGTCAGCTTCTAGATGTCAAAGTGAAACTACCACTGTAAATGATTTATGTCTCGATACAGAAGATGTTATTCCCTTATATCAAAAAAAAGCATACTATCCTGTTTTATGCATACTGATCACACAGACAGGAGGCAAACTCTGATCATCCTGAATGTACATTAGTAGTGTATACATTAAAGCCCTTCTGAAGAATGTCAAATTAAGGACCTGACTAATGACTCGTAAGCACTTGTAACTTATTGCTACTCATAGATTGATACTTGAGGTTCAGTCTCAAAAATAGTTTTTTCCAATTAATCTAATCACTGAACCTTGATAGTAATGTCCTACATACTATTCCTACTAGTACTCGTACTACTAATATACTCAAGCGCCAAATTTAACCTTTGTTGAGCAAATTGCTCTTTAATAAAGACTTGTTCCTACTCTTCTAATCCAACAGGTTTTTCATGTGTTATGTGCCCATGTGTTCATGTATTCTGTTTGTCTGTGAGTACCTGTATGCATTCTGACTCTGAAATTCAATGATTTATCTATCTAAACTGGGTTCTTTGCACCAATAAGAAAGGAAGAGCTTAAAAAAATCAAAATTATGCAGTGTCAGTATTTAAGTTGAGGAGCTACATTTGCAGACATGCAATGCTACTGACTGTTCATAGTAAGGTGTTAGGGAGATGCAGAGAAGTGAAACTTCTGATCACTTAGAAAACAAAGGAAAACAGTTCCTAAAGCAGAATTGAAGTAAAGGAGACGGACTTCATCCTTAGAGTCCTCACTGTTAAATACAAAGCTATTGTATACCTGTACATCCAAATGTATTTTCTGTCTTATACTGTATTACCTTATCTTGCCTCAATCTTGTGGGCACCAAGTAGAAACCATTGTAAGTGCATTTCAGACTGAGGCACCTTGTAACATCTCAGTGAATGTACAAATGTGAGTGTTGTGTTGCACTTCTTTCAACCATATTCTGTTTTTCATGGTCTGCACACATACCTTTCAATAGCTGCTTTATGGGTTTTGCCAGAGAATCACTAGGAGCCTTGATGTAGTAGGGATATACTTCCTCTAATGTTCTGAAAAAAAATGAGAAAGCAAATATTTCATATTTTTATACGTCTAAAATCATTTAGAAATACCTAACAGGGCTATACGCAGTTCCCAGTAATTCTTGGCTCAAGCTATGACTTTATAGTGTTCAGATGTCACATCTGAAAGTTAGCTGGATTTATGGGCAATGTTTTGTCAGAACTTCAGCAGGGAGCTCCATCCATAATGTCACCATTCATACACTATGAATTCCACACACCTGAGGCATGCGTGTTTGCAAGGAATGTAGGCTTTATATTTTGTTTCCCTTTTTAACAAAGCTGCTTTTATGGTCAGCTATAATGTCATAAAGAAAGGCAGTAGTAAACAAGCTAGAAAAATATTTAGCTAGAAAAATATTTGGTGAGAACAGTTATTACTTCAGAATTGCAAAATATTTCGATAGTAACACCTGAAAAGAGTGAGAATTTTTCCAGAATCTTTAATTGGGAAATATTTTCACAGTTTTTAGGAGGATTTCAAACTTAAAAAGAAAGATGTTTGTAAAAGTTCTTCCACTGGACTCAAAATCAAATCATCTTAAGTCAGAATAAATTACCAGCATCTAGAGGGAGAGACATTTCATTAAAAGCAGAGATTCTGCCCAACTTTTTCCTCAAATGGTTGAAAAATTCTAGGGAAGCAGAGCTCTCAGGGAAGTCCTGTGACACTTGCCTCCAGCAGGTCCAAAAAAAAGGTAAGAGCTCAGCAGCTAAGTTGTCCCTGTAGGGGTGGTAACAGAAAGCTCCATGCTGAATAGCTGCAACAATTGTTTTTCTTTTATGATCAGGTAAAAAAAGCCTAAATCAACAATATTAAGGCAATATATTTGCAAGACAGGCAAATGCAGGTATATCTTCTATGTCACTGTTTGCCTCCTACAAAGGGAAAATTATAAACAAATTACCTCTTCCTACAAATGAGAAAAATCTATCCTCCATGGCTGTACATCACCTTAGGAAATATTCCTGCATCCTCATACAGCAGAAAAGTAAAAGAGGCATAAAATACTTTTAAATGCAATGATCAGATGTGCAACAGCAGTCTGTTTGGATGTACAAGTGTGTGGGGAGGTGCAGAAAAAGAACTGTGCACAGAAAAGGCAAATCTAATTCCTACCTACTAACAGATAAGAACCTCTCAGATTTTTCACAATCCCAGTTGGCCTCATTTTAAACTTTTCAACTCTGGTAGCCACAAATCAGATTAGGTGGCCTTCAGGGATGATGTGCTGGCTTAGCAGTACTTAGAGACTACTGCTGTAAAGTAATCCCCAGTGAGCCGGCGGAAGAGGAAGAGCCAGACTCTTTTCCAGTCTGGAAGGAGGCACCACTGCTGTTAATGCTATAAGGCTATATCCATAGAATAATGTTTAATATTCATATTAGGACCATGCCTTGTGAATTTCCATCACAGGAAAGATCTAATGTCAGAAATGACTGCAGATGTTACCCTTTGACCGCAGTGATTTAACACTTCCTTGCCAATCTCACACTATTCAAAAATAACAATGTGAAATACAGTCTGGATGGTTATTTAAAACAAAAAAATCCTCAATACAACATCCTCAGATCAAGTTGAACGGAAGTAACGCAAAGGCAAGCTGAACTATAAATATACTGCAGTGAACTTGTGTTTATCCAATAAATCAAAGAAAAGTTGCTAATAGCTTCACCATGCTTGTTGGTGATGATCCAGTGTTTGTGGTCTTCTCAGCCTACATTTATAATAGAAAGCAAGCTTTTACCTTTAATACTGCTATTATTTGACTTCAGTGCTGTTGGCCTCTGTTATTAGAGGGGGCAGACAAATGAAACAGTTGGACAAGCTTGACCTTCTTAGGAAATCAGGCTTCAAAAGGGAAAGTTTGCATATAAATAGGCAAAGAAAATAACTTACACCTTTTCCAGTTTCTTTCCAGACATCATTGTAGCAATATCTGTTCTGGTTTTGTTTTGTAGTTTAAAGGTAAGTTTATCTGACGCTATTTCAGCTTTGGCTCCAAGGGTGAGATTTCTGTTGTAAGTAAAAGGGAAGACACACTGTCAGCCTACAATGCGAGCATAACCTAAGCACTTTTTGCTGAATGCAAGAGCTAGTTGTCTAACTAGTCAGCACTGACCCTGGCTAACCTAGTCTTTGATAAAGCAAGCATCATGCGACCTGTACCTGAGATGGTGTGGTTTTTTTCACAGAGGATATGTAGCAGCCTTAAAGGTTTGTTTTTCCAACTGACTATGCCTTTGTATACAGGACAATAATGACAAATTAGTATAATTTTGCTCTCACTTTAGGCAATGGGACTGTTCAGTGTCAGGACAGCTAAGGATGTTGCAGTCAGCTACAGCTTCCCAAAACACCACCTCAACCCTGCAGAAACTTGTCTAACAGACTGATAGGACCTCCATGCCTCCCCCTCAGGCTTCACACCAACTGCAGAACACGACTGGTGCAGGATCAGCTTTCGCACAATGCCTTATGCCATGTCCTGTGGTCCAAGTGTGGCAGCTGGGTAAGGCTGGGGGCTGGGAGGACTGCACAGAAACATTACCAGCAGATGCTGTGCAAAGGCAAACAATGTGTGACACAACAGGCTTATCTTACTGCTGCTTGTGGTCTCCTTGCCTAGATGAAAGACAGCATTTAAGTAGAAGGTCACTGTGGTAAGTCTTTAACATTTTCAGTTATTCATGGTCACAATGTAATCCACAAGATATAATCTGAGGGTGAAAAAGGTCTCTTTCAACTAGTGTATGAATGCTTGTAGTTATGAAAGCATATGGGCAAACTGAGTAGCAGTATTAAAAAATAATATAAGGCTCAGAAATGATGGAGTGGAGTAATTCACTAGCTAATACTCAATGCTTCCAGGAAAATGAGGGGTCAAATAAAGTTAAATTAAGGATGCAGATTCATTACTATTTTTGACTGTGGAAAGACTGACCCAGCAAGTTCAGAGCTCCCACAGTGATTCAGCTGACCTGCTTCTTGTGCATAGTCTTTTGTTATAACAATCCAGCTTCTACTTCCAACAAAACACGTAGATACCAGGGCTGCAAAGGAACTTAATTTCCACAAAGTGATGACTTCAGTTTAATCCAGCAGTCTACAGGAACCCCAGCTGGCAGACAGTAGTGAACAAATGACCTTGGTGACTGGGTGTGGTCCAGCCTGTGTGCAACGACTTTATTTTTTAGGCTGTATCTTTCAAAAACTTCATTGTAAAGTATAGTTCACTGAGGCCAAAGGAATTACAAGTAAACAGGCAAAGGGATCTGTGCCATTGTTATGTTATTTGCATATAAAAATAGTTTGTCAATTCCAGACTCCCTTAAAAAGAGGACCAAGCAGTTCTGTTTCTATTTCCTCATAGGCTTTATGCCTTAACTAGGTCTGAGTATTCAATTTCCATAAATGATAACAAGACTTTTGTTAGGGCAGTTTATTTGAACATCTCCATGTAAAACTGGCTAAAATTTTCTTACTCTTCCTTTCCCTCAAGTCCCATTGAAAACTCTATCATGCCATTTTAAAGAATCTACTTGGAAGTGGCTCCACTTCTCTATTTTTGAGAACTGCAGGCAATAAATGTTTCCCTGAGCAACAAAAGTGACTTCTCTCTGTCTCCCTCACACTTACAGATTTTTGCTCTGCAGTACAATAGAATTTGCTGAAAAACTAAACCAAAAATGCAGCATGGAACTGTTCTACTGAGGAAATGCTTGGCAAACAGCCTTTTTAATTACCTCTGAATGGTCCACGAAAGAACTACAGTGAACTCAGATGAAAAATCCCGCAGTCCTTCTATCATTTTCTGTCTACTGGGAGGGCTGATGGTCCATAAAGAATTTGAATTTCCCTCTAGATCTGCTAAAGTTATATCTTCTTTTCCATAGCCCTCTAGAAACTGCAAGGCAGCCTGTAGGTGCAGAAAAGGAAAATAAAATTTCAGAGCAGTGATATCCACAAGACACAGAAGCATGTCTCCCAGTCAGACAGAACTGTAAATGTTTGATTAACTGTAAGTGCAGGGGTGTGCACTGATTGCCTTCCTCAGGTACCAATTGGGGCTCTAGATATACCCAAGCTAAGAAGGCAAAACAAAAGTGGCCTTGCTGTTTGATGGCCATGAAGGCCAAAGTAAGCCTGAAAGTTCAGGAAGTAAACTCTGTAGAGTGTTTAAACTTGAGTTAAAATTTTACTCTGTCTTCTGTTGAGTATCTTTCTGCATAGAAAGATGTCTGCAAAGGATAAAGCAACTTGAAACTCGTAACTTTGAAATGGATCAAGGTTACAATATTAATGCAGTCATACATGGGCTATTTGGTAGGATCTAAGATCAAAACCTATTAATTCTTGAATGGGGTAGTAGCAAGCACTTCTTTTAAATCTATAATTTCTACTAATTACTAGTCTTTTTCTTGTAGAAACTTGTGAAAACTTTATGCATATTGCTTCATGAAATACTGAGAGTTTGCTTAAATGGTTGTTTTGACATTTTAATGTCAAAATATTTCTAGCCCATGCACACTTTCTTTTGACAGCACCACCTCTCCTCATCAGGAGGTGAAAGATGTGTGTGCTATAGGAAGGACCATGGGGCTTAAAGGGCCAACACTGTTATGTCCCCACAGCACATTTGTTTTGGCAGTACACAAACAGCATCATGTCTCCTAAAGGTTTGCGTCATTTAGAAGAGAGGTTTTTATTCAGAGAACAGGACAACTAAGGTTTCTGTCTTCCATGATTTTGTGGAAAGATGTCTAGATTAATGGTGGCTTGCCTGACCATAACTCAGCTCAGTCCTGACAAATGATTTGTGTGAACCTTTATTCATTCTACTCTTTGTGAAAATATCTTCCAATTGATGACAGCACTGCTTACCACTCATAACTACACAAACAAAACTCACAAAAGGCCTCCATGGAAACATGTACACATTTTTAAGTAATGAGGTATTTTACATTTCACTTACAGTGTTACCCCTATAGCCTGCCAGAAGCATATTGAAACGGGTCTGATTGAAATCCTCGAGCTGACTCTGTTGAGCACTCATTGTGAAAATAGGCTGGGAAACAAAAGAACACACACTTGTCACATTTACTTCACATTGCTGCTACATACACAGTATAGCATCTTATGCATTACAGCCCAAGACAATTATGGCACTCAATTCGACAGAAGATTATAATTTCATTCCACTGAGATGCAAGCTACCTCCAATTATCTTGTATTTACCACGTGGACCTGTAGGCAGTTATCTGAGTGTATCTGATGTAGGATAATTTATTTGGATTCCACTGCTAGTAGATTATGGTTTTAACTCGAAAGTGAAGATAGTATATTACATCAGTGATAAAATAACATGTTTTTAAACCCAAAAGGGATAATTTGTGGAAGTTTGCCTGATACCTTGCATAAGGCAGGAGAGTTCAATTCAACGAAGGGAAGAAGAATAGTACAGGAAATACAGTGCAAAAACCAGAATTAACTTTTAGTGTGTCTTCTTTTTTTACCTGATAACCTCCTAGAGTTATTGTGATTGATACATCTAGAGGCTTGTTGGTGATGCCTGCAACAGATTTGATTAAAGACATGAAGAGCAGTGGGAACCAGACAATACAAATCAGCAAGACGATAATCATGCCACCCATTCCATACTTCACAACTTTCTTTTTCTTCTGGCCTCTTGGTTGGGGATATCTCTGCAAAAGCAAACAGCAATATGGTAATGTCTCTTCTATCAGAGGTACACTTCATATGATTTGATTAGTAAATATATAACGATATTAAGGCTTCCCATCTTTTGTGGTAATTTGCTACCCATTGCCAGGCCAGTTATTCTGAGATTTTTTTTTAGCCAAGCCTGCACAGACACTTAATTTCTGGTGACAACAGAGAAAAGTGACAAATTAACCCATATCAGGTGTGTGTTCAGTGTGACAAATACTGGGATTTTGATTCTTCACAACGATAAAGAAGGAAGAAATTGCTAGGATAATTTGAATTTTTTTGTCTGAATGAGTGCAAACATGAACTCACATGAACAAAATATAAAATAATAGCAGCAACAGTGATACAACATTTTGTTCCAAAAACTGCTATTGTGATTGACCCACTTTCTTGTATATAGCCTTCCAAAAAGTTTTATCTCAAAGCTCCTTAAGGCAGTTCCTCTCATAGATCTCGAAATGCTGCAAACCATATATCAAAGTTGGGGGAGCAGGAAAATTGTTTGCCAGCAACTGACATACACAATCAGTAGAAATGTCTGATATTGCACTACCTCCACATTCATTTCATACTTCACTTACAGTATTTCCAAGAGTTGTTCACAGGCTTTATCCAATCTGTTTCTAGTGAATCTGACACCAACTGCATTTAAATAATGTTTACAGTTTTGTTGTTGTCCCTAGAATATTGATACTGCTGATGTAACATCCTTCCCTTTCTTAGTTTTTGAGACCAAAAGTGACTTTGCTTTTCTTCTCCTTTCAAAGCAGATCACATGGTATGTCTGTTTTCCCTTGCCCATAATGCCGTCCCTCTGTTATTTGCCTCATGACTGAATACCTTAGTACCTTCACCATCCTGTAAAATGCCTTACCATCACTGTAATTTATTTTGGTGTATTCTCTTATAAGGATTTAACTATGTAGTGTTTAGGAGTCTGTCTTTCCTGCACTGCATACTGCACGTGTAAAATAGAGATGCATTTTGCATTATATTGCTCTGTACCGCAAACACACGCCAGGAATACGGCTTTCAGGAAATTGTTCTTGCTTTACAACATGAATCCATAAAGCCCTATGAGAACATTAAATTCGTAATACAATGCTATATTTAAAACAAATTAGTTACTTTTCGAAGCAGTGTATCAAGTAATTTGTCCTATGCTACAGAATACTCTTTTCATTAAAATATCGTATCAAGATCAGCGGGGGTATATTATTTGTCTGTAAGAGATTAGTTCAGGCACTTTTAATGACATTACAGAACACCTCAGAGAGACTCTAACAGTTAAAGTACTTAAGCATACCACTCAATGTGTAAGAGACAGAGAGAACTAAAGTACCTTGAACAACATGTAAAGTCATGGTTAGATATTTTGCTACATGGCATTAGCACACACATTCTAGCTTAGACATGGAAATTTTCCCATGTCAGCTCTCTGCTACATATAATGCACATGATCCTGTTGTGGTATAAAAAACCACAGTGAGATGGACAGTCAAAGTAGAACTGGATTATTATTTCTCTGACCACTGAAGTTCTTCGGAACTTCTTCCATTCATGGCAGTAGTGGGAGTCACAGAGAAAAAGCCTATATACAAGATTTGTGTGCTCTTTAGCTCTGAGTTAATCTAAGTGACATACTTGGAAAGTAATTGCCATTAAGAGACAGGATTATAATAAAAGTAGAAATACGTCAGTAACACTTAAAAATAAATCCATTTCAATGCAGATGTAGAATTTCTGACTGGTTTGGTCACTCTTAAAATAATGCTTAATTTCTATTTCAAATTGGCAAAATAAGCAAGCATATGGTTGCAATCTTTATAGCGGTTATAAGGAATCCAGAATTTACAAGTTTAATTTGAACTGAAGCTTAAATGATTTAAAGAGACTGAAATTTCAGTCAGACAAATGGTGGGTTTATCTGGCCTACAGTTCGGTTCTGGATGTGCAGGGACTCTCCTGAGACAGAGGAGCCAGCTGAGTTCCCTCTACAGTTACATGAACCTGATGTCCCTGGGACCTACAGGGACATGGACACGAACTTTTCCTTCTACTGACCTTTCTCTTCAGCTACAGTTTCCCTGCTACTGCTGGTAACTTATCTAGTTGTGTGTGAGACTGTGTGAATACCAGCCCTGAAACCCAGGCATGCAATTAAGCCAGGAGGCACATGCTTGTGGAGTTCATGATAATGGTGGAAAAATAAGCTAGGCACAAAAGAGAAGACATTTGAAATTTCACTCCACCTGACTGCCAACTACCATAAACCACCGAAGAGTCTGAATATTTCTGAACATAAGCACGAGGTGTATCTTCTAACAAACTGGTTTTATGGTGGATTTCCCAATCATTTAGGGAGCCATGATTATTTCTCTAAATTTCTGCAAGGGGGAGAGGAGGCCTGGATCACTTATATGGGGCTTCCTTACTTTTTCTGACTCTCGCCAACACTTCAGGATGAATATATGGGCATAGATATCTTCAACACAGATCCAGCTGGAAAGACTGAGAGTGGTATCGGTCCAAACCCAGTCCATTACTGCTCTCAGCTCAGTCAAAAACGGAACTAGGCGGAACCTGCAGGGAGATCACAGCAAATAACTCATCAGAAACAGAGGGATCACACTGAACAAGCACGGCATGTGTATATATGATGAGAGGGAGAATTAAGACAATATTAAAAGATCTTACGGGGAGATTTTGTAAATACGAATACAATCATATCCTGAAATTGCATGGCTAGTACAGATCTGCTGTTGCTCATGTTCTTCTAGATCTCCTTGTCAGGCCATAAATATGCTTTTGCATCATTATGCCCAGTAATTGCGATCGAGCCATTGATGGAATAGTAAAAGGCTTTCCTGTATCCCTAAATTCCTCTGACCTGGGAGTGGAGACCATGTTTTCCGCAGGACGGTGGGAATTTGTTTTATAGCTCCTTACACCAAGTGGTGCATGGCACCTTTGCAGTAGGTGGGCAGTCCTCAGTTGTGTATGGAACTGGGCTTTTTAAATCTTAAGCAGCAGAAGAATGTAGGCTAACAGGAAATCAATATACATGTAACACTTTTCTGATCAGCCAGGTCACAAAGAGCATTTCATGTGAGGAAAGCTTTCTTCTGTAACTTTTCCTACTGGAATGCACTAAGCCCATACTGCAAATATTGTGAAAATGCTGAAATTATTCCAGTTTTTCTGTGGAATACATATATGCTTTGAACTAGCTTAATCACAAGATCATTGTAACAGTCTAAGTGGAGCGTGAAGTAAGGCTCTGTAAGACCACCTCCACTCCAAGCAATGCCTGTTACTTGCACTAGCACTCCTAACTCCTGAAGAGTTTCAAATGTGCAGCACTTCTCAAAGGAAACATTTTTTGATGCATAGTTCTTATTTCTCAGGTGTATTGTCTTTCACTCGATTTCGTTCACCTGTTGAGGTAGAGCCTGTAGACCTGCTCCAAAGATATCTTTGGGATTTGACACCTTACCAGTTTTTAGGACTGCAGAACTAATAACATCACCTGTTTTCTACTATAATGTGTAGCCCCTATCTCTGTTCACAGAGGTGATTTCTTAGAAATGTTAAAAATGTCTCTGCCATAGGGGCCTGAATGGGTTACTGGTGTATCAGGCTTCTGGGTTCAGAGTGGGAGATCAATTTTTCTGAAGTTTGCATTCCTGGAATAGATTTTTTTTTTTTTTTTGTGGACTACAGGGGACATATGGCATATACAGAGTATGCTGTGCAAAATTTACTGTCTTATTTCCAGCAGTCTGTGAATAACCCCACAACTCATTATAACAAGTCCTTATTACACAAAAGAAAGAAGGGCAGTAAGTCTACACTTACCCTTGAAATAAGAACAGGTTGACATAGTTATAACTTTTTGTGAGGAAGTTACCAAGAACACGAGTTGGATATCCGCAGCGTATCTGATATGCTGATAAGCCAAAATAAACACATTTCACAAAATACCAGAGCTGGGCAACTGTGTTCTGGCTAAATTTCCTGTAAAGGAAAAGATGGATAAAAGAAAATGATAAGCTTTGTATCTGCGTATGACCAAATTAGCCTGAAATGCTTTGTGCTTCTGGCAGTTTCCCTTTCCTGAGATCCTGTGAAAAGCCCGTGGTTTCTGACCCCATGTCAGGATTAAAACAGTGTTTGAAAGATGCTGAATGAGAAAGCCTATAAACAGCATCCATTGCCACCTCAGAGTCACAGGGGAGAGACTGGGAATAGGGTTCCCAAAGAGTGAGAGCCTGGGGCAGTGTCCTCTCCCTCTGGATGCTAGAGGTCCCTTTACACCCAACGCAGATTAGTCTTCCCTTGCCCCCCATGATGGCACATCACTCTGTGAGCCCTTGGATAGTGGCTGAACACCGACAGTTTTAAAGGCTATTTGTGTTCATGAGAGCACCTCATACAGAAATTTAAGACAGACTGACCTCTGAAAATGTTTTTCACCCTCCCCTGATTAAGTCTTATTCTGACAAATAGTTCAGGAACCATTTTTTGAGTTGAGTTTTGAATACCTCTGAAGATGGAGATCCCATAGCCTGTCTGAGGAACCTGCTCCATTGTCTAACTACAGTCAAGAGTTTTTCATTATATTTAACTGAAATTTCCCAACTTGTGCCCTCTTGACCTTTCTGAAGAAAAACTTAGCTTCTTCTCAGTGCCCTCTTAATAGGTAGCTGAAGACAGCTCTTCACTTTCTCTTCTCCAGACTGAACCAACCCTGTTCTCTCAATGTCTCCTCACACGTCAATTCCTCCATCCCCTTGACTATCTTGGTGAATATGTGCCACTTTTGGCTGCTGTTCAATAGCATGGTGGAACTGCAGAAGATGTCTCTTGATGGACAGGATTTGTCAGCCAGCCATAATCCAATATTTTCCATTAAATCCAGCAAAACTATTTTTGCTAAGAAATTTGCAGTGGTTTCTAAAACTTAGTCTGACTTAGAAGGAATACAAGAAGTTTCAGATGCAGATTTGAGATTAACAACTTGATATAGATTTCACAAAAGCACAGAAAAAGTCAAAATTATTTTACTTCATAACATTTCTCAATGTGCAGTAGAAAAGAGATGCATTTTAAAAATGCATTCTTTTTTTTTTTCAAATTTGGGCACAATTACTACTGCACTGAGGAAAAACAAAATATTTGTTTTTGAGATCAAGTGAGACCTTTCAGTTTTTCTTTACACTGTGCACCTTTTTTTTTTTCCCCCAGCAAAATAACTTGTGTAATGTGCCCAGGTGATGCACTCAATTTCTCTGTACAGAGAATGGAGTGAGGTAAATACTTCAAGGCAATTTAAAGTATCAAGAGAGGAGTTAGCCAAGCACTAGAGAGGGAACCTTAAGAGCTCTGCACTGCAGACTGAGGTGATAAGTGCCTTGAGCCATGCAATAAAAAATGTTAGATTTGGGGGTGAACCTGACCAGGCGCGTGACACAAAATTTCACGCAGCAGGTGACAACCTCCACACCAGCTCTTGAACCAAGTGTCAGGAGCAGGGGAGGAGAAATTTGCTCTTCAGAAGGAACAAGAGTTTTAGACATTCCTCAGTCTAAGGAGATTTAAATCCACAGTTCACATATTCCAGGAAAGTGCTAAATTATAAGTTACTCTAAGGGAGACATTTTCTACTCGCTCTTCTAAAGCCACATGCAGCAGTCCAGGGAGCAGGGAATTGGATCAGAGGCCAACACTGTCCCAGCTGAAAGCTCTCATCACTCAATTACAGGCAATTTCTCTTACACCTGCTTGCATTTTGGCCTAAGTTGAGAATATTTCTGTACATATATAATTAATTCTTCCTCAAAGTTATACTGGCCAAAGTTATTGTTTTGGAAAGGCACTCCAACATTCTGCTTATAAATGAGACCAAGCAGAAACTTCTTCATGATTCCAAAGCCTAGCTGTAAACATATCAAATTTAAATGCAAGTAACTCGGTAGAGCATCAGTATTCAACCTATATTGTTTGTTTATAAAGGTTATACCTTTCCGTCACTCCAGGCAAGATAAAGAACATCCAAAAATGTATTCCGAAAACAAGGATGACCTGGAAGATGACCTTTCCCATGACAGTCTTTTTGAGGTACAGTGCTCGATCTACCACCATGGTACCAAACTGAATGAGCACCATCACCAAAAATGCCTCCGGGACTTGGTCCTCTGATAATGAAGAGGTGATATCTGCGGCAGCAGAGTGTTTCTGAAAAGGACAACACAAGGGTGGTCAAGGAAGAAGGACACTCACATGATATTTAGCATCCACACCATGTAAATCCGTCTGAGGATTTACACATAGATGCCTCTGTGACATACCCCAAAAGCCCAAAATCCAAACACAATGATGATGAAGTCCACTGTGTCTGCGAGGAACATCAGCACATACACATCAGTCACTGCACTGTAGTCTGGATGAATAAGATTGTAGAAAAACTGTCTGATGGGCACATACACCTGGAGAGTCCTAAAACAATATAGACCACAATGTGATTTAATAACATGTAACTTGCACTGAAGAAAATAAAGGCTGAGTGTGCTATGATTAATATTTTTAAAGATATCTAAAATCTACTCTGACAGACTTCACAGGACTTCACAGACACCGGTCCCTTGTTCTGATTGCTTCTAAACTGCTGTATTAGAATTTGTTCAGTTGAACTGTACATAGTCAACCAAGTTCACATGGGACATTTAGCTTTTTCTATCAGGCAGATGCTATTTGAACAGCTGCCGATTTTTCTGATGTTCAGCTGCTGGGACATCTGCATACAATGAACACTTAACAGCAGTAGTAACCTGCTCTCTTTAAAATGCTGGTTTACTGCTTTACTCATTGGACCCTCCCCTCAGACCCACATCACTCCTCATATTGCTCACTTTTTAATTGTAAAGGCCTTGGCTTTGATCATTTGTTCTCTAAACTTTTCCATAAGAAGCTCTTTTCTGGATTTTTGCTTGATGCTTAACACGCTGCTTCCTTTCTGACTGCTGTTCCGTGTACTGGTACTTCCTGAAAAAAAAAAAGGAGAGGGAAAGAAAAGTAAATTCAAAATAAAAGTTTAAATGCCAAAACTAGAAGGTAATAAATCTTGAGACTTCCATCCCATATGCAAGTCTCACATTTGAAAGAAGCTTTGAGATGAATTCTTTTTTTCCTCAATACGATAAAATCTTGTGAGCATCCAGTAAAGGTTTCATCATTGGCATATCAAAACTTGATTAATAAGTATAAAAAGAGAAGACTAGTGATAAAGGCAAGTGTTTGATTAATCTGATTCAGTCATCTCAATTGGTAAAATATACATTTAGGCTTGAATAATCCTGCCCTTTTTACAAGGTAGGACAGGTAATCTGTTTCAATATACCTAATAAAAACTTTTCTCAGTTCAGGTATCATCAAATGTAGATATGAAAAATACATATGCTTTACATTCCCTCTAGCTGGAGATTATGCTGAACCAGAATTTCTGGATCTGGGCTACACTGAGCATTCCTTTCCCAGCTTTTGGATAATGTAATTTTAAAAGCATAATGAATCACAAAGTATGGCTCTCCATTTGAACTTTAAGAAGGCTTGGAGTGTGTTCAAACATGAAGTTACATTGGTTCATATCCTACTTCATCACTGAGAAGCAGCAGCATTCAGTAGCCCCTGGGAGCTCTGCAGCAACCAGCACAAAGTTTAGTAGAATGATTCTATGGGAAATGAATGTTTGCTCTTCAAATCCCAGAAATGCCATGACATTTACCTCTCTTAGATCTATGTGAGGAGAAGCTGGACCTGTGTGAAAGCTGTGATATGCTGCTAGAGCTCTTCCTCCTGATGGCAGTCTGTTGCTCAGGGAAGTGGACATGGATGGACTCCACTGATGCAGCAAGATTGACAGACTTCAATGAGGCAGAAGAGTCTCTCCTGCCTCCTGTCAGAGAGAGCTCATCATCGGTATCCTCTTTATTACTGGAGCTGTCTCCTTTCTCATCTTCATCCCACAGTCCATGGCACTAGTAGGAAAAGAAGAAGAGAGCATATCAACCTTGTATTTCTGACACATCTGTATTTTTTACAGGCATTGCTAAACTCAGTCTCGCGTTCACAATGGGGAAGACTAATTCATTGTGTTGGATATCATAAAATTAGGTTGCAAAAGATCTTTTAGATCATCAGTTCAACCGTTACCCCATCACTGCCAAATCCACCACTAAACCACGTCCCTTCAGTGCCACATCTACATGTCTTTTAAACATCTCCTGAGATGGTGACTCAACCACTTTCCTGGGCAGCCAGTTAAATATTTATTAACCCTTTCAGTGAAGAAATTTTTCCTGATATCTAAATGAATGACTTTCCTATATCATGAGTGACTTAAAAAGTTATAATTAAAAATATATATATAAAATAAGAAACTATGATGAAACCAGATTACCTTTAAAATGGATCTGTGGAAGAACAAAGCAAGAAGCTGAACAAGATCATAGTGCACGTAACCCTCTTTCTTCTCAATGCCAATAATATTGGGTGGATGGTAAGGTTTATCTTTTGTGTAATCCACATGTTTATTCCAAGGAAAGAAGCCAAACTGGAAGAAGTACTTGATGACAATGGCTACCTGTTCAGAAACAAAACACACTTTGGGTGTTTTATAAACACGTCAGATATAATAGCCTTGGGACATTAAGAGGGGAGAAATATGACTATTTTGTCAGTTTTGTGAGAAGAGAAACAAGCACATTCATTGCCAGAGAGGAATAACACTACACATTTCTTCAGTAATAAAGTCAATCAACATTCACCAACAGATGATGCTCAGTGGTACTTGAGACATCACAAGCAGTGATTACTGTCTCTTGATTAATAATTACACAGTAACTGCTTGTAAATGGTCTGTTCTTGTGATAACCGTATTTTGTGCCAGGAAGGATATTGCTCATTGCAATGAAAAAAATAACAAACAAGATCTTTCTGTACCACAGAAATTACTGGGGATGATAGCAAATATTTATATTAATACGAAGGGCCAGAGGCCCTTGACTCTAGAGATCAAAATCAGAAAATAGACCATGCAAGACTTAAAATTACCTTTTCTGTGTTAGACATGGGGTTGCAAAAAACAGCAGCATACCTCAGTATAGACAATGGCTGTCATCCAGAAACGTTTGCTTGGTCGAGGAACAGACAGCATGGCCCACAGGAATATAAGGATGGGAAGTACCAGGGTTATCATAGAGGCAGAGATCATGTGGTTAAGGATGATCACAAAATAGCACACCATTTCAGACCGGGCCACCAGCGTATTGTACAGGGCATAAATAAGGAGCAAGACTCGAGGCTGACCAACATAAAACTTCTCTGACTCCTCCAGCTCATCATCATGAAACATCCTGTGAGGAGCAGAGTACCATAAATGAAATGAAAATGAACTTCACAAGAGCTGCTTTTCAAATTGCAACTATTTTTCCTTTTGAAAAATATTAAATTCTGCTGCTTAGTTCAATGGAGGGAAAAAAATAAAAAGAAAAGATTTAGTATTATAAACAAATAGCCTGATTCTAAGCTCAGAAAACAAGAATTTCTGGCAAAATAACTAAAAACACTGTTCTTCAGCTTTTAAATTTACCCAGGGTGTCGGCCTGGCTTAAGAACTTCTACAAACACCACTTTCCTACAGCTGCCCAACCAACATGTCTCATGCAAATCACACCATACTGGTGTGAATTCCTATCTGATTTATCAACACAGATAGGAACTTGGAAAGAAAACAGAGGTACATCATGAGACCTACATTATGAATAGTCCCGGGACATAAGATCAGAACATAATATATGTCCTTGAGCATTAGATATGTCCAATCTTTACAAGACTTAAATAAATATAAAAAGCAGTGACTTTCATACACATTCATAATTCTCTCTGCTTTTCATAAAGAGTGTCCTGGTCTGAGAATAGATCTTACTGAAAAGCAAAAATTACTATGGAAAACCAGAAGACAAGACATTGCATCTGACGAAGTCAGATCTACATATCCTCTCTCTCTCCAGATGCAGTCAGGCTGAAAGACATTTCTATGGTTTAAGATTTTGTCCCTGCATTTGGGGGAGCTCTCCCCATCTGAGTCAGGCCAGAAAGCAGATGAAGAAGTGCAGTGGCACCATCCCCACCTCAGTGCTGGTTGTGCTACTGAGCACAGTGTCTAACAGGCAAAGAGAGGAACTTATGAAAGTACTTAGCAAGGTGGTCTCTCTACACAGTTCTCAGCTCCTACTGGCTTTAAAAGAAACTGCCGAAGGTCAGTTTGCCTTATAGTAATCAAAAATAATTAAAGGAGAATCTTTTCCCAGATAGTCCTGGAGGAAACTCACTTGAAATCACAGTTGCCTGGAGAAGAGAAGCCTTCTCCACAATAAATTCTTAGAAAAGCCCTTGACCCCATGATAATTGTAGCACAGAAATTCAGTGCTAATTGGAACAATTAAATATGGTATCTAGGGAGAAAGCAGAGATTCCTTCTAAGATGAATTTGAATAATTTAAAAATCAGTAATTAGAAAAACTGCACAGGAAATAAGCTTCTTCCCTTAAACCAAACTTAGAACGTGGTCCGTATCAGAAACTGCAGGTTAGTTCTGAGAAAAAAAAAACAAAGTAATGACAAAACTTTACACATTGTGACCAACAATCTTTCCTTGTCATAAGGTCTTACTTGTTCAGAAGCAGCTCGCTAGCTGTTAGCTCATGC
This sequence comes from Pipra filicauda, assembly GCF_003945595.2. Taxonomy (NCBI): domain Eukaryota; kingdom Metazoa; phylum Chordata; class Aves; order Passeriformes; family Pipridae; genus Pipra; species Pipra filicauda. The sequence goes on from NW_024104535.1 coordinate 322,976, forward strand.
GTCAGTGGGGGGAGAATGGTATCAAGTTTGTCCGTCCGGCTGTCATCTGGGCTCACCATCATGAGACTCTTACCAGCTGAGTCATCTGGGGACCCAAAGGGAAGATGTTCAAAGCTGACAGCTTTGCTATAGGAAGGTGGAGCTTCTGCATTACTATCCACTGTGGAGTACAATGGCACATCGGTATCAGGAGTGTAGGCAGCTCCTTCTGAATCCAGGCTATAATCTTCCACCTCTTCTTCCTCCAACTTTGATGCAGAATGAGCTCCTTCCTCTTCATGCTCCCCTTCTACCTCCTCAATGGTTTCTGTTGTTCCCTGACGAGAATAGAGCATGGTGACCTGCGTAGGTTCACTGTCGGAGATGGATGAAGAGAGTGAGCTGCGGTTTACAAGACTCACAACCAAACAAAATTTGTTAATTGTACCTTTATGCAGACAGCTGAGCAACCCCATTGCATTCCCAGGCCTTCAAAGTTCATATGCTCTGATAGAAAAGATATCATCATGATCTCCTCTTACACAGATGGAACATCTGGGTTTATTTGCTCCCTGAATGACATCCCACTGAACTCACAGTGATTCATTAGGTTTTCACAGCAGTAAAGGGCAAATGAGAAACTACACTAACTTTCTGAAAGTAGTTCAAACACTTTCTGACCAGAGTCAAGACTTGCTATTACATCTATTACAGGCATGCTCCATGGTGAATGATAGGCAGCCATGGGGTTCCTTCTACACATAGTGCTTTTAACAACCCCTGTATGGGTGTTGTATGCGACTGGAACATGAGCTGAACACACACATACCAACTCTAAGTTCAAATAAAAGAACATGTAAATTGCTGACATGAAGAAATACAACCTGGATTACCAAACTGTTCCAGTAACAGGGTATCTTGCTTACCTTTAGATTGTTCTATGTTCTTCAATAAAGTCTTCATTTTTACTTTATCTGCCTGTTTTACTTCTGCATGTACCTATTTTCTTTTTCAACTGTCCTTATTCACTCTGATCACTTTTCTGCTTGATTCACCTTCCTTATTCTTGGCTTTGCATAGGATCATAGAATGGTTTGACTTGGAAAGGACCTTAAAGATTATCTAGTTCCAATCCACCTGCCGTGGGCAGGAACACCTTTCACCAGACTGAGTTGCTCAAAATGCCATCCAACCTGGCCTTGAACACTTCCAGGAATGCAACATCCACAACTTCTCTGGGCAACCTGTTCCAGTGTCTCACCACCCTCCGAGTGAAGAATTTCTTCCTAATATATAATCTAAACTTGCTCACTTCTAGTGTAAAGCCATTACCCTTTGTCCCGACACTCCATACCCTTGTAAAAAATCCCTCGCTATCTCTCTTTTAGACATCCTTTAGGTTCTTGAAGGTTGCTATGTGGTGTTCCTGAAGCCTTCTCTTCTCCAGGTTGAACAGCCCGAGCTACCTCAATCTGTCTCCATGGGAGAGGTGCTGCAGCCCTCCGACCATCTTTGTGGCCCTCCTCTGAACTCACTCCAACAGGTCTATCTCCTTCTTATGTTGGTTGTCCCAGAGCTGAATGCAGTAGTCCATAATCACTTTCTCTCTTAATGCTCTGTGTACTGCAGCAGTCTCAGTTGTTGTAAATTCATGTAGCCTGATGACTCCAGACGGGAATCTGAATGTCATATTTGTTGGCTCTGCTTTTACCCTTTCCATCCCTCACAAGTATTTTTTCACTTCTCCCCTCAGACATCACTCTTTCTCTTTTTAGTCTCTATTCCAGTCCTTCTCCATAGGTTAAACAACAGGTGTCTACGGGTTAGACAACTCTGTGTCTTTTGTTGGTTGCATGTCCTTGTATCTCAACAGAGACAAAACTAGTTTTCACATAGCTCCTATGAAATGAGCAATATTTTCACCTAAAGTATAACCTTTTACAGAAAACTGGCACTGGCAAAACCATCTGGCACTACCTTCTGCCAAAATTAAAAACTAAGTTCCCTCTCTTTTTCTTTTACACTGCTTATAAACTTATTGTGGCTGTGTTAGATCACTTTATTTGTAGAGGCATTTTAATTAGAACATGTAACACTTATGATGATGTGTGTTTTGACGATTCACTGTAGCACTCATCCTGGTTAAAATGCACAAAATCATAAAAATCCATAATTTCAAAACGGAATGACACCAAAAACTTGTAAACCACTTTCAACACTGAAAGACAATGATGCCATAAAATTTCATATTTGTAATACTAGTTGAAATACTGCTTCCCAATGCCATCTCTGGTTTTTACCTGCTAAAAAGTGAGCAAACAGCCCTGAACAGTTCTCTCTTTCTTTGGATATTAATATTTTTCACTATCTTTTCACAGCTATTTTCCCATTCTTAATTTCAACACCTTACTCAGTGGTAAAGTAATCAAAACATATTTAGCAATCTTTCCTATATGGGGAAAACTAAAAATTGAAAAACCAAGGCCGACATCGTCTATCTTAGTTTCTAAAATTAGACATTTCTTTCCATTTTTAGGATAACTCTGATTAGCTGAGAAACTTCCAGCTTCCAATTTAAGAACAAGCATCAGCTCAGTAACTCTGAAAATCAGACACTTTCTTAGGTGATTAAATACAGACTTCAGCCTGTTTTTAGACAACCAGTGTAATGTAATCGAGCAACTTTTAAAATAACATGAATTAAGGATGAAAAATAGAACAAAACAAAAAAGAGAATAAGAAGTGAAACAACAAATGAATCCTAGATTATGATCCTGACTTTGAATCTCAAAACCATGCCACAATACAGAAGGGAGTAAAGCTTCCATTAACCATGCAAACCACTCTGCACACCACGTATCTGCAAAAGCAAATTCATGTACACTGCAGTAAGTATAACGGTATGGGTAAACGAGTGAACAAAGCATGCATGAGTTAAGCACCTTGACACTATACTGCCACTGTCAGCTGATGAGGAGGACATATCCATGCTCTGCATTTTACGAAGCCTAGGTCGAGCGCGCTCACTTGTTTTAGGAACAGTGTCTGGTCCATCTAAATCATCAAGGGTTGACTGCCTTGAGAACAGCATGGTTGCTTCAGTGTAGCAGCTAGCAGCGCAAACAGTTATAAAGACAGTGTTAAATACAAATGGTATTACACATGGTTCAGTAAACAAATATGCTCGCCATGCAGCAGAACACTGACACAGAGAGAAGAGGTTCAGAGAGAAGATAAGGATTTGTTTAGAGTCACCACGAAAACACATTTCTACGCTCAGCTTGCCCATGGTCAAATTCATATAGGGGCTACAAAAGGTTAACAACCATCTATTCATATTCAAGAAGATATGAAACCAACAGAGTGCTCTACATGCTTTCCAGGGCACAGACTCACATATGTGAGCAGGTTTTATTTTGTTTCTTTGCTCCTAAAATTTCCAAATTCCACAAGAGTGTTTTGGGAAGTGATCTCCTCTGTACGTATTCTATTTTATTAATGATATACTGTGCTGAACCTTTTCGTACAGGTACAAGACAATTTCCTAAAAGAGCCCTTAAAACTGAATAGCTCATATTCCACAAATAGCAAAATAGCTGTCAGACATTGGCTAATCCTCTTTCCGAGCCAAAGAGCCAAATCAGATATGTTACTTAGCCGGTAGATGCATGCCAAATACAACCTGCTCTGCATGAGACGGCATTTATTTTGATCTTTACTAGGAAGCCCTGATGATTCTTTCCAGAAGATTTAATTTATTTCAATCACAGCTTAAAGTATTTCAAAACTGGTAACATGCGCATCTTGAGATAAAGAACAGATATAAGTAACCCTTATAAGTAAACCCTTATCTCCTTTCACTTATCAAATACAACAGGACAACCAGAGACATACACCATACATTGAGCATTTATGTGTTACTGGAGAAAAGAAGAACAGGATGAGTTATGAGAAAGAAAGTACATAATTAAATATAAGCATCTAACATAGCAACAGGAAAGAAGCAAATACCTTAATGACATATGGTAGGTAAGAGGATTATTTCTCCTGTAAAAATCTTTGAAAAACACATGTCTATGAAATGAGTTGAGTGACCTGGTGTTTTAATGCATGTAGTGACCTGCCTGAATCTCTCAAACAGAATGAGAGAAGAAGGAATCACAAAATGCAGGATTTACGCTCTACTTTTCTTCTTTTGAGTCCAGCTGTGTTACACCTGAGCAGCAGCAGCAGGGAATTTGCTTCTTTGGCAAGCATTATGTTTGTCCAGGGGCATAGAGAATTGGGAAAGAGGTCAGAAAGGAAGCACAATGATGTTTTCCATGTTACTTTGATTTTGCTAGCTTGAAGTGAGGAAAAAGAATCTCCTGGCCTGAAGTGACAGTTTGCTATTACTGCCTTAAGGAAAATGCGGAGGAAACAGCAAAATATGCGGAACAAAGAAGCAATTATTCTTAGGCCTACCCTCACTGATGATGTTTTTTGACAGAATAGGCTGAGGCTGAAAGCATACCTTGGTCTTTGAACAGAAGAAAAGAATCAAGATACCAAAAGTACTGTGAAATATTTTCTTTAAGAACAGTCTTAATGGCAGGGGCACCTCTGTCCTGCCAGTTCACTTGGACAAGACCCTTTACGGGCCACTTCATTATTTCTGTGCGTGCACAAAGGCACGCAAGGGTCCTCCAGACAAAATCTGAAGGGCTGTCTGCACGGTGCATGGTTTTGATGAAGCAGAAAATGCTGCTTCCTATGGGAACAGGAGATCTGCCCTAGAGGCCTGATTCAGCAGCATGGGAATCGGTTGAAGGTGTTTTAGTAGCTTGGGAGGGTCTTGAGGGAGGACGTTTCCCTCTGCACATACACCTATGGAGTAAAGCCAGGCCATTGCTTTATCAGTGAGGTTTTGCTGCTAAAATATGGGGAGATGGCAGCAAGTAGACAATATAGTTTTGCATATTGCCTTTTGTCTATGTGCTACAATGTTATGCATGTGTTATTTTAGATCTCAAGGGCTGAGTTTATTCTTTTCAAGGGAAACACCTATTACTAAGGTGTTGAAGTATTTTAAATGCAGACATAGTTCAAAGGGAACTTTCCAAGAGCCTTAAGCAGAGCAGCTGTTGAAATCAAAGTAGCACATGCCCGTTCATATATTTTCTATGGAAGAAACATATGCCAGCTGCCCTCCCAGACATGGAAGTCCTGACCTGGCTCCCAGAAAATCAAAGGAAAAATATCTAGTAATCCCAATGGATAAAAACAATGCCTTCAGTGTTTGGTTTAAAACTGTTTTAACTGAAGAATGAATCATCAGAATAATTATTGACTGAGCAGCTGCTCTGTATCCTTGAATGTCAGGATACGTGTACGAGACAACACTTGCAGCACAGTCTGTATATTCTTTATGTACTTTAGGGACATGCTTCCGAACGTGGAAGAACTGAGAACAGTAGTAAAGTGTAGAGATTTACACTGGACAAAGTGGGTGTTGACTCAAGTAATTGACTATCATGTAAATTTGATTCAAGTATATCTTCCTGAATGACTTTTCAAATTTGTGTTGTCGGAGATCTTGAAAAGCATTAGCTTCTTGAAATCACTCAAGGACTAAGTATTTTAAATTGAATGTTCATTAAAAGCCCTGAGTTCAAGTATTTTATATAAAGTTGATCAGGCATTCAGTTCAAATGCGGATATATTTAGCGCAGAGATGTTTTTATCCTCAATGAGTGGGAAATTTCTAAGTTAATGACTTCCTTTTTGCTAAACATTTACCCTTCCCAAAGAGTTTATTATCTTAAGGGTTGACTTACAAATTTTTCTGTTTTTTTTTTTTTTTCTGACCACAAGCTGGTTACTGAATGGCATTATCTGTTTTAACTACTACATTCCCCACACCTGCAAGTAAAAATCCCAAACAATTACTAACATTCACAGTCCTAAACTGGACTTTGATCCAGCCCAAGTGGGGATTCTCCCTTCATCCTTTCTCCTGCCTCACTAGTCAAAAGTTACTTCTCCAGTTCTCCCTGCCTCAAGCTTTATTGTCCCTTCTGGTGAGGGAAACATCAATAAAAAGTGATGTTCACAAACACTCAGACTACTCTTACAGGAGGGTCAGAGGCTCCCACCTGCAGCTCCTATAAAAGTCTACACAAAGGTAGAGTTGGGAACTGAAAATGTTATCTGTGATCGACAAAAATTAATACAAACTGAACTGAATACAAACCCTTGGATACCGCAAAATCTGACTTAGGACCTGTGTCTAGCTGCTGCTACATAATGATAGGCAAAGTCCCATACGGGCAGCCAACTAGTTTTAGTAAGTTCCTAATCACCTTACAGAAATTCATAAGCTGTTTAACCTAATAAGCAGTTCATCAGTCAAATGAAAACAATCCACAGCAAATGCTCTATCATGCTACCTCCCAATCCCTTCTGGTGGTATTTCTCAAATAGCCTGGTAAGGATCAACATCAATCTCTTCTCCTTCTGTGAACTTTGCATTTTGCCTTTAGGATACATAAAGAGAAACCAAACAAATGCTTTGTGAATACCTCATTTTATCTCTACCTACTCAGTGGAAAAATGACTGAGAATAAGTGAGAACTCTAGTAAAAGAGAAAACCCCACAAAGCATACTATACAAATGTCCTTTTAGAACTTTATGTAGAGTAAGAACAACATCCCTGGATTAGACTTATGACAGTCAGCTCTGAACGTCACAAGAAATTTACAGTTCCTGCAACTGATGAGGAGGGTTCTCTCTAGATATGCAGTGTTTAGAGCACTGAGCAGATACCTACAGTAATTTCTGTCCTGAGTAGTAAGGATTATGTCTTATTATAATGGAATAGCTTCTGGACTTCAGCATTCCTGTGAACTTCTGGACGTGTTTACCTTACTCATGAACCTAATGTCCACTACAGAATTTTGTGTAATACAACCAAAGGATAAATGGAACAGAAACACTCTTCCCCTTCCCAAAAGTTTTCCACTACAACCTAAGATCCCCGATCACAGGGAATCTTTAGATTTAATTAGTCACTTCTACATTTACTGGAAATCATTACTTTGAAATATAACATGCCATCTTATCTTGTTTGATAATTCAAAAAAATATTACTCAATAAACTCACATGAACTTTAAAACATTTCACATTTCTAAAAAGGGTCAAAAGCACTTCTGTAATCCCTGAAAGAGATATGCAAGTGTGCCACAATAAAGAGATGGCATTATCATTCAATCAACAGACTCATTACTGCTTCCTCTATTATTATAGCAGACGTCCACAATTTGTAAATACTCAGTGCAAGAATATTTGATTGTTCATTACCAGAAAGAGAATTTGAGATTAGAAAAATCAGTTCTAATACTGCCTTTGCTATTCCTTTGTTGATAAATCCTGTGACTTCTTCTAAGGAAATGAAGATGACAGAAACACATGTTAAAAATTTAACTTTTTCTGTTGCAAAGCAGAACCACAGAATCACTGAATTCTCTGAGTTTGAAAAGAGATCTTAAATATGTAAAAGTGTGCTCAAAGCAGGGTGAAAAATGGGTGGTTATTCTGAAAAAAAAGGCATAAGTGGAGCTCAACACTGGACACAGTCTCACTGAAGAAGTAAAATCTATATATGAAAATGACAAGATTTGTTTTTCCTTTTTATAATTTATTTTGGAATTGGCTTCCCTTTGTTTATAGTTAAAGTTCCTGATAAACATGATTGTATAATAATGATGACTTCTTCTATCTACGGTAAACAGTGTGACCAAAAACTATATAATGAAAGCAGGACTGATATTACTATTTATTCTTCAGGTGAGACTGAACTTTGTGGAGTTATAACTTGCCCTGCAAATATCCAAGTGGTTCCAAGAGAGCTGGTTAACAGAATTTGATTTTATACTTTTTCTCACATCATTCGACTCTTGTAAAACTTTGAGAGAAAACACAAAGTTTGCTTAGTTGGGTAACTAGCCACTGAGAAAGATTTGCTCAGATTTGATGTTTATACTGGAGTGAACCTCTCAAAGTCCAGTGCTTACCCTGGGGAGAAATTTGTGGATATTTTGTTGAAGCATAGTACTCATAGACAGACACTCTCTTAAACTTGCTTTTCAATAATATCAAAGGAAGACAAGCCCTCATTATTTTCAGTCTGCTGACATCTACCCATATGTCATTAGTAACAGCTAAGCATAATTTACTGTACACAGAAGGTTCTGGGTTTGCTGGGAGTATCAAACACAATATGATACTGCCCACACTTCAGAGAAAAACAGGAGACAGCGGAAGGCAATGGATTATAAAACAGCTGGATTTCCAAAGCCTTCCTTTCTCCCCCTCATGTTGGACAATTTCTGCAGTATTTTAAAAGTCAAGAACACCAGGGGCATGGTGGGAACAGGCCGCCTCTGTAAAAGAAAGTGCATGTGTGTGCCTCTGTGTTGATGAAGCAGCGGGAGCATGCAGTAGTTTTGGCAAGGGACTTGATGGCATCTGTTTTCAAAAAGGAATGACGATGGTGGTTTTCCTGAACTTGTATGGGTATTTGATTAACAAATGTGTAGCTCTGTTGAACTGTAATCATAGCAGTTAGGAAATCAAGCTCTTAAAACATTTTTTGCACTGTGGATATGGGAGGGGGATTTTGTCCTCCCAAAGGCAGAATCTCTTTTGATGTAAAGCTTTTTTTGATTTGAGGGTAACAGACAACAATTTACTTTACAAAGACAAAACATTCACAATGAATGATCATTCCCCAAACTACTTGCCTGAATTCCTAAACCACTATCCAAGAAGCAACCTCAGCTTATTTGCCATTACTTTTCACGAGAACAGAACCCCTGCCAATGATTCCTAATTGTAGGGGGAACAGAAAGCAGTGGGGTAGTCATGCAGTGGAAAAGGAGTCGAGCTAACAACTGAGTCCACCACTATAAAGGAATAGTAACATATAGCAGTTTTCACTATTAAAATGGAAAAATCAAACCAAGAATTCAACATTGATCAGAAAGTTCATCAGTACTTAGATGTTATCTAGTATTAGGTCTACTGCATGAACCCGCTATCTTTCACAAAATAAAATTAAATCAATACCTGGAGATACTGTCACGAGAAGCTGCTGAATCTAAGCTATCCATTCTTTCAGATGCTTGCAAACCAGAAACTTGACTGGGATTTTTATCAATTGAGTCCAGTCCCGACTCCTCAGAAAGTTTCATCATGTGGTTCTGGTAATACAAATGGATGCTCTCCCGTGTTGGAACATTTCCCTGCAGAAGAGAGTAGAAGTAGACGTACATTGCAGGGGGGAAGTGTATTCTTCAAGAAATTAGTTTCTTCTGTCATTTGGCAAGGACCAGATTAAAGACTGTGCAAACAGCTGCCTAGTAAATAATAACTCCCATTTGTAGTTCCTTTTCAGAGTGCAAGTCAGATTCTGACTTAAAGTACCATGGCACTAGGTGTTTGGTTTTCAAGCAAAACTGGAGCAACCCATGTGGTTTCACTATATATAGCCACTACAACTCTGCTGCATGCACTACAGATTATTCAGCATGAGAATGAGGTGCGGACTGAGACCGTGACTCAGTTTGTACTCCAGCAACTTTTGAGGTATCTCTTTTAGATAGCTTCACTGACTCTAAGAAAAATCATACATCTTATTAGTGTCCAGTAGCAGTATTTTTAAACAGAAAAAAAAATGGAACAGGTCATGTACAAATTGATATAGATTTTCATTAGTGTCCTAAGATCAGAATTTGTTCAGGAATTACGGACACAGTTGAGAAACCATGAAAAATACACCAAAGACTACTCTTTCTCTGTGATTTCACAATCAAGCAAGTTCACGAAAAGATAGTTTTATTAACTGTCAGCCCAGATCTGGGCACAGAATCAAGTCTTTCTGGCTATGATATTGCAATCAGAATTCTAAAGGTGTGCCATAAGAATAAAACTGACAATTTTATAGACTGTTCTTAGGTAGAAACACATCCAACTCATTCCACTCGCAGTTGCATTGACTGCAGATGATATACTGAGAGGGGAGATTGCTATTCTTGAACAGTCATTTTTCTGACTTATAATGAAGCCTTACACGAGGACTTTTTCCAGCTAAAATAATAAAAGTAGTCTAAAATATGGCCTGTATTTCCTTTACTAATATTATTAGTTTCTATTATTTCAACTCTGGTCCTTTACAGTGACTCAAAACTACAATATTCAAAATCTGATGTTTTGTGAAAAAAGAATTAAATCTTAAGAACAAAATCTGACACCCAGGTTTTTAATTAGGTTTGTTTGTATACAAGCTGTGTTGCTTCTGCAATGACAAATGTTTGTGCCATTATGACAGCCTGACTTGAAACTATGTCACAGGTTACATTCTAGCTCCACAGCAGGCCTGGGATAAAGGATAAGAGTTGTGACAGGAAAAGGGCCTCACAACTGATGGAGGACTCAATTTTAGGTTCTTCTGCAGCTGGAAGAGATACCAAAGGAATTAATACATCAGATTAACTGTCCCCAACTCTACACTGGACAAAAAAACATGCCACCATGAGGGCTGCAGTGAGAGCCTCCTTTCTTGGGCAGCAATGACAGTCATGTGGCTGCTACAGAGACTTAGTGATGCTACAGAAGCGCCCCTAGTATCAGAAGATTTAGGATTGAAGTAGGATATACCAGCCTGTGCGAGGGCATATGGGCTCTATTTTAATCAAAGTAGCATCCTACTAACATGCAATTGAAATACATAAATACTAAACCTACTGGGAACAAAGCATAGGAAACACTCAGAAAGTTGAGGTGAAAAGTAGTAAAGAACAATTAAAATAAGGTCTCAAATAAGTAATGGCCAGAGAAAGGCAGTTAGCCTGGCTTCTGCATAAATTTTAAAACTGTAAGAATCAAGGGCAGTGAGAAGGAATCATATTGTGCCATCACACATTGACAGTGGTTGGGCAATAGAAGGCTTTATTGAGGTCAAGAGTAATAATGCGTTGTTGACCTTTTTGACTAATTAATCCCTGAGACAGTCTTCGGCTTTTAACAAAAACTAGAAGGAACTAAAAATGGCAGATTTCCAAGAAATAGTTGGGTGGCTAGTGACATATATAAAAATACCTGTGGTTAAAATGAGAGCTTTATCCAACTTCAAGGTATCATCTACTTATACCTGGAAGATCCAAATACATTTCTAGTTACACTAGCAGCATTAATCTTTGATAATAATGGGCTTTGCTAACACACAGCTAGCTTGTGAAAGACCACATAGCTTCATCATGATTGAAGAAATTTATGCCTATATGTTGTCATTCATTTCTAATGCAAGTTGGTCTACAAAAAGACTGAAATACGTGGACTGAGGTAGTTTTTGAGCTGTTTAAAATGCCATGCTTTTTCCTCCCTTCTTAAATTTATTTTGTCCCCTCAAAACCACACTATGTCACAGAAGTGTTTCAGACAAAATTTTATATCAACCTCTCAAAGAATTACTTTTCCAATAATTTCTTTTGTGTCCAGATAATAAATAAAATAATTTATTATTTATATATTTATCAAACAGCAAGCAGTAAAATGTAGGGGGTGTGTTTTAGGGATGCTGGAAGGGGTATCCTGGGAAATGAAGTCCCTAATGTACTCCAACACACATGGGCACTGGGGTACCACATGGTGATTGGTTAAGGGAATCACGTGTTGTTTTAAAGTGCATAGAAAAAGTGTTGTTTGCTTCCAGTAAACGGATTTGGTTGTTTGGACCCTCAACTAACCAGGTCACGTGGTTTATTATTTATTATATTAATAAATGCCACAGTAAAAGAGTCCAGACATATTTTTAAAATGCATGTATAAGTGAGATTTTTATAATTTTACTCCTTACTACGGTGATCTGAAAAGACAACCTTTCACTTTTCACCAAGCTGGAAATGGCATTAGTAGACAAAATAGACCAAAGGCGTTACCTTCTTAATCTCCCTGGTCAGCATACAGCGCTCAATTCTTAGCACAGTGGAGATATCGATGTGTTCTCTTGAGATGGAATTAAGCCAAGCTGTAAAACTGTCTAGTGTTGCTAGGAAAAGGACCCAAGTAAACTTCAAGATATTAAATATCCTCTTGATGATGTTATCTAAGGGAGAGAAAAAGCAACAGAGAGTTAATGAACACAAATATCTTTTATTGTACTTTTGCCTGGAGTTAGATTCATTTTTCCTTCATTGTCTAATAATAACAATCCAGTCTGTGAGACCCTGTCATACTAAGGAATCTCTGAAGATGGCTAGAGGCCTTTTGGCTGTCTGGACCATTTTCTGACTGTATGCCTAGGCTTATCATCTGGAATCCCTTTTCCACCCTGTAAGTCCTTGATCCTCCAATCATTAGTCATACTAACAGTCCCTGATTTTAGAGACACAGTATGCACAGGTCTTTAAAATAAAACCCAAGGATTCAAGCATCTCCTGAGAGTATTCAACATCCCCAGGTCCTGTGATCTGAGAAACTGCTCAGCCAGCCTGTTGAGTCGGACCTCTTAACTGTCTGTTTACTTGTGTGTGTTTCTTTCTGCACAAACTTGGCCTTTTGTGCTTGAATCTTTCTTAGCTGAGTTTTAAAGTCTAACCTGCCTAAACGGTCTTTTAATCTCTCCCAGTTTTCCAGCCTCCTAAACACACATCTTTGTATTTACTGTTTTCAAAGCCTCTGTTTTTCTAAATAGGCTGCACTGTGTCATCAGTGATCTCAGGTCAACTAGAACAACTAGGAAAAATAATAACTTATAAAACTTTATTTTTGCACCATTTTGGCAAAACAGTACACTTTCCCATGAATAAGGCTTATGGTTTTATACAAACAATAGTAGCTTTATTTTGCTCAACACATCTGTCTCAAGTTAATTTCTCATTTCAGTAGTTCAGTCAGCATTAGTAACTGCATTTCTCATCCAAAAAGCAGCACTTTGAACTTATTTTTCTTCCACTCACAACCATGCACACCACACTACAGTTCTCATATAGTGTTGCAAGTGTTCAAAGCCATGTTGGATGGGGCTCTGAGCACCCTGGTCTAGTGGGAGGTGTCCCTGCCCATAGTAGGCGGGTTGGAACTAGATGATCTTTAGGGTCTCTTCCAACCCAAGGCATTCTATGATTCCATGAATCTATGAAATACTAAAAAAATTCTTTCCAACTAGCCAGTTCCAGAGCTAGTTGTCCCTGCTAGGTTCCAAAGCCCAGAGTACCAGTATAAAGACGAATTTTAGATTAACCAGCCTAAGAAATAGTAGAAAACTGTCAATAATCTGCCATGCAGGGACAAAATATTTGACGTAGATACTAAGGAGCCAATTTGTGTGCTAAAGCATGACCCTTCCAACAACCTCAGTTCGTTGCTGTACCACAAGATGGCACGCAAAACTCTACGGAGCTCACATTCACTCCTTACAAAGACTGCAAAGGTGAAGCTATAATAAAGCAAAAGATTTCCTGAAGAGGAACATGTACATGTCTGTGGGTGTGCAGGCAGGGTTGTATGCACATATATGTGTAGAGAAAATGAAGAAAAAAATCATTAGTGGTACGTTCCTGAAAAGCAGATGCTGAAATGGTAGTTTGTACCATTTATCTGAGCAATGCCACTGAATTGGTCTGCTGCCCACAAATATAAGAGCATTTAGCCCCTTCTCTTGGTCATATCATTAATTTAATGATATTTTACTCTTTTTTTCAGGTCTTTTCTTTGTAGTTTAAAATTGGAGATGTTGTATGAGTTATCTACTTAAATTTTATTCATGCAACATGCAGGTCTTGAAGTTAAGGAAATCTCACCATTAGAAATTAAATGTAAAACTGCTTCTACTTCAAGGGCCATTAATTTCCTTTGAATTACTGATAATAGTAAGAATAGGTGAAAAGAAAACAGCACTCATACACAAAAATATACAACATGTAAATATTCTTTTTTAACCCACAGTCGTCTTCTCTAATACATAATTTCTCCTGCTGACCTCAGGAGAAGCACAGCTCACAGGTTAAAATTTTCTTTACTGTTGACCGTCACTGGCATGCCATAGTCTCACCATGGTGCCAAGCACTTCCAGTCTAACCTGGAAGGTCATTTTCTCTCTGGGATAGAGGTGATTTAGCACATATTTTTAATGACACTGTAGCTGTTTTGGCACATTTGCTGTTCTCCAAAACTTTTTAAAAATAATCTTTTGGGGATCAATTGCATCTAAACATCCTCAAAAAAGGAAACAAATATTTACTTTTGGCGGAGAAGGGTCAAATGCAGACAAGGCTTCTCTCTGCCTGAGAGTGTCAGAAAGGAATCGATCTAAAGTTTGTAATGATACTAATGATTCCTTACCAATTACTGTCTAATTTTTCTAACCATCTTCTTTAACAAATTTTGCCTAGGAATGGTCAAAGTATTTGAACAAAAATATAAAGTGTCTTAAATTGATTATTTCTAATATAAATTATTTTTAAAACTCCTTTTTCCCTAACTCCCATGTAGCACTAACAGTATATCCCTGGAGATGCATTTGAGTGATTAACTTCAATGTTTTAACACAGATAACTGTGTTGCCAGTAAGTAACAAATAAAAAAGCCCACCAAGCCCCATCACCATACCAATGCAACTCATTTATTTGAGACCATTGTCCTTGTGAGACAGAAATGACATCTTCCACATCCTTGTAACATCTTCTACCGTGTGACTCACTAAGGGACACAATTCTAACTGAAACTTTGTGAAACAATCTTAAATAGAGAAGAAAAATAGCTTTTAATGACAAAGTCTCACACAAAGTAAGCCATGATGAAGACTTACTTAAGAGGAGAGTCCATTTTCTTCTTTTACTCCAGTTAGAAACAATGAGCCAAGCTTATGATTTATGATCTAATAAACTTCTTTGTAGGAAAACTTTCAATATGGGCAAGATCCTGTAAACTGCTGGCATTTCTTCTGTTATGCAGAACAGCCCTAAGTCTGATTATGAATAAGGATGTGTAAGATTGGGAAAATACAATTTTTTAGAGGTGACTATTGTACCTTGCTGAACAGGTAAGTACAAACAAAAGCATTACATTAACCTTGCTAAAACACACTGAAAAAAACCCCACAAGGTCTTTGTGCTAATAATAGCATTACAGATATTCAAAATCAATGGAGATTTTAACACGAACTTTATGTAATCCTGTCTGGAACCTAAGCTTAAATTGTTCTAAAAGTAAAATACACAGGAAGTGATCAAGTCTGAGCTGACAGATGTATTTACTAATGTATGTGGAGAATGAGTGCAACAGCTAATAGCCCAGAACTAGACGTTCCTATGCCCAAGGCTTGTAAATCTCGCAGCTGAAAATCTGACAGTAGTTAGGGAGTTACCACTGCATTGGCTACTGTGGATTTTGCAGCTTTGACGTGAGGCTGGAGTCATTGCAATGTTCTCTCTGTGGTATACAACTGGTCACAATTGCATTGTAACAGCAGAAGAACCCTTGTTCTGCCTTCATACCTGGTCCATCAGATTTCTTCTTGACAGGTTCCTCTTCACTGTCTTCACAGTCAGCATCAGTGCCACCTCCTGCAAACAATAAGGGAAACAGTGAGTGTTACACCTATAGAAGGGACAATGTAAATGCCATTCAAGCTAGAAAATGCTAGTTACCAAGCAGTAGTGATTGGTTCCTCACCTATCATCAGAACAGACAGCACATTTCTATTGTGAAAGGACTCAAGTGAGGGGCCAACCCTGTCAGCGAAGGTTTTAATGGATGATCATCCCTCTCTTGTAATTTGCAATGGCATTTTCTTACTAGATAGGCTGCTGAGCAAGTTCATCTCTTGGTGTAAACTCAGATAATTTCTCAGTAACTCCTCAGCCACACTCAGCAGCCTCACCTTCTGCTGACTCATATTCGAGCTCACTTCTTCACCTGCTGCAAAGAGCATCCTGATTCAGTGCTCTGATCTTCTCCTGCCTTTGTCCCAGCAAACCTGAAGGATTTGAATGGGACCTTTAGGTTGAAATGAAGCAGCAGAGTTGATTTGAAACTGCCATGTGCTTTTATTTAGGCCTGCAGCAACAGAGTGATGTAGAATTGCAGGCAGAAATGAAGGGCAGACGACCTTCCTTCTATCTAAGACCCAATAACTGCAGCTGCAGCTTCAGTGGCAGCAGCCCAGTTATAAACCTCCTTCTTTTTTACGGGTGAAGATGCCCAAATGAGGAAAGGTCTAGCTGATTCAGCCTGTATTCCCTTCTTCCCCATCTATACTGACCAGAAAAGCTTTTGAATTTCTATTTTCTTGTTAAAAAAGGAGAAAAATATGAAGAGATGTAAACCACCTATAAACTGATTTTTTTTCAGAGTGGCATGAATGATTTTAAAGTGCCAGTAAAACCCTATTAACATTTGCATGTTTTCCTTTTGCTACATACTGAATTCTCTCTGAATTAGGAGTTCATGGATATTTGCATTCCTCAATGAGTACACCATGGAGAGTGAAAAGTATTTCTAGATATTCTTCCCCACATATCAATTCAGACTTCTTTAGGGAACAACATTTCTTCAGGAAATGTGGCCAAAAGAAATAATATGTGGCTATTTCATAGAATATTTCTTACATCTCCACTTGAACTACAGCTCTTTGGGAACTCCCTCATGAAACTGTTCTTCAACACCTTTCCCTGGGAATACACATGAATTTACCATCAAAACAAGTGACTTTGACCAACTCTAGAAAAGTCTGGACAGAAAAGATAAAGAGATAAAGCTTTTTATGAGGTGAGGGAGTTAAAGTGTAACGTCCTTGCTCTGCCTGATTCTGGGTAAACACCTGGCATTTACACTCCTATATTCTGAAGTAATGCTGTTAACTACCAGGTTTTTGGCTTTATAAAGTTACATCTTCAAAGGGTTATGGCTTTCTATTGCAAGTACTCCCACAAATGTTTTCATATAGCTGAAGTGTTCTGCAACATGTTGAATCTTCCTATTTAGTAAAAGTTCTGGGCATGTGTCTTGCAATACACAGATCCTGTCTTCTCCTTCATCTCCCTCAATGTGTATTATGCAGAACAGAAGGACGTGGCTATGGCTGACCTTGTCGTGGGCTGGTGCAGGGAAAGACCACCAGTCAAAGTTAAACTCATTTTTCCAGTTCCTAATCAGAACTGAGAGCACTTGCCCCCTAAAGCTCAGCTGCCTTCCACTAGCAGGAACAGGTAATATTTAATATTATATTTTTAAAAATGCAAAAGACTACATACCATCCCCAGACCCCTTTCGCCTTCGTTTCTCTTTCCCAAAACTTTTCTTCTCTTTGCGCCTCTGTCGTAGAGCTGTTTTAGGGTCAGTAATCCAGGCTTGATAAACAAACTGGAGGGAAAAAACTCATTTATTTCAAGGTTCTTCATGTTCTGAGAGTAAGCTATAGAATAAGCCACAAGCAGCACTACATATTCAAGTAAACGCATTCAGATCTGCAGAGGTAAGAAAATATTTTTAATCCCAAATCAAACACCTCCACTGCAGATCTGCTGAGTTTTCATGTGCTATTTTTGTAAGCGTAAAACCAAATGTGAAAATATTTGTGGGTGAACCAAGTTTCATTAGAACCCACAGAAATTCACGTTCTGAACTTTGGGACTTAATACCTTGTTGTGCATATGGGCTACCTCATCTGAATCTCTCCATTTAATTCCGTATTCCTATTTTACCATTTTACAGGCAAGATGTAGAGTAATGGAAACTTTGAAAGTGCTGCAATCAACTAACTAAAGCATCAAAAGATGTAGAGATAGCTCTGTGTATTTTTCATAGTTTAGATATTTTTTTCCCCTCTGTAGATCCCGGTGGAATATTTATGGATTTGTTATCTATACACAGTCCCAAACCTGGCAGTCAGGAATTGCATTGATCTTGACAATGCCTGTCTTTGTTGCTTCAGATAAGTCACTTATGAATCCTTCTTTTCCAGCCATAAAAGGAAGACAGTAATACTTACCTATTTCTCAAGGGGGATTTATGGGATCAAATTCTGCTCACAGCACTCACTCAGATCAACAGTCTGTTGACCTGTATGACTGCATGAAGTGTGAAATTGGCCCAAAATATTTATAAATGTTATACCAGTGGGAAAAAAATAAAAGTAAAAAAAGCTACTGAAAAGTAAGTTTTTAATAGTTCTGCTTAAGCTGTGAAGAAAGGCTACAGGAAAAAAAAAAAGCAGCAAAGCTCATATTTTTTACCCCATATGTATGTAAATAACAGAAACTAAAGTAACTCTATCTTCTTCACAACTCTACAGGACAAAAGATGTTCTTTTTTTCATTTTATGGTTTTCACTGAAAAATGGTAGTCATCTTCAATTGGCACTGCATTGTCTTCTATTTCTAAGCAACACAGGCTGACAACAGAGACAGGGCAGGGAAGCACACAGATTCAGGCATGCGGCTGAAAAAGCACAGTAACAAACCAGCTCTATTAATTCACAAGACAATGACAATGACATGCGTATCTCAGTGAAGCTGGAACTGCCCCTCACAGGACAGAATGGTAGAATTTCTATTTGGTTTATTTATAGTTTTAAAATTTTCCTATGCAAATTTCTTTGGAACATTAAAGGCTTTTTTTTTTTTTTATGGTCAAACTGACATTAAATGAATGTAAAAGGGAAAAATACTTTTAACTTACTGAAAATTAGAGACTGTCAACATCTGGTATTGTAGTTAACTATGAAAGTGTACGCTAGCCACAGTTATAGTGTGAATGAAGAAATTAGAAGTAAAAGACAGACTAGGAAGGAGATAAAAAATTAGAATTAAGAAAAGGCATTTGATTAATAAATTTTTTAAGAGCAGACTGTGTGCATACAGGTAAGATTTTTACCACTGGACAACCTTTCAGTTCAGTATCTTTTAGGCTTTGGAGCTGGTATGCTCCATCTGTAACATGCATTTTTTACAAATATCATGTTATGGAGTGTAAAATGATACATAGTGCTCAAAGGGAAGAAATGCTACATGTATTCAAGGAGGACAAGAGAGAAGAGGTACAAATCTTTTTTATGATGATAAACGCCAGAAAAGTAGAGAGTTAAAAAGGGGTTTGGAGCAGAATGTGTATTTTACAAACCTTTTACCAGCTTTCTGAGATCAATTACCACAGTGTCCATAAGATACATGCAACTTGATGTGACCATCTTGTATATCAGTATCAGAAGAAAATAAGAATTTGGGTCTGCATTTTCTCTCTGGGGTTACACTTAAAAAAAGATAGACTACTTTGGTTGTGTCTTGACCACTCCAAAATTATGAAATGTATTGCATTTACTAGGAATGAAGCTTTAACTGTCACTATTTTTTTTTAATTATCCATATAAGAGGAAAAATGCAGATCAGGACATTACATCAGGAACTATGGGATGGGTCACAGGTACCTTTGCTGCTTTGATTAAATACTGAAGAATAGTTTTAGGTAGTTTAATGATAGACTTTGGCAAGGCTAAAATGGCTGAAGCAAATTTTCCAATAGCTCTCTATAAAGAAGGACAAAGCAAGAATAATTAGTAAAAAAGAAGAAAGTATTAATATAAAGGAACTATTGAATTACTGTATGTAGATTATTAAGAACAAATTTACATTCACAAACTTTGATATGAACAAAAAATTATCTAGGATGTTCACATTAAAACTTCAATAAGACGAATTGTAACTGGCTGAAGTCTCTAAGATATAAAATCTCCAAGTCAACCCTTGAAGAGATTATTGCACACAATTTACACTGAAAGAAAAACCATAAATCATAAATAATTCTTTAACACAATCTACAACAGCATTCACTTTCCTAGTATTTTTATTAAGACCATACGCATCGTGATGGAAGGCAAATAAGGTACATTGACCAAATGATGAACAAAACAATTTTCTGTACTATGCAAGTCTCTGCCTATATAAAGCCACCAAACACCTTCATGTTGCACATATTGCACATATTACAGGCCACCTATGCATCTGACCAGAATTTTGAAATGATGAACAGATCCTTCATCCTCAAATTAATAGTTTCAGGACTGAGATGAAAAAAAAAAAATCTCAGAGTAAAGGAAAGAATCTTGTTAGCTTCTGACCTCAAGTTTAGAACTCTTTAATTCAGTGCTTGGCGCCAGCACATCTGAACAAAATGTTGTCACCAATTTTTAAAAAATCAGCACAAACAAGAATGCAAACTTTCCTCTATAACTGTGTGAAAACCAGAAAGAAAAATGACCTAGAAATTCATCAGCCATTTCTATGCAAAATATTAAAAATACAGCATAAATAGTAGAAAATAAAACTTACTTATCACGTTGCTTTGATCCAGATTTTTTTTGCCCTTATTAAGGTCAGAATATCTTTTTCCCTGCCGTGACCATGCAGGCAGTTTATCAAACGTAATCAACTGGTAATGTAATGTAGTGTAAGTATATAAATTGAAGACACATTGTATTAATGAATTAAATAAAAAAATTCTTCTTATAATTCAGTAATGTTGTCTGGGAAGCTTTGTTTGAAAGCTTTTGGCTTAAGGAATAGAAGAGCATGGAGGCAGTTTCTTGCTCTTGTTTGGGTTGAACTCACTAGTTCTGCAGTGACATGAGCTTTCATCTGGATGGGAATACTAGTCTGCAAAAAGCTACCTGTTCAGCCAGGTAGTTACAGATCCAAAAATGTTCTGTAGAGTTTCTGAAAATTCTTCCACAAGTAAAGCTTTAATATTATAAAGACAAAAGCAATCCTAGATTCATGAGAATTTCACTTCTTCACCCAAGTTCTTCAACTTAAGCCACTGCATTCAGTATCTGGTACTGTCTAACACCAATCTATTGAGGAGCCCAGATAGGAAACTGCAAATATCTTTCTAATATTACAATATCCTCTTACATCGATGCAGTCTCTGTCACTTAAAATGCAAATATATAAATTAACACTGTCTTGAAAAAGAAAGAAAAAAAATGATGTGTAATTTTAAATGTTAAGCTCTTTCTAACTCAAGGATATATTTCTCCTGCCCACTAGGATCAATAATATTTTTTTTATTAAGTACAAATTCTTCTCCATGAAAAATTGCTAATTTTGGGGATCATTTCTTCAAGGATAATGTCTGCTTAAAACCGGTAAACCACCAGAGGCATTGTGTAGCAGCACCAGAGGCAATTGTCTTTATTGCAATGTAGAAAAAAAAAAGGCTCTGATTCTTAACCTTTGTTTTTCTGTATTTTTGTTATCTTCAGGAATAAGTGAATGAAGATATGACTCCACTATAGTTTCTGTAGGTATTTGGCAATGCTTAAAGTGGGCAAACTTGCATTTTAAGTTGGCAAGAAATGTGATTTCCAATACTTTTCAGGACTACTCTAGAGGTATTGGCAGGTTTAACATATGTGCCTGTGTTATGGGAAACCTACATGTTTTTCAGATGTCAACTAAAAATTACCATAAAGTACCTGAAATGCAGATTTTTTTCGAGGCTCCTCCTCTTCCTTTTTCTCCTCTTCCTCTTCCTCTTCACTATCCGTCTCAAACAAATAATAATTTCCACTTCTGACCACTAAGTGAAACAAAATATCTTCTTATTTTTCTGAAAAGTTCTATTCTTAACTCCCCCAAAACCTACGAACAGCCAGTCATTTAAAAATTCATAACTAGGAGAGGTGAAAACAGAGAACAAGCGAGAGATGAAAAGGTCTCAGGCTACTTATTTGATGTTAGTTTGTGATATTTTGGGCATGAATAAGAACTATACAAGAATTAAGGAAAACATCACCATGAGAAGAAAATGTAAAGAAAAAGATTGAAGTATATTAAGTTACAAGGATTACACTTTTTGGGAAAAAAAATGGCAATTAAGTCTTAATTAATTGGGGACTGATGATCATTTGAGGGAGTAAAAGAAGCCCAGTAGGTAAGTAAATGAACTTACATGAACAGTACCACTGGACAAAAAATACAGAACTTCTCTTTAAAACACAGTCATCCTTTAAACTATGCAATGGGATGGTTAATACTTTCTTCAAACATTTAAGCTTTGATGAGGTAATGGAAAACCTTGGCTTGTTTAAAACAAATCACTTGAATTCTACTAACATGATTGCAAACAAGTTTCAATTTTTTGCCCATGGATTCAGAAAGATTCTGAAACCTTGATACAGTATAGATGCACAGTGATTAAGGTAGGCCTTATATCCTTGAACAGAAGCAGAAATTTTTATTTCTCAGATGGCAACAGGCCTACATGAATGAACAAGGGAAACAAAGGAAATCAAAAATAAGGTAACGAGCAAGAGAAAAATAAAAATCACAGCATTACATTCAGCAGTGAAAACTGGTAAGTAATTTCCACATTTAAGCTGAAATATTTAAAGGAATGGTTACGTAGATGAAACATCACAAAATCTGGATATATAAAGCAATACATATTTATATAAAATTATATTTAACCCTCATTACAGGTCTCTGGAAAAGTAACAATTGCTTTAATTCAATCATACCTTGACTTCTACACAGATCTTTCTACTGTAGAAACCTCAGAGTAAGCACACTGTGAAATTTGCCAGAACTCTTTGGATCATGACTTTGGCATCTAAAACTCCCTCTCAGAGGGAATTTTGTGACTCATGTGCCTAGTTATGACTTTAAACTTCAATGATTGCCCTGCAGAGGGACAGAAGGTCCACTTCAGCAGTACTAATTGCTGCACTGAGGTGAAAAGAAAGTTTGGAAATTTCCTGGATGAAGCAAATGAATTATTAGGTACTCAGCCTTCCAAGAATGCCCATTTAAAATGCGCTGGAGAGATGAAAGCATTTTAAGAGCCAGTAGTCTGCAGTTCTTTTTAATAAAAAGGTATCCTGTAGTCAGCAAGAGTAATTGTCCACACAGAAGATCAGCTGGATAAGGTCTGATATCTAGGGTTGTCTACTCTCTAACCTTTACTGCACTGCAGTTCTTTAAAGGCTCACAGCGACACTCTGTCAGACTTGGAATGCCTGAGATGGCAGACAACAAACCTACATTGATGTCTCTCCAAAATTTTTAGGTTAAAGTGTATCTGAGGGGACACTATAATGTAGCAGTTACACCTCTTTTACAGCTAAAGAGAGAGGTATGATTGAATAGCAATAATGCATTCTTGCACACATCAAAATGGAGTACCTGGTGTGTTAGTCACCTATGGGGATTCCCAATGAGACCAAATTTTACTAATAAGACAATTCATGGCCAGCCTGGACTTGCCTCTCTTACTGCAAAATGTGACTTCCTCCTACTGAGAAAAGGGACTTAACAGGCTTTTCCTGTGGGATGAGATAGAGGAGGCAGCAGAGGAGCCATGCAGGACAAAGCATAATCTCATCTGCTTGTGCCCAGCAGGAAAGAGCTCCTGAGACCGGCTGCAAGAACCATCTTTTGCGCTACATCGGACACAACTTTGTGCCTAAGGAGAATCTAAGGACCTCAGAGCATGTGGTCCTAACTCCTGCTGGTCTCTGTGGGGTTCCACAAATAATCCACAGTCACAGGAGGAACTATACCTTCCTTGTCTGTTCTACTCTGACCCAAATTCATGACTGTTTTAATTGCTATGGTATGCAAAATAAGGTATTTTTCCATACAATAGAATTATAACAATTGATATCAAAATAACAATAAAAATCTAAATTAAACCTCAGAATTGGTATAAAACTTCAAGATTAAGTGACTTCAATATACACACATATACAGCCACAGCCACAAACCCATTTACTGATATGAACAGCCACGTGCATCAGAATGCTGCAGTTACAGCAGTGTGTCAAAAAGAATGCATGGGGAATATCAGTCCATTATCAGTTTGCATGCCTGTGAACATCTACTATCAGTGCCGTGTTTCAGTGAGTGTGGATGCAAGTCACGTGACAGGCAACCACTGATTGTAGGATCAGGGTCTGTGATGTTTCCCACAAGGTTTTGCATTATTGCAGTAAATAATTTCAAGAATGCTCAATATTTAAATAACAAAATGAAAGTTGCCATCTAAGAACATTAAATAATGAGGGTGAAACAAGTAAAAGCCAAAGTCAATGTCTCTCTGTGCAGTTCTTCTTACTAAGAAACCAGTGATGAATAAAAAAGAGACTATATCCCATTCCTTCAAAATCACCATAGCTTGAAATTCTGTAGTAAAACTCACAAATTACAGTTTTGATCTGTTTTGTCATTGTTATTCTTAATGAAAATAAAGGGTAAGAAGTTTATTTTCATAAGATTTTTGAAAAGGGATAGGTCTCTCTAAAGTGGCAGTGTGCCCTTTAGTAAAACAAAAGTAGAGGCACAGTTTACTTGTGACTTGATAGAAACAAACATACTATGTTCTGTTAAATACTGCTAGAGTTATAAATAAATATACATGGGTAAATGAAGTAGTATGTAGATGTGTAAAATTATGACTTGGAGTAACTCTTTTAAACTAAGAAAACAGGCACAATATAGACATTCATACTTTTAATGGCATGAAGCTGAGTCGGGGGAGGTTTAGGTTGGATATCAGGAAAAAGTTTTTAACACAGAGGATATTTGGACACCGGAACAGGCTCCCCAGGAAAGTGGTCACAGCACCAAGCCTGACAGAGGTCAAAAAGTGCTTGGAAAATGCTCTCAGGCACATGGTGTGATTTTTGAGATGTCCTGCACAGGGCCAGAAGTTGGACTCAATCATTCTGATGGGATCCTTCCAGCTCAGCATATTCTATCGTTCTGTGATTTCACTCTGATCAGTGCTATACATTTGAGCACTTTTTTAAATCTTCAGAGGTTATTAAATGGCTCAAGTCTGATTTCATTCAACAAAGATTCAGTCAAATTAAACCTGATTTGAGATTGCAGCCTATGTAGTTTTCTTTTTTTACCTAATCGATAATGTAGGGATGAACTCTATCACACGCTTGGACTGGGCTACAAACAAATTAAAATATCATAATGCAACAATGACACAGGCTAATAATTTCTTGTGCACAAGGCTGGAGATATTTTTACTCTCAGATAAACACACAAAAAAATGGAAATAGCAAAACAACTGGCATCAACAATACATTAAAGTGTGATCAGAGAGATGTGGAGCTCTACACAGCCTAGTCCTGAGAGTAGTCTTGCTGCTTTACTGTGGTACTCAGATTTCTACAGCTGACATGAGAATGACTGATGAATAATAAAAAAGATGTACAATGTGCATATATGAAAAAGAAGTTATGACTAATCTTAGAATGCATTGGCAATCTTTCATATTCACATTTTTAAATATATTTTGCTCTGCAGCAGGGGGGAGTTGAGACTTTTGAGATCAAATAAGATTCTTTTTGGCACATATTTATCTGATCTGATATTTTTCTATGAATGCTTAAAGTATCATGGGCTAGTTATGCTTCCAACACACGGAAGGTCAAAATATGGTTAAACTCCTTGAAGATTGGGAAGTAGAAACCATGTGTTGAGAAAAACAAGCCTTCTATCAAGTCACAGTCAGAAAATCAGGCACAAAGAAAACAGGTCATGGAAATGCCTTAATTCTGGTCAAGGATATAAGGGTTAAATCCACATATTTGTAAGATGATTGAGAAAACCTACTGGAAGCATGATCAACCCAAGGCCGCCACCACAGCTTTTTTTTGCCCTTGGCTTTCTCTTTGTCTGCTTCTCCTAAAATAAAATATGTCCAAATATTAATTTTATAAAATGAGAAACATGTTTCTTACACTGATTAATAATTTTTAATTTCTCTCAAAAGAGCTAAAATTTCATGAGATATCAGATGTCAGATCTACTGAGTACATTCAATATTAAGATAATTCAAAAGCATAACCACTAAGCAGAAATACTCTGGTTTATGTAGCAGTTAAAACAGCATTCCATCTAAAACAGCTAAAAAGTTGAGTTTTGTGTTTTAAAACATACAGTCACACTTGACTGTAATTTAAAGAAGAAAATATTTTCCCTCATCTCAAATCTCCTTACATTTCAGGCTCCAAAAATTCTAAATCTAATAAATGCTGATTCCAGGTTGGTGCTTGAAATGTGACACTAGATAGGTATCATTTTACTGGTTTCCATGTTTTAAACAACATTTAAAAGTATACAAACATTTCAGTGACTAAAAAAAATCCAGAACAGCATCCAGAAAACACTGCTGGAAAAATGTAGGTGCTACCTATTTGTAACACTGTGGTTTATAGACAATTACTTTTATCTAAATAAACATCTTCTGCTATTCAGCTCTTTGCCAACAGCCTGAAGTTAACCAAAAGTAACCTCAAAGCAAATCATTTTCTCTAAACCTCTCTATGGTACAAAATCACAGATTTTTTCAGCCTGAAACTGGTACTTAGTTAACAACCTTGCTACATGTTGACAGTTTTGAAGAACAATTTATCACTTGTCCAACTAGTAGGTCTATTAGATCCTTAGCACTCAACTACAATTACGGTACAACAGTAGCTAATGGTACCTTCGTCATCTTCTTCAGAAACCTTCCGAATCTCCGGCCCCTCTGAGGACTCCTGGTTCATGCTTAGCATTCTCTCTTTACCCTTCTTGTATTTTTGCTGCCTGGCTTTGATGCGATCCATTCTAGCAAAAGGTAGATTCGTTATTAGATTCACGCCTTCACCCTTTCTGACCCACTCTGAAAAACAAGTGTTAAATACACACACCCACACACACACCCACACTCACCAACACTTCTAAGGGAAATGTTTGCATTGTCATTAATCCCACCCTTAAACATAAGGAGTTACATGGCTCTAAAGGGGCTGGCTGTAATGATCAAACCTAGAAGTTCACTCACTAGTCAGTGAGAGCTGGGTTGCCTGCTATCAAGACTGCTTTACCTACTCCCACTCAACTATCCTATTATCACTTAAAAATGAAAGACTTGCTGTCAGGAGTTACACCACAACAAACGAAGCTCTGAGAAAAAAAAAAAGACCTAATGCAGTGCTTTTCCTGAAACTTGCCACTCTGTATCAGGGATGCAGCTGTTCCTGCACTATTTGTGCTACATCCTCATGCTTTTAGCTCCTTTGTCCCAGTTGACATCAGTGACAAGTACTTTCCTTCAGGGGTCCAGTGTTATTTTTTTTTTTCACATCTTCATCAATGACATGGACAGTGTGATCAAGAGCATAGTGGTTCCCATCCCCGGACACATTCATGGTCAGGTTGGACAGGGTTCTGAGCAACCTGATCTCATTGAAGATGTCCCTGTTCATCGCAGAGGGGCTGATCTAGATTACCTTTAAAAGGTCCCTTGCAACTCAAACTATTCTATGATTCTGTCATTCTATACAGGTAGGGAACACAGTCCCTGCAGTCTTCTGATGTTTCTTCAGTTATGCAGGTGTGGAAGAAGCTGTCAGGAGTGGGCTTTTACACTTGGTTAGGAAGCAGTAAGAGCTTTTCATGCATGGCGGTGGAAGAAGCTTTGAAAGCTTTCCACAGTTACAAAAGAAGCATGCTGGCTGCATGCAAGAGAAATCAAAGTGACTTATTGGCTGCATAAAGAGAAAGGATCTCCATGCCACTTAAACACTTAAACTTAATGAAAATATTATTAGTGAAGGTAAACATACATTCTGTACTCAAACACTAGAGGGGAAACCACGAATGAAACAGAAGGAACAGTCATGCAACAATTTTTTCCAGAAATATGGAGGTACAGAAAAAATCCTAATAATGGTAAAGCATTTCTATAAAAGTAAGTGCTAGATAAATACCACCAAACAGTTAAATATGTATGTTTGTATGCATATCTATATATATATATATGTAAATGCATTAAATACATACTGTCTTTTCAGTTGATCCATTGATTTTTTTTCCTCTTCAATTCTTGCCTTTACAGCCTTGACAATTGTAGCCTGAAACAGCTCAGCACCCCTACATCAGAAATGGGGCAGAAGAGAAGTAAAAAGGAAAGAAAATGAAATGTTAAATGTTTCTAAGTTTCTCTTATGTCAGCTAATCACCGAGAACTCTCTGTTCCCTCATCTGCATCAAACAAAAATAATCCAGGGCCTTAAAAGAAATCTGCTCTAAAATAGCAATATTTTTACAGTCAATCATTTCAAGATCTGGGGCCAAATGTTATGAACCCCACTCAGCCTCTAAATTCCTCTAGCAGTTGCTCCAGGAATTCAGTTTCCAGTCCTCAAGAACAGAGAACACAACTAGGTTCGAGGCTGAGGTAGGATTTCTTGCACACCTCCAGGATTTTTTTAAGTCCTTTCAGTGTTATAATCACCTCAACCCCCTGCCTCAGTCCCCTTGGAAGTTGTGAGTAGTGTCCAGCTTTATCCAGGGCCACGATGAGCATAACTTCAGCTTCACTTTTACCTTCTGAAAACTATAGTGCTTCCAATCTGATGATACAAACCCTTGAGCAAGTTTCTGATGTGCCAACAGAATATGGCTTCTCACCCCATCACATTAGAAATGTAATCAACTCATTGATTTGGATGTCCAGTTCACATGTCTTGGCCATTCTTCCTAACTCACACACAAGCTCTCGAAGACTCTTTTAAGAGTCTTCAAGTCTCTTTTAAAGAAATAGCCTAGATTTAAAGCTTTTCTTTTGTCAAGAGTTCAGTAAGAATAGCTATAGTTTTAGAAGTCTACTTCTAATTAATTTTTTAACCATGTTTTCTTTTAGATTAACGATTCCTTCATGTATTATGCAGGATAACCAAAACTGCATTTCTCAAAGGAATACAATCAAGACAGGCAATCCTTATTGTCCCAAGGTATGGTAAAGTACAATAAAGAAGAACATTTTCTCTTAGCAAATTGATCACCTATAAATCCTTATGGACTATCAAAAGCTGTCACCGGATCCTCATTACTACTGTTTGAAACATAATTGAATCTTATTTAGGTGAGGAATTTGTTTTTCACAATAATAACTTTTATTAGAAGACAGGCTCAGCCCATGCTATCTGAATACAAACCTGACCTTCTCCATTGTCCATGTAAATTCAAGGCTGGACTTTAGCAAGGCAAGCAGTTTACTAAAAAAAATCATTATATCACTATACTTATATTACCTTCCTTCCTGTAAAATTTTGGCACTTCCTTGTCATTAATACATTCATCTTTACAAAACTCCTGACATACAGCAGTATTGTCTTCACTTTGGTTGCTGGAGAATTCAAGCCTGCTTAGGTTCAGTAACTCAGCAAAAGAAATAAAGCTGGAAATAGGAACCATACATGTTTCTTTCAACCCAGCCCACTGCTGTTTTCATGACCCTGCTCTTTCATTCTGGATGCACATTTCCCTGTTTAGGATCTATTTTGATAATCATGAGTTTGCTTCATGCTATTTTCACTGTGAGACCAGCACACCAAAAAAAAAGCTACAAAAAAGCTGTATCCAGCAAAAGTGGGTGTCAGCACTGAAATTCACCCCAGAGCAAAAGACTAAGAGATGCAATGTGAGATGGAGGTAGAGATCTTTTGGTAGCCCTTTTTACAGTGGTGAATTTTCTTCAGTATAGGCAGTTAAACATGTCCCCTTTTTAAAGAGGTTACCTGGAGGGGGAAGAAGAGAACATGCAAGGCATGTTCAGAACATGCAAGGCAAATTTTGCCCTGAAACATAGTCGGAAATCAACGCCCATATGTTTTTTTTAGGGGAAAATAAGCCACAATACATTTAATCCAATATTAACAAAAGTAATTTCTTAGAAATCTTACGGAAATTAAAACCAGAATCTCATTCCTCATCTGCCTTCTTATTATAAACCAGAAGAATGTTTGTGCTTGTGATGGCTATGAGTGGATGTTTGTGGTGTAACAAGCTCAATGAGGTTAATACTTCCTTGCCACACCTAGTCAGTGTTTAGTGATGTGACACTTCCCAAGTGTGTTCCCACTTCTTCCCAAGCCAGAGGTCAGAGCTTTCCTGTTTTCTTCCTCATGTGACATTTCTTTAGATGTGATATTCTAATGAAAATTGTCTCAAACAGGCTCTGAAAGCAGAGTATTTTCTTTCCAGGACTTAGAAATTCTGGCATTAGCTCTCATGCATATTCATGTTGAGAGAATGCTGCAACACACAACAACTTTCACAGTTTTTAATAGGAGCAGCAGATCATTTTGGTAGAAAAGATGGTTTAATTTCTATTAGATTCTCAATTAATTTGTTTTCTTTGCTTCATCAAAGGTAGGTTTGCAATTATGAATTTAGCATGGATTGTTTAAGCCATTGTTAAGGGACTATTTTGGTACTACTTATCGTAAACAAGTATGTACTGGCACTGTGAGAGATTTAAGCTGTTTAATTTAAATTCTTCCAAATTTTATGTTACCTTGATGCTAGGATCTGAGAAGCTTTTATATCTGCAACCACGTGCAGGAAGTAGTAACTCATGAACACTCTTCTTTGCAGCAGCAGGAAAGCAAAACATATACTGTCCCAAATGATTCCTGCTTCTCCACTGGGCAGTTTACAATCTAGATTGCTGGTTGCTGGAAAAAGACACCATTAGCATAAGGACTGTTGCATTAAGTATTCTCTTATAATGTTTAATCAACTAAATAATCTCAGCCTTTAAAAT
Organism: Pipra filicauda; assembly: GCF_003945595.2. NCBI lineage: Eukaryota > Metazoa > Chordata > Aves > Passeriformes > Pipridae > Pipra > Pipra filicauda. The sequence continues at coordinate 353,602 of NW_024104535.1, forward strand.
TTTCTGAATTGAGGTATTTTAATTACATTTTTCTTAAGAAAACTGACATGCATTTCTATTTGAAGCACACTATATTTTCCTTTACAACAAACTTGAAAGCTTTCAACAATATGATGCCCCATGAAAGCTGAGAATTCACCAGAAGTGAACCATTTGCAAATAAATTCACCCTACCCTAGTACGTACTTGAAAACATAGAACAGAAAAACCATATTTTTTGTTACACTGAATTGTCTGATTTCAGTATTTTCTAAAATACCACGTTTCAATTTATTTTCCAGTTCAAAGCAACCTTTTGTGTTATTTTTCAATTAAGAACATTATCAACATGAGAAAGAAGTCTTTTATTTTTCTCAAAATAATTTTATTTTTCCTCTCTGCAACTCAGTTCAATGTTTTTTTCCATTGCATAAGAGAAAAAATACTTGAAACCACAAAACTGCTTCCTTTGGGTGGGAGGAGACAGGCAGAGAGGAAATCCCATTCCTCTCACCTAGATTTTGGCTTGGGTTATTTCTTTCTGTCTTTATTCTCTGAAAGGCAGTTCTCTTGGGGATATTAAAAAATTAAAACTGGGTTTTGTGGAGCTAGACTATAAACTATATGGCCTATGCTGCCCTACAGAAGGCAGTGGAAGGACTCAAGGGACAGGCTCTGGCTCGAAGCTGGCTTTACAAGCAAGCAAGCCAATCTCATAGCTCTGAAAGGTCAAGCTCCAAGAGCTTCAGAGACTCCTGTGCACAACCCCTCGGGGGTCAGAAACCTGTGTCTAAATTTCTGTTGCTGCCAAAAAGTTTTGGATAACACAAGAACTACTGGACACCACTTATCTCGTGAAATTGTGTCTTTGTATTTGTTTTCTTTTCCTCTACTCCAAACTTATCTGTTAGGATCAGATGTGATGATAGGAATTCAGAACTTTGCTGCAGACTAACTAGGGTGAAACAGTTCTTTAAATTCAAGAAAAAAAAACCCAGCTAAAATAAATCAGGTATTTTCAAACCATCAAACCAGGGTGTCAGGACAAAGTGGAGACAAATTAATAATTCACTGAGAGCTGAAGGGTTTTGCTCTCCATCCTTCATTACTCCCTTCTCTCACTTCCATCCATACACATCATCCACTGCCTTCCTGTTATCACCACAAACACAAGAATAATCAAAAGGCAAAAAAAAAAAAAGCCTAAACTCACTACATATACAAAAAAATTACCAGTTTCATGCTATTTTGGTGAGCTGAACTGGTTTACCCTTTGAGCAACTGAAACCTGGTACACGGGGAGGAGTGGGAGTCCACAGTCCACACAGGGAGTGTGGCTGGGAAAAGGTGGCCTCTCCTTGCAGTGATGGTGAGCTGACATTTTAGCTCAAGTTGTACAATGAAATCATATCCTCAAGTATCACATCACCTGCATATACAGGTAAACTGTGTTAAGCACTGGTATCACCAAATTGTTCATTTACAGCAAATGCTGGCTGTGAGTATATGCATACATATCCTGGGGTGCTGATATGTATATCTGTATATGTGTCTACCTTGATTCTAGGAGATATTTTCAATATTCTGTGTTGCTAATCAGTATAGGACAAGACAGTATTAAGTGAACTTGCAGATATGATTTTTCACAAGGTAATATGTTAAGGGAGGGCACAACTTAAATATGGTAGAGGATTATAAGCGTGATTATTTATACAAAACTGTGAAGAAAAATAAGCTATACTTACGAATACGGTATCCTTTAACTGTACAAGCCAGGCTGAATGCCTGAATGACCCAGCAACTATTCTTAATTAATGACTCAATGTAGCCACATGCTCCTATCTGGAAAGTAAAAGAACAGTTTCATATGACAAGACATAGCAGAAATAAGGATAAGGAAAGTTGAACCTTTCTACATTATACAAGAAGTAGTAAAGCCAAGGGCAGCTGAATTATTCTCATTACTAAAATGGAGATTTGAAGAAAGAGTGGCTTTACCAGTGACACAAATCACTTTTAGATAGAATTTGGTTTTTTGATTATCAGTGAGAGAGAAGGTATTTGGAGTTTGTGTTCTTGCATAGGTGACACATCTGGCATGTGATGTGATGTGACAGCTAAGCAACTTTTATAAATCACTAACTTAATCTTGCAAACATACATGGACAAGCTTAAGACACACATAGCTCCACTGAATTCCCAAGCATAAAATGAAGCACATATGTAAGCATTTAGAACATTTGCAAATTCAAACTACCCATAAATCAATTTTATTTCAGTACAGTGACTTATATAAATGTAAAAAGAAAAATGTCTGCTCTTTTCAGTCCAGCACTAAAAATGTTCAAAGCTAAAAAGAAATTGCCAGGAATAAATGGAAATTTATCTTTCAAAAGGAATTAAATTACAGTCTTATATCAATCAACTATCAGTGCCACTGCAAGAATACACGCTAAAGAGTTACTCAATGTAAGAAAACCTTTAATATTTTGCAGAATACTTTGACATTTAATTATCAAATATATCTGTTCTTACCTGAATTTCACACTAGTTCTAAAGGAAACAGGAACGCAGTTTGTAGTTAACTTCACTAATTACATTACATTCACACAACTGCATCTCATACTAGGTTTGAAAATTCTTTATTTAAATAAAATATCTAATTAAATGTGCGCTATTTATCAACACTGTGACTAATCTTGCACTTCTTTTTCACTCCACTAGGACTTTCAGAAGTCTTCTAAGGAGAAACTGTATTAGGCAAAGAAGTCAGAACCTGGCCCTTTGAAAATAGCTTCTGAGCTTTCACAGAGCCTGACTGAATACGTGGGTGCACATTTTCCTATGATGTATTGCCTTACCATTCCCTAGTAAAGCTGAATAAAAACGAAGACTGCTTTGTGCTTGCAGAAGGTTGGTGTTTTTAACGACTACTCAATGTACTGTGCACACTTCAACTGAAACTGAAGTGCTGAGAGCAGAGGAAAGGCAGCAGCTACCTACCGACAGGATGTTCTTCATTGTGATCACAAAGACGTTGTAGGCAATCAGCCAGTCCCAGTAACGCAGAATGCTCCTGATGGGCTTCAGCAACAGATCTCCACCAAAGAGAAGGAAATAAAAGCAGGCCACCAAGTAGCCCATACAGAATATGCTGATCCTTGTGGTTCCCGTTATGAAGATTATAGTAAGTACAAACCAGAAGAGGTAACTAAATATTATCACCTTATACATGTCTAAGTAGGACCTGGAAGTAAAAGAAGGAGAAAAAGTTACCATTTTTTCTGAGGGCAATGCTACCTTTCCTCTTTCTGCACTACTGGCTGCCATTTGTGCCTAAGGCCTTCTGAACCTTCTTGTCCTACTTCAACATTTGTGCACCCGCTCACAACTAACACTGTGGTCAGTGGGTTTAGTTCATGGATGGGTCTGCCTGGCTCATATACTCCACTCTAGCTCACTCATGTGCATAAGCATCTTGCTACTGGTCTTGCCCTGGTCAGGGCACTATGCATCATGCAGGATCAAGGCTCGTATCATGAAAGGGGGGAGCACATGTTCTTACCAAACTTCATAATAGAGCAGTATTATCTGGCAATGCTATATATGCAATTTAAAAAGCTATCTGAGATCATCTTTTAAGAAGTCTGAGAAATACTATAGCAAATCTATTTTAAAAAGCCAACTACAGTACACCACTGCAAACAACTCCATATTTATTGGTGACTTCTAGGGAATTCAGCCTGGTTAAAAGCCTAGTTTTCAAAGACAGTTGCTAAAAATATCTGTCTATGATGGAGATCAACTGTAAAAGTTTTGAGGGGTAAAAGGTTTGTACAGAATGGAAATGTGATAGAATTTACTGAAACGTTTGCCAGGAAGCCATGAGACAGCTATCTGAAATCATCCTGGCCCACACTGGGAAAGAGTGCGGAACAATTCGGTGTTTTAGATTCCTTAAAATCTTGACTTAATATTGACTCAGTGAGCTTTCAAATAAGAATATCTGCCAAATATGACATATAGCTAAACACTGCAAAACCAACTAATTCTTAGTTTCCCCCCATTTACACTGTTTTGATTCCAAATGTAACTGAGTTTTCAGAGTCTGTTCACCCAGGCTGTGAAAATAGATTTGTAAGGAAAGCAGGCAGGGAGAGAGAGCTACAGGAGGACACATATACCTAAGCCAAACCATCTGAGTAATTCAACTAAATGCACTGTATGAAGCCACATAAAAAGGCCCCTGTTGCTCAATGTTCTCAGGCTCAGAACTTTCTAGGAGTATGTATTTATAGTCCTACATTTATAGGCCTGTATTACACATTTCACCAGAGAAGCATTCAGTGAAAGGCAACGAGAAAGTTCCCTTATGTTTATTTCCCACAAATATTTAAGAAATTTATGATCTACTGCCTGTAGATCTAAAATCGACATCTACAAATGTCATGGCTTCAGAGATGCAACCAGATTCTGGGTGATAAAACATTAACAAAGAATCAATATGCACTGGGAAAATAAAGATATGGAAGAAATCAGTTGAAAAGCTCTTCACTAACTTAATATGCACTGGAAATGGTGCTCTCACTGTTTCTCCATAAAATAATATTCTGTTTCTCCAAAATAATATTTGATATTTTTTTTAATATTAACTATCGATATGTGAGATAGCTAGGAAGAGATCACCTTCCTGATACTGCCGTAATATTTAAAAAATCATGTCCTCTGCTGCTAAGAAAATACATCAGCATCTTTTGAGAAAAGCCCAAAACGGAACTGAATTGATCAAAGAGCAGCATCTTAATACTCTTCAATAAAAATGGACTCTGACTCCTAAAGACAACCGGAACTGTCTGAATCCAAACTTTCCAGCATATACACATGGCATTTGTTTGAGTCATAGTCAACAGTAGATATCACTCTCAGATTAAAATGTACAGAAATCAGAGAGAATACGAAAAGGAAGACAATAATATAGCTATTTTTCACTATAATGTTAACCACTGGCTACATTTAGCAGTCATCTAAAATATTAAATACATCCGTTCTTCTTATCTTCAAAATGTACATTAAATATAGCATTAGGCATCTCTAAACCAACCAACCAACAAAACTGAATGTAAAGAAAAACTTCTGAAAAGGCAGGAGGCAATACAACTCTTTCAAATGACAAATGATGTAGTTCTTAAAGATGGAAAGCATTCTGATTTTTATAACTATGCAGTTACAAGCAAGTCCAACAATAAAAATGGCTCCCAAGAATTCATCTTGGAGTGGACATCTTAAAAATGGTGTTTGAACAAGTCACCCAAGGCACACCTAAACAATGAAGATCACCAACTATCCCAGATACTTCTGTGCTGGCCCAAGAAGAATGCCACATTGAACACAATGGAGAGAACTACACCCAAGTGGTTTCAGGCAGATAAAATTTTTCCTGAAATCACGCTTCTCTCAGTTGCAATATGCGAAATCTTGTCTGTTACAGCGTAGAGTCACGCATCCCCCTAATTTTCATTAATTGTTTATACTGATATGAGTAGGTCAAGTACTGTAAGAGCAGGAATGAAGATGTCTTGGTGGGGGAATTCTCAACACATTGCCTCTCAAATCACTCAAAACATTCTCATATGAAAATCTTTACATTCTGCCTCAAAGCCCCGAAGGTTAGGAAGTTAGGGAGTTAGGAGCTTCAGTTCCTTGCTCTGGAGATTACATTACAACAGTGGGAACCAGAAGCAGAAAGCCACCCCAAGAGTTAAAAGACCCTACATAAATCCATCAGGACAGTAAGGGTGCTTACGCTCTCTTTGAGAAATTCTACACAGACAGCAGAAAATACTTACTCTTGGATAGCATATACTATGATTTTATGCTTTTGCTGCAGACCACACAGATCATTATTTTAATATCATGCAAATCTTCCAAACCTCATCTTCTAAGTGATCTTTAAATCTCCATTTAGTCATCAGCAGGAAAGGCCACACTCAGGATGTGGTATTTAACAATACCTGAGCAGCTGCTTCCCAAGGGGACAGTCCCACTCCCTTTCATCCTCTCAACTCTGCATTCCAGCTCCTTCTTTAGCTCTGAATCTTTGAAACTGTTTCAAGAAGAAAACTTGCAAAAGCCTATTTATTTTTTGAGGTAGGACAGAGGGAAGGGATACTTTTCTTCCCATTCACCTTCAAATCAACTAAGTGCTGGTGTGAAGAATGCAAAGATGGGAGGGTGTAGTTGGAGGCCAGGAATAGAGACACACATCTGAGGAAGATTAGCCACTACACCAGTGCACCAAGGGAATAAATCTATGGGTTTTGGTAGTATGACAACCTCTGAATGAGAAATTTTACAGAAGAAACCTGAAAGATTAATGAAAAATAAAAACTCATTGATTTTCCGTCTGTGTCATTAGCACAACACAGTAATACTCTGGATAACATTTTGGAAAAACTTGTCATATCATTTTGCTCAAAACCAAGGAAGAAATTCATTCCACACATCCATCAAAGCTATTGTAACCTCAGATGGCTCTCCATATCAAATTATCTGCTTCTGTTTTCTGAGGCTTTATTACTCTTATCATGATTGTTTCAATATTTTATTTCCACAGGAATTAATTTTTAACTGTAATGCAATCCAGCCAGTTGCAAAAAGATTGCTCTAGGCGTAGTTGTTTTTCCCGGCATGCTCCATGATGTGCTTGGCTATGACCAGTCTAGTGTCTGGATCTCTGACTGCAGGCACCAAGAGGTGCTGATGCTGCAGCTGATAACCCCTGTGAGGAAAGGAGTTTGTCCTCTGCCAGTGCTTTGAATTTTAGGGAGAGAACACACTTCTGATCACAAGCTGGTGAGAGCCTATTGAGCTGTTGTGCTGACGGATACAGCTCAATGCTTCTTCATGCTGGAGGAGCTGCTGTTATGTAGCTTCATTGCTTTCCCTTGTCAGCCACCTGCTTTGTTTTGAGTGTGGCTACCCATCGCCATATAACCCCAAGGCTCCTCCCACAAATCTCATCTGATGACTATCCCCTTCCTCTCCTTCAGGTATATTATCACTATATACATGCATTCTGTAAGCTACATCTACTCCCCAAATTCCTTCTTTCTTTCTGCTCTTCCATATCTCCTATTCCTTACACCCTACCAGCCTTCGTGACTGTGCATCAGAGTTCATTTCCCCTTCTAATCCCAACATTGCTAATTTCTCACCAAGCTTCCATCCTCAAAGTCTTTCCCTGTAGCTCTATTTCAGTTTTCAGAAGACAGTTTCACTGATTTTCCCTTTGCCAATAGCAACACCCAATCTTCTGAAAAATAGTTCCCTTATTTCAATGGACTTCTTCAAATCTAGTGTTGTGGATCCCACAGGTTTTAGTTCCTAATATTTTTGTCAAGGCCTCCCCAAGGACTGATATTCTTCTACTATCACTTTTTTACCAGTGAAGTCCTTCCTTCATGCTTGTATTCACTTTAAAAATTCCCAAATTAAAGATGTGTTATTGGTTGAGGCTCATTTTATTAGGAACAAAATGTTTATCTAATTTAAATAAAAAATACAACAGAAAGCCTGTAATGTTCATTTGCAGATTCTATCTCACTAACCTAAGCTGGAAGACAGTTCCAGGACTGACATTACAGCTGCCTTTCAGAGACTTTACCTGACTCACCTGGTGATGGTTCCCAGGGTGCAGGTATTAAAGAGGACAGTTCAATGGCTGTTTCTGCTTTTAAGTTTAAAAAAGTGTATTACAATCCCAAGCTTTTTTTCCCTGACAATGTCTAGGAGAATAACTGAAAAATTGGGAACTGAAATGAGAATTTTCCAGCATTAAAGACTGTGGTAAAGGATTATCATCAGTGAAGCTGCTTTAAATCCTGTATCACTCTAAAAGCTCCTACTTTCTATTCTCTGTTCTTGTTTCTGTTTCAAAGTCCTTTGGATATGCACTCTCCTGGGGTCAAGCACATATCCCCTGAGAAATCTGGGGGTGGAAAGACTAGAAAATTTCAGGAAATCTCCTTCTTAGACTGTATTTATCATTGTTGAACTCAAGCATTTCTCCAGAGAGAAATTAGGCATTTGGAAATATGTTCTTTTTCTGCCGCTGTTTATACTGCAGTTAAAAGCTTTTTATCCATGCCTTCTAGAACAGTGACCAACTAGTATCTTCTCACTAGGGAAGAACACTAGGGAAGTATCACTAGGGAAGTGATACTTCAGAAAGAGTGCTTTGGTCTGCAACTGCTATTCTTTTACATAGTAAGTACACACCAGGCTTCTCAGAAAACACAGGAATACTAAGCACAACTTTTTTTTCTTTCTTTTTTTTTTTTTAATGCTTTGTAATTTATTCATAGCCAGATTGTCTTCACTGATTTGTTTGGCTCTTTATGACTGACTTCTGGAGAGATGCCATTACTAATTTCACTTGCTTGGATAAGGTTTGAACCAAGTTCTTATCCATGTTACTAAATATTTAGACCATTCTGAAACTTCCATAGGAAAGCACAAGAAATGTTCTTAGACAAAGCTCTTTCAGTTCCAAATTGTCTTGGGTGGAGGCCAGATACGTACATTTTCTTTTGAGGTAGATCTTCGGTGAATTACCCAGAGCTTGGAGTCCTTCTTTTTAAAGATTTATAACTGCTAATAAAAGATTCAGTTACCCCGAGATACTGTCAGCCATTCTCTGGGGATTCTTTGAAGCAAATTAGGCATTTAGGATTGCATGTGTCCAGTGCAACCTCTCAAAAAACATAATCTAAAACCTGGGAAAATCTGCACTGTAGTGAAAGCATTGAAAGAGATACTTAAGGGCTCAAAGAAAGGTAAGACACCTTCAAGAACACAAAATCTATTATACAGTTCATACTAAAAGAAGGTCTGTTTATACCCAGAGACATCATGTTCCCATTACAGATTCATGAAGCTAACACTACAAACAAACAAAAAAAGAGAAGTTATAGCTTAAAAAGGGGTGAAAGGAAGACCTGAAGAACTGCAGACCGGTAAGCCTTACCTTTCTGCTTGGGAAGATCATGGAGCAGATCTTCATGGAAGCAATGTTAAGACACATGGATGACTAGAAGGTGATCCTAGATACCCACCATGGCTTCACTATGGGAAAATCGTGCATGATCCATCTGGTGACTTTCTATGATGGAGTGACTGCAACGCTCAATAAGGTCATCAAATTGACAGATGTCATCTACCTGGACTTCTGCAAAGCCTTCGAGATGATCCTATGTGATATCCTTATCTCTCTAAATTGAAGAGACATGGATTTGAAGGGTGGACTATTCAGTGGATAGGCAACTGGCTGGCTGGCTGAAGCCAGAGAGTTGTGGTCAGTGACTATATGTACAGGTGGAGGCTGGTGATGAGTGATGTCCCTCAGAGCTCTTTCTGGAGACTGGTACTCTTTAATATTATCACCAATGACATAGACAGTGAGATCGAGTTCACTTTCAGCAAAATTGAAGATGACACCAAGCTGAGTTGTGCAGTTGACACAACAGAAGGAAGAGATGCCATCCCAAGGGTCCTGGACAAATATGAGAAGTGGGCCCAGGAGAACCTCATGAAGTTCAACAAGATGAAGTGCAAAGTGCTACACCTGGGTTGGGACAATCCCAGACATGAGCAGAGACTGAGAGAGGAACTCATTGAGAGCAGCCCTGACAAGAAGGACTCGGGTGTTCTAGTGGATGACAAGCTGGACATGATCCAACAGCCTGCGCTCACAAGCCAGAAAGCCAACCGCATTCTGGTCTGGGCTGCATCAAAAGAGGTCGAGGGAGGTGATTCTGCCCCTCTACTCTGCTCTTGTGAGACTCCCACCTGGAGTGCTGCATCCAGGTCTGGAGTCCTCAGCACAAGAAAGACATGGACCTGTTAGAGTGAGTCCAGAAGAGGTCTACAAAGATGGTCAGAAGGATGAAGCACCTCTTCTGTGAGAAAAGGCTGAGAGTTGGGGTTGTTCAGCCTGGAGAAGAGAATGCTCTGGTGAGACCTAATAGTGGTCTCCTAGTAATGAAAGGCGTCCTACCAAAAAAGAGGGAGAGTAAGTTTTTACACAGGCATGTAGTGATAAGACAAGGGGAGGGATTTTAAACTGGAAAAGGAGAGATTTAGATTAGATGTTAGAGAGAAATTCTTTACTCAGAGGGTACTGAAACAAGTAGCCCAGAGAAGTGGTGGATGCCCCATTCCTGAAAGTCTCCAAGACCAGGCTGAATAGAGCTTTGAGCACCCTGGTCTAGTGGAAGGTGTTCCTGCCCACTGCAAGGGAACTAGATGATCTTTAAGGTCTCTTCCATTCCAGTGCAAACCAACCTATGATTCTACGATTACATGCCCAAGCATCTGTAAGAGAGGATATCATAAACAGGAATTTCCTTTGCTCCTGAATGGGCTAATTAATGTTTTTTCTATTCATTTATAATTGATTTTTTTCAAACAAAAATGTCCCTGTTCTTTTTCTTGCTCTGCCTTTTTCTTTTCATTCTACTTCTTACCCACACAACATAAAACTATTACATGAAACAGTCACACAGATTTCTGCATTTATCTGGAACAGGTATAAAGTGATCACGGTTTATTTGTTCAGCTCACCACCACTAATGGATCCTTTGATTTTCTCTTCTGTTGTACTCTCCACCAGCAATATTACTTACTGCTTAATACACATTGCAAATTTCTGAGTAAATGGTTGCATATACAGGTCTCCTTGGTCAGCACATGCACAGTAGGGTGTCTGAATGGATGTTCTGCCTCCAATGGCTTCAAGCTGATGCATACCATGCATATGAACCAAAACACAGGACTTAACCCCAAGAATGTGTGGAGGGGCAACAGGCCAGTTCAGCTTGAACTTTGCTTTGCACTATAAACCTGACTCTGACTCCTATCCAAAATCTTTAAAGAATATCCTCTGTGCTTCAAAGTTTTCATGTTTGCCCATTTGGGAATATCTTCTACAGATGACCAGAATTACCTATCAGATTCCAGAAAACATTGAAAAGATGTCCAAAGAGGCTGTTTAAAAAGCAGTGATTTTCTTGCCTCTTTTTTCCTTTTGAGGACAGCTTTAAAACACATTCTCATCATTAATGAAGTTTTTTTTCACAGTGATTTTTTTCTGGACTAAGGGAGGAAAACTTGGTATTTTCTTTCTGCCAGCAGTCAGTGATGGTCTTTTTCCAGCAACCAAACACATCAGTGTGCTTGATGCAACTGCTGCATCAGCTTTTGCTAAGATGGACACCATATTCGGTGGCAAGCAAAACCTCAGGTAATCTCCGCTGCATTTCCTCTAACCCAAGCCCTGTTTGTCAGATGTCTTTTAGAAAGTATCCCCACTTTATGGAGCATTTTGAAGAAAGATTAATACTTCTCTCTTTCTGATTATCCTACCAAATCTAGAGCATTGGGTCCACTGTGTAGACTGGAAATTCTCAAGGGGAAGAACTGATCAAACTTTGCCCAGTAGTGAGTATAAATCTCTGGATGAATGAGTAAATTGACTGTTTCAACAGTCTCCTCTTCAAAGTATTTCAAGATAGATTTGGCCACCAATTGTAACAGAAATAGAAGGATCAGATTAAAGATCTTGAGAGAGGCTTCTGGTGATAGCACTTCTCTGGTAAAAGAAAAAGTTTACCAGCAAAAGGGAGATTTTTCTGGACATTAGTTCTAGACATTATTCCTTTTGCATTCAGTAATAACTGCAACTAAGAGCATGCCCAGCACAATTTAAAAGAGCTGAGCTAATCTGTGTTGATGGAAATGATCACATAGGAACAGTTTCATTGTTTGAAGACTATTCAGAACAGACTGTCTCATGCTCTGCTCCTTTATAAATTATTCACTTTCTTCAACAGCCTCAGAAAGAGGAAGACATATCAGCTGTCCTTCCAAGACACTTTTAAGGTCCTTACGCCTAGATGAAATAGCACAAAGGACAGTCTCTTATATTAGAGTATTATTTTGATTGTGCTTAGACAACAACTCGGCAGGACATGACTGATGACTTCTTGGGATTAAACACATACGTGGGAAGCTGCAGACTATGATGGATTATTGCTAACATGTCTGTGTTCTGGGGGAAGCCACCAAAGCACTGAAGTCCACCATAAATGCTGCCCCACAGGGCATTCATGGAGGCAAATTCAAATTTGATTACCAAGATTCCTTCTGAAGTGGGGAAGATGGAGGGTTTAGATTCATCTAAACAGCCGAACCACCTTTTTTTTTCCAAACTCTCTAAATCCACATACGCACAAGTAACAGGTAAGAACTTGTGACCGAAAGGTGAATATTTCTCAATGTGTTGGTTGTCTAAGATAGTGGTGGGAGCTGATGATCTTAAAGGTCTTTTCCAACCTAAACAAGCCTATGATTGTATGAATACAAGCTTTCAAGCAAATTTCAAGCAAATCACTGAATGTCCCTCTGGGGAGCACTTAAAACAATCATCTGGCTTAGGAAGACTTGTTTGCATCTGCCCTGTTCTAAACCAGAGTCTGATTACCCAGAAATGAACTATCTGCTGTCTCATACAGTAAAAAATATGTTAGATGGGAACATACATGAATACAAATTCCAAGTAAAATTGGAAGGCATGAGAATAACTTTTACACTAGAGAACCTTACAAAAAGGAAGCACTGTATTTTCCAAGTATTTAAGATCCAGTTTTACCTGCAGTGAATGAAGTCAGGAACAGGATTATGCTGGCTAAAAGATGCCGCATCAAGATTCATGCAAATTTCCACATTGTCTCCAGCCATGATTCGTACTGCAGCTTTATTTTCATCCTCAAATGTCTGCCTTTGCAAGGATGCACACAGCAGCAACATGAAATCATCTAGGAGAAAGCCGTGATTGCAAGGAAAAATTCAGTCATTAACATAGGTATAAGGAGTGGCCATGATGCATTATAATGTAGTTACCAGACTGTTTTCCCCTGCTTCGAACCTCCAAGGCTGTGCTGTTTTCAAAACATGTAACACTGACTTGAAATTTATTAACGTATTTAATGGTTTTACCTGTCATTGTCTACAACTTGAGAAATAATGAGAAAAGGGGAAATAGTTCATACTTTTTGATGTCACATTATTGAAAACGCAATACAGGAAAAACAGCTGCAGAAATTACTAATTTTTTGAATTTTAGTATTCAGTCTCCCGGAGAATATGTCATCTTGCTACAGAAGATTAAATAAAAGCCTGGCTTCAAATTACACCGTACAGATGTTTTAAGCAAAGGACATATAAACACTTTACAACTATGTGCTAAAATACTTACACACAAGGAAGACAGGGTTTGGTCTCACAATGAAGTCTGGAAAGTATAACCACTTTATGATGTTGGAGTTGAAGTTGGCATTACCACTTCTCCATGGATAGTCTGTATGACAGAAGCATGTAAAAACACAATCAGTACTTTATAACAATTACTTAATCTTTTTCATCTGGATACTTACCAATTTTCCAGCCCTTTTATGTAAAACCAAGCAGCAGCAATTTTCCATAAAGGGTAAGTGTCCTTACCTTTACAAGGAGCAGGTGGGATGCCAATGCAAAGGAAGTACTGGAATGTAATGATGCATGACAGAAAACAGCAGTATTTTGGCCAGATCTCTGCAATAGCTTTTCTTCTGCGTCGATACAATACAGCAATCAGCCAGAAGGCATGAATCATGGCATAAAAATCCATCCTTTGACCAATTACATTCACTGATAGAAGAAAACAGGTCTGAAAATGAAGTAAAGAAACATAAGCCACATTTCCAAACTGATGGCTAGTCAATGTAGCAATAATACAAGTATTGTGGATCCTGACATAATGCTTGGACATGAGCTGCATCTGACTGCAGGAACTGACAGCAATCTCCTCCACTCCACCCCAATACCCAAATTTTTGATATTCTTCTATCTCTAGAGTCAGTTTCCACTATGTGATATCTAAAGATACAGAAAGGAAAGAGAGTTGTCAGAGTAGCTAATATGCAAAATGTTTAATTGTTGCCAAGCAGAGCACATACTACACAGTTAGATATTTTGATAGGACTTACAGTTGTGAAAAAGAACAGGAACTATTAAGATTAGCAACAACTAAAATGTATCTTTATGTGGGAAACAGGCAAAAGCAAAAGGGATTTAGACCATACGGCTTCTATTGGTAATAGACAAATCCAGTCAATTCCTATAAGGTAGCTTTAGTTCTCCATTGTTCTGAGGGCTCTGCGTTCCAGCATTTCTGTTCTCTGGCTTCACTGAAAGTAGTCCCATCACTCAGTTCCATGAAACGTGTTTTCAAGCTTAGTGAATACTTCATAGTGAATCATTTATTCAGTGCACTATGCTATTTTGATTTTCTCTCTCCTCAGATTAGGATGAGCTAAAAATTATTTCCTAAATAGTTGGGGAAATAGCTTGCTGGTTTCTTTTAATTTTCACTCATTCTTAATCCTCAGACTGCCTGTGAACAGTTTACTCTGTTTATCAGTAGCAAGTGCTGGTAGTGTTTAACAGATAGGTCAAGAGCATCATTATGATTAGAATTAGGATGCATTAGCCTGGGAGTTGTCTTCTTCAAATAGCCATAAAAAATTGTAAAAAAATCACTATTTTTACAAAGAGTTTTTGAACGTACATTTCATGTGTCCATGAACAAACAGTCAAGATAAGGGAACAGAGATGACTAACATGAACGATGACTAAGAAGCATCCAGAACTCAAATATAGTCCAAGCTAGTATTCAAAAATAGCACAATGAAAAGGTCTGGAATGGTAGTCTAAAGAAAAGTAATATATAGTGATTTACCTCCAAACCAAACTTGTAGAAGAAGTAGTTTATGAAATACTTGACACAGTTTACCACTCCATCATCCAGATGTGCTCTTGTAATATCATGAAAAATTGTTTTAGTCACAGGTGCAGTAAGGTTATTTCGACATCGGTAGTATTCTTGATGACGGTAGATTGTAACTTCGAAAGCCAATATAGCCAGCATTAGTAAGTTATTCTATGGGAGACACAATCAGAAAAATAGTAAATAAAAATCAAAACCACATGAAGCTATAAAATTTTCTGATAAGCATAAACTCATGAACACTCAAACTGATGTTACCACTGAGTACTTCTGCACTCCAGAATGCACTGGCACCTATTCCCAGCTATCATTGAAACAAAGTAAGGTTCCTACCACTTCTTGGATTTTAATGAATCATACGGACATTCAGAAGATACATATAAAGACATTGATTAAAAAATAATATAATGAACACTGGTTGTGGAAAAGAAGGGGAGGCAAAAGCCTCTCAGTTTAATACTGCAGACATTTTGAATGCCTGCTAAAAGAGACATACAGAAACACATCAAGACTTGAAGCTTGGGACCTTCAGGTATGGAACTGAAATGAATTTCTATATGGACAGGAGACATCTTATTTGCTAACTCAATGCAAACCTTTCTAGAATAATTTCTAATCCCAAAGTGTTTTCAATTTATAGCTGTAAAACTCTTGCAATCAAGGCAGACACCTTGCCTCAAGGCAACTTCACTCTACATGCAAAACCCTTGGGTCAGTAATTGCTCTTCCCCACATATATTCTCAACTATGGGAGGTGTATGGCTAAAGGAGCAAGAGGCAGAGGCATTACCAGCACCTAATATGTTGACCTGCACAGCTTGGCAGGTATTCCCTACACAAACAAAGCACACAGAGGTAAGCTCTCAGGGAAGAAATGACAAATAAGCCTAGTTAGATCAAAATTTGCTGCTGTCCAGTTAGCCAATTTCTGACAACTTTCTCCAAAATTCTGGAGATTCTTTAAACCAAGAAGAAATATGCAAGGTTTTTGCCAGGACTTGGCACACTTTCATTGTAAGTAGGGTTTTTTAATCAAGAAAGGAATAATAAAATATTGCTCACAGGCATCAATGAAAAACAAAAAGAAAAACAGAAGACATCCATTTAATAGTGTTTGAATGAATTATTCCTTTAACTCGTTATATTTTCTAAATTGTGGCTAAGGAATACGCACTTAAAAAAATTAACTGCTTATACCATACACTATCATTCAAGGCAATTACTCCAATTAGACCCATCAGTCCTTTGGTACCTGAAACCTGTATACCTCTTAATTACTTTGAGTTCTTAAATATTACATTTCTTACAGAGCTTTGAACAGATGGTAGAGTTCAAAAGCCATACTTCTACATGAAAGATTATCTGAATTGGTACTGAATCCTTTCCAGATATATTCTGTGTAACAGTATAGTTTTGTGTTGCCTCCTTCCTTTTGTACTTCCCTATTATCAATTATTACATTTTGTGCGTGTGTGTGACAGATTATTTATTTCAAAAAGACATTGCTAATTCATCACAAACTAGAAAATATCAGAATACAGATAATTAAAGAAGTTACCCTTAAGTACACAAGAAGGGGATAAGACTTTCTCAATCCAACCCACTCTGCAGGATCAACTGGCCCACTGTAGAGCACTGAGGTTTTGAGTTCTTCTAAATCGACCTTAGTTTCATTCTCTCCTGGCTAAAAAAAAATGCAACAGTTATAAAACATGTTTAAAATTGCTTGAGGAGGGAATAATCAACAGTAATACATTACATGAACTGTCAGTTTCAGTACTTTATATACTTCCTTTTGCTCTTCTTCACTGAAGAAGGAAGCAGTCAAACTTTTTAATATGCACTCGTACTCACCAATGTACAGTTACTGGAAAAAGTTTTGGGATCGATAGATGAGAGTTGGTACAACATTTTGCAGACAATAATCACACATGTCCAGACAGTGCAGATACTTGATGCCAGGGGGCGAAACTGAGCATATGGCAAAGCAAGAGCCCAGGCAATTAAAAACACAAAGTTAAAGAGAGACACCTGAAAACACAAAAACAGTACAGAAATTACATGGAGTAACAAAAGAACTGAGAAAGTTTGACCTTTTCCACAGCAAATAAAACCAGAATTATTCAAAAGAAAGGGACATGAAGAAACTTTGAGAAAAACACTGAAGAAAAGAATTACAATACTCAAAACAATGTGGTAAGTGAAGAAGGAAAAAAAACTTGATAGTCAGTTTAGAAAGGACTTTATCACCTACATAATATTAATACTGTTAGACCCACAAAACTCCATATCCTCTCTATCAACAGACATGAAGAAAGAGGACCACATACAGGTTCTGCTGCTTTAGTACACATGAATCAAAGATGAGATGACACAGATCTGTGTGTCTGTGCAACCGACCTTTGTCCTCTTGACCTTTTTCCCACAAAATATGTGAGAAAATGGATTTTTTGTTTTGTTTTTGTACTGAATCCTCTCTGACTATCTTGTTCAAGGAATGGCTATGTTATGCAGTGAACTCACACTGCCCACACCAAAAGCACAGCTAAAAGTGTTGCTCCCTTTTTCTTTAGGCATAGTTCCACATTCTTATTTCTTAAGCACCAAACTGAGTTTAAGTAATTTTCCTTAATGTACCTTTTCTACACCCTCTGTCCCTGGATGGTGCCCACAGCCAGTTGGAGCAGGAGAGGGATTACGTCTCTTACATTCAAAGAATTAGACTAATAAAACTTTCATATCTGGATAATAAAAATTTAATATCTGGAGAAAAGTGGAGGGCTGAGACTATCTAGACTGAGAGAATATCACTGTGGAAGATGTCAAGGCAGGTCCCCAGCAGGTGACAACCCCAAATTTCAGTGAGGTCTGACAGAAGGAAACCATCTCCCCACACATCAGCAGATGCTGACACACATTCATGATGTGTAAGAGTTTGACAGTGGGTGTTTACTTGCCTCTTTCACTGTGACCCAGATGATGTAAGAGGAAACAATTTTGATGATGTGCAGCTCCAACAGCCACCACACGAAGACTTGCATCTTATGAAAATACTCCAGGAATTTCAAAAACAGCACTGTAAGGCGGTCAATCACTAGATGCCACTTGTTTCTTAAGTCTGCAGGGATGTTCAAGCAGAACCATAGTGAGAAGAAAAACAGAAGGTCTCTGTAAAATGGAATACTCCACTAGATAACGAGTTTTCTGTTTCTTCTCTTCTAATCTTTACAGTAAGGCAAGGTGGAGGATAAAGGTATGGCCCAGTGGGTAGCTAAGACAAAACAGGGTTGAGGCCCACTTAGCTGTGGTGTTTTCCCTTCTGACCCACTTTCACTGGAAGGATTCCACACTTCAAAAGCAGCAGTGGTAGCCCTCCTTGCCGATTTTGCTTTTATTCCTCTCTATCAGAGCTCTTCTTGGAACTCTGTTGTCCTCCAGTATCTTTGGATCTAAGCTTAGAGATCTCATTCAGGAATTAATTCCAGCCCTGGTCCTTATCCAGCTCAGAAAAATACAGGGTTTTTTTGATGCTTGGAAGCCATGGACCCAGACTGTTTTCAGAAAGCACAGACTACTACTATTCAGAAAGCTTTTCAGCCAGCTTGGAAGAGATCCGTACACACTAGGATTAGGATTCTTGTCATATGGGTTTAGGCAACTGTACTATAGACATTTTCAGATGACAGAGTTATCTAAAATGCCTTGAAAACAGCACTGCCTCCTAGAGTGTGATCTGTGCCATCACAGGACAGATATCTAAAACAAATAAGGCAAACTGTAGTCAATTGAATATTTCTCTCAGTTGAAAAAGTTTATCAAGTTAAGATCCTGAATTTGGGTGAAAGTATCCCTTTGTATGGGTGTTTTGCTAAAAAAGCCATCCTCCCAAATACTACCCCAGTGAGCAAGCATGTGACAACACCTATTACATGTGAACGTACATGACAATACATATGCTGAGCAGTGCTCTCTAAGTGTTGACTTTTCTTGTGGGTCATAAAACTGTTTCACCAGGCTGGTATATATTAGTATAAAGTCTTCACACTGTATTAGGGGATTCAGAAGAACTTTGGAGATTAGAAAGGATTTTACATGCTGTGAAAACATTCTTACAGTTACTATCAGAGATGGAAAAATTTGCAAGTGATACCAAAACATATAATTGTCTAGGCTGGTAAGATTGCAAAGGAGTTACCACCTTCTGTATGCAATTATTTCTACTTATTACATTATTTTATATATAAAGCAAACCAAGATGGTTATTCTGTGCATATTTGTGTGAAGAACACATGCACATTTGTGTGGAAAAGCAGACTTTTGGAATACCTCACAACCAAAGTCCATGCTTTTTTCTTCTGCCTTTTTTCTCCAAACACAACTTAGAAAATCCTAATAAAAATGCTGAGTGATGTAAATTCCATGACCACATAATTAAACTTGAGAAATTAATTAAGCTACAGAACTCTAATCCCACATGTGTTTTTACAAGCACAATGAGCGTATTCAAGGAAAGTCTTTACAAAATTAGATGTTCTCATTTTTTCATTGCATTTATTTCCATTTGCGGTGTTGCATCATGCAAGGTATATCCAGACAGTGGCAGTTAAGTGGAGCGGACAGATACGGTACTCTAGCGGGCTCTGTCTAGCGTGGCCAGGCAATACACACACAGGAAATAAAATACAGGCCTTGAACGCATCCACTGAAAGACTGTACAACACTGTGTAATGAGGTCTGCACTCTTGAACATGTTTAATGTCAAAGCTCCAGCCACATGGCTACATAAAAATGGTATAACTCTTAGGCAGAAATAAATGCATGTGCAGCTTAAAGATGGATCACATGTGGCAAGCAGCACCTTTTGTTATTTCCAAGCCCCACTGGCTGCAGCGCCCTACTTCCCTGCTTGCAAGTGTCATGCACAGAATAACCTCCACCAGCTAGCCTCTGTTCCAAAGCCCTTCCAGCATGTAGGGATGGACAGAGTGCAACAAACTCATCATCCCTCATAGACCACATGAAGACTGGCCAAGAGAGGTTTCCATGGCCCATGAACACCTCTCTGAGGGCAGATGGTCCAGCCAGGAAAGGCAAGTAGTTTCACCTCAGGTTCAAGCACTGGAACAGGCTGCTCAGGGAAGTGGTGGAATCACCATCCCTGAAGATATTTAGAAGATGTGTGGATGTGGCACTTATGGACACATTTTAGTGGTGGACTTGGCAGCGCTGGGTTAACAGTTGGACTCAATGATCTTAAGAGGTCTTTTCCGACCCAAATGATTCTACAATTCCCTGTGGCAGCTAAGACAGATGTGCTGTCGTTTTGCTTTGACAAAGACCCTGCCCGTACTTACGTGTCGCAGTCCCGTGAACACTGGCATGAGTAACCAAATTTGCAGCAAGGCCACCTCCAAAGAATACAGCATCCTTGGGTGTTAAATGCCCTTCCCTGGTTTCACTTTTGGCTCATATTACAAACTGAGTTACGGAAATAATTCATGCTAGGGGTTCATCCTAGCAATATCAAGGATGACAATATAAGACTCACCCATGTCTGCCCTTAAGCTTTTTTATATTCATCTGGTGTCAATTACACATTCCATATTCAGAAGTGAAAAATATGACACTAATGTGCACATAAATAATGAAGTAAAGCCATTTGGACTTCTGAAGAGGACTGCCTTCAAAGTATGCAGATATATTAAATATCCATGTGTGTTTTCTTCATTGTAAGGAGATTTTACTCAAAAGGAGTTCTTAGTATTTGTGGTAGCCTCCAAATAATTCAAACCAGACCACCTAGAAGAAAGAAGCATGGCTTCTTTTGTTTTATTCCTCTTAGCATCCTACAGAAAATGTATGATTTTTCCCTAGAAGAGCCTGTAGCCTGTTGAATAATTGACAAGTAGCCATCTGCTCAGTGAACTTAAGGCTCTTTGACATAGACTGCATGTAAAACTAGAAGGAAAACCTGATAATTGAAGTTAACAGGAATGACTAAGAGCAAACCACCTGTTGCCACTATTAATTAAGGCTGAAGAAAGCAAAATTTGCATTCTGCAGAGCTTACCTGTAGTTTCTTCTTCCTCTGATTCATTGTCTTCATCATCAGAATCATCTTCCTTGTCCTCGTCTTCCTTTTCTTCTTTGCCTTTTTTGACTCTCCCTTTCTCTCCCTCCTCTTCTGGCTCTTCCATTCTTTTCTCACCAGCCTCTTCCAGCATTTTATCCTCTTCCTTTTCTTTGCTGGCTGTTAAATTCATCATAGTTATGTCAGGCAGGCTTCCATCTTGGTGCACCAGTCTGTTGGTAAACAGTACCATGTCAGCAAACTGAAGAGTAATGACATCGTAGTCTTTTTCTTTTCAAACCGTATAATTAGAAAAAAATAAACTGTTCATGGAAAATGCCTTAGAAGTGGAAAAGTTAATGATTTTGGTACTCTCTCCAAACACACTGAAAATTGAGTTGGAATGTATTAGTAACTACTTCTCACTCAGATACTAATGGTTAGTTAGTAATGAGTGGTATTGACACTTAAACTTGACATTTTCCCCACTGGAGAAAATGGTCAGAGTTTAAGATGTAGAAGCATGAAATGACATTATTTAAGAGGAAACATTTCATGACTTCATAGGGGACTTACTCATTTTGGTGGTTTGGTATTTTTTTCTTGAGGCTGCTCAAAGTAATTGGAACAGAAAGAAAAAGGGAGATGAGAACAGAGGGGTTACAGAAGAAGGTCATTGACAAACACGTCATGCTACATCACAAGTCATAAAGCATTCTCCTACTCCATCTGCAGAAGCCTTCCGATGCCAAGAGCATGCCATCATGACATTCACAGGGTGCTTCTATAAAGAAACATGGATTTGCAGCACAGATGGAAAGGGGACAGCCTATTTACATTACACCAGTGCTAAACGTGGTCAATACTTCTACCATGCTGTGTGTAATGCAGCTGAACTATCACAAGTATCTGACCTATCACTGTAAATGCATTTCCACCTTCTTCCAATTGAAAGGTGCAGCTGGAAAGCCAAGGAATTTGCAAATTTTCTTCCAGCTACAGGTTTAGGAACAAACAAAAGCAAAAAATCCATGGCTGTGGCTTCAGAATGTTTTATCATCTCTGTCTTTGATAGCGTCATTCATTCTCTCTTTGCTACATCTCACAGAGAATTTTTCTTTAATTTCTAACTGTCTCTAGCTTATCTATTAATAAGTTTCAGACTACCAAAACTGGAATACAACTCATTTAACAAGGAAACAATATTTCTCTAGTGCCACAGCACCATTTTTTCCCCCTGAGATTCATTCAGCATATATCTTTACTGGGAAAAGAGACATTTTCTTATGGTTTCAGACATTTTATTTTTTCTTCTGCAGCTGTGCTCACCTCCCATACTTGCAAAAAACCAAGTTGTCCCAATTCGTTGATTATATGTGCTTTACTGAGCATACTGCCAATAAAGAGTCCCTCTGAATACAACATCTTGCAATAAAGTCTCCCTTTGGCAAGTGTACATCTATATGATTAGGTCGCTAAATGTTTAGTTATGCTATTGAAATTACTACACTCAGAATACTTTCAAGCACCTGTAAAAGTGCTACAGTACCATATGATGTGAAAATCTGGTTGATAACCATTTAGGCAGGAAATTCTGCTGATTTTACCTAGGATTTTTACAGTTTAAGAAACCAACAATCTAGATTATTCCTTTTGATCATTAAAAATTAAGAGCCTAGACCAAGCAGTTAATGAGAAAGTCAAACAAGTGGAATTATTTTTCAAAAATTTGGGCGTTGCAGTTACTTCAAGATGAAAAGTTTTGTGGCTCAAATGAAGGAAAAACTAAAGAAATCTGACTAAACAATCCTGAAGTAGGAATACTGTATCAATTGCTGAAAGGTAGAAAAGGTGGATTTAAATTAGAAGTTTAACAAGACAGTCAAGCACCAAAGAATATCACTGAATAAATTTTAGTCACATTCTTGACTAAAATCCCTCATCATGTATTGGGCAATGAACTTGAGTGTCTAATAATCTGAAAATCTGTTGTACTCAAGAATATACTCAGTAGCTTTGGCTACTGAAAACAGAAGCTCATCTAGCCCCAACTCTCCCTGCCACAGGCAGGGACACCTCCCGTTAGAACAGGTTGCTCAAGGCATTTTTCCGTCTGGCCTTGAATGCTACCAGGTTTGGGGCATCCACAACTTCTCTGGGCAACTTGTTCCAGAATCTGACCACCCTCACAGTAAAGATTTTCTTCCTAATATCTAGCCTAAATTTCCCCTCTTTCAGTTTGTACCTATTACTCCTTGTCCTATCACTACAGTTCCTGATGAAGAGTTCCTCTTCAGCCTCCCTGTAGGCCCTCTTCAGATACTGGAAGGTTGCTATGAGTTCTCCACATAACTTTCTCTTCCCCATGTTGAACGGCTGTAACTTTCTCAGCCTGTCTTCATAGAGGAGGTGCTGCAGTCCTCTTATCAACTTCGTGGCTCTCCTCTGGACATGCTCCAACAGTTCCATGTCCTTCTTATGTTGGGGGCACCAGAGCTGAACACAGCGCTACAGGGTCTCACAGGAACAGAGTAGAGCAGGAGGATCACCTCCTTTGACCTGCTGGCCATGCTCCTTTTGATGCAGCCCAGGATTTGGTTGTTTTTTTGGGCTGTGAGTGCACACTGCCGGATCATGGTGACTTGTTTATCAATCATCACTCCCAAGACTTTCTCTGCAGAGCTGCTCTCAATCAATTCTTCGCCCAGCCTGTGGGTGTGCCTGGGACTGCCATGACCCAGGTGCAGAGCCTTGCACTTTGCTTTTTGAACCTCATGAGCTCTGGATTGGCTCAACTGACCTCTCAACTGTGTCAGGGTTCCTCTGGATGCCATCCCTTCCCTCCCGCATATCGGCTACATCACACAGCCTGGTGTCATCAGGATTGCTGAGGGTGAACTCAATCCTACCATCCATGTCACCAACAAAGAAGTTGAATAATATCAGACCCAGTACTGACCCCTGGGGGACACCACTCATCACTGGTCTCCATGGGGACAGTGAGCCGTTGACCACAACTCTTTGAGTGCAGCCATCCAGCTAGTTCTTTATCCACTTGGTCCATCCATCAGATCCATGTCTCTTCAATTTAGAGACAAGGATGTCATACCAACGATGTTAAACACTTTGCATAAATTCAGGCAGATGATGTCAGTTGCTCTGCTCCTATCCACCAATGTTGTAGCACTATCATAGAAGGTCACCAAATTTACCAGGCATGATTTGCCTGTATTAAAGCCATGTTGGCTGTTACCAATCATCTCTTTTGGGGTTTTTTGTTTATTTTCACATTTAAGCTAGCATATATACTAAAAGGATATTCAAATCTCTATAAGGTGACTAAACATTAATATTCCCTAAAAGGACATAAACTGACTTATATTTACCTAAAACTCTAATAAAGTACCAATAGGAGGGTCATATATAAAGAAGAGAGGATGAATTTTCAGTTCAGTTCAAATGTTATAGAGATCCTTGGTTACTATAAACCATCAGAGCCCATTAAAAAGGCAATGCACCATGAAATGAAAG
Source organism: Pipra filicauda (assembly GCF_003945595.2). Lineage (NCBI taxonomy): Eukaryota > Metazoa > Chordata > Aves > Passeriformes > Pipridae > Pipra > Pipra filicauda. The sequence goes on from NW_024104535.1 coordinate 378,063, forward strand.
TAACTATAATCAGACAGGCTTTGCACACATGCAATTGCATTGATTTCTATGGGGCATCTTCCCAACTGACCTTCATAATGCAAAAAAATCTACATTCACGCTGGCGTAAAACAAGGACTTACTGATTTACCTCAGTGTAAAATGGACAGAAACATAATAACCCTATAGGATTTTGTATCTTTCTCTTATTCATATGATTTTTACTCATATGCCAGAGACCCAGGAGGTCATGGGGTTATAAAGATGGGTACATGGAATATGTATACCCAATAAAGCCTCAGTATGAGTTTAGTTTTCAGTAGGATGGCACTTAGTTTTATCAGCATCAGTAGGCTTGAGCATTGGATCACGTGCTTAGGAGACGCAAGACTAGATGAAAAGCCCTGCCCACTATTCAGAAAGTTAGTCTACTTGGAATCCTTCTTCCAAAACTTCCTTATGTATTGCTAGAGTTGGTTTTCTTCTTTTATTTTTTTTTTCCACTACAAGATCACATTATATTGTAACAGACAACACTGAGGTGTTAAGATACAAAAATTGCACTAGTTTAGAAATTTTAAGACAGGCTAATCATAAAAGTTTCACAGTTAGTCAGATATAACTTCGTTGTTGGAAGACACATGACGATGAGAAATTATCCAAAATAACATAAAGGTATTATGTCTGATACTTAGGAAGACCACAATAACAATGCAGATAACAAGCCTTTATGGTACGGCCACTGATGAATTTAATTAATTTAATTCATTAAATAGGGCATCAATATTGAAAAGTATACTAGTAGATATAGTTTTCAGCAAAAAGCAATTTCAGTGGCACTAAAATAAGGAATGTGCCACAGATCCTTGCTGGATTCCTAGTACTTTCATGTATTTGTAATTTTCTAGAGCAGAAGATTAATTAACTGAATGCATTATGAAGTATCTTTTGTCTTTGATAATTTTTTGCAGTTTATGAATTGCTTGAAACTTTCTGGTTCAAAGAAATTCTCAAGTATCTTTCATGCAAAGCCTTAAGAACAGAAAGCTTTCCACTCTGCAGAACGCCAGTTACCCATCTCCTGAATATTTGGTCTGCAAGACTCAAACTGAGCACACAGTGCCGTACCTCTACTGGCCTTTATGGGCCTTTCAGGGGATTTGCTGCCTGAATCCAAGCCATGTTGCAATATGTGGACAGACTAGGAAGCCTCTCCTTTCATTAGGAGCTGCTTTCATGCTGAGGCACCCCTCTATTGTGACTGCATCAAAGCTGTGTCTGAATCTGCTCCCATGCCTCCCTGGCCCTAAGCCTGACATGCAGACTGACACCCTGCCTTCACTCCAAATCTAGCTTATCTCTATGGACTCACTGGGACCTCACCAGAATGTGGCTGACCCTTGTTACCAACTCTGGATGTGACCCTCACCCTCAGCTGCTGGTTCATGTTCCTGATTCCCCACGGGTGAGAAGCCAGCCTTGCCTCCTGGCCATGCCCCTTGGCTCCCAGCTTGCCTGCCCTCACCAAGGTGATCACCCTCACTGCTCCCTTAAATATGGGCTTCCTACAGACCAGATTTCCAGCTCTCGTGAACTTTTGAGAACCTTGACCCAAACTATGTGATGACATTTGAAGAAGGAGCATGAACATGACACATAAATTAACTTCTTGTTAGAGCAGGTAGTCACAAATATCTAAACAAGGGACTTTCTTGGCTTTCCTGTTTATATTTCAGTAGTGACAACAAACTCAGAAGTCCTTCTATTCTTGGGGATGATTAAACAAAAGCCCACATTTATTCCAGTCAAATATTTTGAAAGAAATCTAGTTTATGGAACTGTTCTGAAGATGCCATTTTTAAAGGGTTGACGGCAATATGGATTTTTCTGCCTTGGATCCTGCAGCACCAAACTCAGCCCATGAATTAACAGCCTTAGCATGCAGTGGTTTCAGTGTTCCATTTCTGCTTCTGGAATTTCAGTCTATACAAACCCATAATGCATACCACACATTTAACTGACCTGGCCCTCAAATTCCCTTTCTTATGTGCTTGTGAGGAATACAGGGATGTGTGTCTCTATGTGTACATATGCGCGTGCAGGCATGCATCTTTCCATGCACAAACAAAGGGTAGATAAACGAGCCTCCTCAACCAAGTCTATTGTCTGCAGCCAATTACAAATAGCACCAATTATTCCTGTATTGAGGCATAGGCAAACTTTAAGAGAATTCCCAGCTGAGAAAAAAAACAAGTATAAATATGCAGGAGAGATGTATCCACTGCTTCACCAGCTTTAGGAAATTACAATACCTGAACAACGTTATCTCCCTGCTTACTTCCCAGTACTGCACAGCAAGAATACACTTTGTTTTAAGGCAATTAAAAAGTAACAAAAAACTTAAGGTATATCTGTTTTAAAGGAAAGGAAGAATTGAAGTACCCACCTATTAATTATTAGATATACACGGCCATTGACTTTGGCATGGCTATGAGGTGGGAGATGAAAGAACAAGATGAAAATGGGAAATGAATTAGAGAGAGAAAAAAAACCTGTTAAATTGGAATGAATGCACTTTCTTGTCTACCAGTGTGTTGTGACACATTGCCATAACAAAACACAATCTGAAAGCTTAATATACCCCATGCAGCAAAAAGTCTAGGAAGCTTATAAATGCAACTCTAAAACATGTAGATGGTATGCAACTTCAGTCAGAACTACAGGTAATTCACAGTCCCCAAAATGTGAGAACAGCTTTTACTGCTTTACTTCAAGTAAGCCTTAGAATGTCCACATTTTTTAAAATACATTTTTGCTTTTTTTTTTAAGAAATTATTTAAAGGTAATTATGGCAGAGCATCGTATCACAGAAAATATACAACTCACGGACTTTATCTCTGCCATATCATGATTCATGGTACAGCAGGAAATATGGTTGGAAAGTCCTAATCAGGATTTTTCTTTTTCTTGCAGATGTAAAACTGAGACATTCAGTTCTAACACCTTTATAAATAGTGAGAAGTGCCTCACTCTGCCAGTGTCATCTATTTGCAGCAGGTAGTGCCTTACTCTGGAACTCACTCTGCAAACTTTACTCATGTGAAGCAATATTTTCACAAATGAACATTCCCAGCAATTTTAATAGGACTCATAATCACACATGGCAATTCGGAGGCAGGTGGAGGAACTGCACCTGCTTTCTTTACTACTTTCATGAGCAGCTCTCACCTGCTGGGATTCTTTTAAGAAGTTCACTATTAAAACGATTGAGTTCTGTCTTCTTACTCAAATCAGTTTCTTTATCTAAAATTTTTTGTCGCAAAAGATGCAGCATAAAAGCAGTTTACTTTCAGGATGGTATCTCAAGGCTACTTACTCCTTGCAAAAATTTTTACTCTCAACACCTCTAAAACATTTTGTGTCTTTGCTATCAGTGGTTCCATCCTTTGCGAATGATGTGACTTTAGTCACAGTATCCTCTTCAAGCCAACATTTGGAAAGCTGTATAATATTTTGGTATCTTTCATGTATAATAGAAAGATTTTCAAGACAGGAAAAGTATACTGTACTATGAACCCATCAAAATCCTACAAGTGCTTAGTTTTGATTTTTTTTTTCCAATTTTGTGCCTATTGGATCACACTAGAAGGGAGGTGGAAACTGTTTCTATGTTACTCAGCACAAGTGCAAACTGTTAGAGCTACAGGAGAGCTTGGGCAGTTACTACAAACTGTAAAGCATTTCCCCCCAGTGCCTCAGCCCAGGAAAAACCCCATTTCAGCTCAGGTGCGTGTTTGGGCTCTGGTTTCAGGGCTTGGCCAATTCAGAGATGTTAACATGTATCTTCTGCTGCACAAGAAGTCTGACATCAGCAAGGAGAGTTTGCTCACAGGCCATTACAAAAGGGCGCTCAAATAAACCATCACATTTAGTAATTCAAGAAAAGCAAAGCAAGAGATATTATGCAAACAGCCATTTAAAACGGTAAGCTGAAAAAACCCCACAAATTTATTGGAAAATTTTGTCAAGTTTGATTTGTTCTAGTTTTAGCAATTATTTAATACGGAAACTGGAAGCATTCTATAGAAGTAGAGCTTATTCCCACGGCACAAACAAATTTGTGCCATACACTGTGAAGCAGCTTTGTATCAAATTGAATGCATGAAAAATATCTGAAATGCTTTAGTAAATCTTGAAAAATGTAGAACATAATTCTCTGTTAAGATAAACTGTCGCTATTCCACAACACTCTGTGGTGTATGTGACATGCAGCTAGTCGCCACTCGTAGAAGTGCAGCTGAGATATACTTATCATTGGACAGGTAAATATTCTAAAAGCAGTGTCTAAATGAATTGCTTTCTTCAAGGAATGACTGTAATTGTCATTGCGTAACATAACACTATAACACTATGTACTACAAAACCATTTCTCTCTCTTGTACTCCTGGAGCAGGATCCTAGGCCAGATACAGTTTTATGAAGGAAATTAAGGAAGAATAGAAGACTGGAAAAGGGAGGTCCCAGATTCATGACAAAAATACTAATGAACTTTTAGGCGAAACCACTGAGTGTCTCAGAGCTAGCATAGCCAAGGGTTAGTACTGTGAAGAGTAACCACAAGTTTGGAATTTTTCCATTTCTGAAGTTCAATTTTACAAAAAGGTCTCACTGTTCAACGCAAATATGTTATTTGACAAGGATCTCCCAGTCTTCATTTGGCCCTCAAAATGGACATTGGAAAACTGAAGTGACCCAAATTAAAACCTATATTTCTTATCACTGACAGGACTTACAAAAAGGCACACACAATAATTAAGCACCTAACTCCCATTAAAGGTCAAAGCTAATGAGATAAATATCATTAGTACCTTTGAAAATGTACCCCAAAATGAAAAATTCAGTGTGTAGGGGAAAACTGGGGAAGACAGATTCTTTGTTTGTAGCAGAATGCTGGATACTGAGTGCCTTCTTTTTAAGCCAGGTAGTCATAGCAAAGGCAAATAACATCTACTGAAAAGTGAGCATTACAAGACAGTCATAAACAACATTTTCATACAGATTATCAATAGCTCCATTTACTTTGTTTCTTTACCTGTAAATAGTGTTGTCCTGTTTGCTGGTTACAGCTTTTAAATCAGTGAGCTGGAGAAACTGATCGTGGAAATAGTGAAGGTGTAAGATACACACCAGTAGGAAGGAGGTGGGGATAAAGATGCGTGTGAATAGATCACCCACAGAAAACTGTTTTAAGCCAAGGTCCTCTAGCCTGGAAAAAAAAAAAAAAGTAAGCCACTAAGACACCTTTTCACACCAAAAAATTCTTCTTGTCATGAGACATTACTACAAATCATTTGCAGTAGAAAATAAGGGGCTGGTACTTGTTACATGGTTTTGGTTTGTAAAATTCTTCTAAACCAGCAAGTTTTACAATGGAACCAACCCTGTCACAGATCTCATGAACCAGGTGAGTTTTCTCTGATTGAAAGTCCTGCACTCATATTGCGTATACTTTCTCATGCAAGCTCCTCTTGAGAAATGCCCAACATATCATAAGGATGAAGAAATTCATCCCTCCTTATTAGCAGAAGAGGAGGCCCACCTTCATCAGTTCCAAACATCCTGCAAATGCACCCTTAATCTTTGCCTGGATCTTGCTCCTATGGTCAAAGCTGTAGAAAGAGGCATTGGCACTGTATTGGGAACAGAAGCAATCCCAAGGTCTTAGCAGCCGATGGGAGAAGATAAGACTCTTTGAGCTCCCCTTTTGATCTTGCTCATCTCTACTGTTACATCAATAAATCTACGGCTTCAATCAGAGTGCTTGAAGTCACCTATGCCTGAGAATGGTCTCATGATGTTTTTCCCCCGTTGGAAGGAAGACTACTGTCAGACCTTTCCATCACAGTGAACTCAGAGATCCAAAGAAAAAAATTATTCAAACCCACTTACTTTTCTTCATCCAGGCCTGTCATGTTCTTCCACAACCCAGGGAATGACTCAAACTGGTATGTGTAGATGAAGATAAGTACCAACATCGTGTAAACAACCACTGACATCCAAAAGTACTTTAAAATCTTTCTCCACCATTCATAGTGCACCTGAAAATCACACACTAGAGATGCTGATACGAGCTGAAGGCAAAGACACTGACAGAAATGTTGACAATGTTGTATTGTCAAACAAAGATGAAGAACACTATTTTTCTTAGATGGCCTGAAGTAAACAATGCTTACCCAGTGGCAGCCATAGATCTTGGAGATCTATGCCATAGATCTTTTTTCTCCTGATGCACATGCACTCAAGGAAAGACTTTTGTGTAAAAATATCTGTTGGGGCACGAGCCACAGACATAAAGGTCAAAGGTAGCTTAAGTCACTCAGTTTCATCAAAATTAGGTGATGAAAGTCCAGGAGGAGAGGGACTCCACACTCATTGGGCTGTGGAAACTCTGTGAACCTACTGTCACAAAAACTGATGGCTACGTAGGATCTGCACAGCCCCAGAATTTTCCACAAAGGTTCCAAAGCTCACGATGAAGTGGCATGCCAGAGCAGAGGTGTGCATTGTATCTATTTTATGTGCACTTTGCCTGTCACTATGGTCAAAAACTAAAAGAGAATTAGTCTTAGCTTCTTCTAATGATTTTGTTCTGTTGTATCTAACTAAAGAACAAACACACTGTTTATGAATTCTATTTGGAGCTACTTTATTACCAACTTAAAGGTACGAACGATTGTATTCAAGGATAAAATTTAGTTAACACAGTTCTCACTTACCTGATAGAGGGCCACACAGAAGAGGAACAGTACCATATAGATGATTTTGTACATGACAATTGTACCCTCAAAGCTGACAAAGAAGAACATGCCCCCACAGACGTAAATCCAGTACTTGATTAACATAGCCATCACCAGCTTCCCCAAGACTTTCATAATATCCTGTTCATCATCCTCCTCTTCTTCCTCCTCTTCCTCTTCCTTCTCCTCCTCCTGTTCTTCCGACACTTCTCCCTCTTGCAACTCCTCTTCTGCAAATACAGAGTCATATTTGGCCTCTGTCTGTTCTGGGACTTTTAGTAAGAATTTAAATGCGTGGAAAGTAAAATCTCTGCACAAAAGACAGAAACTTAATTATTCACAAGAGACTGTAATTCTGAATCAAACATGCCTTCGGAGCAAGGAAAAGGGTTTTAACTTCATATGAGCTTCAACCAGCTCCTGGAGCCATATGGCACGTAGCTGTACGTCCTTACCAGACACCCGTCTTCACTTCATCTGAAAACGCCAGCAGCTGTAGCAGAAAATTAGAGCCTAAGGGTTATATAATGGATAATAGCCAAAACATTTTCCATGGCAATGGTTATACTCTCAAGTAACCAGCCTTTTAAACTGGAAAACAAAGAAACCACCAGCACCACCAGAAACCACACATCTCGAGTTTACACTCTCATCTTGAGTTTTATCCTTCAGAGAATATGGCCTTTACCTCCAAAAGCCACAAGCAAGAGAAAACACTAATGTAAACCCAAGCAAGCTTAAAAACATACAAATGCTGCACTAACACTGCTATTTTTCAAAGAAATTACCACTTATCCAGCTCCTTCTTCTGTACTTGGGCCATTGCAGAAAACAAAAGATGCTTTTGCCCTATGAAGAGGTCAAGATTCCCCATTTATTGTGAGGTTTGTGAAGGGCAGGGTAATTGTCCCCCCAGCAGCAAGTACATTAGCAAGTATCTAGAAAACAGGATTTGCCAAAAGCATAGCATGTAGCTGTAATGCTTTTTTCCCCATTGAGAACAATATTGAAACTTCACCATCAGAAGGCTTGCCCACTCCTTTTGTCCCACTCACCATCCCTCTTCTCAGGATCTTGCCTTGCAAATCCTTGCAGTGTCCAGCTTTGATCAGATGTTTTACTGAGACAAGTATTGTAATTAAAGAGGAAACTACACCACTGCTTCCAGTGCTCACTTTCTACCATTTCAGTGCATTGAACTTGTTCAGATCAGCTTCCAGAGATACAGAAGAGGGCAAGGAAGGGTTGGGTGAATATGTGTCCAGGAGGAAAAAAAAAGGAACAGGCCACTGAGCTGAACCTATAGAAGTAAACTTTGCTCTCAGGTATGCTTGCACCACTGCTTGCACTGAAAAAAATGTATGTTTACTTTTCCCATTGAAATTTGTAGTTTAACTTCTATATCTGTATAAGTGTTTATGTACCAACACAACTTCCAAGGAATTTAACAACTGACTTTTTCTATGTAAACTCTTCTCCTGTGGTTAAACTCCTAGGGCAATTAATCTCGTGGTTCGAGTTTGGGACACAGCAGTAAACTGATCGTTTGAAAGTTCCATGATCTTTCTCAGATGAGTCATTTTAATTACCTAAAAGTAAAGAAAATTCTCATTTTATCTGAATTTCTAAAATTCAGAAGTGTTTTATTTTTAAACAGCTGCACATAGAGAGATAGCTGCACGTAGATTTTGTACTATCTTTCTTAGCTAATAACAGGTATCTTGCTAATTGCTTTCAATATCAGAGAAATGCAGTAACTGGAACTTCCATCACAACTGAAGGACTTAATTAGAGCTGGCTTTACCTTTTTCTTCATTTTCTTCACTTCCAACTTTGACCTCAGATAAAGTAGCTTCTTTTAGCCGAAGTGCTTTCTGTTCAGTGAGGTGTTGCCTAAGCAGTAGCCAGAAAGTAATTGTGAAAAGAATCTGCAAACAAAAATCAAAACAAAACCAACAGACTAATTGTACATCCTATGTCCTACTAACACCAGCATAGGTTTTCATACATTTTGCATGCCTTTGTTTCCTCTCTCTATCAGAAAATGGCAATGATGGCACTGGTGTCAAAGTGCATCTTTGTGCAAGTTAAACAATTCAGGAAACATCCTGCATTACAAACAACTTTGTTTCTTTTGCACTTTTCCATTTATTAGAGCTATTTACCTATCTGTTTCTATTCTACCTCATTCTATTCAGCTTTTAATGACCGTCTTATAAGTTTAAGGATCTTCTCATTATGCATTGATTGGTATAATTCCCATTTGTTGTTTCTTGTTCATTTTTACCTTTTTTCAGGGAAAAAACACATGCAAGAGTGTATTGTCATTACTATGATTTTGTATATCATAAATATTTTTATTTAGGAGGTTTGGTACTTCATGTGCTTAAGCACAATTAATTTAAAAATCAAACTTTTTTATGTCTTTCAGTTACAGAAGACCCAGCCAACTTAATACATCTTGCATTTGCAGCAGTTACAAGATTTAAAATAGCTCTTAATTCTCTTAAGAGCTTCAAGAGTTGATAATTCAGTAACAGCAGGATAACTTAGAAATACAAAAATCTCTTTAATGAAGAGTGCATTTATGTGTTTTGCAAAAAGCTAAATTCAACAGCTTGCAATACCAAGAGATGAAAATATTCAAAGAACAGCATGATACCTATCACACACTTGATTTTACGTTTGCTTTCTACAAAGTTTCCATTAATTTCCCTGCTGCAGAAGGAGACTTATTTCACTACTTAGCTAGAAGAATAAAAATATCAAATAGGAAGCACGTAAAAGCCGAGTACTTTGCACACAATAGAATGACAAGGCTAATGTGAAGAACTCTCCTGTTTTTCTTCTAACATGCAAGTTCTCACAGGGGGAAAGGAGAGCTCCCAGGACAGTAACAGCTATTTTTATTGACACTGCAGCTAATGCTGAGCCACAGTAGCAGATTATCAGCCTGTGTGACTTGTCACAGCTTCTCCAGATACCTCCTGGAGCTCTGGCTTTTGCAACACAAACCTTTGATATTGTAAAAGATAGATTAGTTCTTCAGTGAAGAACAAGCTCTGTCTTCAAGCCACATTTACTCCCGGTTCTACTTGGCATTTCCAAAGCCAGAGCTGGTTCTAAGAAAAGTCTTGAAGGGTTGCAGACCAAAGAAATGCTTTTAGTCACCTTTTACAAACACATTTTTTCTCATTTTCAGATCAGGAAAAAAAGCACACAGTTTGCAGAAAGAATTATAGTACACTTCTTTCTATTCTTCACTCTACAGAACAGAGTATCCAATCTTCATTTAAATTCAATCCTTATTCAAAGGACTTTAAACTAGGAATTACAGGGGGGTACAGAGTTACTAGATCCCTTGAGAGGGACTGACCGGATGAGGCTAGCAAAAAGTGCCTAGGGTGATGTGAACAAAAGGAAATACATAATCAACAAAACAGGGCTTATGCAGGGTCACCTCAAGTATTTGTATATAAGCAAGGCTATTACTTCGAGACACTGTTATGGTCAAACCTTCCAGTTCCTTTCTCGGAAAACAGCATGCCAGGTGCCTCTCTGAAGTGCCTGTACACTAATGCATGCAGCATGGGAAACAAACACAGGGAATTAGAGACCTCCGTGCAGGGCTGTGATCTTGTTGGGATGACAGAAACAGGGTGTGATGGCTTGAATAGCTGCAACAGAAAGTTACAGGCTCTTTAGGAAGCACAGGCCAGAAAGATGCAGAGGCGGAGTTGGGATTTGCATGACAACATAGCTGGAATGCTTAAACTCTGTCTGGGGATGGATGATGAACTAGGTAACCCAGGAGGAATGCAGAGAGACTGTCCGAGCATGCAAAGACATGGTTAGAAAAGCCAAGGCCGGAAATTGAGTCTGGCAAAGGATGTCAAGAGCTACAAGAGGAGCTTCTGTAAATACTCCAGCAGAAAAAGGAAGGTTAGGGAAAATCTGGGCCCATTGCTGAATGGGGCAAGGGTTCTGGTGACACAGGGCGTGGAAAAAGCAGAGGTACCAAATGCTTTCTTTGCCTCAAGTCTTTGCTAGGAAGACTGGCATTAAGGAATCTGAGGTGCTGGAGACCATGGAGAAGTCTGAAGAAAGGAAGATGAATGCTTGGTGAAAGAGGATCAAATCAGGGAATATTTAAATAAAGTGAGCATACATAAGTCCATGGGTCCTGAAGGGATGTATCCACGAGTGCTGAGGGAGCTGACTGGTATCGCTGTAGAGGTTACTCTCAATAATCTTTGAGCAAATGTGGTGACTGGCGGAAGTGTTGAAGGAAAGCAAGTGTCACTCTCATCTTCAGGAAGGGGAAGATGGAGGATACAGCCTGGACAACCTCACCTCAATCCCTGGGAAGGTGACAGCAGTGAGATGGAAAAGCCTTCCTAGAGAAGTTGTGGACGCTCCATCATTGGAAGTCTCTGAGGTCAGGCAGGATGTGGTTTTGAGCAACCTGATCTAGTGAAAAATGGCCCTGCCTATGTTGGATTAAATGATCTTTAAAGGTCCCTGCTGACCCAAACCATTCTGTGTTTCTAAGGTGATGGAGCAGCTAATCCTGGAAAACATTTTCAGGCACATGAAGGACTAGAAAATCATCAGAAATAGTCGGAGTGGATCCACCATGGGGAAGTCATGCTTGACCAACCTCATAAACTTCTATAATAAAATGACTTGATAAATGAGAGGAGAACAGTGGATACTGTCTACTTAGACTTCAGACAAGCTTTTGAAACTCTCTCTCATAAGATCCTCATAGAGAAGCTGATGAAGTATGGGCTGGATGAGCAGACAGTGAGGTGGACTGAAAACTGATTGAACAGTTCAGCTCAGAGGGTGGTGATTAGTGGCATAAAGTCTAGTTGGAGGTCAGTGATTAGCAATGTACCCCAGAGGTCAATCCAGTCTTGTTCAACATCTTTGCTTATGAACCAGATAATGGGGCAGAGAGTACTCTCATAAAGTTTGCCGACTACACAAAACTAGGAGGAGTGGCTGATACACCAGAAGGTTGTGCTGCCATCCAGAGGGACCTCAACAGGCTGCAGAAAGGGGCCAACAGGAACATCATGGCATTCAACAAGGGGAAGTCCAAAGTCCTGCACCTGGGGAGGAAGAACTAGCACATGGATCATTACATGTTGGTGTTCAACCTGCTGTGGAGTAGTTTGGCAGAAAAAGGCTGGGGATCCTGGTGGATAACAAGTTGAACATGAGCCAGCAATGTGCCCTTACGGCGAAGAAGGGTAATGGTATCCTGGAATCCATGAGGAGTGTTGCCAGCAGGTCAAGGAAGGTGATCCTTCTTCTCTACTCAGCACTGGTGAGGCCACAATTCGAGTTCTGTGTTCTTTTCTGGCTTCCCAGTAAAACAGAGGCAAGGCTGTACTGGAGAGAATCCAGTTGAATATACCATGAAGATGAAGGGACAGAAGCATGTCTCCTATGAGGAAAGGTTGAAAGAGGTGGTACTGATCACCCTGAAGAAGACAAAGCTCAAGGGGAATCTCATCCAATTTCTATATGGAGGTGGAAAGAGGTTGGAGTCAGACTTTTCAGTGGTTCCTAGTGATGGGACCAGAGGCAATGGGCACAAACTGAAACATGTTCCCTCTGAACAGGAGCAAACCCTTTTTTTCCTGTGAGGGAGACTAAGCACTGTCACAAGTTGCCCAGGGATTTTGTGGAGTCTCCGTTCTTGGGGATATTCAAAAGCCATCCGAGCGTGGCCCTGGGCAATCAGGTCTAGATGGCACTGCTTAAGTAGGGGAGTTGGACCAGATGACCTCCAGAAGTCTCTTTTGGCCTCAGGTATTCTGTGATTCCGTGAAAGTTATGGAGTGCATTATATTCAGCCTAAAAAAAAGCCCACTAGATATCTATTAGCTTTAAGGAAGTGGCCAAATCATCATACATACACAATAGTTTTCCTTCTTGACACCATCTGTTTTCAGACAAGGTATTTGATGATATAGCTAATAAGAAACAATGTCAAAGGAGTTGACATATTAAGACAGTTAAAACTCCATAGAGATTTACAAAGTCATTGAGAAAAACTGTAGAACTTCTCTTTAGCCCTCTTACTAAACTATCCCCATCTTTACAAGAGAAATAATATAGCACTCACTACCTTTCAAATGCATTAAAGAGCCAGAAATGTTTATTCAAATGGTACTGCCAAGAAGGAAGATTATTTGCAAAATCACCTTAAATTGTAGTTAGGAGTCACAAGGGAATTGATTTGCTTAGTGCAAGGGGAGCTGTGCCAACTAGATGTACTCTCTGAGATGTCCCTTTAGGGTGCTCTAGGAAACAACCTCCTATCTGTGCTCAGTCCCTTCCCCAGAAGCAAACTTGCCAAACAAAATGCATTTTGTAGTGCTTTCAAGACATCAAAGAAAAAATCTACCATGCCCTGAGGCCAGAAAACTCTCTTGGTTCTGACCTGAAACGGATTTCAATTCATGCTGATTCGGGTGTAAGGATAAAGAATTAAAGCTCAGTCACAGCTACGTGCTGCTGCTTGTGAGAAAACATTAAGGAGTGAGCAGTATTGGTAATCGTAATGACACCACAGTTCCAGCTGCCGTCGTAGTCAGAGACAGGTCTGACATCCCAAGGGTATTAATCTAGAAAATCAAATCATATCTAGCTTTGAATTCAGTTTATAAAACCAAATAAGTGAGGGATTTCCATCCACTAAGTAATCTGCGCAGAATTATCATGAAAATCTAAAAGATGTCTGAAACATTTTCTCTCGTATTAGGTTAAGAAGCAAGAAGCAGTTTTCTGAACGCTATTTTTTTAATGACTTACTCTTTATTTCAGAACTGCTATGGGAAGTGCTTATACTGAAAACTGTGGATTCACTCTTAAAGAAATGCCGAGAGATCCACACTTTTTATCACAATGTATTCTGTGATTTCATAAATAAATCGCAGCTGTTTGTAACACTTACCTTTGATGCCAGCTCCCCAGGTTCCTTTCTTTTTAAAAAACCAGATACTTGAGGAAGCTCATCATTCTTGAGCTCAATACTCCATATATACTGTAATATTAGCAATAAATTTCCATAAAAAACCATGAATGGTGAACTGATCATGGCGTATTTCCTTCGGTCCCGAATCATCCACAACGTGCAAGACCAGATGAGTAACACAAAAGTCAACCAGCTGTGATACGTGATACTCCATGCCTTGTGGAAGGAGGAAAGAGAGGAAAAAAATGTCCACGGATGCACTCAGGAACAGCACAGACGCACATTGGCAATTACACTTAATTTACACTTCTCTACTCAGCGCATATTTTCATTGTTATCAGACTCTCACCCGCATTAATGTTTGGGCACAAACTATATTCTTGTGAAACAGCAGCAAAGAATTCAGAGCAGGAATAGCAAAACGTAACCAATAGGTACTACATCCAAGGCCTTCGACAGATTTACAAAACTGCAGTAACTCCATGCTGTTCTAGCTTTTGGGGAATCAGTTTAAAATGGAAAGCTATGGTGTGCACCCACCTAACCTGAAGAACATTTAGTCTACAGTAACCATGGTAGATTACCTGAAATATGTACAACTAAAAAATGTGTTCTATAGCTTCCAGAATTCAGTTACTGAAAACTTGAGGAAAGGATTTGGGTTTCAAGTGTTTTTAATCTACATTGTGTTATTGATTTATGATTAAATTCAGATGTATACATGCTGATATAACTGTGGAATAACTGTCAATAAAGAATTTTATATTCCTTTTCGATTTAAATAAAAAAAATTGTTAAACATTAAGAATATTTCTAGCTCAGGTCCCTAGGAAATGATGTCTTTTAAGGGTATGTGAAAAACATCAAAATGCTACTTCTCTGTCCTCATATAAGAAAATAGCTTACAATGAGCTGTCTTCAGCTATAGCATCATGGATTTGCATCAGAGCACACTATAAACAAATTCATAATTTAATTTGGGTCATAGAGGAATATATAATGAAGAAAACAGCTAGCAGTGTCTCAATATTAAACTAAAAGAAAGCTCTTCAAATATATCTTCTCCTTTCATATTAATTAAAAAGAAAATGCAGACCTGGTCTAGTAGAAGGTGTCATTGCCCAAGGCAGTGGGTTAGAACTAGGTGATTTTTAAGATACCTTTCAATACAAACCATTCTATAATCTAAGTATATGAGTTTAAAATACTAGGAAAGAAGTCACTCTGTCAGTATGAGAACTACTTGCTAATGTCTCAGAATGCATCAATCCAGATCCATATTTTGCACAGGGAGCCTGCCTTATTTAAAGGAGAAACTTTTTTGCTAAAAGACAGCAAATAAAGTTTGAAACTTTATGCAAACAAGAGGCAGTCAAGCTGATTTGTTTTACCATTTTTAATGCAAAATTGGGCCAAGAAGCTTTATGGTTAATTTCATCATAGTTGAAACTTTTCCAAAACAGTAAAAGCAAAGCTTGCATTGGGAATATAGAGAGAGATCTAACCATTATGCAGAAAACTTGGTATAATGAAGCTTAAAGTATTTGCATCAAGGAGGTCTAGAAGCAAGCAGCAACATGAAAAAGAAAGAAGGGCCATAAGCAAAAAAAGAAGAAAATCTGGCTTGGCACGAAGTTGTATTTTTCTTGAGAACTTTTTGTGTCAGTACAAGAAACCAGGCTTTACAGATCTTTTCTTCTCAGAGAGTAATTGGATGCATACATCAACCTGAAATAGGAACTATATTTTTAAAATTTTCTATAACAGCATGAAATACTTCAATTTTGTAGGAAAATTTCTGAGTGGTACAAACACATGACAAACCTGATTGTGCAGAAGGTTGAGAATCAACAGAAAACTGAGCACCCGTGGTTTTCTGACATTCAGACAGACAACAAAGACTGGGCCTCCCAGTCCTGGATATGTGATATTTTAACCAGAATACCACGTGTTGCCCTATTTATAGGTCTATAACAGGCCTGGGAATTATGCATTAATAACTTAAAATGGGCCCAAAATGATGCAGACACCACAGTGATATTTTCTAACCCGGTTGCAATGATTTACTGATAACCAACAATGAGATTACTTTCAGAAAGGCACTGAGAAGACACATTTGTAAAAGGAATAGCATTATTCTTTTTGTTGCCAGTACTTACCATCATAGCTATCAGAGCACAAATGTAACTTTGTTTCATGATAAATTGGAACACAGAGACCAGGGCGTGTAATTTAACATTTTCTTTTTCCTCCTGCGTAACTTCTTCTTCTTCTTCCTCCTCCACCTCTTCTTCCTTTTCTAAGTAGAAAAAGAAATTGTTATTTGCAATCCATGCTGGTCTAAAGTTAGTATATGCATCCTCTCCTGGAATTATTTTGCTTGTAATCACTCTGATGGCTACTTTGAATCACTTGGGGTGTTGGTAGGCAAAGTATTTTGCATAGTATATGCCTAAAGTCCAGTTTACAAAATTGCCATATGATCAGCCATCATTGTAAGCGACAGCAATTATTAAACTTTAAGAGGTCAAAGAGCTTACCAAAATGAAAATAAATGCTAAAGGCAGTGAGTGGAGATACAGAATAAGAAAACAATATGGAACTAAGGACAATTCCTAGGCAATTCACTACCTGACATGTCATCTGAAGGCTCCCATTTGTACTGTGGTGTTGAGTACATGTCTGCTTTGGCCGGACCATTTTCTAATGGCAGTGCAGGGTGGATGGTGTGATAGTCAGTAGGGTTCCCGTTCACTGTTACCAGCAGCACCTGTCAGAACATCGAAGAGAGGCACTGCATTTAAGGTGGCTCTTAGAAGAATATGACTCCTACTTCCGTGCTTTGCTACTGTTGGAGTGCCAATGTTAAAAGAGGTTAGCAAGTTACTGCAGTTACTCCCAAAGAAATTGGTATGTTACAGTCATATGGCATGCAAAAGCGCATAACAGCTTCCAAAATTAATTGTGGTTAGCTTTTTATGCCATACCAATAGAATTAACCAAAAATTCATTCTCCTTCTTAGGCAAACAAATACATTGAGATTTTAAGACTTTAGTTCACATCCAATTATTTCCAGTAGTCATGAAAATAATGGTTATAAATTGCTTTCAAATTTGAATTATTCCTGGAGAGATCTATATTTGTTGCTGTTAATAAACCACTTGTGGTAATTGTTGTTATTGATGCCACATTTACGTCACTTGGTAGTACTAATTCAACAGTCTTTCATTGTTTTATTTTTTTACTTCAATTTCAGCCCTTGTGCTTGTTTGAATAAGGGCTCCAGCAACCACAGTCATTAATATCTCTGATACTGGCAGAAATTCATGTGCAATGTGTTAGGGACGGTAATACACGTCAAAGACTTGATTTCTGCTCAGGCTGTGAAATAGGAGTGTATTTTGCCTTTAAAAACTATGCACACGCATGTGTGGACTGTTTCAGAATAGTATTGGGCTTATGTTAGTTATATACAGAACCTACACCAACCACAGACTGGGGAGCATGTTTAGATTTGGTTATGGATGCTCCCAAAATTCATCTGCATCTCCATTCTTCTGTGTATGCTGAACAGAGAGGACATTTCTGCTTTCAGAGTTTGCTAGAGTCTATAGCAGTCAAGATATATGGATCATTTGATCTCTGTTCAAAGACTTGGATTTTCTGTAATCTGAACTCATATGTGTTGTCAGTCATGCTTTAAAGGCCTCAGCATTCCAACATGAATGAAATAAAGAAATACAGCAAAGAAACTAAATCAAGTTTAAAAACAGCTTGCATTAGAAAGCATATTTTTCATATCTTATTTAAACCCAATGAAATAGCAAAGATCGTTTGCCAGTTGCTACTACTACAAGCAGTTTAATTTCAAGTGATCAATCAGTGGTTTCTCAGTGAAATTATTAAGAGAGCAAAGGACAATTATATTTAGGATAATTAAGGATATAGGGTAAATGGCAGACTAACAAAAAGTATAGAAGTTTTATAAATGTCACCTAAGGTTTTTTCTGTATGTATCAGTGTAATCTGTATTTACACACATCAAGAAGAATTGCAAAATTACAAAGACTAGTAGTATACTAACATCCGATGGCTTGTATTCATCTTGGGTCATTGACAGAAGCTGCAAAAAGCAATGCAAGGACAAATTATTAAAGAAGCACAGCTCAAGCATTAATAAGTCTAACTTTTTGAATACATGCATGCATATATGCTGACTTCTGCAGATTTGCACCAAGAAATTCAGAAAGAATTCTTAAAAAGCCAGCAGAACTGTACATTATCATACAATGGTATTGATTGTGCCACAGCATTAACACAATTTTATTGTATGTTCCTGTGAATTTTAAACCAAAACTGAGAATGTTGCATTGAAATTTTGGATACTAGGTCAAAGAATTAATCAGTATGACATTATACTGATTAACTGCTTTCTAATGTCTTTCTAATGATCCAATGCTTAAAAACTAAGTTTTTAAACAATCATTAGAATTACTACAGTTATAAAAACAGTTCCAATAAAATGTAGATACAAATATAAAATGTGATACTTCATCCAATTGCTAGCTCATTTACCATTACTATTATTATGGTAGAGTTCTTGGGTCTTGAGTATATGTGGCTCAACAGAATGTTCATATATCCTAAATTTGACAGTAGCTCAACAAATGAAATTTTGCACTGCAGCTGGTGCAGACAGATGGTAGAAAGCTGGACCTTTCCAGGAGATTTTACACAACTGCCTTAACTGCTTTGCTTTATATCTCCAACAAGGACACCAGTATGCAGCTGGCAGTCCCCACTTACCAATGACAGTGCTAATTAGTAGTTACAAAGCAGATCAGATCTTTACATCAGGTTTATCTCTCTGACAGACTTTCTAGCTGTTTTGCAGAGAGAAAGTGGCCCCATGCCAAAAGCCCAGCCCTAAACTTCTTAAATGGGGAAGCCAAAAACATAGAGCATGCTTTCATTTACTTCCTTACACTGGCTCCTGGTTTTAGTTCATTCACTTTTACAAAGTATATTCCTAGTCTGCCACACAGCTTTGATATTGTATCTGATTTATATAATCACACGGGAAGATCTTACTTGCAACTTATATAATGGTGCTTCCCTTAATTTCAAAGTAACTGTGTAATGCAGAGACCCTTCCCACTCCAGCCTTACTTTTCTCTCATCAGTTGTATAGTGGCTTGCATACCACAGACTGCGCCTTCTCTCCGCTGTCATTGGAATTGGACTGCAGGGTATTTCTTTGTCATCTTCCCTGCTAACAGATTTCTCTTCATCAGGCATCTGCTAAATGACAACAAACGACAACACTAGCTATAGCTCTGTAAACGCAATCCTACCAGAGGAATTTAAATTTCCCCCACAGTTGATGCTCCCTCTCCAAAGTATGTCTTTGAAACATCTTTTAGTGACTAATACACCCAGTTTATGATAGATGACTCTTACTGAGATGACATTTTCAGAAATGATGACAGAGCTTTTCTATAACTGCTGGTTACATGACACTAGAATAACACAGACCTCCATATACTACCTTAACTTACTATGTAGTCATACTACAAGCATACATAAATACATAAAATATAAAAAAACCCATAAAATACAGATGTTTCATTTTCAAGACAGTGTATTGAAAGAAAATTTACTCTTTTCATCTGCCTATATATGTGAAAAGCCAATTCTGTTTCACTGAACAGAGGAATTGAAAAGATTCAAACCCTTTGAGCATATGTATCTACCATCAGACTAACCTAACTCACCATACTTCAACATGTAACAAAGTAGTCAGTGCTGATCATCCATCTAGGCTCATCTAGTCTTGCTTTGTAGCAAATACCTATGTCTGCTCACATATAGAAAAAGATAACTAGAAAAAGCCAATAATGATTATTTAATTACCAAGAGTAGCCTGATTATTTTTATGCTAAAACGACTGGTTAAGTGGATGAAGGGAGAGCTGTGGATGTCAGCTACCTTGATTTCTGCATCTTTGACCGTTGTTCCACAACATCTTTGCTGAAAAGCTGGTAAGATATGGACTTGACAGATGGACCACGAGATGGGTGGAGAACTAGCTAAACTGTCTTTCTCCAAGTAGGGTAATGGCTCAAAGACAAAAAGGTAGTTGGTCATGAGTGGAGTTCCTCAGGGACTAGCACTAGGTCTGGTACTATTCAGTATCTTCAAAACTATCTGGATGGAATTGCACCCACACAAAAGTTGTGAATGAGACTGAACTGGAGGAAGTAGATGGGCCAGAAGGAAGAGTCACCATGCATAGATGGGACAATAAAAAATGCAAAGGGTTTAACAAAGATAAAGTCCTGCACCTGGAATAAACCCATGGAAGAGTAAAGGTTGTGGAGAGACCGTGTGGGAAACAACTCTGTGGAATAGGCTCAGAGGGTGCTGGTGCATAGCAAGCTGAACATGAGCCAGCAGTGAACTCCAGCAGCAACAAAGGCAGACATGTGCTGGACTGCATCAGCAAGAGTACTGCCAGCAGATCAAGGGATGTGATTATTCCACTGTACCTGGCAAGTGTCAGGCCACACCTGCAATTCAGTTCTGGCATTCCCCAGTTCAAGAGAGACACAGAAAATCTGGAGAGGATCCAAGAGAAAATTGTCAAGATGATTAGAGGGTTGGAGAAGCCAAAGGATGCAGGAATTAGGGTTTTTTTCAGATGTATGGTACCGAAACTGTAGTTTTAGAGAAGACAGAGGTACTCTTCTCATGCGGAGACAGGGTTATAAGACAAGAGGCTGAGGACATAATTTGCTTCAGGCAAATGCCTTCTGAATATTAAAAAAAATAAATATTTCACCATGAGAACAATGAATCATTGGCATTAGTAGCTTTTGCTGAAGACATCCAAGATTTGGCACTGGACAATCTAATCTGAGGCCCTGCTCTCACAAGAAGTTGCATCACATGATCTCCAAAAGTCCCTTTCAAAGTGGACTGTTCTGTGACTCTGTGATTGTCTCTGATCCATGTGGTCTACTTCTTAATCTGTGATGGCAATGTTATTACTAAGTTGAGGAGGACTGCAAATGTACTGGCCTTAAATCCGTCTTAATTCCATGGCTCAGCACGGGTATGAGGCCTCTCTAACAGACTTAGCATGGATGTTATTATAGCGCAGTGACCAAGCAGGAGAACTAGGTATGTGTACATAAACCATGCTAGGTTACAGCTCCTCTTCAAGCTCCTCTAGACCTCTTTCTGCACTGTGCGTCCTGAATGGCAGCTACTTGGTGATAACTGTCCTCATTGCTTACACAAAATCATCTGATGCAATAGAAGAATAAATCAGGATGCTGAACAGAGGTCTGTGAAGTTCTGGCCATTCCAATCCCAACAGCAACGTCCTATTTTTTAAATCTTTACTTAGATAAACAATGGCTACAAATTTAGTTTCACTTCTCAGATGAAATGGTAGAACATTTCACATATGATTGTATATTTATATTGATCGTAGAAGGGCATTCCTAGCAAAGCTGTAAGATGAAATAAACTGATTCTGTGCTTATAAAATACTTGTCACTACCATTTGAAACTTGAACATAAATGTGAACCATAAAGAACTGCTTATCAAAGGCATTTAGTTTGGCACTAGGGTGCCAAAAGACCTAAGATGTACACAATTATTTTAGTAAGATATTTTTAGCCTAAGGGACTACAGGGAAGGGTGGGAAATCTTGTTTTCTCTTTCTCAGAAGACAAAGAAAAATCAGAAAACACAGTAATAGTCATACAACTTGTGAGAGCCTTTTGACTTGTCTAATTTTTTCAATTCTTCCATTACCTGAGCAACTCTCAAATACCCTTTAATACAAACAATTGTAAAAATTCTATGAGAGGACTCTACATTCAATTGCTGTAACTGTACTATTACTCACTATTACTCACCACTCACAGGACAGAATGAATGGGCTCTATTCATATATTCAGTACTGGCAGTTACAACCATGAGCTGAAATCTCTAGAGGCAGATTGCCTCTTCTTACTGGCAGAGGTAGAATTTCACAAGACTCTATGCCAGAACAAATCAGGATCCAAAAAAGCAAGCATAAGAAAAGCAAAACTTCCGCTGACTGCCACAGTCATTTTGCATGACTGAAATCCATTCAGAATCCCACACAGAGACCATACGCTGAAATCTCATATGTGACATACTTTTGCATTGTGGCACACACAGAGAAAACTTTCCTGAAACTCAAAATTTGAAGTGGGTATTGTCCCCGTAAAACTGTTCATCAGTTGCAGTGTTTAGAGACAGCCTCAAGAGGATTTGTTTCAAAGACACCTCCTGCTGCAGTTCAGGAGGAGTTTCATCAACAGGAGGACCACAAGATGTAACTCACATAAGAAGAAAAAAACCATCTGGTTTACAAGTCTTACTCTGCTTTTAGAATCTGCCACACCAGTATTATATTTAGCTTAGATACATCTTTTTAGACCAAATAAATATTTCCTTATGCATATTCTATCGTACATATTTTGTTCAAAATAGGTTTTGTCCAAGAGATTATTTTGAACAAAATTTCTAAGATGATTGACTTTTCACTGTACATGACAGCAGTATATAGAGAACAACTGCTTTACACTAAACACCACATAGCATACTGTCTTTGCAACCCCCAGTGATTCCAAAGTTACACTGTATTTAGGATCTCACCGCTAACCTACCTATAGTTGAATGGATGGCAAAGACAGCTAACATACTTAGTTCCATAATGAATCAAATGCACCACAAATTAACAAGTCAAAAAACATTTTGATGAAACCCAGAATACATTATTTCTGAATTTAAATAATTGAGAACGGAGTCTACCAGGGGAAAGTTTATAAGAGAAAGATTAATTCCTGATCTATAGCTCCACTAAATGAAAACAAAACACATATAGACCAAAAAAAAAAAAGTGCTGTAAGGAGGAAATGTGCAAAATATTGCACTACCTCCTGTGTATCAAAAATAAGCATTAATGCATGGGTATCCTTTTCTTTACAATGTTCTCTTTTTTTTAAGCCTTTATTTATCTTTGGGGGGAAGCATCATTTCCCTGGCATCTGAAGTTCCCATGGGAGTGCCAAGACTTTGTATCGCCTCTCATGTAGCCGTGGGTTTGGGAGGCATCAGCATTTCTTAAATTAATGTCTTTTAAAACTTACTTGCTCTAGCTCAGTTGCTTGGAAAACATTTCTAATTTAACATGTTGGCAGTTCCCAGAGACTGACTTTAGTGTCTTATGAGAATATCTATCTCAGACACCACAAGTAGTTTAAAAAAAGAAGTGTAGGCAAGATCACTATAGTTCCTTTCAAGTCCCTGGAGAAACTTGCAGCATTCACTCTATACTGAGACAGAAAAGTCCACTTCCCTCAACTGAAAAAGCTCAGCAACCAACTTAGACCCAACACCAAACTTTAAAACAGTGAAAGCTGGACGAAAACAATGCAGGTACTGGTAATGAGTTCCCAGAGTTTCTGAGATCACATAGCTCCCACTAACTGCATTTCACATGTGATTACTTCTCTGTGAATAGTTCTCATAATTTTACTATGCAGTTTCTGAGATGTGAAGTTTTAGTTACAGCCTAGGTGCTAAAATCATATTATTGTCTGGAAATCTCAGTTTTCACTTAAGAAAGAAAGAAAAATCAATTTTACAGATGCTGCAGCTGCAGAAAAAATAGGGAAAAAAACCCCTAAATATTCCCAGTGCCAGAGGGTACTGGACCAGAATCTTGTGACTTTAGAAAAGACAGTATTTAGATTTCTGGAAACTTAAGACATAATTTTTTAATAACTCAAACTGATAGTTCTGGCATCATTTGCCTTTTGAAGACCTATGTAAACACCAAATATCAGACATCTCAATTCAGAGGAGATTTTGGTTGCCTTTTTATATGTTAAATGTTACATTATCCATTATATGAAGAAAAATCCTTAAAATAAGAAAACCTTCAACAGTTTTTACTTGTTACTATGAACTGCACTAATTCACAACTGCCATGATTATCTTCATTGTGGTCTACAAGCACTGCTAAATCTAAACTGTCATCAAACCTCAGAGGATTGGGAGATTAAAATAAATAATGTCTAGGATCATTCTTTTTATACTTTCAGTTTCTAAGCTTTTAAGATACCTTTGGGTTCTTATATTCCCATTTTTCTCTGAAGCAGAAAGAATGAAAACTTCCTTTTTTTCTTCTTGTTCTCTTGCTTTTAAATGTAAGATGGGATTTTCACTCAGGCACACAGAAACAGGAAGAAAGGTTTTAAGAAATTTTTTCTCTATCTGTGACAAAATTGCAAATATTTGTCTTGTCTTACAGCATCCTGGGCCAGAATGTATCCTACTTCAGCTCTGCTAGACAAGTCCTGGGTGTTTGCATTCCACTTGATAGCACCTAAACTAGAATCATAGGCTCAGAATCATTTAGGATGGAAAAGACCTTCAAGATCATTGAGTCAACCGAGTCCAAACACTACTTCGTATCAATACCTGCTTTCCAAACCAGAGTAAGCATTAAGGCTCTGCCATTGCATTCCTCACGTGTGCGCATGATGATTTTAAAACAAATATTCATGTCGCCCTTGTTAGACTGGACTTTTGAAGACACTTTGCAAAAAGACCAAATTCAAAGTACCAGCTTGCACTTGCTGTCTATTTTCCTTAACTTTCCTAGAGGTTTCTACCTCTGTTAGCAAGTATCTGCACTGGCCAGTCTCACAGCCATTAGTCATTAGTGCTAGAAGAGAGAATGAAGTTGTCCTTACAATGGGCTCTTGTAGCCAGAGACGAATGAGAGTTGCGAGGGTGTAGTACATCACCAGCAGTAAGATTGGATTAGCATGGTGATACCAATGTAAGTCTTGATTTTTGATGATCATCCAAGTGCTTGAGCAGTTTGTCTGAGTAAGAGAAGTGACACCGAACAACCTGTGAATACAAAAAAACAAGCTAGCCAAGTTAGAGAACAAACACCAAATCTTACAGTGTTGAAAAATATTTTTTCAGCAATTTTTGCTTCCTTATAATACCAATTTTTCTGTTCAAACAGATGTGTTTTCTGTCACATCTAAAATGCAGTGAATATTTTCATTCCACATATTTAGTCAAAAGAAATGGTTTTTTAAATTTGGTTTTCAACATAAAAAATAGGAGTATATTAATACTACATGTACTATGTCCAATGAGAAAACTTTCAAGATCCTGTGCCCTGTAGACCCAGAGCTAGAGAAAATGTGGAGAGAAAATATGACTGCAAGTCCATTTGGCAAATCACAGCAACATGACATTTCAGAGAGATTTAATAAACTGACGTACAACACCATTCCATTCACCCTGCCAGGACATAGCTGTAAAGTACATCTCCTCAGCACACTGAACAGTCTACTGATTTTTTTATTTTAAAAAGCTAATACTATTAATAAATTTCTATCTCCCTGAAACAACATCTCAGCCTTGGCCATATTGATCACCATAACTGGTCTACTCTGGCCTCCAATCGGGAGGCCTGGAGACACACCATCTATAACGCTGCTGATGCTTTTGAGAAAGCACACAGGATCACCCTTGAGGAGAAAAGACAACGCAGAAAGAATCGTACCCTGCAGAATATACCACCTAAGGAGTCTTTCTGCTGTGCCTTTTGCAACCGGACATGCCTGTCTCATATTGGCCTTTTTAGCCACCAATGCGCTTGCAACAAACGTGGGTAGAGCCCTTCCCAAATCTTCGTTCACGAAGCCTAGCCATGAATATTAATAAATTTCTATCTAATTATGTCAATGCCAGTAAACATAAAGGATTCCACTGAATTCATAGCTATTCTGAACAAAGATTGAAAACATTCTAAAAGGATCATCAAACAGCTGAGAAAAAAAAGGAGAAAAATTAATTTGCAGCATTAGTATCAGTGATATCAAATATTTTACTATTTCTGGAAAAACTGGGATTGCACAATATTTCTGTCAAATGAGAAAGATATGTTGGAAAAAACCCACTTGAGAATAAAAGAAAAATCCTCAACATTTTCAAATTAATTCATGTCAGATGCCCTGTAGATGTGTTAGATACTGAAATACAACTAATAAGAAACATTAATTAGTTTGGTTCTTTCACTGTAAAAGAGTTTGCAGAGTTCCAAAGTTAGGGTATTAAGCTACCAGTAGTATGTGTCAGTATTCACTATAAACAGTTTTGTCTATTGGTAAAAGCTTTTTCTTCCTCAATGTGTCCGAGTTTTCAATTTTTACAAAAAATAAATCTGATTTCTAAGAGGCAATTAAGGAGAACTACTTTTTGGTAGAACAATAAATACCAAACTACTGTTCCTCTGAAAAAGCAAATCAAATACATTCATAAAAAAGAAGCCAACAAACAAAGCACTCAAGTTTTTCTGCTGGGGGATTTAGAGTAAGTTCAAGAGATTTAGTTCTTCCTTTATCTAGTAAGATACAACATGAAAAGCCGAATGAACACAAAGAATAAATATGACATTCAACAGAGATGTGCTGCCTGAAATCTGCCTTTTGGATGCTGTGAAGTGAAAAGAATATAAAAAGGGAGATGTTACACCTGTTTGTTAACTGGGAGTTTGCTGCATGGGCATAATACCATCAGCTCCCAGAACGAGAGCTCTATAGCATTTTATTAAACAATCTATCAGCACTCACTTCTCATTCTATTGTCAACACAAGCCAAAGGCTATAAACTTTAAGATTTCTCAGAGCTTTTGGGAGGGTCCAAGGCTGGGGAAAAAAAATAAAAAATAAAAAAATCCTGCACACAAAGTAAATTGCTGTAACTTAAAGGAGATGACAGAACTGTGTTTGGAGTTGACCCAAACTCAGACTTCCATAGCATCCAAGCACATCCAGAGCTGATGTTACGGTATGGCTCCATCTGGCTGAAATTCATGCTGGATTGTATTCTGTTCATATTTCTATCAGCACAGAGGAACATCTTGTTTGTCTTCTTTTCTCTCTGCCAACTTTGTCATTTTTGCCAGCAATGATCAGGGTTGTTGAGTTCCTATTAGTTGTTGAGTTCCCATTAGTTTCATCTTCTACCTCAATTTCACAACACAGTTCTCCATCTTTAGTTCATTTTAAGCTTTTCTATGTAAGCACAGTACAATTCACCCTATTTCTGTTTCATAAACATCAGAATCAAAGTGAAATCCAATTCTTACTAAATTAAGAAGTTTTCCATTGACAGTGATGAGTATTTCCTACAGGAATGAGGGAAAATTCTTGAAGGTTCTTGGACTCTTCTGCCAAGCAGACATGACCTTCATATCACATATTCCATTCCTACAGTATGTTTTATAATATACTATAGCTATAAAGTCAGAACAACTTGTGCTTTACTTTTACCTCCATTGAGAAGAAAACATTCCACATAATCCTAACAGTTAGGAAATTTTATTATGTTTCAGTTAAATTCTCATTCTCTTACTTTAATTTGCTGGCTTCAAATTTTACTACTGGACTTAATTCTGCTCCCTTCTGGCTCTGCATTCACCAAATATGCATAAGATAAACCACATCTTCTCCTTCTTAGTTGCCACTTGACCAGGAATATACTTCAATGTATTTCACTTCATTGTATTCAATGTATTTCTCTTTGTCTCATAAATTGTGAATCTAGAGGAACTGCTTCTCACTTCTGATTTCTCTTTGGGTTTTGTGGCTTGTTAGTCACAAAGGTACTCAACACAACACTCCCTGTTTATCAGGTTCAAAATACACTCTTCATCCTGGGAATGCTCATTTTGTCTGTTCTGGCCTCCAATAAGGCTACAAGTTGCTGCTCACTCAATATTTATGCTTCATCATTATCTTGAATGAGAATAGCTGGTGCAGAACATTTTTCAGAGAAAGAGAGTCACCTTCTCTCATTCAAAGCTTTTAAATACACAGGAATGGCTGCCATAAAATGTATAAGCAACATAAATTAGGGCATTATTCAGTTCTGCATGCTCCATTCCACAAAGGTGTCTTTACATTCAGCAGTGATCCAAATCAGCTGTATTTGTGTTCAACTCTGATCTTGATGTGACTTCATCTTAGCCAACATACATGTAAGCC
This sequence comes from Pipra filicauda, assembly GCF_003945595.2. Lineage (NCBI taxonomy): Eukaryota > Metazoa > Chordata > Aves > Passeriformes > Pipridae > Pipra > Pipra filicauda. The sequence continues at coordinate 405,952 of NW_024104535.1, forward strand.
ATCAGTAAGGTCAGAATGAGTCCTAAGTGGGAGAAACCAAATACCGAACAAGACAAGTATATGTGTGCCTGGATACAGAAGATAAGTAAAACAAATTCTGAGACTTATTCACTAATGGAAATACTTTGCTTTCCAAAAGACTGCACATAACATCAAAAATAAATGGAAGTTTGCAAGATGAGAATAGACTGACATTTCTATTTTTGCAAAGAAGGAAAAATTGGGTTTTTGAAAGTCCTTATTGGTATTCTGAAAAATGCATAGCAGAAATAATTTGGAAAAAAATTTAGAAATTATGACAGGACAAGAGGAACTTGAATGTCTGACTGAGAAATGCTCAGAAATAACACCATGAAAAGCAGTTCTTGAAATAAAGATGGCACCTTTTTGCTCATTTACTATCCTATAAGCTTGTTTTCCCAGCAAAGCTTCCTACTGAATCTGTGAATCATCCTTCTAGCACATGTACTTTCATCTTTTGTGACCTTCTGACAAAGTTATAAGTTGTGACCATAAAAAAATCCCACTTTTTATATTAACCTAACATTACAATTCAGAAGAGCAATTTCAATTTCACTTGCAAACAGAAAAACAAATTCCTTTTGTACCCACAGATATTTTATCTAAGGAGTTGCTGAAGTTGTTGGAATTTTACATTGCTAAAACTTTTATTGCACACATTATTTAATTATTACACTAATATAGTATAAGAATTGGCGTTAGTAATTATTCATGGTATCAAATATGAACAAAAATGGTTATGTAAACAAAAAAGATATATTTCATATAGTTATCAAACACAGTAATTACAGATCTTTTAGGTTTGTGAATTTTGCATGCAGTAAAAATGATCTGAATTTTTTTTTTAATAAACATATTTGTCAGTTCAGATCCTGCATGTTCTGATGTTTTAGGAGTTGATTTCAGATGAGGATTTGCCTCATAATTTTCAAGGTCAGGAAAGGAAGTAATAATTCTGACTTCCTGCACAACGTAGGACACACAATAATTTTTCTATTGAACAAAGAACTACAGTTGAATTACAGTTTATAGTTTAGAAAAGCATCCAATCTTGATTTCAATTGATAGCAAATCTTCTACTGTTTTACTATTTTTCTGCTGGATTTATCTTCAATAATAGTTTTGTCTAGATGAGATTTCCAGTTGCTGCATCTTCCTACAACTCTGTGTACTACTTTACATACTACTTTTCACTACACAACAGAGAGATCATTTTCCCATATCTTCTCTGAGCTTGCATGAAGATTGCCTTTTGAAGAAAATATTTGTATCAAGTTACTTCAGGAGATGCATTTCATGATTTAGTATTTATGATTATGGGAACTTTTTTCTGGTGCCAGTACCTGTTGCCTGATTATTCACAGCAATGGCATCAGAGCATTCTATTGTGCTGGGTTGGATTTGGGGAATCCATCTTTGTAGAACTTCTGGATTTATGTTGGATTTTATGTCTGAATTTATTATGTCTGAATCTTTCATCTGGATATCTTCTCTTGCATATTTATTTCACCCTCCTCACATGGAAGGAGACAAGAGTGGTGCCTGAAAGTCTGGAGTAGAGAATGGAATATCAAGACTGACTGACATTTGAATAGGTGAGCCCTAAAACAGAGATGCTAAAAGTGACCAAACAAGAGAAGAAAAAGGAAGAAGAAACAGGTAAAGAAGAGGAAAATAGGGGAGAGGAGAGAGCAGAAAAAGAAAAAAACATAGAGAAATTCAACAATAATAAATCCTCAGAAATGGGGAAAAAATCAGCATATTTGGGGAGGGTGGTGGCGGTTGTGGTAGAAATTCTATTTCTCTGGGGGAAAGACGGCTGAAATACAGGGAGAAAAGGCAAAATTTCATGTTTCACAGGTCAAACCACGAAGACTGAGATTCATGAGGAAGAGTACTTAAAATACTGAAAGGGTTATATCCCAAACTCTAAGCACTGTTTGAAGAGTGAAACTTTTTTCAGACATTGACTTAAAGGAGGTCCATACTCTTGCCACATTTGAAAAAATTCTGTGGATAAGGGGGAGGAAGGATTAGAAGGAATTAAAAAAAAAATATATAGAAAATATCATTCCTGCACAGCCCCCCTAAAAGTCAGGAGTACACTGTTCATACACAAACCATCCTGTTGGATTTTCTATACCTGAATGGCAGAGCTACACAAAAGTTATGATCCATAAAATTATATCCATAATGTCTCTTCCAAAGGAATGCTGTGAGCCACCACACTCCCTTTCAGTACATCATTTGGTTACATGCCCAAAGAAACACATGCTGTTGGAAATTACTCAGCCAAGTCCCATGGTACCTCCAGACCCATCCTTGCCTCCCAGAAGTTTGTTACTCCCTAGGTTACAGGCTGAGAATTCAGATCATACTGGAGTTGATGCTTCAGGGTTTGCTGAACTGACACAATGTTTTTACAGAAATAGCAGGACATAGGGAGGAGAGAGGTGGAAAAGTTGGCTGAAATGCATTAAGCACCCCAAAGAATAAGGGTTAAGATGAGCAGGAGGCATTTGGTTTCACATAGCTTTTTAGGGGGAAAAAAAGAATTAATGGAAAATGTCTTTCCAAATCACATTATTTATAAGATTCCACAGAGAAGGAGCTGATCCTTCATGCCTCCCCTTCAGCTCAGCAGGACAACTGTGTAGAGAGATACTGCAGACACAAACCTCAGTCCACAGTTGGACTAAAGTCATTAAATGTATCCATTCTGGAGAGATAAAAGCTTTAAAAAGCATTGCAAGTATTTTTAGCTCTTAAAAGCCTTAGACCTTGCTTTGGTTCAGACATGGATAATTCAGAACTGGCTAGGTGGAACTGTGCCATATTAACAATAATATAAAAGTTTGACTGTTTAGGTTAAGAAGTATTATGATAAATTTCAGCTTAACAAAATGTTTAAAACCTTTTTTGAATTATCTGTAAATGTAGACTAAGACTGGAATTATTTTCCTTCAACATGTTGCTATTTCAACGCTATAATACAGGCACATACATAGTGAATGTAGATCTTAGTAGGTAAGTAGATCATTCTAACTTTTGTTTTAATGTCATTATATTTCCATAGCTCTTTAGCAGACGCCCACATTCTTTTTTTCTACTAAGTTTTGGTTTCCATAGCTTCCATTGGATCAAAGCTTTTCTGGCAAGAACAAAAACAGCCCTGGTTTATCTCCCACCCTCTTCTGAACATCAGTGACTTTTCCTTTATAGGAAAACTAATTTCAAATGCACATCTATTGCATGAGAAACCTCATGAAAAAGTGAGTAATTTAAAACTTGTGTGCTAATATCATCCATATAATGAGGACAGAAAAAAATAATGAGCCATTGATCAGGAAGCTGTGGAGGAGAAAAGATAGCTTTAAGGGCTGTGAATTACATAAAAGTTTGCAAAACCTGCAAATACAACACAAACCTTAATTCAAGGAGAAAAAAACCATATAAGCAGCCACAATAAAATCACTTTGTTTTCAAGTGAATGAACAATTTTAAAATAGGATGATAAACAGTATCTATAAGATGGGGTTTTTTTTAAGTAACCAGATTAATGGAATTTTCTCTGAGACTATATGACTGGAAGCTGTTAAGGACTTCCATTATAAATGATCAAACTTCAGACATTAAAATACTTCATATATCTGAAATAAAGCACCTGCCCTGAGTAAAATTTAAGTCTGAACATACAGATTTGTGAGCTCTATACCAAATTTCATCCAATAATTGAGCTTTGTACTTTCTATTACAAAAGCTTTCATTGCCTTAGAAGCAATAATTCCCCACTCTTATCACTAATAGTAGGTATGAGTCTGTTAATCTCTTGTTTACTGAGACAAAGCCCATCTTCAAAAGCCTTAAATGAAGAAGATTTATCCTATTAATGGGTTTCCTCTCTGGATCCTCAAATCTCTTCATTACCCATGACACAGAATTTCTGGCAGCAGCAATATTGATGTTGTTCCTTTCAGCACATCAGCAAGCTAGAAAACCAGTATGTTGCTGTAGCCTTGGGGCAACTTTGCTGGGACTTCCAGAGGTGGTCATCTTACGCAGACACATGCTAAAGCAGTGACTCCAGTATCTTTTCATCCCAATCAGACAGCTGAGCATCTGGTACAGGAAGGACTACCAGACAGGACAGCGAGAAAAAGATTAAATGTGGATAAAGCTGCAGAAAAAATTGCTTTAGGGCTCCTGCCTGATACCTTAGCCAGAGTGACTACTTCAACATGATCCTTCCTCACCTGGACCAGCATTGCCATTGCTTTGACAGCAGAAGCCTTTACATGTTAGGTAGAGTTAGGCAAACAGCTGTTTGTTCTGTCACTAAAATAAAACTACTGTAATGCAACAGGGTTGTTTGGGGTTTTTTTCACAAACCGTTTCAGCTACAGACCAGAGCAACCCAGGGAGCATGGAGGCTGCAAGAGCTGAGGCAGCACTGCTGGGATGAGAGGATGAAGAGAGAAAAGTCACCTTAGCAGAGGAGACTGGTTGGCACCAGTGATTTGCCACCTGCTCCTCTTCCTCATGTACACATACCCTTCCTGTGACTATACAGGGGGATGAAAAGCTCTGAACAGCACCACCCAAACTGTGTGAACAAAATTTAAAATTTTTGATGTTTAGTTGGAGTTTCTACTCAGAGATGAATGTAATGAGGAAACAGGTCCAGGCTTCTAAGGAGTCATGTGGAAAGCAGGACAGGGAAAACCAAAGGCATGTTCAGACACTTGCAGGGGCACAAAGGCTTCCCCCTGTGAGAGGGTGAACTTGAACACCTCAGCACTAAGCACAAGGCACAGCTTTACCAAGGCACAGCTTTACCAAGGCACAGCTTAACAACATCTTTCTGCACCAATTAGTAACTGAAGGTATTGGTTTTTCAAAGTGACTTGGCAGAGCTGCTGAAAGGAAAGGAGCCAACAGTCTCACCTCAGAAAGTCTCTCACAGGCAGAGCAGGGAACAGTTTGCTCCCAAAACTCAATCAGGTAGTACAGCCCATGGACAGCCTTGTTCTTCTAATCTCAGGTACTGGGAGAAGGACAGATGTCTTTAGGTCATTGAGAGTAAAACTTCAGCAGAAATCATTTAGGAAGAGGGGACCATGCTTAGGTAACCCGAGTGACTATCAGCATTTAGCAGGGTGGTGCAGACTAGAACATGCAAGCAACCTGGTACAGTAACTAACCATGCAACTGCCTGCCAGCCTGAGATTTACTGTTACTCTTGTAATAATGTGCAGAAAAAACAGAAATTGTTTTAAACTGTAGCTTCATACTCATTTTAACTTTGAGATAACTTGGTCTGTGATCTAGGACTCAGATTGCAGCCAAAAACTTTGGGATTTATTCCAAGTTCTGGCTATCTCAGGGGGTTATGTGATTCACCTAACTTCTTTGTTAGGGAATTTTTCCACCTTTGAAAAAGAGGTGATGATACTTTTCAGTCACATTGGGACAGTCTGCTAGGTTCGGTGATGCATGCAGAGGATAAAGAGATTTTCCACTTACTCAGCTGGCGATGAAACAGATTGAAAAAAAAGCAAGAGTGATTGATACCTACATCAAGAGATAATGCAGTAGAAAGTGTGAGCAAAGAAAATATTCCTTTTTAGCAGTGAATGCACTAAGGCAGAACACAAGCTATGATTCCCATTTGGTTTTAAACATAAAAAATACAATAGCAGGATATGGGAAAGAAGACAATGGGATAATGAACAATTAGGCTTGGGAAATGTGTGAAAATTGCCTAATTCCAAAACAAAAGCGGTATAGCAGCTGATTTTAAATTGGTTATAAACTGAACATGATTGGCTCAGTTTTTATCAGCAAGTTCCAAACTTCAGCTAAACGAACATAAATAAGAGATTAAGCACTTCCACTCTGAGTGTTTAGAGAAACTGAATTAGACTGCCCCTGCACAGACAAGGGCTATTTCCCCGGTGTGTGCTTGACCGAGGTTAGTCCGGACTGCCTTTTGTACTTTCAAGGAATGTGGGATGATTCATCTGTCAATGTTGATACACTGAGTTGAAAACACAAAGTGCTACATAAGTGCTAGAAGTTCATCAGCACGCTTTCTGTTCATGCCAGAATACGAAAATAAATGTCGAGCAGACCTTAGGAAAATGGTAAAGACAAGCTTGTAATGCCAAGAGAAGTTTGGTGAATATAATCTATATTTCCTAATGCCATAGAGCAATAGCAATACAAGTCTGGTAGGAGGAGAGGGCTTGATGTCTGTCTGTCCCTTTTCTGTCATTGTTTTCAGGTACTTGCTTAATGATCATAGCATGCAGATCTGTGTTCTTCAAATAATAAAATGAGAAAATTAAAGGATCACTTTTTCACAGTCATCCTCTGCATGCCCACACAGGACAGCCTGTGACAGACAGGGGGACTCAAGTGTTGTTGTGGGGATCAGGCACATACAGGCACATGATGTGTATGGGGGAGTGGAGCGATCCATCTCTCCCTGACCATGAGTAAAACTTCTGTTAGCGTGTAGGCATGCTGATCACACAAGAATCAGCTGCCTAAGTGGATGCAAAAGTGGGAAGGCTATGTTACAAGACTAGCTGCGCAACCAATTCAATTGAATCAGAATCAGTAGGCAAGTTTATCACAGTACATCAGCAGTTTTAAAATCTTTGTCATTTCCCTCTGTCCCTCTTGCCTTGATATTTCAATATGTTCAAGAAAGAGATACCTTTGGCTGTTCCTACAGCAACACACAGCTATTTGGGTGCAGGAGACATCCAGGAAGTGGCAGTTCACCAACATTATGTCATGAGAGGATGACTGATTTTTATGTTTGCAGCTTACACTGAGTTTTCAGACACAACGTGTTCGTCACTGGGAGTACTAAGGCTGCCCTCTCCCCACTAATGGAACCCGTTGTGGCCAAGGCCAGCCCCATCAGGCTGCCAGGGCACTCACCAGTGGCAGGTTTGCCACTGCAGCAGAACACAGTTCGGAAACTGGTCTGTCCCATGTGCAGAAAAATATTGTTTTTAAAAGGTCTTAGCATGTGTCTCAGTTTGCATCCCTTTCAAGTCCATGGGAAGACAGAGGGACGTAAAGCACCAGTGGTGCAATTTCAGTAACATGAATAAAGTTGTTCCTGCTTCTTCCAAGGCTAAATTTGGCACCTGATGCAGGGTGGTGGTTATGGTGAACTCTGAGAGCTACTCTGTGGAGATGGAAGTGGGAAGGACTGCTTTCCAGACAAATGCTGCAGTTTACTTACTATTTCATCTGCTACTTTTTTCAGAGAGTTTCAAAGTTGCTTGGGTTACTGGTACAAACAAGAATTTGCTCATTTTAGAGAACTGCAGTATGTAGCAAAAAGAGATAGTTATTGATAATCATGTAAAGACCAGCAAGGGCTACAAATTCTTGCTGGTAAAGCTGCATAAGTTTACACCAATTTCTCTCTTGTCACCACTGGACTTCTACCAAAACCTGAGGTAACCATTTTAAATCAATATTGAGTACAACTCTGCTATAAAGTGAGCACAGCATGAACATTTATTACATGCCTGCTGATGAGTGAATCTCTGAGGAATCCCTCTAAATAAGTGTTGAAAGAGGTGAATTCATTTTGGATGACTCTTTGGATGCCCATGTGGCAGAACTAACTCGTAAATCGCACAAAAGAGAGTATTTTTGCAATGCTTCCAACGCTTTCTTGCTACAACTGTTTGGGAACTCCACCACTGGTTCTCCTATCACATTTGGATAGGAATGCTATCAGAATGGTTAAAACTGTGAGACACAATAACAGTCAAAATCATATTAACCTTTTTCAGTCCTGAAAAAAAGCTCAATTTATAATTAAGTTATGAGCAGGATTCAGTAAATAGGACTCTTTCTTTCTCAATCATCTTGACCAGTTTCTAACATAAACCACACCAACTTGTTACAGTGAAGTAAAACAGTAAAAGGGAACTATAGAATATGCAAGGTTTGTTAAGAACTAGTAGACCTTCCCCTTAGGAAGGAGAAACAATCAAAATGGAGAAGGTTAAAAGATTTACTGTGAAATTTCCAGCACTCCTTGGATCACCTAATCAACTGTTCTGCCATACTGTCATGAAATATGGTAACTGCTCACCAACCATAGTCAATCTTTTTTGGATACCAGATATACATTATTAGGTAGTTAATTAAAAAAAAAAAAAAGAAGACTTGCACAGACTCTGATGGTTAGTTGATAGCAAATGGCCTGTTTATTGTCTAGTATAGAAAGATTTCCTAGCATGATATTGAAAAACCCATTTTGTATGGTGCACAAAATCTGGGAACAAAATATCTTTTGCAGAATCATACGATTAAGAAGAGAACTTAGAATCATGGAATAGCTCAGGTTGAAAGGGTGCTTAAAAGATCATCTTGTCCAACCTTTCATGGGAAAGGGAGCCCAGATAAGCCCACCTGCCCTGGGCCACCTCATAGTTTAGAAAGAGATTATAAGAGCAAGGATGATTATTATCTTTCGTTGACGGGAGTCTGAACTTGCATTTCTAAGCTGTTTATAGAATCATCCACTTCCTTTGCAAAATAATTTTTTAAAAATGTAATTAAGCTGAAGCTGAAGTTCTGAGAAAGCATATAGGCTAAATTAAGTAGAATTAAGTCTCCTAATATGTGGTACATTACAGAACTAATGTGAAACTCAGCTGCAAAATTTCTGTGAGAATACGGTCAATTAGCTAACACCTCTTCCTCTGCAAGAGGGAAATAGTGACTCTCTAGATTAATCTGGTCATTGTAACCAACATGCTGGCTAGTCTGGCATGGTTTGGAGCATGCTCTGAAGCTACAAAGTGTGGTTCTGTTGATAGAGGATGATGGAAACAGAAGAAGGGCAGTGTGGTGTCTTTACATGGCAGTTATCCAAGTGTCTGGACTCTGCCCCGACAGTGGGTGCTGCAGTACCATGGTGGTAAGTGGCTAAGAAAAAACCGGGCAGAAGCCATGAAAGATGCTGCAGCCAAAGAGCAGCTCAATATAGGATACATAAATGAACTTTAAATACTCCAACTTTTCAAACGCTGACTTATGACCAAGTTAAAAGGCAACCCCCAAAACCTCAGAATTTCATGCAAGGTTAACAATATTCTGCCCCTCAGAGTTGAGTCACCTTTGAGACAGGTGCCAAAGACAGGTGTCTGCAGCAAGGATTAACAGTGGCTGCAGCTCAGGTTAAACACGTTGCCCAGCTCTTGGCTCCAGTGGAAAGCAGCAGGAGAGCAGGAGATCAGTGCCTCACCCTACAGAAGCAAGACACTTCCAACAAGGTAATCAGTCAACTACATCTTGATATTTTGGCAATATCTGCTCTCCTGATGGGATTTCATTAGTACCTTTAGTCCCTAATTTACTAAAAAAAATTACAGTTGGATGTCCCAACCTGATCTGACAACTCCAGGAATATTTTTCAGACTGTGCTTAAGCATTTATAAGCCTGGTTGAACAGAGTATTTGGGCTACAAAATATGAATCTATAAAAAAGCTTTCATGAAAGTTGAAATGGAGGATTTTGGACTGGAGTCATCTCAGATTAATCTGAAAACAAACTGAATATCGTATATCTACCATCTGTAGCAAATATCAATGCAACACTCTCTTGAAAAATAAAACAGTCATTTAAGCAAGCTTATTAATAGTTACTGTAAAATCTATTTGAAAAGTCTTGTTTAAAGAAATTTATAGACATCTTTCAGATGAAAATTTCCTCTTGAAAAAAAAACAACTTACATTAGACTTCCCAGCTCAGATTGCAATAAAGCAATCAGTTGTGTAATTAATTCCAAAGTCTCATTCACTTAAGAAGATGTGAAATAACATAGCACTGTGAAATGGATGACACTACCTGGACTTCTAGGTTTGCCTCACTTTGTAAGGGTGATGCCTTCCCGTAGATGAAATCATTTGTATTTAAACTCTTTTGAACATTACTTGCCTGAAAACTACAGGCAATACAAGACAGACCTAAACTCTAAGAAAGCACATAGCTTTTAATTTATATTGGATCTTTAAATGAATATGCTTATAAGCACAGTTTTGGACAGGAATAACTTTACTGACTCAGGATAAACCTCATGCCACTGCATTGATCCTATTTCTTCATGTTGGCAAGGCCTTATCATTTCCCCAATTACATCCGTTTGCCAAAATAAACAATATCAGGAAGAAAGGAGGCAGCAATATAAAAAATGGCAAACACATTAATGTGTATCTTTTCAGGCTGTGACACTGTGTACACAATTTCTAAAGTAATTTTAGCTCATTGACTTGTTTTTAACTTAGGTGAAAAGAATTTTATGGCAGAAATACGATATTTTTGGAATTTTGCTTTAAGTGGATACTTCTTGTTATTGTTTTCCCATCTTCATAATTCACCAGATTTGCGATATGGTAGCACGCCAACACTGAATATACCTATTATAAATTAAGTTAACTGAGTGTGGACATTTTAGTTGACAAGAGATCAGCTGGTAATTAACCAGTGTAACCAGGTAAATCCTACAAGCTCTGTTTCCAGCATGCCTACCTCCAGCACACCAGCTATACTTCAGACTTTTCAGTACCCTATATATTTCCAATCTTCAGAGCGCTCACTCGACGGCATTTCAATGTGTCTTTGTGTTTATGCCACTTCTATCTGCCTAAAACAGAACCAGAAAGCCACACCAGGAGATCTGAAACTTTGTAGGACATTGATGCTTTCATGTTTATTTACTATGTTGCTATTAGTATGGCATTTGCTACACTATGGCAAACACTTAGGGCTTTGTTATCACAATATCCTAAATTAGGGGGGAAGTACTTTGTTTGCACAATCCCATAAGGTTTCAGGGCAAATATATGTAAATTCACCATATTTCAGTTTATTCCTTTGAAGAAAACTGCTTTCTTCTGGTGACACTCTTCAGTCACTTCTTACAATCACAAGTGCTGAATTTTGAGTTGAAGTTATCAAAAGGAAGGAGTAGCACAAGGATGATGCAAATCTTAGCTGAATTATACTGTTAACTTGAGAATTTTCCCACTTGTTTGGGTATAGTTTAACTTCATTTAGTCTGAAATCAATCGATACACTGACAAGCTGAATGCATTACTATTCAGAGAAAACACATTTTTTATTGATCAGAAACCACTTGTACATTTCTTGTCAACTTGAGAACTCAAACCCAGAAAGGAGCTTTTTAAAACACCGGACTTACATTCTGCTAAGGGAAACAATATCCACCAGCAGTCCAACAGGAGTAGTTTTCACATCTGCCCTTGCAACTGAGGAGAGCTTATCTTGGGGATCAAGCTTTCAAAATTTTAGAGAGAAATAAAAGTCCTTCTTTTGTATGGAATCATATATTTAGGATGGAAAAGACCTTTAAGTCCTCAAAGTCCAACCATTAAGCCATCACTAAATCATGTTCCTAAGCGCCTTGTCTACAGATCTTGTAAATATCTCCAGGGATGGTGATTCAACCACTTTCCTGAGCAGCCTCTTCCAATGTCTGATGACCGTTTTGGTGGAGAAATTTTTCCTAATATCCAATCTAAACTTACCCTGGTGCAGCTTGAAGCCATTTCCTTTTGTCCTGCCACTCATTACTTGGGAGAAGAGACCAACACACACCTTACTACAACCTGCTTTCAGGTATTGCAGAAAGCGATAAGGTCTCCCCTCAGCCTTGTCTTCTTCAGGCTTCTCCCTGAGTCTTCTCCTCTTCAGAACAACTCTGGTTCTCTCAGCTACTCCTCATAAGACCTGTGATCCAGACCCCTCACCAGCTTCATTGCCCTTCCCTGGACATGCTCCATCATGTCAATGTCCTTCTTGTAGCAAGACTTTGGGGAATCAAATTCTTTTCTCGGCATATTATTTACCCATGAAAGCCACTTACTAGTATTAATGGGAACTCTGCATATTTAGCACAGCTTCAAACCAAGATGGTACATAAAATAGCAATGTATCGATTTTCTTCTAGGATGAAAAATGCTAAAATATTTTTTTCTGCACCATTCCAATATATGTCTCTTGTTTTTCCTCCTCTAGCCACTTCTTATATATCAGTCCAACTCCAACCATTAAAAATCATTAGTGGCTTTTTCTCACACTAAGATTTGCGCTTCCCATCACTGAAAATACCTGTCTTGATGCTCTTCAAAAGCATCTCCCTGAAAGTAGATTGAAGTAAATCCACAACAGAAAGAACTGTCAATAAAGAAACATAGAAGTCTGCACCTTCTGATGCCACTGGTGTTTTCTATATCCAAACATGATTTCTTACGTAATTTAGAACATCGGTCCCTCATACGATATCCTGTGTAAAAGGCAAAGTACTCAACAGTACTATTTCAACAGAAAGTCTGCAATATTTTCTGCTTACAAAAAGCTCTGTACATACTCTGAAGTCCAATACCAGGCCTTTTTTTAACCCAGACTCTGAAGGTCCTTTTCCATTTTACACTGAGGCAGGGGCAACTTCCTTGCAATCAGATTTTTTCATTTCAAAAATTAATGACTAAGTTAAAGTGGCATATTGTTACTCAATGAAATGTTATCATAAAATGAAAAGTCACACTATTTAAAAAAAATTAAATTACTAAATGCAGACAATAATCTTGAGACTAAATTAATTGAAACTTAAAGTAAATAAAAATATAGGAATTTAAAATTAATAAGAAAAAATACTAGAAAGGAAAAAGGGACTTCAGGAATGACGCATATGAAGGGAGTTCCACATATTCTAGCAAAATGGTATGAAACACATATTTCCTTTCCTTGAGAAACTGTTATTGCTGTCTGGTGCTAAAAATTGTGAGTTGATATCTTCACAGTCAAATAGTTGAGATTTTTAAAGCCATTTCCCCTTTTCTTTTCTTTATACAGGAGAAAGTAATATAAAGGGTTTAGAGAAGTTGTGAGCATTTCAGCTCCTTGGCACCAGAAATCATCCATTCTCCTACGTTGACCTCTAGGTGGCACAAAAGAACCTAAACTAAGCAAGTCTGATTTTTCAGGCGTTATGCCCTCCCAATCAGCCTCATCAAGTCACCAATTACGACATCACAAAGCACACACATCTATAACCTGTACTAAATAGAATATCAAATAAGTACTAAAGTAACAGCTACCGCAACTAGACAGCTCTATTTTATGGCTTTTAATTCTGCATTGAGATATTAATTGATTCTCCACAGCACATCTAATTTCCTTTCACCTTCAACTTATAATACTTAAAAGGAACAATAAGTTTACTAGAAATAAAGTTAAGGTTTACATCTAGTTTAATGTAAGGATTACTACAACATTAAAAATACATACAATAACCCTCAATTTTCCTGATCCATCAGGAAAAAAAATAGTAATGAGAAAAATACATCCTTTACTTCATCTTTTTTTAGATTCTAGTATGTGAAAAATAAAAGGGTCAGTAAAATCACAGCAAATCAATATTTACTGCAGCAGTACCTAGAAATGCTGCTCTTTTACTTTACTGATGTAGCTGTTGCTATGAAGATAAGACCAGTACGTCCTGTGTGACCAGGGAGACTTTTTATATTAACAGTCTAATATTATGCACAGCACAGGAAGTACCGCAACAACCCTTGCCCCTTAAGGCTAAGGGCTTGTATGCCCTTAAGCATACAAGAATGACACCACATAGTTAAGAAACTATAACATTACACCTCAGAGCATTTATTTTCTTCTACCAAAAAAAAAAATAAAATGTGCATGTGTACACTGCCCTTGTATCAATGCTGCTGCCTATTTCCTTTATCTCCTCTCTTAGCCAAATCATTCACACTCAAATCTCACGAACACTTTGACCAAAACCAAAATCACCTTCACCTCCTGACCTGCTCCAGCTCTCTGCATGCAACTGCCCAGGCTGGACTTTCACCACTCTATCATTCAAAACCATTCCATCCGAAATGCTTTGCCTTCCAAGACTGAACGTGAAGCTATGTGTAAAATTTGTCAAATAATTATGTGGAAGATCATTCGCACCAACATGTGATAACAGGGCACTGCATCGTGTGCCCACAATTAAACAGGAAAGGAATTTCTCTCACCTGGCATAGAAATCTTTTGGTGGAACAACCTCCTGAAAGAACTGTAGCTGGTACAGGTAAAGTCCAATCAAGTGTCCTGCACTGAATATAGCCATTAATACACACAGACAGCTGAATATCAGCGGATCAAATGCTTGGCAACAGGACCACCATGTGCACAGGCCCAAAAATACAAAGAAATACACAGCTGAGGTCAAAGACGGCACCATCATACCTGTAAAAATAAAACCATGGAGGGTTGGAAAAGTGTGGGAAATATCAGCATTTGTTACACCTTAAGTTTGAAATGAAGTGTATTAAAAAATTTAACCCAATTAGATTTATGCTAATTATTACAATTATACTAATTATGCTAATTAGCTCTAAAGATTGCTATTAACTTTGAGACTAGAAGAGTAGGATTTTTTGTTTGTTTTGTTCAATTCCCTTTTACCATATCTTAGAATGCAACCGCTCTCCAGGCTTTCTTCTGAGAATCTTTTCTATGTAAAAAATGTTTCATAAAGCATGGAGGAAAACAGAAAGGTGGCTGCGAGGACAGCTAGCACAGCCCGAGACCACAAGTGTATGAATTTTAAGTACAAGATACTAAAATGTCATGATGAATGAACAGTGCAAAGCCTTCTCGTACAAATCTTGAGATATCTTAACTTGTTAAACCAAAAAAAAACCCTGATTCATATACTGAAAGTAAGAGATTTAGATAAAATCTACAGAATAATCAGTAAATGTTTGATTTTTTTTTCACTGTTAACTCCTAGAAACTTGTTATTTACATATGACAAAGTCTCCGCTGTCTCACACATGTATGTTGTTTTTGCTATTGCTTAGCTGAGTATTGCACTTGTGAAAATGCCTAACTGGTAAAGGAGACCTGATGCTCTGAGGGTAACCCACAAAAGTAAGTTAGGAAGCAGGAAAGACATACATGTCTAAGAGAAGCAACTATGAGAAAATGACAAGAGATTGCAGACAGCACAGCAGCCCAGTGGACTCATTTAAAGAAATGATAACAAAGCTAGCAGGGGGGCCTGCCTCAACTTATTTTTAAGCTTTTTACTAGTATGCATCTAGGAGCCCCCTTCCTCTGGACAGACTTGCAGGCTCCTCGTGCCTCGTAGCTCCAGTGTGCCTGCTGGCCCTGCAGCTGAGCCCTGCAACTGAGCCAGCTACTACAGCAGCAGGAGGATTTGCCCCTTGCCAGGTGCTGGATTGACATGTCTATTGGGGGCAGTGCTCCAAGGGTCAGTCCCTGGTTGAGCTGAGTCCAGGCACTGTAAGGACTTGTACCTACAGTCATTTTCCTGAGCTCCACCATCACATCTTTCACATCATACTTGAGACCAAGTCTTTAACCTATGGTGCTGTAAACCCAGCAATTTCTGCCTCGAGCCTGAAACTATTTCCCTTGTTCTTTCTAAGAGACACTTTGTCTCTTTATTTAAACACTTTTGGAGAAGGAGAATCCACTATATCCTAAACCAAGTTTTTATTATGGTCAATTACTCTGGCTGTGAAAAATTCAAAACTTATTTCTGGTCTGAAATTGCCTAGGTTTACCACCTAAGTGTTGGCTCCTATTATCACTTCTACTAGATGAGGTATCTTAAAAAATGGTATCGCTTTGTCAGTACTTTCAGGTTGCAGTTAAATCACCCTTCATCTTTTTGGCACGGCAAATAAGGAAGTATTTAATTTATAAGGTTCACGGTCTCTCTCTGGAAAACAGGCTTCTCAGACCTCAAGTCCTTTTTGTAACTCTGAACAACCTCCCGGTTCTTGACTTGTATTGGAGCTCCACAGGCAAGCTGCCCATCAACATTCAGAAGAAATTGTTCCCTGTCACTGCTGCATGATCCTTCTATTTCACCTTTCATGGATGATGTTCACCCATGCAGAGTGGCATCAGGTTTTCGAGTTTGTTTGGTTTTCCAGTTTTTTTTTAATCACACCTCTCTTCCCTCATGTCAGGCATCATGGTGATCCACTTATTTTTTTCCCTTTTTAGATTTCATTCTTTGCATTTGGCTATGTGTAAGATTGTTAGACAATCTTACCTTAAAGAAAGAGTCTGCCTTACTAAAGGGGCCTCACCTGACCAGTCCCTGTCATTCAGTATCAAACATTTTTGTACTCTTGTTTTATACTTCTTATACTGGTATACTTATTCATTTAGTATACAGTTATACTTTACATGTAAACACTCCATTCAAACATGTGAGCCAGCACATGAAAGCTAATTTACAACTCCATGATCCAATTTTGAATTCAGTGATTACAATTTGAATTCAGTGATTTGTACACTTCCATTCTGGTTGTAGCTGACTATGTGGTGCTAAGTCAAATGTGTTATAAAAATGTTGGCTACATCATATCAAAACAACTACTTTTACTGACTCCATTGAAAACCAACAGGAAGTCTGCTTATTAGTCTTTTTACACACTACATGGTCAACTGAATACTCTTTGCTAGTTTTTCTTAATGAATACAGTTCCTTTTTACACTTGGAAGTGATGGAACCAAATCTATAAATTCACTTTAAAAAAAAAAAATATATATATAAACATATAGTCATTAATAATATGCCCCCATTCACCATTTGAATACAACAGCAACTGTGAAAGTCATAAACAGAATAATAGGGCCACACAGTATCAGTACAAAAAAATTAAGCAACTCAGCATATTCTGATACCTGCCAAAAATTCAATTTAAATAAAATCAGCAGCAATTTCTTTTCCCTTAAAAATTTCCATTGTTACTCCCACAGGTACCAAAGTGCTGAAACTCATTTGTTAAATGTATAATCTAATGGGCTCCTGAGGAAATTTTTCAAATGCACCAACCTGCTGAACCAAGTAAAATTGTAACAACAACTTTTCCAGTGGTAATTATCATGTTGCCAATAAACTCCCTCAGTCTGGATGCTAGGGAGGCAATTCTACGCAGCAGTTTTAATTTCATGGTTTCCTCAAATTCTGCTTCTCCACAGTCTTCGTCATCCAGATCTTCTTCATACATCAAAGCGTCATCTGGCTCTAATTTTTCTCTTGCAGCCTAAAGCAGAAGGAAGGAAAGAAAAATAGAATGCAAAAAACAGAGAGAGGGAGACATAAAGGAATTTGAAATTAAAAACCACACATATATTATTTAACAATGAAGTCTTCTTATAACCCTTGACTATCCCAAGCAGTGAGAGCTAAGAAAGATGCACTAAAGCCAGAGTTGTGCATTGATGGCTCCCACTTCAGATCTGCCTCAAAATAAAAGGATGTTAAGCATTGTCTCTGAGAAAGGCTGCAGTCCTCCCACATGTGCACAACAGTCTGCTTTTTCATTTTTACATGAACTTTAGTTTGGTTAGTTCAGCATTCTTAGCAAGATAAGCATATTGTTATCCACTATCTTTTAAATGCCTCTTTGCCTCAATGGCTTCAGTTATAAGCTCCAGTAAGCACAAGTCCCTTCATGGTTGATGTTGCTCAATAAATGTCAGTTTTCAAACCCTTTTGCATTAACCCTTTCTCAAACTTCAAATGCAAGACCTAGAATGGCACGAGTAAGAGTGATCTGGGACAGGGCAACAAGCCCTAAAATGAATGGACAGATAGCTCATTGCTGACTGAAGTTTGAGAAAGAAAAAATACACTAAGCACAGAATTGGGGAGACAGTGAGAAATGGTGAGATTCACTGACAGTGAAAGAAAAGGTGAAAAAGTGAGTAAGAGAGAACTAGTGAAAGCTTGAGTGATCTACAACAATTTAGCAGAAAATAAGACCAGTGGCTTAGAACTACACAATGGAAAAGAGAAAATAAGGAAACATGTAAAGGCCCGTCATACTTAAGCAGTTTGTTAGGATTTGGCAGTGGTTTTCACCATCAAGTCTCCATCGTATCTTGGAGACCAGAAGACATACACAGCTATTGAGTGATGTAGACTAAATCATCAACCCACAGTGAGAATCTGAAGGATTAGCAAGAGGCCCCCACAAAGACACAATTTATGGAAAAATTAGTCATTCACAGAGATGTAGGGGCATATTAAAAAAAAAGAAAAAAAGGTAATCGTTTTGAGCCAGGTTCTCATTTGGTGTAATACAGAATAGCTTCTTTGGCACTAATTTAAACTTGAATTAGCTAACGTTAGTTCTAGCCAAGCCGTATCTCTCTGTGTGAAAGTAAGAAAGACAGACTATTGGTATTTTTCATCAGAATAGCAGTTTTATATTTATTGGTGACCTTTGGCAGAAAAAATTCCACACTGACAGATAAGATTGCAGTAGGAACACATGAACTCTCAGCCGACTTAACCAAATTCTTCTGTACCATTACATTATGTGGATTCCCATAGGAATAAAATTCCCTATAGACTCTTTCATTTCACCTTTAAGCTTGTTGCCAGCTATCTTCTCTTACTTTAGAGCTTTCACATCGTTGTGAATGCCCAGGGAAGAAAAAAAAAGCCTACTTATTCTCAAGAGTCTCTATTTTACAGACAATGAAACATGTATTAAATACAGCAGAGGGCTGATCTGGGAAATCTACCTTTCTCTTTGACTTATCACTATTTCACTAGCTATACCCATTTTAAATGGAGTACAGTAGAATTTTAATTGCTTTCTTATTGTCACCATTCACTTATAGAGCTCTCAACATAGGAATTATTAGATCGTTATGCAAAACAATAGAGAGATGGCAGCCCAAACATGCAGTCCCCACATTTCGAGCCATGCAGCACGAAGAGGTTTTCTGTCCATTCATCACTGCTGCTCATATCTAAGCTCCTATCTAAAGGATAGGAGCTTTCCTATCTAAAGGATAGGAAATATTAAATATTCAGAAACAATGCTGACAGGGGGCTGAGCAATACATTCTGCCCTCACTTTCACCTCTTCAGCTGTTTCAGTGAGAAAGTTAAATAATAGGCAAAAGTTATGATCATTTCTGATTGTGTTGTAATTACTAGATTAACCTGCTCCTCATCCAGTCCTTTTGGGCCCAATCCTGCTCCTCTTGGACCGGGTCTAATGCTCTGTGCCTTGAGCTTAATGTGACCAGTGAACAGTGAAACCTTCAATAATCTTCAGATCCCAAACAAAGAGAATGAGTGAGACTGGTGGACATTTAAAGGTTATGAAACAGCATGCTTACTATACATGGGTCTAGGTGATGGAGAGCCTTATTTCTTCAGCTAGTGCCTTCAGGTTGCTGAAGACAATATGCACTAAAACACAGACTTACTTAAAACATGTATGGGAATAATTTCAAAATAAATAAGTGATTTCATGGGAGGTTGTCAGGATTCACATCTCTTTGAATACTGTGAATCTATGTTAAACATGAAGACATGATTCATATATTTTTAGAGCTTAAGATTGCTGATATAACACTTAATTATACAGGAACAGGAAATAAAAGTCTGAAGAGTCACAAAAGAAGACAATAAAATATTTTCCAAGCAGAAGACAAAAATATTCTTGTGGGAAAATTAAATATTTTTAAGTATGAATTGGAGGAAAACACAAATTACCTTCAAATAGCAAAATAAAAAGGAGGACACAGAAGCAAGGAAACCACATAAAAACATCCCAGTGAAAGGTGAGACTTGATATCCTTTTCTGTCTCTTACCCTCACCTGCCTTCCAAACCTCAGGTGCCAAATTCCCAAATGCACATCTTAATCTCCTCAAAATTGGTCTTTGGAATTTCTATCCTAATTAGGACCATATTATTTTAATTTTACCAGGCTAATCACTCTTGCTTCATTGATCTGAAGAACCTTTAGGCTACATTTTGCCTTAAGAGTTCAGTATTAATAATCTAATACTGACACATATGACACAGCACGCCCAGGGAGAAGCACTAGAGAAGAGAGTGTTTCACTGGGCCAGGATATAACTAAAGCTGAGAAGGAGATGATGGTGCAAACTTTCCATGGACTGAGGCTTATTCAAGCACAGCTAAAAGCTTGCAGGTTGATGAGTTACCAAACAGGTTAACTTTTTTCCATTTTTATTTATATATGAAAATATTAATTCCAAGTTCAAGAATGAAGTAAGAACATCACAAACGTTCACAGGAAACGCAGAAAAACCTAATTCTGGTGTCACTGAGGTCATCAGATGTAGGAAAGAAAACTTCAGCATTCAGAACCCCAGCAAATACCAAACTGATTTCCCAAGTTTTCCTTCTAAAACTGCAAAAGTCTGTCTGGAGTTGGAGTTCTTCAATCACTCTCCTCAGTTTAAGACAAGCTAGCAAATGGGGTTATCAACAACAACCATAATACCCCACATAGCTTTTTCAGAACAGATACATGTTGTTTTGCAACTTTTCAGCACACCTGGAATTATCAATGATAGGCTGTGCAAGGATTGCCTGGTTTCAGAGACCCAGGCTTTGCACCAGCATAATACGTGCAAGAGGTGGGTTAAATTCCTCATCTCTCTTCCCTATCTGCAAGTTCTTTTAAGGATAATACCATAGTTCTTAGCCTTATTCTGTCTGTGTCATTCATGACCCAGTTAATGATTATTTCAGTAAAAAGACTATGATAGTCAAACAACTATAGATTTGACTTTTTTTTTTTTGTGTATAAACAGATAGGTTTGTAAGTCAATATCCAAGATGAAAGGCCTTCTTCCTTTCCTGAAGAAGCTGAAAGGCCATGTTCCAGCATATGTCAAAAAACCAAACTTTGGATTCCCCCACTCTCATATTCACCACCCTCTAGCTGGATTATCTGGGCTGGCTTTCCAGTTTCTCACATTGAGCACTTCAAGTTGCTGAAGGCAGGCAAACAGTTAACAGTTTTTACATCCAACATGGTGATAATGTGCTTGTTGTTTTAACACTTTCAAAGGATTAAACAGCCATACAAGTAGGCGCTCATCACAGAACACCATTACTCCAGTCAGACTGTTTTGCAAAGCTCTTTTTAACTATGTGGATTAGTCTAAAACTACAAAACCATGTTACATAGGCTACAGTTAGAAAAATACTTTTACTTCCATAATAAATTACCTATTATGCAATTACAGGATCCCTGTGGATGCTGATTAAATCAAATAAATTTCTCCATTCAAGGAGTATAGAGCATTTGTGAAGCCGTAAACATGTGTTTCCATGACCTTTGCTCTGCAGAGCAGGGCCTCAGGACTTTCTATAAACAAACTAAATGCAGTTTAGGTTTTTTAGCAATCATGTGGAAGTCCCGGGAGTATTTATTGTACAACACTTTTTTAAACTGACAAACTGAGATAGAGAACAGGCAAGAAAACAGTACAGCTCCTGTGGCAGCTATGGCAGCTACTATTGTGGCCAGGGCCAGAATGTCCATTAGCTACTTTGGGGGTTGCTTGTTCAACATCCAACTTTTAAATGTTTCATCTGGTACAGTATAAACACTACTGCACAGAGATATCCTCTAGTCCCAGAGCTGTATTTACTAACAGGAAGCCTTAATTCTAACCTAAAACCCATTCTTGCTTCAGTACACTTCGTACCTACGGTTAATGGTATTGTGTCTGAAAACACAAAATTGCTCCTTTATTGACTTTTCAATTCTAGAGGACACATAAATTAAACCCTTCAAAAATTCAAATAATGACAGCAGCACAATTTAACTAACCAGAATTATTACAACTAAGGATATGCAAGCCTCAGAATGGACACAACTTCTATCCCCGTGAATACATCGCATTAATTATCGAGACCTCTCAAGCATGCACTGCTAAGCTCACAACAGTAAGTTCTCATGTGAGTTCAGGTGCTCCTTCCGTCCAGTTGGCTCATAAATGTTGTAAAAATAGCCTCTTTTCAGTATTTTGACATTTCCTCACAGCCAGAACCAGGAAACAAACAGAGAGGAGTGAGAAAATGAAAGCTGAGTGAAGTTCACCAAGCCTTACCCAAACAGCTACAGGTACATAGGTTTGGCAGGAGGACGGAGTGATACATTTTGGTACATCATTTGATTTCTTGCAGGTGATACAAGAGATGTGCTATCATGGTCTACATTAGCATGAAGGTGTGTGGTTTGCTTGCAGAACATAGAGTTGCAACTGCTTTGCAAGGATACGAGAGTAAGCAAGCCATAACACAAGCCTCATGGTCTCTCTCCTTCTGCCAATGTTAATCTTCATAAGAACTTTTCTAGCTGTAGTATCCCAGACCTCAGCGCAGACTTCTAACCCCTACTGCTGACGGCCACACCAGTTTCTTTAAAGTGGGCTGGATTGTCTTCATGCTGCCCCACAGTTTATGTGCCCTGAGGCACACACTCACAGCACCCTGCTAACACTGCTACTGTAAAACCGTGATTC
Organism: Pipra filicauda; assembly: GCF_003945595.2. Lineage (NCBI taxonomy): Eukaryota > Metazoa > Chordata > Aves > Passeriformes > Pipridae > Pipra > Pipra filicauda. Next base: position 428,401 of record NW_024104535.1, read on the forward strand.
TCTCACTAAAATAACACTTCCTATAACTATTTCTTTCCCTCTAATCAGGGATCATATTTTTATTCCATACCTGTGATAAAGCAGCACAGATACTATTTATCAGACATCTTTTATATGACTGTTCAAGCCATTACTATGCCCAAGTTTCTGAACTACCTTCTCATTTCAAAAAACCCATGTAATGAATGGCTTGGCTTAGGAATGATCTGAGATAAGCTTTTTGATTCAAATATACCAGCAGAACAATAGAAATAGACTCTCTCTCTCATACTGTTTTAGTTCAATTGCCTCCATCATAACTAAGGTGCTGCAGTCAACCTATTATTATGTGACTGAGTTCATACTTTTAAGTTTCCTATAAAAATAGGAAAAAAAGGTCTCCAACCTTTATCTTTAAATATGAGATACTTACAACAGTAGGAGGATTTAATTTAAGTACTTGCCTTTAGAAGCAGGACATACATATGTGCATATAGAAAAAATAATCAAAATAACACAGTATTCTTTAGTCAGGCACAGCTGTGAGCACAAAAGCCAAAGAAGAAATTTAACCACTACTTCTTTTATCATCAAAGGAACTGCAAGCTTTTAATGTGATATAAATGATTGTGGTTTTAACCTGTAGTCAATACTAAACCATGTTAAGGCAATCATTTATTGAATTTCCAATTTTGCAAAAAAGTGTAGAAGAACTCCACTGTTGTTCTGAAAGCATCAGCATGTGAGAGAGAAGCAGATGTCCCTGCTTTTCCTGCCACAAAATAAATTCAAACATTTCCACATAAACAATTACCACATGTAATTCAACTTGATCCCTACAGAAATGGGGCTGCTTAGCAAGAGCATCTCTCTAAGGTCATCTTGTGCAAGGCACATGGGATGCTCAAAAGGGAGTTCAGGCTGGTCTACAGAAAGCCAGAGGGGAACACCACGCTACACGCGCATGGGATTGTGAGGGGAGGGAAGGCTGCGGACTGCAAGCCAGGATAGAAAAAGAAAACCATCTGACTTCAGGGAAAGACCCTGCAAAATGAGCTGAACTAATCAAGTGTGAGACTGCAATGAACATTTTGGTAGGTGTGCATTAATGAGATAGAGCCTTTTTGGAATTTAAACAGTTTATTTTAATAATTTATATTACTCAACCGAATTACTGGAGAGAAAAATCCTAAATTAACTTTAAGTCATATAGATCTTAATGAAAAAAATTATCACTAATACATCTTAAGTGTGCTAAAGCTTAGGTAATATTAGATAAATTTGTCAGTGATGTACTATCAGAAATAACTTTCAACGTGTTTGTAGTGTTTTATAGTAATGAATGACATACATACACTTCCGCAGTAAAATCTCCTGTAGGAAAGAGTCATTCATTACAAAAAAAAAAGAGATCAGCTATTTACCAGAAGCACATAGGGACAGAGGCATTAAGAGGAAATGAAAAATAAATTAATAAAGAAAAGCACAGTTCTGAATCACGATAACAGGAAGGCAACTCATTAAATCCTGTATACAATAGATATTGTACTGAAAGGGCCAAAGATTCTTTCACTTCCCAGTGTACCCATTGCACCTGAGCAAACACCAAGTGATTTCAGCACAAAACTCAACTTGGCCAATATGGAAACACAGTTTCACATCTTGACTTCAAAAAGCTGTCAGGCATGTAAGCCAAATGCCAAAGAGAGAGGAACTCACAGGCAGAGTTTGGTGGTTTGTTTTGGGATGATTAAACGCGTTTTTTCACTGAAAAGGAAATAGGAAGTTGGGTTATGACTATAAGGCACAATTCAGTACAAACTCTAAGCTAGTGCAGGTATAAGAAGCCACATAGCACCTATATGGAGTAATTCCTGGCTCAAGTAATATACACATTGTACCATTATGCATATTCCTAAGAAGGACAACAAATAGCCCAACCATGGTGCTGTGGTTATTTTCAGTATTGCCTCAGCTCATACTGAAGTGGCTTGTGTACTTCACCAGTACCACCCTGAAGAATTTCAGATTACTGGGATGAACAAGAGAATGCGACTTCTAATCTACAAGACGATCCAAAACTACTGGTCTTCTTTCGTCTTGCAGACCAAACTTTAAGGAAAGATTCTTTTTTTCTTTTCCCCCAAACTATCAGAGAAATAAATGCTAGAGAAGAAAACAGTGTATTGAAGCAAAAGAGCAGAAGAACTAAAAGGGTTATAATAATGCAGCGATGAATACACATGCAATCTAAATTAGATGTTTTCTAACCAACAGAAAAGCAAAATTACAGAACGGGGTCGTTTCAGCAGCAATGGGATGAAGAAAAGTTGCCCTGTTTTCAAGACAGTGCTTCCTACCTTCCAGAGGGAATTGTGTGATACAGCTGCCTGCAATAGCAGCAGATTAAATTCTGTGAGCCAAGAGATTCCTTCTTGTGCTGTTATTCATCACTTAGGCTGTCCAAAGGCACCAGTATTCCAGGATTTTCAGCTCCTGGTTAATAACTCTGTATCTCAAAATTTGGAATGAAGAACTGTTATTAACCTCGGTGAAGAGATGCCACAAGAAAAATTGCATCATGGGATGTTTCTAACCAAAACAGGACAGGTGCACACTAAAGTTTCATGCCGAACAGGCTAATAGCATTTGGTGATACATAATGCACTGCACTGTGTAGTACTATGTAGCTGTAGCCTGCTGCAGTGTAATTACGTATTTGTGTTAAGACTTATCCAAAGACATGTGCATCAAACCAAGAAGCTAATGTAACTTGTAAACTTTTGACCCTTGTTAAGATGAGATGCATTAGAATTGTTACCGAGGGAGGCAGCTGTGTAAGGTCTGGCAAACTTCACCACTACAAACATCAGGAGCAAAGAGATAAGGGAGCCTCATCTACCCGTTTTGAACCAGAGAAATAAGGTATTAAATCCTACTTACACCATGTTCAAAGCACACTAAGACCAAGCAGGTTTGGACCAGTTCTCCAGAGGTCAGAATCAAAGAAACATTTATAACCAATTGGAAAAGGTAAGCCAATGTTGTGCTAAATACAGATGACAATGAGAAAAAAAAAAAAGATGAGAAATAAAAGAGGTGTCATCAGGGAGCTCAAAGTAGCCAAAAAGTTCCAATCTTCTCTAAGAAGTTCTTTTCCACAATATTTCCCACAATAGCCATAATTTTCTGTCTCTGAAAAGAAGCAATTATTGAAGGAGAAGAAGTTGCATATGGGAAGACGATGTTTAGAGACATCAGGGTCAAAGTGTTCCACATCAATGAGAGCTAATCAGGTCAGGTGAATGTTTGATTCTGGTAAAATCAAATTAAATTAAGATAAACACAAAACAATAAATCATCTTAGGAGAAATAAACCCATCACAGGCTTTAAGAAAAATGTCATGGTCATGTAGACAGGGTCATGGACACCACTGTAAACTGCTCAAAGGAGAACTCTGCATCTGAAGGAATGAAAAATGGCAAGGGTCTAGCAACTGCAAAGACTGGGACATCAGAGCTTTCTCAGAGCTGTGCTCTAAGCTGAACTAAGTATCCATATTACACAGGACATCCAGGTAGGTGATACAGCAGTAGAATTGTTCAACCCCCAAATCTCTGAACCTCATAATGAATGTCATAACACTATCATTTAAATCTACAATAAGACCTTGCCTGAAATGCTGAGAAACTGATAATCCCTGTAGCTCAAATGAATATTGCAGACCTATAGCTTGTTCAGAAAAAAAAACCCTAATTAACATGACAGAAGAAATTGGAAAAAAAAAAAGAACAGAGATTGCTTACTTTTAAAAGGACAAATATGGAAGATAATAAATACATTTGATTTCCCTTAAACTATCTCACTCTGTTTAATAACATGTAATACAAGAGACCTTCCATAAAATTAAACAGTGTTAAATTCAAAATAAAATCAGAGAGCACTTATTAAATTGTGGAAGTCCTTGCTTCATGACGCCACTGAAGCCAAGAAGTTAATGAGGTTTTAAAAGGGTCTAGGTAATTATATGTTTAACAAGATAATCCAGAATAGCTATAATTATAAACAACTTTTTTTTGGAAGGGATTTGAAACCACACGTTTTAGGATTAAAGTCATTCTGGCACTAGGAGAGAGCAATATAAATTTTAATGTTGGAGATGGGAGAAAAAGGGTATTCTCTGACATGCTGCTGTCCTTATTCAGCAGGGACCAGCTACTTTAAGGATAAGGATATTGGTCTAAATGGGCAATTTCTAGGATAGAATGTCCTTGGACAAGGCATGGGACATGTGCACTTCTCAGAGCCTGTCTGTTCTCTCCTGTATGTATTACAGTTACACTTGGGAGTCCTGGACCAAATAAGAGCTCTCCACGTACTACATGCCCAATGTAGGCATAGCACAAATAGCCCTGTCACTGTTTAGAAAGACAAAGCTAGGAAAATGAGCATTTTTATTGCTTCTATGTGTCAAGGGACAGAGAAGCCGAGAGAGAGACGAAGTAATAGACTTGAGGACACAAACCCAGTTTGCGGCTGAAGTGAGAATGATGCTAGTCCTCTGATTAGAGTCCAGTATCCTGACTCCAGGTCAAGCTGTCCTCACATTCTTCTCAAACTTTAGTTTATTTTAAAATGATTTCCTCTTTTTACTTTTTTTCCCTTTTGAGATCCCAAACAAATCTCTGCCAAACAAAAGAACAGGTGTGGAGGCTCTGGAACCAACCTTGCCTCAGATTATGGGACAAAGTACAGACCCAGTGGTCTAGGAGATCATGGATGAGAAACAAGTTTGAATAGGCAAGACAGCAAGTGGGAGGAAGTTGCATTGAAGACTACAACTGTTTTATTCAATTAAGATCCACACCTTTTCTAAAGTTTATGTTGTGCAATTGCAGAGGAGTTTCCTCCCTGCCACTGTCACTTAAAGCATTAGGCAATTCATCCACAGATTCAAGAAAAAGCCTCTTCCTTTCTAATACCTATCAGACTGTATATACTGTATCTGCATTTTGGCACATAAACCACCATCTGTACCAAATCAAAAATGTCATACTTTCAGCTGCAGCTGGGAGTTAACTGTTCTTTCTTATTTTCTTCCACCTTTTACACCTTGTGACTGGCATTTTGCTTTTCAGCATTTCCAATCCAGGCCTGTCTCCAGCTGAATTCACCTGCTTTAAATTTTCTAAGTCCTAATAAAAAGGCCTGCAGACACGTTTGCTCCAAGTGTGCAACCATTTAGGGGTGGTAATGAGTTGGACTGCAGCCTGGTATCTGGCAGACCTTCCTATTTCATGACTCACTGTTAATTAAAACCACACTCTTTGCTTATTCCTGGGATAGCATTACTTACAAATAATTGAGAGTCTCACTGCCTCATAGCTTCCTCCCCCCACTTCTGTTCTATAGAATACACTTTTGTGATGGAGTTCTGTTTCCCTAAAGTTGGATGCAGCACAATGAAGAAAGACATCCATTTTTCAGTGAACCCTTGTTGTCCTTAATTTGGATTCTGATACTTTTTATTGTTTTGAATTGCATCTCAATCCATGGGCAATCTGATCCATTGTACTCTCTGCCTGGTTTCTAGAGGCTACTGCCATGCTGAAACACACATAACTGAGTATCACAAACTGCTACTCAACTCCAGGCATTTTTATGGTATGCCCATATATTAACTGAAATGTGATGGGTTCACACAGACCTTTGAAAAGGTCAGTTTTAGCAAATTTAGAATTTCACTCTACCCTAAAGCAAAGAGCTCTGAGAATCGTTCAGTGTAAATAATTTAATGCAAAAAAAGTAAAGCTTCAAGATACTCTGCTTTTGCCTGGAATTCACAGTGCTGATTTCTTGATTTATAGAACCATCTGTTCTATAGGCTAGGCATCTAGCAACCTGAAAAATTACCTCTCTTATGGCTCTGCTAAGCCTGTTTAAATCAGCTGATGCATTCTTAACAAAATCTTGTACCACGAATCTCTGATGACTGATGGCAAGGACTCTCAGCCAAAGCTTTTCAACTCTAGAGCTGGCTACAGGGCTGGTTCAACAAACCCAGGACTATTTCGCTTGAAGGCACAGTACCAAGCTCAACATTTTTCCTGAAGTGTCTCTCTGTAGGACAGTTGTTGCTGCAACTCATTCTGTGTTTTCTAATTCAATGGAGTTACAGCACCAGTAACAAGCTGCAACAACATACAGCCATAGGCATCAGTTGGCTAATGCAGAATTCAAAGGACTGGTCACTTACTTAGTCTTCCCTTTTCCAGTGTACACTATCAAGGAAGAATTGAAAATTATGTGAAATCTACACAGTTTGGACTCATTTTAGATCATGCCAATATTCTCCCAAATGCAGACACTCAGCTGCATGCTCTGCATATGCATTAGGTTCCTTACAGTCAGCCCTGCCAAATGCATATTCCTAGCAGATTCAGCTGCTTCTCTCGCCTCCTCCTAAATAGCAGAAATTATTCCAGAATGTTATGTGCAGGCATCTAGAAAGAGAAAACTGAAGTTTGGAAAAATATGTTTGATAGGTATTAATTTTTCTACTCTCCATTTCACTCAATCTTTAAAAAACAAGCAGGTTACTCTGATACAGATTCATCATTTCAGTTGTGAAGATCAGAATTTTCTAAAGCATTTGGGATCACCAAATATTATCCCTTTTTTAAAAAATATGCCTGTGTTGGAGTTTTGGGTGTCACTAAATCTAAACACAGCTGCTGTGTTCACTAAATATTCTGTAATACATACAGTTTACAGAACATAAATAATATTCACTGGATTTTGATGTGAAGAAGTCAAATGTATTTACACATATTTCTATTTGCCCAATATTAATATTTCTTTGCAGTTGGACTTTTCTTCTCCTTCCCACTCTTCCTTTGTGGAATAATTTTGACTTTTTAGTTGCACTGGTGGATTGCCTTGAAGTAGCCAGTCCAAGATAGCCCAATAAAAAGCTACGATCCATGTTATGTAATTAGTGTTTGTTAGCTCAGTTTTTCCCTTGCACTCCAGGCAAACAACTGTTGAACCCTGCCTGGAAGCCAGCACCCATCCTCTCCAGTAGACTGAGCTCCCTTTGACCCACTCTCCAGGCTCAGGTTCATCTCTGAAACAAAGAAGAAGTGAATATCTAAGCATCATCATCGAGGTTCAGAGGAACCTAAGCACGGCCTTTTATTTTTCTTCTGAATTTTTGCCATCAGATTACTCCTGTTTTATGCATATGCATGCCTTCTTTTCAGGATATCAAGGGTTTCAAAAAAGTCTGTTAGAGCCCACTTTGGTAAAATGAAACTCTTTTAAGAGAAGCACTGAACACAAACCATGCTAATAAGTTACACTTCTTAATACTTCAGACATCTCCACTTCTGGGTATAGCCCAAGGTTCTGGCCTGCTGCTAAATTCATTTTGCACAGCTCTGACGATAAAGCAGATTCAGAGCTGATAAAACCAGGTTCCAGGAGACACAAAATCTTGCATATGCTCATCAGATCAAACCTACATGTCCTCCAATGTGTAGTTAAAAAGCTGCAGCCTTCAGGCAATCCTCAGTTGCCAGGAAAGCCCATAAGAATTCCAGCTGCAACTGAGTATAAAGCACAGTCCTGATACTGATCTCTCATGTGCTAGAAACCTGACCAGCTTCTGGCACTGCCACAATTCAGACAACATGGCAACATGCAGAGAGGCCTCTTTTTACTCTATATAGTGGCACCAAAATGGGCAACTGATCCCCCTAAATATTTTACTCATTTCAATTTCTATTTGAAATGAGCAAGTTGAAATTGTCTCCCCTAAAAATGGCATTTTGAGAGTAAAGAAAAAAACATTCCACCCATGTAAAAGAAGACAGAAAATGAGACCCAGGACATGCTAGACAGCCTGATAAAAAACATGTTAAGATTAGTAGTAGGAATTTCTCTGTACCCTGGGCTAAATTCCCACTGTGGCTTTTTATATTATAAACTTGTTTCCCCCTTTCTGTGGATTTTTCTGCATTCAATATCTCTGCTATTCTTCTTCCCACTAGTAAAATACACAGCAAACACATCAACACTTCCAGCTAAGTCATTCCCCAATATCATCCTCAAGCTCACTCAGTATGACCACAGTTTTAGGTAACTCCTTCCATGAACTGAATGCACAGTCTCTCTTCCCTTCTCTTAAGAGCAGTTTCTGATAGTCATTCAGACACTGCTGTTATTCTTGGATAAAAAATTTGGAAGTAGGGATGCTATCTAAGAAACTGCAGCAGAACAACCTTGGCAGACTTAAACAGCAGCTCTGGTGAAGAAGAAATTGTGATCAATTGTCATGATTGTTTCTTAACTCAAAATGATTTGAAAAATCCTGTAGCATACCTACCACTTTTCACATTCTGCTTTGTTTTCTCAAGATAATAACTTTAGCTTTTCCACTTTAAAACCAATCAGTTAGTTTCCTGAAAGTAAGTTCACTTTTTAACATACCCAGTCCTCATGAAACCATTTCAGAACACATCTCAGACAGAAATGCCAAAGCTCACTAAAAGCCATACAGATAAAAGTGTGTATTTGATACCATTTCCTCATTTTCAAATTGCATGTTGCACTGTGCTGCATCCTCGGTTACTGGCTTCTGAAACATGTTGCGGCAGAGGAGCCATATTGTCAGACTAGCAATGAACATCCCAATATCTGGCACAAATAGTCTGATCACGTTCCCAGCATCTGCTCCTTTCACACTGTATGGGATGAAAAAAAAACGACAAAAAAAACAAAGAAATATTTATTACTTCTAATGACATTTTCAACTGGAACAGAAATTTAGCTCAAGGCAAAGAAAAATAACCCAAACCCCCAGCAATAAGAAACCTTCACAATATGGGAAGTATGAAAATGATCAAGGAATTCTGGACAGACAGATATTTTTGCTCTCCAGAAGTACAGAATAAGTGATTATTTGCTGGGAGCTCGCATACCCATATTTTAGTGATACTTAGCACTTTGATTAACCCAGTTCTGAATCAATTTTGTTGAGAGCAATGAAGGAATAACTTTCAAATTCAACAAGGAAGATTTTGGCTGAGTACCTAGAAGATCCATGTGTATGAAGCACAATCCCTTTACTGGAATTCCACGCAAAGACAACAGCATACAGGTCCACCAAGGACAAGGATGTCCACCCAGGCGAGGTAGCATTTATGTCACCCCTATGTGAGTCTTAATCCTACTTCCTACTTCCTTCCTTCACGAAGAGGAATAACCAGAAAGTCCTTAATATTTTAACGTTTCATTATGTTAACTGTTAATACATTTTATCCAACCAAACTATCTTAATAACTTTTTGGGTATTTAAGAACTAGTATTTAAGTACAAATATTTAAATGCTAATTAACGTGTTCGATCCCTGCCAAGAAAATCTTTCTTCTCCTCTGAAAGATTTGTATGTAGGAAAAAAATTGCACTGTTTCATTGTGCAGATATAATTGTTTATACTAGGAAATAGGACTTTACGGATTTGGATGTGGTGACCGAATTTGGTTCACTGTTAAAAGGGAGACCTTGGATTCAGGTTTAGAGACACAACGAACAGTTTATTAAACTGCAGCATGGACATACTAGACTTTTAACTATTAATGAGAGGATATAATCTTAATTATTTGAAAATGTGAAATTAACACATTTTAAATATGCAGTTCCCATTTTAGCTTTTATTTTTTTATAAGGCTTTATGTCTGTAATCAGTTCTGATGACAGCTGAGGCATCTGCATAGTTCCTTGGACATAGGTGAGTGCACTAGGCTAGCTCTTCGAAGTTTTAACTGGTAGAAAACTTAATTCGTTGTTTTACAGATGCAAGGCTCTTACTGTCACTGAAGATTAGCTAGTCAAGGCTGCACTTGGGCAGAAAATGGTAGTAAAGTACATGTTTAACGAACCTAACTCCCAATAACTGCGTACCCAGGTGTCGCAATAACATTAATGAATTTGTTTCAATAATCCTGGTCTTTATGCTGAAACCTGCCTATTAAGGCAGTTTTGCTAAATATCTGGTGAAAAAAAAATCTGAGTTCTTGATTCTGAAAGTTTCACTTAGGGATTTTTTAGAAAGAATTGAAATGCACCCTAATTCGGTATTAATTAATGTAAGAACAGTATAAATTTGCTAGTCTCATTTGAAAAATGAATCCGATTACTTCTACATAATACTTCTATATTTGATTTTTTTCTGTACACAGGTCTAGCATCTCATCAAAAATTAATTTTGCATTATTTCTGAGGTCCTTCACATTCAACCACTCACATTCAAACAAATTAAAAAGTGGTAGCCTTCAAGTACCAGCACTTCTTATTTGCACCATGTTCTCCTTCCTCACATTGTACTCCCATGGAGCCACGCTGGGCCTTCCTTCATGTATCCTACTCCCCAGAACCCAGGAGACCCCTGTGGGAGCTCTGCCTCTGGTGCAGCTCACATTTCTTTCCAAACCAAGCACTTCTGATCTTTCAAAATCATTTAGCATGTTGTTGTGAGAGATGTAAGGTACAGTTCAGGCTAGCAATAGAGAACCTGAACAGTGATACTTAAACACAGAGCAGGGAGAGATTCTGCACATGAATAGTTTATTCACCAAAACCAGTCACAAATGTATGCTGTTCCCATTTCCCCATGAAAAGGAAAACAAACTGACCTCAATGTGAGAATTAAAAAGAAAACAAAAGATCACTTGAAAATAGAGAAATGTATATTCTTCTGCAAAGCAGAATAATAAACTGCTTCACTCAACCCCAAGCAATCTGCTCCCCAGTTTTTCACAGCAAAAGCTAAAACAAAAATCAGTTATTCTCACTTGTTATCACTGGCAGTACAAAAAAAGAATGGTAAATACTGCAGTCATTCCACAAACATTTCTCACTTTATTTGCGCATTCATACATGGTCATATTTTGCATTTGATAACAGTCTATGCATTGTGCTCTTTGCTCCAAAAGAGGCTTTCCAGAAGAACAGGAAACCTATTCAGGAGATCTCACAGAGCAACAGCTTTTTTTTTTAATCCCTGCAAGAATTACAGTGTACAATGAATTGGTCATAGCCCTTGATCTGCAACTAGTAAAGCATAATTCATTCATCTAAACTAAATCATTTACCTACAGGGCAGCTTTAATTGTAGTAGACGTCACTGACTAAAACTTATAACTCAGCCAGAAACACATTCTGAAATGTAATTACAGTAAATGGCAGCTTTAGAATTATTTTCCATGTCTTTCCTTCTTTCTTATAGGATGCAGAAAAAAAAAAAGAGTTAGGGGTTTGAAATTGTTTTTTTTACCTTTCCTTGATCAAGTAAATCAAATTGCACACAATTTTTTAAGGCAAGGGACTACTACAAGTTAGGGTTGCAAGAGTTTCTCTGTAACAAAAATAAGTTTTGTAGGACAAAAGGAATTTTATGACTTTTGCATCACTATGTGAAACTGTTTTATCATATCAACAGACTCCTAATAGAGCAGTTTCCTCATCAGATAATCTGTGTTCCTCTGCTGTTTTCAGTTGTATACTTTAAAGTTACTACTTCAGAAAGGGATCATCCTAATTTTCTGTGTTTATACGGAATTTTTCTAGGACAGTGTGACTCTGCTCCATTCCTAAAGTTCATTGATTCTAACAAAACTAAGCAAAATTTCCCGCTTTACCTACATTGAGAATAGAGTTAGCTGTGGACATACAGGTTAAAACCATTCTCTTACTTCATGTACTCTCACTAGTAGTCAAACAAAACCACAAATGCCAGCATAATTTAAACATTACATTTTTGTTTGGTGCTCTAGAATTCAGCATTTCAGTTTTCTGAAAGTAAAATTTTCATTTTTTGCCTTTCTAGAATAACTGTTTCTCACAAATAACAATTATTCATCTCCTACTGAATGCACAAAGCTTTGGTGAGGTGAGGTATTAATACATTTCTTTAGAATGGCAGACACATTAACTTCCTCTTTATTTCAGGTTTACAGAATAAAACCAGAAAAGCATCAGAGCTAATAGAACTCAAATTACAATGGTTTCAATAGGAAAAAAAAGTAAAATATATAGCAACATATGTGTAAAACACTATGCATAATATATAAAAGTCTTCAAACTCTAAATATTTAATATTTTGTTACAAATACACAAAAATGGGAAAAAAGAACAACCAGTCGTTCTTAAAGAGAAAAATTAATTCAGCATCAGTAATGTATCACAATGTTAAGCTTATGTTAGACAATAAATTAGACAATGCTTGCAGATTAAAGAACTGTAAAAAGTTTGATTTTATATTGAATACTGGGTAAACAAAGTATTTTAAAGGTTATCTTTTATTGTAGTTTTAAAAACTTTTCAAAAGTCTTATTCATGCATACTCATGTTTCCATACATGCACCAGGTTCTTTCTTTTTTCCCTTCATAGCTTTTCTATAGCATTTGTGTACTTTCTAATTAATTTAATAAAACAAAAAAGGTAATACTGTGTTAACAGTTCACCAGTGATAAGCTAAGGAAGAGTGCATAAATGCTAATACTTTCCATTCATCTTGTTTGGTCACTGTAAAAAATCTAGTATTTCTAATTGGATCTAATATTTCACAGTGCATTGCTGTAGATGCTTACGGCTGAATTCCCATGGGCCTCATATGCAACTGTAATCACTTGGATTGGAGGCAAAACAGACCCAAGAATCATAAGCATCACCCCTGGAAACATGGACCGGCAGTATTACACACGTTCTACACAGTACTACGAATGATTTGTTTGTTTATCACAAGTAAGTATCCTCTTTGCGATACAAAAATAGCAGAAACTTTTGAGGGTACCAAAGGCTACCAACCAGATGGCCTCAGAGATGTGCTTGCTGATCCTTGCTGTTGGAAGTGGATCTTGGGGATGGTTGCAGCTAGAAACTACTTAAAGAGGTTCCTTGACCTCTCTCTGAACTAGGAAAGAAAGGTTTGCTTCTGTACTTACTTTGCTAGGAAACTCACACCTAAATTATCTGGGTCTGAGGATTGCACACCTGGTCTGAGCCACAACTAGCACTTCGGTGAACATGGACGCTCACAGTCTATAGTCATGCTGCCATGACTTATCTCTGCTGGTTCAAAAGACAGGTTACTTATGATGGTTCACATGGCAACTTTGACATCACATGCAGGGCAAACCTTTGCTGTGGGTAAAGTACGTGAGTTGCTGAGCCCTGGCAGGTCTGCCTTTAGGCCTTTCTTATCTCATGTTCACCCACAAATTGAAAATTAATTATGTTACAAAAATAAAATACAAATTTAGTAATATTAATATCCACATGCTCACTCTTACTCCTGCACTGCCTTAATGTGACTGTCCAGTTTATGCAGAGCATGACATGTGTTTTACTTAAAATATCTGAAGTTGCACTTTCAGAGAATATTGGTCATGCAAAGTAAATGTGTGGGAGGAAGAGGGAAGCAAAATTGCATAGAAAACTACTTATAAAAATATTTAGCATGCACTGACCTACCCAACATACAAGTTCAAAGGCCTCCTGATGTATTTGTAAGATCTAAATCACTGCTTACAAACTATGTCTGCATGGATTCAAAAACCAAAAGCAGACTTTGCTGTTTCAGGAAAGATACTTTGCAATGCAGAACACACTCTGTATTGCAAAAGTGCTTAACCACGTATTAACCAAACATTTGTTTTCCAAACACTGCTATGTAGAAAGAGAGCAGCTATTTGAAAGTAAACGTACATTGCCAAGATTTTGGTGCCTCACTGCTTGCATAAAACATTCAACATTAAGAAATTACGGATATGTGCAATATGTACAACATTGGTTCATGGCACTTTTTCTTCTTTTAAAGCACCCATTGTTTCTTTTTGTTCACTGATCTTCTAATAAAGGTCAAACTCCAGCTTGCCCAGGGCAGCACACAGAAGACATAAAATTCAGCAGGGATTTAGCAGCCATCGGACAATGCGCTCAGTTGCACCACTGCCAGACTTGTGACAGCACAAGTCGCTTTGTGCTGTCCAGCTCGCTTTGCCCGTGTCCCACAGCTTCAAATGTGTAGCAGGACTGATGCACAGCAAGAGGAAGTGAGCACAATCCCTTCCACACCCGTGGTGCTGTGCATGTCAGCCCCACAGTATGGTGGTGGAAATGACAAGCCCATCCACAGAACAAATTATTTCAGGTCAAAATGGGAATGTGATCCTATATGGAGGCAGAGCCAAAGTGAGCAGAAGAGACCTGAGGACACTTCAACTATAGATGAATTTTGGTCTTAAATCTTCAAAGAGACTTTCTGTTGCAACTATGCGTGCTTTTCATACACGCTTCTCACACATCATATAGGGATTTGGCTAAAGCACTAATTCAGTATTCGTTGATCACTGTAGAACGTTCCCAGTTAATGCTCGTAAATACTCAGTGACTGACAGTAAAGTGTTTACATAAAAGCATACAGACAGCCATATGTTCCACAGTATCTATGACTAAAAGAAAGTGGTGAAAAGTCTGAAGCAGGTTGACATTCAGTGATTATTTCAAAACATATTTACTCCCTATATCTGCAGCTTTCATTAGTTGGAGCATGAACAGATCATCATTTGAAACTACTTTTCATTTCATTCTATAGCTGGTATATAACATACTCACAGGAAGTTAAGAATACATCTAGATTTTGGTGCACTTCAATTCTACAGCATCAAGTCAAAAAAGAAGAGCAGTAGAAATCAGTGGCAAACTAAATGCCCCAATGCCATTAGATGTTGCTTTTTATTTTTCTCTAAATGGAGTCTATGACACAATCCCTGGGATGACACCCCACATACATGTGGGAGGAGACAGTACTAGTTCCCTACACTGCTTGATGTTCAATGGCTTGATGAGTTGCCACCAAAGACCTCTCTCAGGTGTAGAAGGCAACTGTGGTGTGTTCTGCCAGTGTGGGAGACTCTTACCTTGCCTAAACATTGGAAAAAACAGCATTGCTCAGATCCAAATTGAGCAAAAAGGAGATGAAGTCAAGTGTTCATGCTTTTACCTCCAGGCTGGATGGGTGCCCAGTGTCAGCCCACTCCAGCAGCCTGGTCAGACCTGGCACTGGTACGTTCATACTCCACTGGCCACAGGCTTCCTTGCATTTCATGTGCCAATTGCTATTTGGAGACCTCACGTGATTTATTCGTGAACAAAACCCAACAAAAACAAAGTAAAACACAAATCCAAATTGCTAAGCATGTGTCCTTGAGAGTTTCTGGATACTAATTGCAATGCTGATTGCTTTCCAGATTAAAAGAAAGACTGGCTCACATTCTGCTGCTGGTGGGTTTACCACTGTACTGCTCCCAGCTACCACTGTACTGCAGGAGGCTGGGCTGTGCCAAGAAAAACACCGACAGCAGTCTCACAACTCAAGTGCTCAGACAACGCAGGCCATAAAGTATCTTCTATCAGATGTTCATTTCCTTTGAATCCCTAGGTTAAATAGCATGAGAAAAGTTAGCTGAAATTAATTTAGCTGAAAAGAAAATAAGCACAAGGGGTGGTAGGAAACGAGCAACCTGAAAACTTAACACAAACTGTTGGATAAATAAGATTCCTCCTGAATGGAGATGACTTCTGAGAGGGCCTTATGCCAATGCTGAGACAACCTAGACTATCAGATCAACATGACACAGTTACAGGCTTCAGAGGCACAAGGATTCTTCTATTCCATGATACTCCTTTACTTGTCATAGTGTCCATTGGGCTACAGGTACCTAAGTGACATAAGATTGCTCTTCTTTTTGCAAAGTACCTAAACTATTGTAGCATGCTGTTAGAAATGACATAGAGTAATAATCACACTGGTTTCAGCTTTTATTTCCAATGTGGTAGAAATTAATAATTTTCTTGTTAAGTTATTAAAAATATCCCTGTTCTACTTCAGGTTTCATTCCCCTTTAGTCTCATTGGGTTGCTGACTGCACAGATGCTGCAGTTGTTAGTGGAAAGTAAATTTACCTATTTGATTTACATCCCTTGCCTCATGATCTCTTATTGTCTCTCTGGTTTTATCTAAGCCCCACCTGTGCACATTATTAAGTTTTTTTGTTTGTTTAACCACTGGTGTCACATAAAAAAGATTAAAAGCTGCCATCATGGGATTTGGGCATTCTCCTGTCATAAATGTACAGCCAATATAACACCCTCGTGGCAGAAGCTGGCAGAGAAGTTATCAGAATGAAAACAGGCACACTGTGTTCTGCTGACATTTGCTAGATTGACTGACTGCCTTCCACAGTTCTCTCTCTTGAAAATCTAAGTGTCTGAATAGAATAGAATAGCAAACAATAGAACAGAACAGAACAGTTCAGTTTGAAGGGTCCTACAACAATCTTCTTGTCCAGCTGCCTGACCACTTTAGGGCTGACCAAGAGTTAAAGCATGTTATTAAAGGCCTTGTCCAGACGTCTCTGATGGGCTGACAGGGCCAAAGTCCTCAGAAGCTCCTTACAGGACATTCCTTCCAGCAGCCCTTTCACCAGCTTTGTTGCCCTGCTCTGGACACATTCAAGGACCTTAGCATCCTTCCTAAATTGTGGGGCCCAGAACTGCACACAGTGCTCAAGATGAGGCTGCACTGACACTGAATACAGGGGGAAATACTAGGTGCACCAGTCTCTTACTTTTTTTCTGAAAGCACTGATTTTAACTACTGTTATCTTCCTGCCATAGACTCCAACGTTATCTACCTTAAAAATAATCTATTTGTTTGGTTTCAGACCTCTGGCTGATCATACTAACGAGAGGAATCAGCCTCTTTCTGCTTACTAATGAAAACTGTCCTCACATGGTCATTTTATTCCTATTCCATATAAAACTGAAAGGGCAATCAACGTTTTGCAAACATGCACAAAACTGAAGCTGCTAAGTTAGACCCTGTACCATTCCCAATGAATGAGGAATGGGAATGGCATAAAAAACCTCCCTGACTCCTGTTGAAATTACACTGTTTGCTTCTGCAAAACACCAACATTACCAGAGGAAGTCCTAGAGTGGAGACAGGACTGAGGGAGCAGCTGGAGATGAAGATCTGGTCTATGAGCAGGATTTTGCAAAGGGAAGTAGCAGCATATGTGTTATTTCTGACTCAGCAACTACTTTCTAGAGGTCCTCTCCAAGGACCTTCACCTACAACACAGCCTTGAACAAAGGTAATATAACAGGTAAAAAATCATAATGACACTGTGTTTGGCAAAGCTGTATCTCGGCTCACACATATTCCTACAGCAGTTTCCCAAAAAAACAAGGTATAACAGAAATAATGAAAAGAGATTGACTAGGAGGATGTTTCAGAGACTTCATTAAAAATTAATAGAGATATTTGTCTTTCAAAGTTTCATATACTCTTGGACAGTAAAAAGCAGGAGGTTAGATTTCTTTGTTCACTTATTTTGCCATGGAAGGAAAGAGCCAGATGATCAGCTGATACCAATTACAAATTATTGGTCAAGATTACAGAAGGAAATGAAATATGAAGGCAGACTGATCCGATTTCTAGCAGCACTGAAGTGGAGCAGATGTGAGCATTGAGCCCTGCATGTCTTCTTTCCTCCCAGATGTCCTTTTCTCCTCTGAATGGTAGTCCATGAAGGGAAATCTTGGATTCTCAGTAAGTTCCCATAATTCAACTAGGTTTCATAACAACAGTATATACTCCTTTGCGTTCTGATGGTGTGCAGAGGCCACAAAAGTCCCCAGTGAACTGGGGGTGCTAACCTCCATTCCACTTTTCTCATCACATGCATATGGAAAAGAATATTTACTGGCTGCTTGGAAGAGTCAGTACAGAACATTTACTCATGTCAAAAAAATGCGGGAAACGCTGTATTAAGGAGCTCTCTTGCAGGGTTAGATTAATTTTTCAACAGAAAATATTATTTTCTGAAAGAAAGAAACCTCACTTATTTCCTCTATTTTTTTTCTGATTAACTATTTACCACTTTACACTACTATTTCACATTAGCTCACCATTTGCCCAGAGCATCTTACCTTTTTAATACAAAGTCTACTAAAATTTCCTGTTCATTCAGCTACTTTCTTTTTTTTTTCTTTTTTGCATATAGAAAACCCCTTAATGTACATGATTTTATTTCTCTTAGTTTTCTAGACACTGAATATTTCCAGAGCTCTCAAAAAAAAAAGTATTTGACCACTCTTAAAACACATTTTAGGACATGTGCACAGTGAGGTTTTGACAAGTGTATCATGATGAGCATGGTTTAGATGCAGTGTTAATAGGTTTTTTACTTTCAAAAATCAGGTTTTTACTTTAAAAATTTTTAATTTAAAAATTACAGCTGATTTGATTGTTCATTCACAACTGCATCTGCTACAGCAATGAATCTTTCAGTTGTGCAATCACTTGCCAATATCATCACGTAGCAGTGGGATGCAGTCAGATGGCAAACACACACATACACTAAAGCCACAGGAAGACTGCAAATAAATAAAAAATAATCAGAGCGGGTTTTTAAATGCTGAAGCAAAAGAAAGAAATTTTATGACACTGCAGTCACAGTGGGAGGGAAGGGAAGAAGACATGTCAGAGGCAGAAGATGATAGATATGCTGCCGTTTGCAGCAATGTGGAACAAATATAAAACCTGTACTACTGTTTCCACCCTGGCAGCTTGGCTGTCTGCACTGTGCAGAATCAGATCTCCAACTGTCGCTCAATTCATTCTCATAGTGTAGAAATCAGGCCAGCATGTGAGAGAGAAGGTAGCTTAAAACCATTCCCCTTTTAAGACTGAAATGGAATTACACTATTAGTGTTGCAAAAGAGTCCTTCACAGCTTAAATATCACTTCAATAGTTTCCAAAGCTTTACCAGGGATCCAGTGTTTTCTTAAAGTTTCACCTGACTGTGAGAGCCACCAACTTTTCCTTACAAAGAATACACATATCCATTTTCAGCCCTCACAGCTATGAAGAAAAGCTGTGAAATGTGAAGCAACTTCACTCTTGAGGTTTAGAAACCAGGAGAAAAGAATAATTTTAAATCATTCTTCTTTGAAACTATTCATGATTATTCTTGGCACACAAATTTTATTCATTTTTTACTTTAAGTTTGACAACAGCAGAAAAGCCATAAAAATACTTCACTCAATGCATCTTTACCATCTGCAAAAGAAGTAATTAATGTAGCAAGCAAAAGGGAAAATTATTTTTGTTACTTGCTAAGCAACATTCCAAACTGAAATATACATATCTTTGGTATCTTCATCTGAATGTATTTTGTACATTCTGAATATATTCTGTACATTCTGAACTTGCCACCAGCTGCCACAAGAGAGGAGCCCCAAAGAGAAGATACAAGGACTCCCTGAAACAACATCTCAGCCTTGGCCATATTGATCACCATAACTGGTCTACTCTGGCCTCCAATCGGGAGCTCTGGAGACACACCATCTATAACGCTGCTGATGCTTTTGAGAAAGCACGCAGGATCACTCTAGAGGAGAAAAGACAACGCAGAAAGAATCGTGTCCTGCAGAATTTACCACCTAAGGAGTCTTTCTGCTGTGCCTTTTGCAATCGGACGTGCCTATCTCGTATTGGCCTTTTTAGCCACCAGCACGCTTGTAACAAATGTCGGTAGAACCCTTCCCAAATCCTCTGTACCAAACACCTCTTTAGAGTGGGAAAAAAAAAGGACTAGTGGATTTCTGGGTTTTGAAATACTTCTGAAAGAAAAATAGATTTGGGCAGCACTTTTTAGTAGTGCAGTGTTGATTCAGCTAAGTTCCCAGCACTTGCAACAGATTACATATAAAGGGTCATAAGGATTCTTGAGTTACAAACCCAACTCCCAAAGTGATCAGGTACTTGAAAGATGTTACTTTAATACTTTTAAACAGTTCAGTGACTTTTAATTTAACCAAAATCCAGTTCCCTTTTGTAATAGAAAAATACTCTTCACAACACTTTTGCCAAACTCAACAAATTGGCCAAAATATGCTTAGGATCAAGCAGTCTTGATATCACTTCAAGTCTCTACAAGACAAAGTCTCTAGTAAGGAATTAGAACCACCAGCAAATGTATGCTGACACTCCTATATGAGGTCTGGAGATAAATCCAATTTGATCCTCACGCCTGACAATCCTAACTTAAAAAAAAAGGGAAAGGAAAAAAGTGGGGAACCTTCCTATTGATAAAGCATCTTGTAATTAGTAACGCTACTGTGTTTCTCATCTACACACAGTTGAATTTTAGATTTATCATAGGCATATCATGTGATTAAGAGATTAATTTGCCTCCAGGATGTTTGCACACCAGCTCTCTTGGTGGGTGCGCAGGAGGTTGAACAGGAAGCAGGACTGTCATGCCATGAGTAAGTGGCTTCTTGAGCTTCAGCCTATACAGGCAGAGGATTAAAACACAGTCATTGTAAAATTGTGCTTTATTTGTATAACAAAAAGATGATTTTCCTCTGGACTACCTGGTGTGATTTTCACCTTGGATTTTTAATATCTGAATCCTCTCTAAGTTAGAGAATTTAGAACTCTCTAAATTCTAGAAAATTGACTATGTTCTCCAAAATGTAGTTTGCATATTTATGCCATTAACAATTATATTTTGCCTTTGTTTCATAATGTTCCTCTCAGGAAATATGCCTTTGAAGTCTACTAAGTTGCTTATAAAATTAAGGACCATGCGTTCAAACATCTAAAAAATTCAATTATTTTAGGTACAGATTGTTTATGTTACCATTAAGAAAACTGCTTAAGCAGAAAGATGGAGATTAAAACCTAGAAAACCTCTTAAGTCTGCTCAAAAAAAAAGAAGTTATTTTAGTGAATGTTTACATATTTCATGATAGTTTTATCACTTTTTTTTTTTTATTAGGACAGCTTTGAGAAAATCCCATTAAGTAAGGAAGCAATTAAGTGGTTTTAGCCATATGGTGATCTCCTGAAAAGCTTCTATAAAAAAAGCCTCCTTGGTGAATCTTTCTTTACAGTCTCACAGGTGTGCAATACAAGGACTACAAAACCATCACTAGCAATATATTTTAGAATATTCTATTACATGATTGTGAAGAAGAAATGTGTTTATTTTGCAAAAGGGGAGGGGAGGGGAGGGGAGGGGAGGGGAGGGGAGCGGAGGAGAGGGGAGGGGAGGGGAGGGGAGGGGAGGGGAAGAACAGTTGACTTGGAAGGGACCTATAATAATCATGTCCAACTGCCCAGCCACCTCAGCGTTGACCAAAAGTTAAAGCATGTTATTCAGGGCATTCAAATGACTCTGACAGGACAACAGTCACTGAAAAGCTTGGGGCACGACCACTTCTCTAGGAAGCATGTTCCAGAGTTTGACCACCCTCTTGGTAAAGAAATGTTTCCTAATGTCCAGTCTAAACCTCCTGTAACGGACACAGCTTTGAACCATTCCCATGTGTTCTGTCACTGGATCCCAGGGAGAAGAGCTCAGCACCTTCCTATCCATTTCCCCTCCTCAGGAAGCTGCAGAGAGCAATGAGGTTATCCCTCAGCCTCCTTATCTCAGAGAATCACAGAATATGCTGAGCTGGAAGGGACCCACAAGGATCACCGAGTCCAACTCCTTCCTGGTCCTGCATCATTCCCAAGAGCCACACCATGTCCCCAAGACTATTGCTCTAACACTTCTTGAATTCTGTTAGGTTTGGTGCTGTGACCACTTCCCTGGGGAGCCTGTTCCAGTGCCCAATGACCCTCTGGGTAAAGAACCTTTTCCTAATATTCAACCTAAACATCCCCTGACACAACTTCAGGCCATTCCCTCAAGTCCTGTCACTGGTCATCACAGAGAAGTGATCAGTGCCTGCCTCTCCTCTTCCCCTCATGAGGAAGTTGTAGACTGCAATGAGGTCTCCCCTCAGTCTCCTCCAGGCTGAACAGACCAAGTGACCTCAGCCGCTCCTCATACGGCTTCCCCTCAAGGCCCTTCACCATCTTCATTGCCCTCCTTTGGACACTCTCTAACAGCTTAATATCTTACTTCCATTGTGGTGCCCAGAACCGCACACAATATTCAAGGTGAGGCTGCACCAGTGCAGAGCAGAGTGGGACAATCCCCTCCCTTGACTGGTTGGTGATGCTTTGCCTGATGCCCCCCAGGACACGGTTGGCCCTCTTGGCTGCCAGGGCACTGCTGACTCATATTCAACTTGCCATTGACAAGGGCCCCCAAGTTCCTTTCCACAGCACTGCTTTCCAGTACCTCAGTCTATATGATCCGGGGTTGCCCCATCACAAGTGCAGAATCTTCAAACTAGACAAGCCCAGAGTTTTCAGCCACATCCCAGTGGACATTCCTTCCAGCCCTTTCATCAGCTTTGTTGCCCTTCTTCAGAAGTATTCATGGACCTTGATATTCTTCTTAAATTGTGGGACCCAGAACTTCTCATAGTGCTCAAGATGAGGACACACCAACACTGAATACAGCAGAGTAATCACCTCTGTTGACCAACTGGTTATGCTTTGTTTGATGCAACCAGGAAGCAGTTTTACCTCTTGTCTGCCAGAGCACATTGCTGGCTCCTATCGAACCTGCTGCCAACCAGCACCCCCAGGACCCTTCCTACAAGTCAAATAACAGAAAATAGCCCATATCTTGGAATAAGCAAAAGAGTAACTAAATTCTAAGTAGGAGTTTTGGGCTTTAACTGTGACAGATGCTGTGTTTGTGCCTGGAGAGTAGGGTACTTGCTCACTCAACACAGAAAGAGTTAGTACAAACATTCCCAAGATGTTGGGGAAAGAAAGCAAAAATGGTAACTTTAGGAGAGATGGACCCTTCCAGAAGTTCCTTCCATGATGACAACCAAACTGCCCTGAAATGGGAGCGGCTGACTGGCTTTATGGATATAGCCCAGGGCTGCATTTAAATGCAGAAATTCATCATTGGCCACAGCTCTTAAGTGACCATGAAACACAAGTGGTAAATGGAATAATAGTTCAAAATGGGGGATTTATTAGTTCTATTCTCATTTCAGATTATATTCACTCTAGGGACAAGGACAGCTGTCCTGAAATTATTTCCTTCTGATTGGGAACAACAGGGTTAGGTTACTTCACAGGTTACTATGGCATGCCCAATACAGGGTATTTGCTAACAGGCAATCAGAAAGTGCCTGAGCACAATCAACTGACTACACCCAGCAACATCAGAACATTGGACAATGGGAGTAAAATCTAAGAACTTAAACTGGTTTAAAATTAGCTTTAAATTGTTTCTATTTCAGTATTTAATACTGACTGAAAGATTTCAGTTGACACAGTGTTGGGGGAAAAAAACAAGTTTTCTTCATATCTTTTTAAACAATGATTTTGTTCTTTGCAAATATAATCCAATTTTTATTTTGGCTTTCTCTGTAACTCGGACTTTTATTTCAAAGTCTCATTTTTTGTCAGAGCAGTGAAGAAAACTCAATTTAAGATAGAACCTCAGGCATGCAGTATATATCAAATGAAACTGAAAACATATTTCTTCCCCATTTCCCACACTATAAACAAGATGAATACTTCAGCACACACATGCACAAATTCCACAGTCCTGGCCAGCATGAAGTAACAAAATGAGGGAAGTTTTGAAAATCAAACTTAAGCAACCTCAGTCCCCTGTCTTCCCAGGACTCAACACCTTGTGCTGCCCTTTGTCTGGAGACAAGTGCATGCAGGCCAGAAGCCCCCTTAGCCACCGTTCATCACCCCATGAGAAAAGAAGTGCAGTGTTACAGCTGGAAGGACATGAATAAACCCTTCTGATGTAGTCCTCTACCTACAGATTACCTATCAATTAGGTTTGGCAGCTTGGGTCTGAGATTGAGGTAACAAGTAACATGTTTGGTCCAGATGAGAAAGATGTGGAGGGCTCAATGCTAGTGCACTGCCATGCTCCCCTTGGCATGCCTTCTGCAGTGCCAGTGTCCCTGGAGCTGTAGCCTTTGTGGTTCCCAGAACCCTAACCCTAATCCTAAAGACAACTGGGGGCTGAAGATGAGGTCTGCAATACCATGTTTGGCCAGGCAGAGAAATGACTAAACCAAGGTATCACACAGAAGACAACACTTCTGTTATAAGCAATAAACTGCTTTTCATTCACAGCCTCCCAAGGGAAGGTGTGGAATTGGTTCAATCTCCTCAGCTCCATACATTACATTTATCTCAATATATATTTATAACATTCTAAGAAAGTATATAATTGCAACCACTGCAGAATAAATTCATATTCATTAATTCCTACAAAAATATGATAGACATCATATATTAAGAATAGAAAGCATAAACAAACCACAGATTACTTTAATTTCTCTGATATAAAGCACTGAAAGGATTGTGTGCCGTAGAAGAGAACCCTGCCAAAGTAAGGGGGCATGCCTGGGCGCTGAAGAATTAAGCATTTGCTTAAGTTTGTGGGACAGGAGACCAAGAGAATTGTAGACACTAGTACAGTTAATTTTTTCCAAAATGGTGAAAGAGGTGCCTGGCAGGGCTTTCCCATGTCCCTTTGATTGCACCACTGCATCTATTTTTTCCTTTTCTTCCCAGATTCAAGTTATTCAGTATTTAAACTGCACTCTTTCTTTTAAAATAACCTCTCAAGGATCAGACCATGCAGCCTCATGCAGCCCTTGGCTGAGGCAATGCTCCCAAAATTACATCAAAGTGGGAGCCGTGCCCAAGAAAGGACTATAGGATTCAGCTGTATGCGAAGAAAAGGCTTGAAATTATGGACCATGGTATCAAGATAAGACTTTATATTTCAAACATATATTTATTCTTTTCACTAAATCACCAAAGAGTATGGGGAGAAGTGGGGGATATCACTGTAGAAAACCATATGGTACTTAGATTTCCAAGCCAGAATTATGTGTACTAAATATTTATAGAATCCAGTGATATTCTCTTCTTTCTGTTTATTCCTTACATGTCACCCAGAGCAACTCTGGCCAAGCACCAGTCAAATATCCAAGCAAGTTACAGGCAATCTAAGCATGAGGAAAGAGAGAAAACAGATCACCAGTAGGCTCATAATTAGCAACCTAAACCTGGAAGGAGGCGCTTGGGAAGTGCTTCTGATGCGTCTGGATTCCAGCCCTCACCCCACGTCACAAGTGGTTTCAGAAATTGAGTTCTCAGTCTCTGCAAGGGGTAGAGACATACACAGTATTTTTGGCTAGACCAAGCAGGGGCATATGTGGAGCAGCTGCAAAAGCAGACATCCGTCTGCTCTCAGAGACCAACATAGGAACAAAAACGCATCTCAGCGATGACAGCTAACTTGCTCCTGGTGTCTCCTGGGTAAGCTCTGTCTTCCTACCTGTGGCATGCAGGGCTGTTGTGTTTATTTTGCTTCAGACAAGAACAATGCAGTGTCTTACTTATCACCTTGTGCTTAGAAGAGTACTTGAAGGAGCTAGTGAGGTACACAGAAGATCTGGGACATATCTTAATAAGAGTCAATCTTCTTATCCAAGGTCTAGACTTGACATAGAAATCTTCAGGTCTTTTCCTCTTTCCTCAGCAGTCTTATTCCCTTCCCTGCTCCTACCTGCTTTCCCTTTCCTTTCAGTGTGAGAGCTACCAATCCCCAACTACCCCTTCATTCTTCAGGAATAATAAAAGGATTTAAAAAAGCATAACGAGCCCAATACACAGTACTTTACTAAAAGGTGCAGCTTTCACTGCCAATTACCCTAAGCATCAATTTAGACAGAATGTGGGATGCTGCTTGTTGAACATTCTGCATAGATGTTGTTGCTATACAAAGTATGGTGCAGCCAGGTTTTATTAGTATTATGTAGAGTGGAAGTCACCTACTTTTGCATATATACATAGACAACTTCAGATTTATAATAAATTTTTGCATATCACAAAAATTACAATAATTTCAGAATCAGATTGATGATATCAACCAAACGAAAGTTGTATCTTCAATACGGAAAATTCTTCCATTTTTATAATTACAATTTACTATGAAATTGGTACGCAAAAGTTCCTTTCTCTGTGTCACTGAAACAGCTTTTTACAATGAAAAACATACTTACCAAATTTTGCCAAAAGGGTAATAACCACACATCTGTTATTCTTCAAATATATATTTTCTATAACAGTTGGTATTTACTTAACATATAATAACAGTTATTAAATCATTCTTAAGTCTGTTTTGTAGAACTGTAATGTAAAGCATTACACATATAGGAGAAACATCAAGGGAACAAACGTAAAAAGGGAATAGGAGTGTTGTTAGTAGCTGAGTAGTTACTAGTCACATTAGAAACTACAACTCAGAGAAGCATAGTAAGAGGAAGACTGGAAGTCTGGAAACCCCACAGAACAATGAGTTTTAAGAGGTCCGATGCCTTCCATTTAAAGTTTTAAAATTATTAGATAATTTATAGGTCAACAAATATGTAATAACAGAAGACATTTCTGTAATCATTATTAAATCTACTAGACAAGGACATAAGCTTCATTATCTGGTGGCTCAAATTAGAGAAATGTAGGTGTTTAAAGAAGTCCTTCTTTTGGTTTTAATTTTCTGCACTGTGGTATCATTTCTACAGCTGCATTTCCCCAGTACTGGCTGTGGCTCGTTCCAGGCTCTGCATTGCAAGCCTCACCCCAGCCATGAGCTGGAAAAACGCTACTGACTGCATTACAGGATAAGACCAGCTCCATGACTGACCTGATCCTCTTTCCTTTTGAATTTTAACAGGCTTTGTGCATTAAGCTCTTCTAATTGTCAGTGTAGCCAGGAAACAAGCACAGTCACTGCTAATTGTTCATAACTATTTCACTTGAAATCTCAAGTGAGCCTCCTAGCAACAGGACAAGAGGAAACGGCCTCAAGGTGAACCAGGGGAGGTTCAAGTTAGACGTCAGGAAGAATTTCTTCACTGAAAAGGATGGTTAAACATGGGAAAGGGTTGCCCAGGGAAGTTGTAGAGTCACTATCCCTGGACATGTTCAAGAAACAACTGGATGTGGTACTTAATGCTATGGTTTAGTTGACATGAAGGTGTTTGCTCGAAGATGAACTTGGAGGTCTTTTCCAACCTTAATGATTCTATGAGATTCTATGATATACATTGGGTCCTGAATGTGACTGAAAATATCTTAAGTCTGTGAGATAAACAATGCCTTCTAAAACATATTTTTATCATTTTGGGAACAAAGTACAGCAGAGATGGCTGCTTTACAGAATTTTTATGAGTATGTGGGTGCCATCTAAACAAGCCCCAATAATGAACAATAATTCCTGTGTTAACATTTGCAAAAAAAGCCATCATACTTAACCATAAATCTACATTTTTTCTTCTTATTAAACATTATTAAAGAAACCATTAAGGTACCAGCTTGCTTGACATTAAGGTATCACTCTTGCTCAGCATTTTTGCTGAGCTTTTTTTGTTTCTTGTAGGACAGTACTATACAAGCTAGTATTTTCCATAATTCTGAAAATGTGTCCGCAATTTTCTTCAGAAAATACAGTCAGGGACTGCAGTCTATATTATCTTGGACAAAGGTGATGACTACCATATTATGTTACAATTAGCTAATTTGTAATGTCTTGAAAAACAATCAATAATATAAAGGCTTTCATTTAAATCTATCAAACCCACATATACTCTTTTTAATTGAAAAGCTCTTAACTACACTCATTTCCTGGATATAAAGCTACTTTACTCGAGCTCCAGCATTTTTAATTTCCCTCGCACTGAAAAGCAGCATCCTCAGCTCACAAGTAATGCTTACATAAAAGCCTCACAGTCAGATCTCTTGGTGCCACAATGTTTTTCAGGATATGAAGACGACAGCAATGTAAACACTCTACCATTGCAGAATAAACACCATGTAGCCACAAAAGAGTGGTGACATCACCTGTAAATTATCTGGGCTTAATTTTCTGTAGTGTAAACTGACTGTCCATATCTTCTGTTCCTCAACTCACTCTAAAAACGGTTTAGAGAAGAACATTTTGTATGAATCTTCCAGTTTTAAAGAAAAGATTATTCCTCCTTAGGACATTACTTAATATCTTCCCTTTTGCATGTAAAATCTTGCTTCCTCCTGAATGAGAATGTCCTTGCTCAAACAACACATTCAAATGCTATTGATATTCCACAGCTAACTCAGGTGTGCATAAGTCAACAGCTTGCAGAGAATATGTTTTTAAATAGCAAAGCCTGTTGCTGCTGCTTCTTTTCCTGGAGTTGATACAAATAACATAAGAACAGCTGTATTGGATCAGAGTTAATACAGATGTAGCCCACTATCCTGTCTCTATCAGCGGCCAAAAAGGGATTCCTACTGAAAAGAATAAGATTAGGGAAAGCACGTAGTAATACATACCCAGAATAATCTCTCAGGTCTGAGAGATTTGCAGACCTGGGATTTCTACTTCTGTGACCACAAGTTAAGTGTAATTCTATCAACTAACTAAGTGTTACACATAGCAATATGTATCCCTTTGTTTACTTCGGAATTTATTCCGATATAAAAAAGACCTTAAGCAATAACATAAAATATGATATTAAGCAAATATTGTTATAAAGGAGTCCACACTGAACTTTGCATATATGTTACTCATCAGTCTTTTAGTCAACCAACTTGAGAAGTTGTGAATGCCTTGTCCCTGGAATTGTTTAAGGCCAATTTTGGTGGGGGTCTGAACAACTTGGTGTAGTGAAAAGTGTTTCTGCCCATAGCAGCAGGGTTGGAATTGGATGATGTTTAAGGTCCCTTCCATTCTGTGATTCTATGATTCTATAATATATCCATGTCATAAAAATGCTTGTGTTAAAAATATAGGTAAGACGACAAATATTAACCCCAAATCTTAATTGCTCTATCCGTGTGAAGGATTTATCTTTCTTTTTTTCTCTTTGCTGGTTCTCTGAAAAAGCTGGTAAGAGAACATACTTGCTTCTGTGATTATCGCAAGCCAAGTGCATTCAAATCTTCACCCTATCTGTGCTAACTAACGTGCTGCTTCAAATCAAATTACTCTAGGGTGACAAGCAGCCTCTCAAGGTGTAGAAGTGACATTTGAGAGCCTTTCTGCTTTTCAAACTAGAGTGGCAATAATGGGATCTGCACAGTAATCTCTTCTACATATTTGCCTCCTCTCAGACAGGCTTCTCAGTCTATCAAGGATGCTTCATCTTTCATGTGGTACATACATTGCATATACACAGCTATCATGGGTTCTCTATCTTGCTTTGAAACTCAGTTAAAAAAACATTGACCATTTTCTGTTGACACTTTCAAACCACAGACCCCAGGTATCAATTCATTCTAGCACTCCTCAAAATTTTGTTTTTTTCTATTCTGATGGAGACAAGCAGGACCAACAGGTGCTAATTCATAATTTGGGTGATGGAAGAATCAATAGTTTACTGTAGTGACTTTCAGACATGTTTGATGTCACGCAGAATGAAAGGTACCAAATCAAGGTATCAAATTGCATGTAACTTGGGAAAAAAGCACCATCTGTGAAAAATAACCTTTCAAGGATATCAAAAGCAGCCACTGAGAATGTGTAATTTTCACTAATATCGAAAACTTTGCTTAAGTGGAGGGCAGAGTCTTTTGCTCACCATTTGTCAAAAAATAAACATGACATTGAGCATCTGAATCCCAACATCAGATCACTTTTTACTGGGCTTGGCCTTGTTTAATTTACAAGAAAGACATATGTTTGTGGTATGATGACCTTGTGGTTAAGCCTTTCTACAAGAAATTCTTGCACTTGAGGAATTTTGCATATTGAATTTTCCTGTGATGATGAATAGCTCTCTGACATCTTTGGACCTCTTTCAATTTCATTTACTTTTGTCAAAAGTTTCATGGAAAAAATAATATAAGTGAGACCAATATTTTCGTTCATAAGTAAGACTTGTGCCCAAATGGTGTGTCCCTTTTTTTAATACTAGCATGCTGTATAGTTGCCAACAAAAAACCACCACAAACCAAGTTCATATGGTGAATAAATTGCTTCAGATCGACTGGGGAAAGAGAAGAGGACACAAACAGAAAAGCTGAACACATGTGTGCATGACACTGCATGACTTCCTTTCTAAATTTGAGGTCATTGATAAATTCAGTCAACTAAAATAAATAATTCTGCAAATTCACCCATGCAGTTTTTCTTCCTTTACTTTTTGCACTGGTAAGGAAATAAATTTATGGCTTACCTTTCAAAACCAATCTGCCGTAATGTTTTCTCCCATGTTGAACCTATACAAAGAGAGAAAAAACAAACATCCTCAGTGAAGAACCTTTTTGGTATGAACACTCTTACTCTTCTCCTTCCCTTGTGCAGCTGGGGTCATAAGGAGATTTTTCCACCCCTACAGAAGTACTTGTAAATAACATCTGTTTTCCCCCGAGTGAAGAACTGTTGAGAGAGGCTACCACTGGCTGACATAACTGTGTGGAGGGGTATCAGCCTATATAACTCCTTTACATTGCAAAGCAGATAGTCACTGCTACAGTTCACTGCAATTCCAAGGGTGGTCTCCTCTGCTAGAGCAATGTGATCTGTTCTTGACTCCTGAAAGTGCTGAGTTGGCATCTCACATCACGCACTCTTCACATTTCAGCTTTTCATTTTACTGTAGTGTTCACATGATTCCTGCTGAAAGTTTTACAGCTCCTTCTGAAATCCAGACCTTTTCATTTTAAGCAAAAGCATGAAGACGAATTTCTGCTTTATTGTTTAACCCTTCATACTCACAAAAACAGCTGCAAAGAACTCTTTCTCAAAACCCCACAAACTACTCAAATACACAGACTCATTCAAAGAATTGTCCTCAACATTTCTGATACACTTAATACAGATTTTACCTAGATTTTCTCCAAAATAACTCCCCCCACACTCCAAGTATTAGGTGAGCAGTTTTTAGCTCTTGGTAGGTTTTCTTGCTGATTGCCAGTCTCTTTTTTTTTCCTACCATTATTTGGTCATTATAAATAGAGGCTACTAAGTGCAAAAATATCTCAAGTCATGCAGGTCTGAAGGTAAATATGTAGGAGGACATGAAGCTGGTTCCGAGTTTGCTCTGTGACTTTTTATACTACTGTGGGAAATGCAATAGAACTGAATGCCATGTAAGCAACTACAATTCTTTTTGAATGATTCATCTGAATCATTCACTGAAATCTCAAAATCAGAGAAGAGACAGTAATTCCAATTCTTGATGCATTCCATCACCCAAAGGGAAATATAAATTAGGAAAATTTAAAAAGGTTCCCTGTGAGTGACATTGAGTAGCACCACAGAAACTCAGAGACAAATAGAAATGTCACCAAGAAGTACTGAGAAAGAGTGGAAATACGTGAAGGAAAGCAACTTTGTCTGACTTAAATCAGGAGAATTTCAGGATTAGATGCATATCGTGCAGCATGTGCTTATACAAAGACTATAACAAAATCATGGATTAGATTCTTTCTACAGACAATCCAAGTCCTACTTGACAAATTGGTATGGAGAAAAGTGGTGACATAGTACTATCAATCAGAAAAACCTTTGCATATGTATCCCTTAACATCATTAACTTTCCATTCTATTAAAGGAATCAATGACCTGCCATGTCTGTAGTATAGTATTTATCTCTAATCTGCAACATGTTAAATATTTGTCTAAGACCTAGTAAATGCTTTCCTTTGAACTTGGGACACTTCCTGACAATCCAGATAAGCATCTAAAAACTCAAGTTCTAAGAAATTTTGGGGCTGAGTGGTTTTTGTTTCATTTTTTTTTGTTTATTTGCTTGCTTTGTTTATTTTTCGTGGGGTTTTGTTTTGTTTATGTTTTTTTGTTTGGTTTTGGTTCTGGTTTTGGGGGTTTTTTTGACATATCAACTGAATTCTTTCTACTCCATTGACTAAACTTTGCAGTTTAGTCCAAGGAGAATGTGCTAAATTTCTAATATAATGACACAATTTCTCTGTACAATACTATATAGTATCTGTCTGGTTTGTAAATCACAGCCTAAGCAAATAAAAATCAAAATTAATAAAACCTAAAAAGTTAATTTCCTT
This sequence comes from Pipra filicauda, assembly GCF_003945595.2. Classification (NCBI taxonomy): domain Eukaryota; kingdom Metazoa; phylum Chordata; class Aves; order Passeriformes; family Pipridae; genus Pipra; species Pipra filicauda. The sequence continues at coordinate 460,484 of NW_024104535.1, forward strand.
ATAAGCCTATGGTGTTCAAAGCTTCATTCACAGTTCCTAACTAGACGGCCACTCATAGAGAAAATACTGTGCTGTCTAAGCTGTGCTACTCTAATCTAGGGGAGCTGTATGAACTCCTCCAGCTGTGCCAGGGGAGATTTAGGTTGGATATTAGGAAGAATTTCTTCACAGAAAGGGTGATTAGACATTGGACTGCCCAGGGAAGTGGTGGAGTTACCATCTCTTGGGGTGTTTAAGGAAAGACTGGACATCTGGTTGACATGGTAGGGTTTGGTCACAGGTTGGACTCAATGTTCTCAGAGGTCTTTTCCAACCCAATTGATTCTGTGATTCTGTAACGGGTAGGTTCCTGGCCAGTTCCAAACATGGTCAGTATTCTTCTGGAACCCCTTCTTCATTCGACTTCTCATCATCAGTCACTTCAAACTTTGGTCACACACGTTTTCAGTTAAAGGCTCTAAAATACTTTTCTAATGATCATGGCTAGGCTTCGCGAATGCAGATTTGGGAAGGGCTCTGCCCACATTTGTTACAAGCTCACTGGTGGCTAAAAAGGCCAATATGAGATAGATAAGTCCGGTTGCAAAAGGCACAGCAGAAAGACTCCTTAGGTGGTATCGGCAAGACGCGATTCTTTCTGCGTTGTCTTTTCTCCTCGAGTGTGATCCTGCGTGCGTTCTCAAAGGAGACAGCTGCGTTATAGATGGTGTGTCTCCAGGCCTCCCGGTTGGAGGCCAGAGTAGACCAGCGATGTTGATCAATGTGGCCAGGGCTGAGATGTTGTTTCAGGGAGTCCTTGTATCTTCTCTTCGGGGCTCCTCTCTTGCGGTAACTGGTGGCAAGTTCACCATAAAGCAAGATCTTAGGGAGGCGGTGGTCCTTCATCCTGGAGATGTGCCCTGTCCATCGCAGCTGCGTTCTCAGCAACATGGCCTCAATACTTGTGACTGCTGCTTGTTCTAGAACAGACGTATTAGTCATACAATCTGACCAGTGGATGTTTAGGATTGTACAGAGGCAGCGTTGATGGAAGTGTTCTAAGAGTCGCAGCTGGTGGCGGTAGATGACCCATGATTCGGACCCATATAAAAGAGTAGACAGCACAATGGCTCTGTAAACACCGATCTTTGTACTTTTCTTCAAGTGTTTATTTCACCAAACTCTTTTATGGAGTTTTCTGAAAGCACTATATGCCTTTGCTAACCTGTTGTCTATCTCTCTGTCAATCTTACCATCTGAGGAGATGAGGCTACCGAGGTAATTAAACTGCTGAACTGATTTGAGCTCTGATTCGCCAATGGTGATGTGGGGATGATGGAAGACTTCCTGAGGTGCAAGTTGATAGAGAACTTCTGTCTTCTTTAAGCTGACTTCCAGCCCAAAAAGCTCAGCAGCCTCTGCAAAGCAGGATGTTAAACGCTGCAGAGCTGCTTCTGCGTGGGCGATGAGGGTGGTATCATCAGCATAAAGCAGCTCCCGGACAAGATGCTTTAAGGTCTTAGTGTGGGCCTTCAGTTGCCTTAGGTCGAAAAGGCTTCCATCAGTACAATATGGAATGTAGATACCATCTTCATCATCAAGGTCTGCCATGGCCCTTTGGAGCATCATACTTTAGGGCAATGGACACAAAGCCTTTCCATTCAGGACTGTTACAGCTACAACCAGTGACCAATGTAAAAACACTTTTAATTGTTCCCATTCAGTGCAAAGCAGGCAGAGACTTCAGGCCCATATACAGCAGAGCACATAAGAGGCTTCAAAAGCGAGGTGGAGAAAGCTCTACCTTCACTTTATGGGGGAAAAAAAAAAGTCAAAGTCTGTTCTGGAATAATTGAACAATGTCCACTGTTTGATTAGTACAAAGAGCTTCTACTTTGGCACATGTATGTGCTTGTGGTGGGGCAAGACTTCTGCCTGCACAACTACATACATACAATACCTTTCATCACACTGAGTTCATATTTTATAAAAAGAAGTCCTCTACATCTTTAAGGCAGGACAACAAACATTCTCATATACATTTATTTCAAATAAATATGAAACCCAAAAATAATGTGTAGCACACGAATCATCAAGATTTGATTGAGATAAGTAAAGACCTACTCCATTAATGTCTTCTATTATAAGTTACCCCCCAAACCCAACAACTTCTGGAGTATAACTGGTTTCACCCAGCACTGATGAATTAAGTAATTGTTAAAAAGATGACTGTGCCACTCCACAGGTAAGTGCAGGGCAGATACAAGCAATTCTCCATATACTTTATGCAATCCTGTTGGCTCTGGAAGAGTAGCCAATGGGTTTTGAAGTCTGAAGATTTGATGAGTGTTGAAGAAAAGGAATATCAACTTCTTAAAGCACAGGCTGGTACTGGCATCTTTAGCCAGGGTTTCTATACTTTTCACTGTTTTGTATATTAGTGTATGAATTTTTCACCCCATGACTGGCTATACTTCAGTTGTATGATGTATAGAGAGTCCTACTGAAGAGAGAGAGGGAGAGAGAAAGAGAGAAAGGGAGAAAGGGAAAAAGCAAAAGAGAAAAGGGAATTTTCTCCATTGGTTTAAAATAATCTTTTGGCTGCAGCTGCCTACCAGAATGCGACTCCTCTAAAACAAATCCTGCCAAGAACACAACATATATTAAAAAAAAAAACACACCACATCTTTTTCTGTGGAGTCTTATTTTAAAATGTTTATGATCTAAACATTCTGTTTTAAGACTTAACCAATTCCATTCACAATAGTATCAACTTCTACACTACACTAACAGCCAAAAGTAAATACCCTGAGGTATTTAGCAACACTGAAAAGAATAACGCTATTAAAAGTCTAGAAAACCTATTACTTGATTTAAACCTTACCCATTGCTTCCAAAACATTAGACAAGATTTAAGTCACGTAATTCTCATTAAAATCAAAAATGGACTTATTCAAGACATAAAGATTTGATCCTGCTCCCAAAGAAATCAATAGGAATTTGGCTATTCAATTCAGTCTTTCTGTCTGCTGGGACTATGGAAAATATTCACCTGTTGACTTTCAGAATCAATCAACTGCTACACTTGAGTTGCTAAGTTAATTTGGCTTCCCTTTGCTTTCTGTTTTTTACCACTACATCAAAAATACTGTAACTGTTTATAAGAATGTCTTTATCTGGTACCCATGTAATTAAGTTTTTGTTCCAAATATTTGCCCCAGATTATTCCCATCTATTCCAAAGATTCTGTTTCACATTAACAGCTCTAGCTTTAAAATTCTTGAAAAAGATGAACCATAATGCAGTTCCAAAATTACTGCTCACATTTAATAGGAACAATGGTAAAATGTACATCATGGACACATATGCACTCAACAAAATCCTAGCATGAGAATGAAAGTATAAGAATAAAAAATTTAATAAGATAAAATTAAAAACATCTTGCTGAAATGCACAGTTGTCTTCTTTGACAGGTAGGCTTTCATTCACATGGCAGTTTCCGTATTTGGTTTGGTTTGATTACAACTCTGTTTACTGTGAACTTGCTACGAGTGAGAAGACTCACAGTCCACTGCTTGGTTGCTTGCCTTTACAAACTGTGAAGTTGCCTAGCTGCTGAAGTGCACTGGTGGGCATAGGGAAAACACAGAATAACATATCCATAGAATCACAGAATAGTGGAATACCAGGTCAGAAGGGACCTCTAGGGTAATCTGGTCCAGCCTTTCTTGGCAAAACCATGGCTAGATGAGATTGGCCCAGCACCCTGTTTAGCTGAATCTTAGAAGTGACCAGTGTTGGCAAAATTATTAAGTGATTTTCATCCATTCATGGAGGTTGCACAGTTATTCACTTTGAGCCATATCATGCCCTATCTGCCAGTACAGTAGAGATCTGCAGCCGCTCAGGGAGAAGCCTGGCATGAATTGTAAATGCATAGCAGAAATACATGCCTCCTTTGCCATGCCCATTCAGGTATGCCTGAAGGTCCCTGCTGATCCTGTGTTCCCTATGACTGTGTGCAGTGATTATCCACAACCTGCTGCCTTCTCACTTCTCCAGAGTTAGTGGCTACTTTAAGAACTACATGCTTGTGTCTGGCTCTGCTCTTCAGGCTTTCTAACAGTAAGAATAATAATTCTTGCATTCTTTGCTCACTGTGATCTGACATAAGGATCAAAGGGCAAAATACAGCTTAACTGAACCAAAAGGCATTGTTTGACATTTTTCAGTAAGCATTAAGTGAGCCTGTCAGAATTCAAGTATACAATTGGAATAATATGAAGATCTCCAAAAACTGGAATAGGACAAAATATCTGTAAATTCCATTGACTTTTTTGGAGTCTGTCAATGGAGTAAACAGTCACCCAGACTCTCTGAAGGAACTATCAAGGCACTAGACATACCATAATCATGCTAAGCTCATCAGAGTTACATGCAGGAGTGACCTATATAAACATGTTATGGTATATTAGAAACAGGTAATATTCTTGGAATAGTAACTGCATTGATCTCTAACATTTTGAAGGAAAGTAGTTTCAGAGGAACAGCTGAATTTGCAATGGTCAAAATATTCCTATCAATTTCAAAATTTTGATCTAAACCCTGTGACACTTACTAGTATTCTTCAAACCATGAAAAATAAAAAAGGGGAAAAAAACCCTTTCACATACTCAAGAGATACAAAACAGCAATACAGAATACCCTAGAAATTGAAAGAAACACTTTGTTAAACCTTTCCATTGCGGGTGTCACTTCTTAATTCTGTTTCTCAAAAAACTTGTATCTTCCAAAAAATCAAAAAACTATGTTTTTTAGAAATCCTACTTTTTTGCTTTTTAACCAATATAAACCCAGAGGTTTTGTGAAACCAAACAGTAGTTTTGACTACAGAAATGCATGTGGCATAGGAAAGCACTTTTTCTTCCTCTGCACAGTATGATAGAGGCATTGTTAACACTTACTTACCTGTACATTGTCTATGCAATAGTTAGTTACATAAAAAGGTGGTGCACAGAAATAATAATTTCTCTCATGAGAAGTGGTATCAGACAATGCTACCATGGCATTTAGCACCTATCTGTCTATTTTGAGAAATAAATCTCTCTTACACTTCCTATTCTCTTGATTCAAACCACCTAGACTGCATCCTGCACTCATCACTTCGTAATTTTAACACCACAGTCTATCATCTGGGATAATGATATGACTTTCTTAATAGGACATGTTACTATTCTGCTGTGTCCATGCTGATGTTTTAATTCAGAGCTGGAGAGTATTTCTTGGGTAAACCTCTACTATGCTTTGGTTTGCACAACCGAGTGATCTTAGAGAGCACAAACTGGATTCGTTTCACATGAACCTAAGCTGCATCCCAGGGACACAAGTGCCGTGTTTCAGTCGCTAATGGGTATTTGGTCTGTGTGACCAGAGCAGAGCTATTCCACAGTAAACCTCACTCAAACCAGTCCTTAGGACTGTTTTCGGGACTGTATCCCACCCACTGCAGTGAACCTTCTTACTGCCCTGAGAGTACAGAGTTGGACTGGATGCTAAGCACTGTAACACTCCCCATAAAACCCCAGGGAGCCAGCTCTGTAAGGCATGAGAGCAGACTATTTAATTTTTCAAACAACTTCTCAAGGGGAAGGAATAAGGGAAAATCTGGGCTGTTATGGTTTGCTGTGCATGCTGAAGAGACTAAAACCACCAGTAAAATAGAAGCTTAGGGTCAGTCCAGGATTCTGTCCAGATGAAGAAATTGATTGCTGAATACATACCAAGAAAGAGGTCATATCAAGAAGAAATATCAGATTTTGCAAGTCTTTACTTGCCTTCCACTCATACCAGCTTTCAACAGATTTTTGACTGAATAAAGAGTACAAATTTGATCCCTCCACAATAATGTCATGGGAAAGATTTACTGTGTATTTTCTCCTGTGAGGAAAATAATACATTATTATCATGAGATACAGAAATTGCTTTCCTATTAAAAATAAAAACTTGACTCATTCCATGTTAACCGGAAAAATAGTCATCATCAAAAACACTACTTCTCCTCTAAGGAGATTTTAATGAGTGGGAACTTTTACTAATAAAATAAGCAGACGAGGAATATAGAACAAAGTGCAATAGTACTGACACTGTATTTGTGTGTGTGCACAGAGATGCATATTGGTTTAAAATGAGTATTAAGAAGACAATGGATATGCTAATGTGATTAACAGCTGTATGTGACAGTCACCTCTTCCAGCCTGTGGCTTCCCTGGGAACTCTGGTCATCCAGAAGGGTCAGCAAAGCTCCCACCAATAAGTTAGGACCCTAAAAGCAGCTGCTTCACAGGCCTTATCCATATTCTGGAGGTTTGGGGTTTTGGTTTTTTTTCTGGATCTTGATTAGCACTTATAATTGCAGGGCTGGGGGAGGATTTTTTTTTTTTTAATTGAACATTTAACTTAAGCTAACATAATGTGAAACATTCCATAGTGCACCTAGGACATAACTGATCCAGCATCTTACTGGAGACAGGGGCAGATCCCAGCTCACTTTCTGTGATGGTAAAACCAATGCCTCTGAGCCTGACACATAGTCTGTAGAAATAACTGGAAAGATTTGCATACAGCTAACAGGCTTTCATAGTTTGCAGAAATGGGAAAAAATAGCAATAAGGAACAGTGAAAAACCAAAATCACGAAGATGACCTGCTAATTAAACAGCAAGTTAAGAGACACATGGAAAGAATAATAACTTGGAAAAAGAAAATTTGAAAAAGTACACTCTACATTTGTTTTCCCATGACAGGTTTGTTTATAATTATACAGAAGTAAGAAACCAAATTTAAATTGGTTGAATTGCTTCACCTATTTTTTGAATCAGATTTTTCACAAGGACGATAGATTCCATAGTTTTTGTAAGAATCATGACTTCTTTTGTCTGCTTAGATAAAGTATATCAGAAACACTTGGAGGCAATCTTCCCCTGCAAAATACGCATGCTTAAAACCACTCCTATTTTAACCTCATTTAATTTCAAATTTATTTTCTCAATGAGGCAGCAAAACAGCAAAACCCAAAGCACTAGAATATCCTTGGGGAATGTATTTCAGATGAAACCTGATATAGCTAGTTAATGGAAAGTACTTCTTTGTTGTTTTTTTAATCTTTTATTTATCTATTAGTTTGCTCTAATGGTTGGTTAGTGGTTTTTAACCCAAATTTCCAAGGTTGCTGCAGATATGAATTCATTCTGCCATCTCTTACTTTTCTTTTTGAAATAGAACTGCTCCCCTTTCCCTCTTACAGTAGACTGCTGCAAAAATGGATGAAGAAAAGGACACAACATGCAAAGCAGAACTCTGTAGGTTACCAGCACAGAATCCAATTGTGGGAATAAAGGGGGACAAAATCAGATGGTCCCCAGATATGATCAATATCTTACTCTTTTTTACAGCAGAAAACAGTGTCAGGGCTCTGGGGAACAGCCTTGAAGGAAGGTAACTTTTCCTGCTGTTGCAATGGGGAATGTCAACCTTAAGTCAGAGAGTGACTGATCTTAAGAGTACTAAAAGGTGTGCTCCAGACCTTCTGAAAGAAGGCCAAATAATAACTAAATGGGCCTTTTTTCAAATATGAAAGATAGTCTTTACTTTGGTTTTCAAAGTAAAAGAAAACTTGTAGTAAGTTTTATTTTTCATAAATCTGAAGAAAATAAGTTTTTTCTCCATTTTTGTTGGCAGAGAAATTCACTTCTATCTCAAGCAACTCCACTTTGTCTGTTAAAGAGTATCTTAGAGACAAAGTTTTAACTTCAGAGTGTAACTGACAGGCATCCTTCCAATTTCTACCCCTTGTCTTAGTTTTATTGTAATATAATATACTGTTATGAATAATAATGTCGACCTAGTTTTCCTGCAGTGTTGAATTTGCACGGCGTACCAGTGCAAGGAATTTGCTTTTCATTGTCTCATTTTCTCTTTTTGTCTCATCTGAGGAAGGAGAGGTGGGCAGATGTTTCTGAATTTTGCAGCATAGACGCATGGGAAGGGGGAGATAAATAACAAATGTGTCTATAGTAGCACATCCGTATACAAGAAATTATGGATGAGACAAAAAAGGATAGGAAACTAGGAAATCTTGCACAGAAAAAGGAGGGATATTATGATGACAAAAACATCATTCCAGTGGTGGTATCTGTGATACTACTAACATACTCCACAGTATGTAAACTGTGCCTTTTCTCTCAAATTGCTTATTGTTTTTTTTAACATAGCTTTTTCTAAAGTTAATAGAGTTAATTCACATGATTGCCCTCACAGATTAAGGAAACACTTGCGTAGTATGATGAAGACAGCAATTTGTTGCACAAGGCATAAGGTCCTGCCCATATTCACATTTTTGAGGAAAAAAAACCTTCACCCAGACGAGTTGTTTCAGCAACTAAAATGACACAAGATATAAAGACTTGAAGTGCAGTGTGAAGGATGATATCCAGATATCCAGAATAAACTGGCTTGAGATGTATACAATCTTAGCACACCACCTTCCACAGAAGCAGAAACTAGCACTTGAAAACTCTCCTGTCTGCATGCCATCAAGAGAAGGCAGCAGTGACTGCACCAGGCAGCAAGTCATTTGGGGCGTGAAAGCTTACTCCCAGAAATCTCTTCAGAGGAGAAATCTGGATCCACGAGGATGTGTTCCTCTGGGCAGCAGTGTGACACAGGCATGCAGACTCAAACAATCAGGACAGGCCAATGATACCAGCAGACATTATTTTTCCTCCCTGGCAAATTAGCCAGTTCAGCTGACAAGTATAATAAAACATGTATTCACTGAGCAAAGGGTTTCTCTTGGTTTAATTTTCTTTGTCTTTGCAGACCTTACAGTTCTGTGATTTCACTCAATTTTTCACAAAGATCTAGTCTGTGAGATCAGAAAGGAGAAAGCTCTTCTGCCTTCCAGCTCCCATTCCTCTCAGAGATAGCTGACTCAGTAGCTATAAAGCTTCTCAGGGAAAACAAAACAGGGTAAAAAAACCTGGGTAAAACAGAAGGCTATGGAGTGCCTGTTGCAGACTCAGTCCAGTTCTTCACTTCCAGACACGGGTTGTTTTAAAACACTGCTGCCACTGGGTGAGGAGCCCATACAGACATGAGGGTGGCAGGGAGGAGTTTGGGCAACTAAAACTGGTAAGACATACCAACAGCAGAAAGACCTTCCACCCACCTACACTTCTCCTTTCCAACTCACAAGCACTCAGATTTTGGTGTCCCCTTCAAGCCAGGAGAAATGACAATCACGCACTTTGCCTCCTGCAACCCATTCCTCTGCACACCCGGAACATCTGCTGGATTTCACTATCACTTGCAGGGAACAAGAGCCACAGGTAAGTATTACTGATCTATGCTTTGTTTTATTTAAGTGCTCATGACCTCCAGAATAGCAATGGTCAAGCCACTAGAAGTGCCCAGACAGATTCCATAAGGTTCCACTGCTATGTGATTGGTTTTAGTTTCGTCTCTAATAGATTGCAGTTTGCATCCAGTGTAGTAGCAGATCATTTCCCAACACTTAATTAGTTTTCATTAGTATGCCACAAATAGCATGAGCATTATCAACAAATAAAGGAATCACTGAGTTGCCTAATAATTTCCATTTTTAAAAGCACTCTATGTCTTTTATCTTACGTGCTTCAAATAGTTTACAAATAGTTTGCTCTTTCTACAGTTACTGGCCTAATTAGGAGTATTAGGAGTAATTTCTCCCCATTTACTTTACTTGGCTAAAGTAAAGTAAACCTAAGCCAAAAAAAAATCCATAAAAGCACTGAAACTTTTGCCATTCTCACAAGTTATTAGATGACAAGAGTATTCTCACACTTATTTCAAGTGTGGTTATTTTGTCCTCAGTGCAATGTGTTTTATTTAAGTGCTTCATTAGGGTATTAACAGCATCATACCTTTTGAGTAAACACTGAAGCTAATGATGAGAGGTAATAATTTCTTACTCAGCAGAGATTTTTATGTTACAGAAATAATGGGCAATTTAGATGTGTGACTCTCAAATGTATTCTTAAATCAGGTATTTTATTTATTCACATGCTGCTTCATTGCCTTTAGAAGTGATAGTAATCACTAATACAAAAAGAGCAAACACTTTATTGTTTGCTTCTTTTCAAAGATACATGGCCAACAACAGCAATGCTTTGAAGCTAGTGCCAGTTGGCAAGTTTTCCCAATCCAAGCCAAGCAGAGCTGAAGAACTGGAAGGTCCCACAGTGGAATCAGTATATTAAGTGATGAAGCACAGGTGCAATATTCGAGAATAAGCAGTTTATGAAGCATCTTCATGACTGTATAAAAAACTTACTGGAAATATTCTTGTTGTGCTCAAAATAATACACAACAAAAATGTTACAGTTCAAGACAATGCATCTGAAGGATATTGGCCCAATTTCTAACTGTCTCATCCCAAACTTTTCTCTGCATTAATTTTAGAAAACTAATACACTGAATACACAAATCTGGGCATCTTGGCAACATGTTCCATAAAGCATAATGGCTGTTAAAATTTATTGTCTTTGCCAGCCGGCAAAGTATATTTTATGCAGTTGCAAATGTGAGCTATTCACAGTAGTGGAGGACACTGTACCTGTTACATGCCGAAATAAAAGCAGAGACACAGAGGAGAGAAAAAAATTACATTTGATAGGAAAATGGGCTGGAAAGTATAAAAGGTATAGATTTCTAACAAAGAACAAGTCATACATAAAAACATGGATTTCTATTGGAAAGAGATATAAATTTAAAATTCTGCACTAAAACTAAACTTAATTTTGATCTAAATTAATCTAAACTTTGTTAAATCAGCTTTTCTCTGAAGTGACTTCTTTGAAGATATTTTGCATGATAGAAAAAAATAATTCACAGTCTAAAATCTGCACATCACCCTTTCTAACTAGTATTTTGGAAAGCAAATTCAGTGGTGGAAATAACTAAAAAAATTCTATACCAACACTTTGGTGTGTTTCAGTTTTTACAGTCAGTGAATGTAAACTACTAAGACTTCACCTGTGATCTCAGTAATATTTCATCGAGCTTTAAAGATTAAATTTTCTAGGGTGGATTTCCTCGAGTTTTTATACCTTTGACATCATCATCATATCTGCATAGGACAGAAGGACAAAACGATGCCTAACTGGCAGAGAGCTCCACAGAAAAGGGCAGAGAGCTCCAGAGAAAAGGGCAGAGAGCTCCATGTACTATTGACAAAGCACATGGAGATGCAAAAGGAGCTCACTTCAAAAGGATGCTGCAACTGTTTTGCTCCCAGATGTTTGTCTTATGACATCTAGTCTCCAAAATAAGGCTGCAAAGCGGATGATACTGAAACACATTTGTGATCTCACGCCTCACACCATCCCAGAGAAAACCAAGCTGTAACATCAGCCACATCTATCCACAGCCAGGTATGTACCCACTGGCATATCAGTGGAGGTTTGGCAGCAGTTCCAGGCTGAAAGCATTTCCCATTTCTCCCTACTCAGAAGTCCAGTGGGAGGATAAGTCACTTATGGAGGCTGTTCCCCACTGTCCATGCAGCTGTCCATGGACTGAACTGGGCAGTCACGACGGGAGGGCAAGCTCCTCCTGGCAGGTACACAACATGTCCTCACTGCAAAGTAAAAACATCATCTAGGCATAGTACAAAATGCTAAAACTCATAGGTTTAGCTCATACGGCCATTCACTAATAATTTCCCTCATGTTGCTCATGTAAGTTTAATAACACGTCTCCATGAGTCTTGTTTAAAGGGTTATTGGGGATATGCTACTCTGAAAAAATGTACTTTGTTCCTATAGTCGAGAATGGATGAGATTTTCAGTGGTTCAGCAAAGTCTTGGCAGACAACCGTCAGCCTGGGATATATCTAAACATCAGCTTTTATAAACAGCCTATGCATTGTCCACTGTTGCAGTGTAAATCAAGCATGAAAACTACTCCCAGAGACGAAAATAATTTGAGTATCCTCACTGACAGAACAGAAAATTGTATCACCAGGGCAAACACTTAGAAAATTGAAACTAGAGGAACTACATGCACTTAAGTAGATGTGCAATATGTAATCCCTTCAGAGGATTCAGAAATCTGTAATCTCACAAAGACCAACCTTCCACAATCTGCATAGATTTTTGGTTTTAAGTGTCAATATTAGAATTATGTCATTCATCCTCAGCAAAATAGCAAAATACAAAAAAGGGGTCAGTGGATGGCTTAGCAAATATACAATATAACAAAGCTTTCAAGCTACTGGTCAGACTAGAAAAGTTGGGAGCAAAAGCAAATATGACTTGACAGATACTGAGTGTCTCCGGGAAACATTCCCTGACTGCTGAAGCATTTTGTTAAATGTTAATTCTACTACCAACTGTGTACACCAGAAAAGACACCCAAAAAAGCAGCAAATGCCATCGCCCAACCTAATGGGACAGATTTTATGATTCAAACATTTGGGCTTTTTACAAGGGGGAAACCTGTTCACTATTAAAACTTTACTCAAATTCACCTCACATCTTCTAGAATTTGAGTGAATTACACTGCTAACAAAAGAAGCAAGTCTTTACTGCTACTGTTATTTGCCCTTTACAGGAAAATAATGATGTGTCAGTGGCCACATCTTCAACCCACAGAAGAGTGAACTGCACTCCCTCTTCTCCTCCAGTACTCCTCAGCCCATCCTAATATTCTACCTCTATAATGGGAGGGAAAATTTGGACTCTTCATGACCCTTGCTTCAAGCACTAATCATACCAAAAACTCAATAAAGGCAAAACTTCTGAGGAAAGCAAATCCACCTTTTCAGAGGAAAAACATGGGAACCCCAGGAGTAGTCCACAAAGGTCAAAGGAAATCCCTTACAACATTAAGGTTGGATGTGCAGGTAGACAGAGGAGACATTTATTTTATATATCCCAGTTCTCCACATCTTTCCAAGAACAAAGATGACTAGGTCAAAGTCCCTGCAATAGGTGGACCCCACCACCCAGTATTCACTGCAGCTGTGGAAGAGGAGCTGTATTCAAACTGCTCAAGAATTTTACTTCTCTCTCAGGATGTAAAAACCGGCCACTCTAGTTTAAGGGGGAAAAAAAAACAAAACCAAAAACTTAAAAACTATTTATGTATGAAAAAAGAAGAAGAAAAAGCAGGTTATTAATCCTACTTATTTTCTTATCTGGCATTAGTTTCACATCACTTGAGATTTTAAAGCAATTTTTACCTTTAAGTGAATACTGCTCAATTCAAAATTATGGATAGAATTAAGAATTAATTCATGAGAGAGATTTTAGCCTTTGAGTAGATTTTTTCCCATTAGTGCCTCATAACGAATTCATTGTTGAATTAGTAATACATTTGTCAAACCTAGTAAGCAATTACACTTAATACTTATAAAACAAATTACTGCTCCACTTCAGAAGGCGAATAGCAAAAGTTTGGCATGAGGTTCTAATTATCTACTAAATGTAAGTCATGCCAAAACCGGTGGGACAAATCACGTCTTAACTACTAATGTGACCCTACTGAATACAGCTTTCCTACATCGCTGCACCAGTCCTGAGAGCAGAGCCCCCAGCAGGATTTGTACAGGTGCAACAGCCAACCCACAGGCAAAAAAGTCAAAGGGTCTCAACTGCCAAATGAGAACAGACTCAACAAGCCAGTTCAAGTGATTCAGCCGAGGGAGTCAAACCAGAAAATAACTAACAGCTTCTTTTCTATACCACAGTGAAGAAATAAATACGCACACAGCAAAAATTATACCAGCTCTCCATACTGAGCTGAGATATAAAAAACCTGACACAAACAAATGACTTTTGGTTGATAGGTTTTCATAGATGAACTATGGCCCCTGAAAGATGCTACACACCCCTACCTCCTACTAGCTCACTTTTGGCAGTGAAACAGACACGGACTGACACTGGAGATTAGGTTTTATGAAAAATCTGTTAAATAATTCAGGGCTTTATCTCTCGCACAGCTGCTCTTCTGCAGTTTTCATGGAGTGATGTGGGGGCTATGAACGGAATTAGCCCTTAGATTTGAGAGGCAAATGTAACTTTCTATTACATTGTATGCTGAAAAGTATGCACTAAAAGATTAGAAGTATTAAAAGGAAAATAAAGAGTCACTTTAATATGTTTCTATCTCACACTTCAAAGGGAAGCCACAAAACAAATTCTGCACTTTGATTTATAAACAAGCTCATGAGAGATCTACATGGTTTTCCTTAAGACATCTTATATTTTGTGCATCCTATGCCAAGAACTCAATTCCCTCAATTTACTTTCTAAATTCAAGGAAGATATCTCTTATGGTTGATTTGCTGGCATCAGCACTAAGGGCCAGTCAATGGTGAGATCCAGCTGAGGGGGTTGTAAAAAAACACGAAAGTACACAGACAGTGATTACCTTGAAAAATCTGCAATCCAGACAGGATAAAAAAGCTGAAGGAAATGTTAAGATACCGTCTATCAGGAAAGGCTAAGAGAAAAAGAGGTTCTACGCTGTATTGAGCTGGGGCACAATACTGAATCGTGATGTTCAGTAATGTGCTTCTGTAGCTTCTCATCTTTCCTCAGATGGGTGGAAGTTTCTCTTTAGGTAGCTCAAAAGTGACAGAGACACTGTTCATCTCCTCTTGTATCAGGCCCAATAAACCTACACATTTCTTAAATACTCTCTCTTGTTCTTTCCTCTTTGAAGATGGCCCTACAGAATGGCTGTGGATGATGACTGTGTCCTGGAGGAGCTCCTCTGTCTTGAGCACAAATCTTTTATAAAGTAAAAAAAATAAAAATAATGACTTCTTAATTTACTGTATATCACACCTCTCCCTCTCTCCATCCTATTTTCACCATTACTACTGGAAGTCACAGAAAAAGAGAATTTTTTTCACCACTGCTTCCAAGTACCTCAAAACCGGACATTTGGAACCTCTGCGTATGCCTAAAACATACCAGAGCTTCTGGCTGTTGGAAATGTTATAAGAACTTTTGGAGTGAGCTGCTGGTGTCCATGCAAGAAAAGTGTATTTGCCAAGAAATGATATCAGGATTATGAGAGTCAAATTACTACCAAAACAGCTTTTTATTTTTATGTTATTTTGAAGAGATTATTGTTTCACTGTCAACAGAAAGGGGTCACAAAAATACTCAGGTCAAAGGTTTATGTGACAGACGGGTTAGCAATGGCATTTGCACTTCTGCAAGAAGTGTGAATTTTGGGAGACCTCCTGCTGATCACAAGTCAGGAATCAGAAATGCAAGCAAAAGGAGAAAAATAAGGTATTCCATTAATGCAGTAAGTCAGATATCTGCAGCCAAAGGATGAGGGAGGGTCCCAGGATACATGCAGTACTGCAAGAGGAAATACACTTCAGAAGAAATCCAAATACAACATGCAAGATACGTTGGGCTAAGTGAACATAGATGGAGCTAATGACTGCCACTTCCACAGAGACTGACTTGTGTTTGGCATATGGATAAGGTAATTAGCCAGTTAAGAAAATTACATTAGATGAGAAGTAGCAATAACGGTACAATGTTACACAACAGGAACTCATTTCACAGATAAAAAAGGAAACTATCACCTGTTTTTCATGGTGATGAAACACTGTGAATTCACTACAGTGAATGAACACAACTGTGGAAAACACACCTCTGTCAAGATTTGTATCTGATAAAAGCCAAATAAGCTGAGAAAGGCCAATTAAATTCCTGACTGACGGACTGGAAACTGACCCTGGTGAAAGAAGTTTCTGTTCAAGAACAAGCAGCATCTGCATCAGAAGCATAATAGATCCACAGGCTGGCAGGCAAGACATGCTCAGGACCACAACATGAAAAAACTGTCTATGCAAGGAAACTTGAAAATCTTCTTTGTCTCCCAGTAACTGCACAATCTCTTGTGCCCCAAGGAGTTTTAACTCTCTATGGTAAAGACACATCACTTGAATTGAATGCATTCTTCTATCACTTGAATGTATTTCCACAGCCATGATGACATTTGCTGACAAAATAAAGTCTAACTTACTATGAGTTGGAGTAATGACGTAAGACCAGGGATCATACCTGATTCTGATTATTCTTTATGTCATTTGTATAAGAGGATATTAGATTTTTGCTTTTGAACACAGTCTTAGCTGTCACTCCTGTTGAAAAAAACCTCCTAATAACGATTTCAAGAAATTATTCGATTAGAGATTTCAACCTCATCTTTGTCTTTCTACAGGTGATGCAGTGTTTTAGGGCTTCCATACAGGCACTGTAGATATCAACAAAGGCCTGATAGCAAAGAAGCTGAATTGTCACGAACTCCAAGAACAAGAATTACAAGTGGGTATATCTTGACTGAATGCCAATGTTTAAACAGAAAAGCAATATTCAATTCCCCAGACAGAGCAACAGCATAGACAGACCAGTCACGGAGGTCTCCAAGAATAGCACAGAGTAGATGGAGTCACACAAATACTTCTAACATAAGGTACTTTTAGTGTGCAACAAACGTAATTAAGTTTAAAACAGAAGCACTAGGTGAGATAATGTCACACCAATTAAAAAAAATGTCCAGGGCAAATGTATGTGAATGTATGAAAACATATGTGAATGCTGTTTATTTCAAAATCCCTACTATTTGACTCTACTCTACACAAAGAAGCACAAGCTTTCCAGTAACAGAGATCATCATTTAGAGACTAGCCAAACACTATCCAGAGAGATTATGACCTAACTATGCACATCCTGGACTAAGAATTTCAAAACAAAAAAAAATCTCACTCACATTATTATTTATGCTGAAATATTACCTAAATTTTTGCCATTTCTGAGTTCCAAAATATACTAATCTTCTTCATAGGAATACATTAATTATTTCACTTTAACAGCTTTCATACACAACCTCCAACCGAGGAAGGAATAATGAGCAAACACATGTTAAGACAAAGTATCTAAAGAGCAGAGTGCTGATGATGGGTTTGATTTACATCTGAATGGATTTAGCATCAGCATTTGGAAATCACAAAGTCTACATTCCCCTCTCCAAACTGAAATTTTTCAGCTCATAAACCTTTTTGAGATTTATAACAGCTTGCTTAGCAGTGTCTCCTGCACCCCATATGCTAGGGGGATGGGTTTTATTAATATCACTAGAAAATTACAGAAGCCAAGCTTTATGAGCACAGACCCAAATATAGAGGATACTGCCTCAGAATCAAAACCATTCAAAAAAAAAAAAAAAGCACAACTCCAAGGTGAAAGTAGTTATTTGTACCACCAACAGTAACATAAACCAAAAAACATGCCTCTGTAAACATTAGATCACTTTGGCAGCGCTGCTAACTCAAAGAAGAGAACATGACAGTGAAAGTTTTAGAGATGAATGTAGTCACTGTGTGACATGTAGAAGGCAGAGAGGGAAGGGAAGCAGAGCAAGTGAGAAATATTTTTCTTATTTTCCATAATCTGGTAGGTTTTTCTCCCATCTTAAATATCAAGACTCTATTGGCAAATCTTAGGAGACCTAGCATAATGTCATGTAAGCCTCATATCTCACCTTATTTATTCTTAGAACTAGATACTACAACTTTTCCCAATTGAGAACAGAAAGTAAGGGTTTGTGACTGCTTTTCCTAAATACCCCTTGCATAACATGGGCAGATACCCAGCTAAGCCTTGCATTCTACTTCCATGGAATAGACTAACAATGCACTTTCTTGCTTTTATATACATGAAGGATTCAGAGAGGAAAAAAAAAAAAAGAAAAAATCTAATGCATTTAGGAAAAAAATTTAGGAACTACTAGTTGTAGGCAGTTCTCTCTTGCTAACCCAGCATTAGGGGCACATCATTGCTGTGTATGCAGTGGCTTAACTGTAGCACCAGCAATGATATATGCAGGATCACTTTTATGACTTTCAATGCCTCCTAATGAGATATTTATTTATTTTAAATTAATATTCTTTACATAAATTAATATCCTAGGAAAGTGCAAATACTTCGTGCTGTTTACAATAACTGTATTACTATACAACAAAATTTAACTCTTGCACAAAGGAATAAAATAACTTCAATTTATATTGTTGACACTCAGTATTCCCAAAATAACAAAGGTAATATTTTAACCAACTTTTGAGAAGTCTCTGAAATCAAGACTGCTTCTAGCGAAAAGGTAAAATCTTTTGTTCTTCTCTGAGAAAATTACATAGCAAAACACAAAAGTAAATTTTTATCTTTTAACTAAATACTTTACCTGCCAACATAATACAATATTTATTGTCAATTCCTGCAGCTGCTGTTATAGAACCTTTCACTCTTTACTATAGCTAAAAAAAAAGTGACTGGAACAACTGTGAACTATGAAGGGAAATGTGATATCATTTTCTTATTGTTATCCAGAATGACATGGGATAGATGTGGAAACCCATCTTTGACTTTTTCCAGATGTTCATGGAACTGTATCAGCATTCCAGCTTTGTTTTATGTGGACATGTATTCTGTGAACTTCCTTGCTCAGGATTTTCTTTTTTATCATATATGAGAGAATTTTGACAATGTTTCAGTGGGGACACGAAAAGTCATAAAAATAATTTAAAAATTCATGTATCATAAGTGTTGTGTAATTTAACTCATGGAAAGCCTGTAGAGAGAACAGGATGGTAATGAACAGGTGGTACTTCACTCTTAAAGCAATGCAGTTTCATGAGCTGAAATTTATTTTGGTTAGAAATCTTCATAAAATTACGATACAATGAGACTGCGGTAGCAGAAGAGGAGGCCAGTCCTGCATGGCTGTAGAACTACTACATTAGGCAGAACCATGGCTCACCCCTATATGCCAGCAAGACAAACCTGATCTCGGACAACTCCAAAAGTTATTTACAAACTGCCCAAAATTCTTAATGAAACTTAGGACTAGAGAGAGAAGGTTTTATTTGGTTTAGTGCTGCGACAAAAAAATTATTTCTTTATGCTGATTCCCTCCCCCAAATCTTGTTGAGGCAACAAGCTGCATGATTAGCAGTTTCAAGGATATCAGAAAAGCAAGTCCACTAATGACTCTGAGATGCTCAGCCAGAGACAGATGGAAAGTATCCATGTGTATCTGCTGACTTTCTCTTTCATGTGTCCACTCCTCCCGCATTTTTCATAATTATTGGACATCTTACCAAGAAGTGCAAGTTCAACAAATCACTGTTGCTCAGTATCTCTGTTCTGCAGAAAACAGTTATTTACTGTGTGACAAATCTATGGATAACAATACTAAAACTATTTCCATTTTGATAAGATGACTTTTTTTTTCTGTTACATGTCAAAATATTGCATCCTCTGTAATACTGCCCAGTTTATATCTCTCTTCACATTTTTGGAAGCACCCACACTTGGAGTCAAAAGAGCTGAACTTCTATGCCATTAACCACTACAGAGCACTTTCCTTCCTCACTGGTACTTTTGGCTTTCTAAACTTTGGACAACTTTGTAGAATTTTATTATTGAAAAAATAGTGCTGAAATGTCCTCTTCCCCCACTTAGTGAGGCTGTCCAATTGGGTAATTCAATCAGCCTGATTCCTGAAAATGCAAAGGTTGATGAGCAGTACTAAAACTTAGAATCACAAAAAGCTCCTGCTGGAATCAATGAGGCCTCTGAAAATGAAAATGGGCACCATGAATGTTTATAGAAACAGAAAGAAATTGAGCACAGTCTGATACCAGATTAAAAGGCACCTCTTGCCCCCTTCAGACAGCACTTGTTAGTGTTTCTGCCAGTCTTGTATTTTATTCTTAGTCAAACATAAAACATCAGATAGCCAAGAATAAGGCAAGGGATAACTATGTAAATATTTATCTCTGAAATAATGAGAACTGGGAGACCAACAAGTGTTACAAAGTTGGAACTGTCGCCAGCACAACAACATCACCTCCAATTCTTTTTTATTCGTGTCATATTTGTCTGGATATCATAGAATCATAGATTCATGGAATCATTAAGGTTAGAAAAGACCTCTAAGATCACCAAGTCCAACCATCAACCTAATACCACCATCACATTCACCACTAAACCACATCCTCAAGTGCCATTTCCACGTGTTTTCTGAAATCTTCCAGGGATGGTGCTTGTAAGACTTTCACCAGTATGTCTTTGTAATTCCACAAGTTTCACACTGCAGCTGTGTTTAATTACCACTCCAGGTGTATGTAAGATTTTTAGGATTAAAATCCAATTTGGCACCTGGACTGTGAAGTCTGTATTTCTAAGAATGACAGTAATTTCCTGGACTCTACAATGGAGCCTATTCTGTGTGTAATTTGAGTCCTTCAACATGTCTATAGTGAAGGTAAGAACAAGACTCCTCTTGTGAAACATTACATTATTCACAGACAAACTTGTGGAGTCTAGATAGAGCATGAATTTCCTGGAATCTGCTATGCAGCCAACTGTGGCATCACCAAGAAACCACAGGGACACAATCCCATGGCCAGGTCAAACTTTGCTGGCTCTAAAGGATGTGTTAAAAATCATCCTTTTGCATTTCAATGTTCTAAATATCTGTGTAAAAAGAATTTATGTGCCAACCTTAAAAAGAATTTTCTATATGATATTTTTTGATGACAATGACTGTAGGTAAGGCGATACATGAACAAAAGAGCATAAAATGTTACTCAGTTCTTATCACTGTGTCCTTTTTATTGGGGGCTGGTTGTCTTTTGAAGCGTATTACTATATACTTAAATATACAAGTATACAAGTATTAATTATTAATTAATGTACTCTGAACTACAACACTACTGATTCCCTTCAGGAACTACTTCTATACATTGTTCTACACCTGAAAAAGCTCAATAAAATTCTTGTCAGCCATTGGCTGGAGTGCATGCATTTTGGTGTTTCACACTACTTCAGTGTGAAAACAGTGTTAAAATTGTTTTCAGTTTTAAAATCAGCACTTGATGATATCTGATGATAGTTGAAAACCAAGTTCATTCTCTTAATCACTTTGAAAGATATACAGTGTTCTACTCGCCCTTTCTAGACACAGAAAGACAGGATTACAATTTTTTTCATTTACTACACCTTTCACTGGTGCTGTTGAAAATCTTTCTGTTTTCAAACTAGATGATGACATCTCTGAAATGTTTGTTTTGCTTTAAACAAAATCCCTAAAGGAATGTAGTATGATAAAATTCAGCAGTAAACACAGTATATATGGATGGAGATGGTGCAATGCTCCAGACCTAGGCATCAGGTAAATGCTAGAGCTAAAATGAAAGAAACAAGGGATGTTTAAGACTTCGGAAATCAAGTCTACCCTTCAAAACTCATATAATGAATTTCCTCCTTCCAAAGACGTAAACAGTATTTCTTCTTCTTTTGTGAGTGTTACAGAATTTTGCTTATTTATTTAGTTCTTTGTTAAGCGTAAGCATGACAGATGCACTGCACATTGTTTACACAAAGGGTGTAAGGTACAGCACTTTCTGGCATCTTGTGTGGTTACTCATTCAGATTCGTACGTCTGGCAGAACTTGAAGGGAATTTTAAGACAGATTTTCCATTTGGAAGTAAACTCAAAGTATGTAAGTTCACATAGTATTTGACCCAGGTTTAGGACTATGTTCTAACACACTGATGCAGGAGAGCCCACCAAAGCATTTCATAGCCAAGCCTGTGAAGAAAACATTTTTTTTTCCTGATGGCTTCAAGCTATATTTATGTGAGCAACGCCTTTCACTTTGTTTTACAGGGTGAATTGTTTTACATCACAGCTTTCGTGAAGGGCTTAGTAAATTCAGTTCTTTCGATTCAAGGTTGGACTAGTTTTTGTCCCAAGCAGCCTCCAGCTCACACTGCCCAGGGAAGCCCACCCACTGGGAGTGCTGCACCACCAGGAATGGCTCCCCACAGCTGCCACCTCCAGACACAACACCTCACTTGTCCTTGCAGCTGAGATGTCCAACTAGTGGTCCAGCCACGGCAGAGTGGCTGCGGTGAGCAGCTGTCATCATCTCAGCTCAAATTCGCCATTTGCTTCCCAGCTGAGACAGAAGTCATGCTGCTGATGTAAATCACCAAGAGGTGCAAAAGGATCAAGCCCAAGGGCTCTGACCAAGGGATAAAAGCCCCCTCAAACTTGCAATGTGGGTAGAAGCACATGCAAAGGCTTAGTGTCATACTAACTAATCAAGCCTTCTAAAAATACTCAACATGATTACATGACGGAGAGCAATACATAAAGACGTAAACAGCCAAACAGAAAAGACAGATCCTCAGAAATAAAGTGAAATATTTATTCTCAGACAAAGTATTTGTCTAAACAGTGTCCAACACACAAATATATAGTTTCCTACTCCCGAACAGTAATTCTACAGTAAGGCTTCCCAGTAAAATATTTATGTTACAGTGATTTGAATGATCAACAAGGGAACATTTCAACATGGTGCTTGCTCTACACCAGCTCAGAGATGCTGGTTGCTAAAGCACTGTAGTGCTGTCCTTATATACCCTATACTGCTACAGCAAAACACTGCCAATGAGCCAAGATAACCACTGCAACAGTAGGGCTGGTGTCAGAGTAAGGGCCTAACTCTGTAGACAAATTTTCTCACTGTAGCTGTGTGTGTGAGCAGCCTGTTTCTGATTTCGCTGGTCTTCAAGAACTTCACAATATGTAAAATAGGTTTTCCTGTTGTCCCATAACTTGGGACTTAAAAGCAATTGGCAATGCACACTGTCCGATAAGCTTTTCATAGGAAGGTTAAGCAGGACAAGCAAGGGAGTGATTACTTACAAAAACATAGAAGGTTACTCTTCACGTTTACTTCTTAATTTACTAACAGCCCTAATGCAGAGTATAAATTAAAAAACCAGTTACACTCTTCTGCTTTGATTTCTTTCACACATACATTCTGCTCTCCCCTCTTCTATTCAAGTTTTATTGAGTGCCTTCTCCTTCACAGCTGGCCTTGATTTATTCCTTGTGTTCTTCCTCTTCTGCTTCTTCCTTCAAGAGGACAGAGGGAGAAAGAAAACAGCTGCTCTCTCTCTCCTAAAACAGCCTTAAAACAAAGTGACAGTGATGGTCACCCTTCTTTTCTACTGCCCTGGATTCGAGTGTACTTATCCTAGCTACAACTGGGACACTAAAAAAAAATTGTCCCAGTTTGCACCACAGCGTCAGTGGAATACCTTCCAAAGTCCACCAGCTTCAGAAAGAAGCTGTGCAACCCCATAGGCCATCCAGCAGTTTCCCAGGTCTTCTCTCCAATGCAACACTGACTGTCAAAAGCACAAACCGTGAGTGGCACTGAGAAGGACCATCTCCTGTGTCAGGTTCTCTTAAATGGTGGAACGCAAGTGAGTATGCTAACACCACTACAGCATAATTATATACATTATGCAGAAGGTGTTATATATTATGTCTTAAAGCGACTATTTTTAAATATTGCTCGGTTTTTACATAGCAGCTTGTGAGTCCAGAAATAAAGACTCCATAGGTTCAATGAACACCAACTTTCCAAACTGCTAGGCAGAAACACCCAGCAGGAAATTAAGCAGGACTTATCGTTCATGCCTAAGAAGCAATTACAGAAGCTTCTGTTTCCCCAGTAATAAATTTCCTGGCTACATAAAGCTGCATAGAAAGTGTTGAAGAAATGTTAACATCCAGTATGTACTGAATTAAAGGAAAATTAACTTTCATGCATAGAATAAGCTATTGTTGCAAGTTTCTGTTGAGGCAAAAAAGGCACGCTAACACCTTTGACTAATTAAGTTTGCCATAGGATGTGTTCCACATGCTAAAGATTCTTGACTCTTGAAACACTGAAATGACAGTCATAAATGGTTATTGGTAATACTGTACCAACACACACCTTTCTAGGACCCTGTGCAATGACCATATTTGTGCCACCACAACTAAATCTCACTGCAGTTTTTACAGCTGAGCATTCTTTTTGGTTCCAAGTTCTCCACAACTCCACAAAGAAATTCCTTTTTACATTATTCATGACTCAGATTCTGCACATCACCTACGCAAAAAATGGCACACTATGAAACCAGAGAATGATAGCATCTATATTAGTTTGGGGTTTTTTTCCTTAAAGTCATGTCTCCAATCTTTCTTTCATTTCAGAGGTACTTGCCACGTGAAATAGTATAACGGGATCTTCATCTGTGAATGCTCTACTTCAATCCCCATGTGCACCACTTGAACTTATATCTGCAGAATTTTCTATCAGTGGAGGTCTGGACAAATGGTTATTCATTGCTTTGCAACTCATCATTCTGCAGGCATAGTCACTGATAAGAGGGAAGCTCTGAAGAAATCCTATTCTCATTATTCTTTAAACTATAATATCTCCATAAGCCCCCAGCCACCCAACCAACTCCTGCTGCAGGTCATGTAGTACAAACCACAGAACAGGAAAAGCCTCTTCTCAAAGG
This sequence comes from Pipra filicauda, assembly GCF_003945595.2. Lineage (NCBI taxonomy): Eukaryota > Metazoa > Chordata > Aves > Passeriformes > Pipridae > Pipra > Pipra filicauda. The sequence continues at coordinate 484,959 of NW_024104535.1, forward strand.
AGTTTATTAGCTCAGTCAGAGCAGGGTTTTTTAAATACACTTGGCACTGGGCAGATATAAGTACCACCAAGAGACAGTGTTACTGCTTGGGATATGAAAGACAAAATCCGTATGTTGACTTTGAATAAAGAACAGTGGTTTTCACAGTTTGCTTTGATTTTTATAAAGTTGTATTAACCTGTATTCTGGAAACATTTTCAGCTTCTCATATGCTCAGGCTTTAGTATCCTGCTAGTAATATAAGCAACAAAGCTTCAAACAGTTTTGTGAGGACATACCTCAAAGCCAAAGCACATGAAGTAACTGCACTAGTTTCACTGGGACAGAGTCCATTTTCTTTCTAATAGCTGGTACAGTGTTGTGTTTTGGGTATATTATGAGAATAATGTTGATAACACAATGATATTTTGGTTGTTGCTAAGTAGTGCTTACCCTAAATCAAGGACTTTCCAGTGTCTCATGCTCTGCCAGTGAGGAGGTACACAAGAAGCATCTGTCGGGGAGCATCACCATGACAGCTGACCCAAACTAACTATAGAGATATTCCACACCATAGGGCGTCATGCCCAGTGTATAAACTGTGGGGAGTTGGCTGGAAGGGACCAATGGCTGCTGACAGACTGAGCATTGGTCAGCGGGTGGTAAGCAATGGTATTGTGTGTGTGTCACTTGTGTTTCTTGGGGTTTATTTTTCTTCTTTTTTCAGTACAATTAGTAGTAATAGTAATTTATTTTCTTGAAATTATTAAACTGTTCTTACATCAACCCATAAGTTTTGTGGGTTTTCTTACTTTTTTTTTTCCTGATTTCCCTCCCCATCCACTGAGGGAGGAGAGTGAGCAGCTGCATGGTACTTAATTGCCATCCGAGCTTAAACCACAACACTCATCTCTCATAAAAACTGAACAAATAGTCTTTCTAGGCAACTAGCTGTCTGTATTGACTTAATAATTAATAAATACTATAGTTTGTGGTTTCAAAAATATGTAGGTATCTAAATTCCATTAAAACTAGACTTTTATATTATGGGATTTAGTATTGTCAGTTTTACATGGGTGATGGACAGCATGCAGAATCTGTACAATCTCTTCTACTAAAATATTGGCATAAAATTTGTTTTTCCACACTGAATCTCCACTCACCACTCTACAACTAGTCTAGCTAAATGTCTAAACTAAATTTGCACTACATTTGCTGTAATGGACATCACAGGCTTAGACAACGTTGAGTTTAACATATATATCCCCTCAATAAAAGTTATTCTGATTCTTCTGCAGTGCTATGGCTGGTTGTTTCATCCTATAAAAACCTTGCTGTACTATATTCCACTGTTCTTGAAATACGAGTTTATTTCTGAACCTTCTTCTCTTGATGCTTGTACAGACACCACACGAGTAAAACCTGACAACTTCTGTGATAACAGAATGAACTGCTTCTGAGACATTTAAAGGTATTGTTTTTACTCAGAATTCAGGCACGATTATAATCCTTGAGCTGGCACACAAAAATATGATTAAAATGAAGATGTTCTGCAAGACAATGCCTACTCTTACTGGAATAAAGATTTGCTTTAAACATACATTTTCAGACTGAGATAAGCTTACAGATGACATCCATTCTTAGATTCAACTACAACAGTCCAACATAATTGTTGCAGACAGTAAACAATTCAGTTTACAAATTTCAGAAAAAAAAACATGAGAAAAGAAGGGCTCTGGTTTGAGGTAGAATGTTGAAATATAGATTTCACTAAGCAAAAAAGGAAGCATACGATATACATAGAATGGAGGTGACTGAAGATCTTATAAATTTGCAGCTAAACCAGTTGTCTGGAAAGCACCTTGCACATCTCCCTGGTCAGTGAGAAATGGATCTGTTGTTAGGGAAGAAGGAGCTGCTTTGCCTGGGATGCAACTTCTTGAGCACTCTGTAATGCGGATAACTCCCAGATTTGATTTTGGAAAGCAAAAGCATTGGAGAGGACATAGTGACTTTTCCAGGATTAAAATGAAATGTTTACTCTGCTATGAGTTCTGCTCAACAGCAGAAGCTTCTTATAATAAACTTACTAGCTTTTTAATGCCATTTTGATTAAATGAAGTAACATTTTTGAAATTAAGATTGTCAAAATTATCAAGATAATTAATAGTCAGGAAATCATCAGAATATTTGTTTCATAACATGATGTTTCAAATTTCCAATATTTTCAAAATATTTGTTTTCAAGGCAGTTTCTCATGAAATAGTGACTCAAAACAGGTGAAAAGAGCCCATAAGATACAGACTCCAGGCAAGAGCTGGACCAGTAAGTCATGGTATTTGAAAGACCTGCATCCATCTGACACACATCTTTGAAATAGAAATATGAAACTCTGTAAGAAATCTTTTAATCTTTTTCCCCTTCATAAGTAAAAACAACATCTTTATTTCTAGAGGGTTAATAAATCCAACAAGAAATACAGCAGCCTTTACCAATGTAATACTTTTCAAAACCATCATAACCTTAAAAGCATACTCAGGAGTGCATAAAAGACATGAAGTCTCACTAGGTATACAGGAAAGAGTAATTATTCATTCCTATGAAAGTTCAGTTGCAGTCTTCAGTCTGAGCCTTCAATAAATGGTGAAACATAATTTATTTGTACTGGGTATTGCTGCTTCCTAATATAACCCAAAACCTCGGGGACATGCTGGTAGTAATGCAAACACAGGATGGTCTTTTAAGCCAAGAAATCATTTCAAAATTTATCTAAAGTAGAAAGTTATTATGATTCCATAATGGTGGCATGCATTTGTTTAACATTCACCATGGCATACCGGGGACAGAGAATTATCTGAATTTCGTTCCCATGATCTAACGGAGAAGCTATCTAGGCAACTTGGTGCTTTAAATTTATTCTCCCTTTTTCTTCATATAACCATTTGGTAAATAAAGCACTCAAACTAAACGCAGTAAACAAACGCAAAGATTCATACAAAGTCTTTGGAAGGATTTTAAGGTATCTATTTAAACTCCATTGGTTCTATTATTTGATGTATAAGAAAAGTATCCAAAAATAACCTTAAATGCTCGTTTTTGGTATTCTAACAAACATTGACTACAAACTTAATTAGTGAGTAGTTTAATTATTCTAAGTCGCATTTCTCATGGACAAAATTATTGTTCTGGTAGAATAAGCATTTAGGTAGATCCATTTCCAGAAATCAAGACCGAGGTAGTATGGTAGTCAGCAGAAAATAAAAAATTGATGTACATAACTACAATGAAGAGAAAAAGAAACAAGAGTAATTTTAAACAGAAGAGAAGATACTGTTACAGAGTGTATACTTACAGAGTATTACAATGAGGAATAATTGCACTAATTTATTGGAAGTAAAGTTTAAAATTAACATTGTGGAAAACAATCCTGCTGGTGGTAATGTCATTTTTAAAGATGTTTAAAACTAGTACTAGGAAAGAACTATAGCATGCATACTAAGGAATGCAAATCTCTATTACCATGTGATCTAATTTTCAATTGCCTGTCTCACAGATTCTATAATCAAAAGTTGTTACCTAATCTAATAATCAGAATTTTATTCCATCAGAAGTACAAACTTAATTATGAAATTGTATTACTGCATAAATACTGCTACATTTCAAAATCAGACTCTGTGTTATATGGAAATATCATCAGTGAAACCAGCCTGATAACCTAGTTCTTCATGGCTAAGGAAGATCAGCCCAGCTCACTCTTTCTGTATTTATTCTTTTCCTTTCTATATAAAATCTGATTTAAAAAAGAAACTATCCGGGAGGTATCCAATGTTAGTTCCACATACTGAGGTTGTGGCTAACCAACAATCTTTCATTAAGTTAAATAAGGGCTACTAAAAACAAAGTTTTATTAGTGCTAGGCAATACTCATAAGACTCTTAAGAAACAAAAATCTTCGGTTGGCCAAACATTCTTAGACACCTTTATCAATACACCAACATAATCTAGAGAATGCTGTAGCATTTTGTAGCCATCCTGAAAAAGAAGGTATATGAACTCTAAAGGAGAAAAGGGCTGGAAAAAATAACAAACCAAAGAAGTTAAACGTTCCAGGACTTATCCTGAGTACTATCTATGAGTTGATTTTGAATTACATAAGTTCAGGATAATACCAGAATATTTTGAAATGAGCCTGAAATTCTACATGCCTGCTTTTTGTTTGCAGATGGTCCAAATAAAACTGCTTCTAGATGTAAAAGGATAGTTGTTCTTCATTTCCAAAATGAAACTACAACTCTATAAGGTTTAAGAGGTGATAGTTTATATCACACCTCTAATTTAAACATTTTTCAAGTGTTTATGCTACCAAAATGAAAATATTTTCAGAGGCTTTAATACAGCAGGGTGAAAAGAAAAGCTAAAACCAGAAAATGATCTTTTGATTCAGAAGCTGGCATTTGAAAATACTGACACAAACTAACCTACAGAATTTGAAGACAAAGGTACCACCCCCCTCACCCATTTCTGAAACTGTCAGGAGTTAAGATTATGAACTACTAATATAGACCATACATTTTTTAAACAAAAAGTATAGAATTAAGTTAGAACATTTCTGAGGTGGAAATTATGGATTTGTAGAATCAACTAATTTTCCTGCAGGATGAAAGCAAGTGATGGAATAATCACTAAAAGAACACATGAAAATTTCCCATGCTTTATCATAGCAAAAATAACCAACTATATATACACCAAAATAATTGCAAGGGTTTTTTTCTTTCTGCTATTGTAATTTTTTTACTTTCCTCCTTGTATTCTCTTTTTACTCAGCCTAGAAATTAACACACCAAGAGTGCACAATTACCTTACACACACCTCATTTACATGAAGGCAGTATATAGAATAGAACTATTTAATTTTTAAAGGACTTACAGTGATTGTCAACTCCTTGAGCAATTTAGGGCTGACTAAAAGTTAAAGTATGTTGTTAAGGAAACTGTCTAAATGCCTCTGACAGGCTAACGGGCTTGGGCACAATCAACTGTCCAGGAAGCCTGTTCCAGAGTTTGACCATCCCCCTGGTAATGAAATGCTTCCTAATATTCAATCTGAACTTTTTCTAATGGGCATAGTTCTGAATTATACCCAAGCACCCTGTCACTGGATCTCAGGGAGAAGAGATCACCACCTTGCGCTCCACTTCCCCTCCTCAGAAAGCTGTAGAGTGACAAGATCACCCCTCGGTTTCCTTTTCTTTACACTAGACAAACCCAGAGTTCTCAGCTGCTCTTCAGAGGGCATTCCTTCCAGTCCTTTCACCAGTTTTGTTGTCTTCCTCAAGTACCCAAACATCTGTCTTCAGCTGTGGGGCCCAGAGTTACAAAGAGTAGTCAAGTTGAGGCCTCACCAACACTTCTGTTGACCAGTTGGTCATGCTATGCTGGTGCATCCCAGGATTAGGTTTGCCCTCTTGGTTGCCAGAGCACCCTGCTGGCTCCTTTTGAGCCTGCTGCCAAACAACACCCCCAGATATGCCTTTTTGCAGGGCTGCTCTCCAGACACTCCTCTCCTAGCTTTTACTTGTGCCCGGCATTACTCCATCCTAGGTACAGAAACTCATTAAATTTCATCCCACTAATCACAGCCCAGTGCTGCAATCTGTCTAGATCCCACTGCAAGGTAGCTTGTCCCAAACAACACCTCCCACTGTGGTATTGTTGGTATCAAACTTGCTAATGTTGCACTCAACTCCTACATCCAGATCACTCATAAATATATCGAGCAGAATTGGCCATAGAACTGACCCCTGAGGAGCACCACTGGTAACCTGTCGCCAGCCAGATGTGACCCCATTCACCACAGCCTTTTGAGCCCTGCCCTTCAGGCAATTCTTCACCCAAGTACATCTTGGACCCACTCATCCCACAGCTGAACAACTTGTCCAGAAGGATCCTGGGAAGGACAATATCAAAAGCCTTCCTAAAATCCAGGAAAAATACATCCACCACCTTCCCTTCATCCACTGGGCAGGTGACCTTATCATAGAAGGATATCAAACAAGTTAAACAGGACTTTCCCTTTGTGAATCAGTGTTGACTGTGCCTGATGAATGCACTGACCTTTGAATGCCTTTCAGTAGTACACAGTATAATCTTCTTCACAGTTTTTTCAGGAACTGAGGTTAGAATAACAGGACTGTAGGTTCCTGGGTCTTCCTTCACACCCTTTTTGTAAATTAGAATAACACTGGCCAGCTTCCAGTCAGCAAGGACCTCCCCAGACTCCCATGACCTTTGCTAGATAATCAAAAGGGGTCCTGCCATAACATCCACTAGCCCCTTCAGTACTCTATGGTCTAATTTATTTAAACTGGGGGAGACACTACAGTTCCATCAAAATAAAAACAGAGATTATATTTAAAGGAAAAATCAAACACTTTAGTATATTCAAAACCCCTTAAAGGTGTATTTGCAGATGGTTCCCATAAGAGGAGCCACTAGCAAATGAGAAGATAGAATTCAGAACAATCTTGATAAATAAAACCATTTTGGGAAAAAATGGACAAACATAAACTTTCACTACACTGTAAAAATACTCACCTACAAAAATACAGGATTGAAAAAAGTGGTCTGTTCTGCAGAAAAGGAATTGTGGGTTTCATTGAATCACAAGTAAAGTGTGAGACAATATTACCATTGCAAAAAGTACCATACAATAATGCAGGGAGTTTGACTTGCAGACACTTGGGTAATTGTTATGTTTCAGTATATGCTAGCAAATTCTCAGCTGAAATACTGCCTTGCTTTGGACACTGAACTTCAAGAAATATCTGGAACTCTTGGAGAAAACAGAATTAGACCAACAATTATAAGACTAATCTCCTTTCTGAAAAACATGACGCAAGAAGAAAGTTTGAAGGGATTGAGGCTGTGTAAAAAGAGAATGAGAGAAGAGCACATATGACAGATATGACTGCAGCCTTCAAATACATAACAGGTAACCATAAAAACTAACGGAAAGTTTTTCTTCATTTCCACATCAGGCTGAAAGATGCAGACAGGGTATTTTGACTAATGGGGAAAAAATTTCCTAATGATAAGCATCAGAAAAGACTTTAGCTGTAAAATTATGTTATTAATAGTTGATCTGAGTCTGGATAGGGAAGCAGAAAACTCCAGTCTTCCAGTCTACACTTCTGAACTTCTTAGTGAGTAAAAAGAGTTGCATAAACACTAACAACCAAGTCTAAAATGAAGGGCTGACAAAACTTTGCAGATGCCAGGGGCAAAGTGCTGTCATTTCTCCAGCTACAGCTTAGCACACAGCTGCAGTCAGTTTTGCAAAGCACTATTCATATAGCTGGGGAACAGGAAATACAGCGGAGCTGTGGCACCAAATAGTTACAAGGAGAAGTGCTACCAAAGTACTTTCTGGATTGGGAATTCTGTTTTCTCCTCACCCATACAGTACCATCTATGTTCTGGTACCATTTAATGACAATAATTGATCTTACTGCCTGATCTACCAAATGCCTTGGTCTTTTCTATCCCCTACATTCACAACGGTCTTTATACATTCTTTAGCTTCTCCTTCAGTACCTTGGGGGTCCAGTATCTATAATGCCAGTACCACATGCCCCTCCTTATTAGCTTCACCTGAAGCTCATAAGCTATAGCCATACCAGAAATTTAAATGGTGCCAGTTTACTCTGCAAAGACATTCTGGCACTGAAATTCAACAGCCAAATTTTTCGTGTTGTTAAACAGTTAAAAAAAACTCAAAACAACTTTGGTCAGCTAACCTTCTCTCCCAGACAACTCAGGCAAAATTTGGGCCAAATAACATCCCCAAAAGGCAATGTCATATCACACTCTGTGCCCAGGAAGCAAAAAGAGCTTAATGGTGAGGGTGTGGTCATCTCATTTCAACTGGTCTCAGTGTCAGAGAGCAATGTAAGGCACATTTAATGTACTCCTACAGCTATACCCATTGTCCTGTGAGGCCCCAAGTAAGAAAATCATTATTAATGGCAGCTAGAATATAAACTGTTGCGCTCGACAACTGTGAATAAACAGACACAAATAGCACATTTTATCCTGAAGAGTGGACTCTTCAAGATGAAATAATTATTTTAATTCCCACTGCAGACCCTAGTTCCCACCATAAAAGGAGGAAAAATTCACTGGTTGCATCTCTGTCTTGGACAGTTAGGAACTCTCTACTCATACAAATGGTGTCTAGATAATGCAATTACTCCAATCTAAGTAAAAATTACATCTTCATAGCCATAAGAATGCAAAACACATACAGGAAAACAACTCATCCAGTTCACTCAAAGAATGATAGACACTTAAAAAAAAAAAAGAAAAGAAAATGTAGTTTTAGATTGTGAAGGCCTGATTTGAACAACAAAGTCCAAGATATTCCAGTTAAAACTGGTGTTTCATGAACACAATTATGCCTTTTATTTTAAGAAATTAAGGAAGTTAAAGGTGAAATGGTAATGCTTACTCCAAGTTTCCTTAGGATTTTGTTACTTTAAGTCAAATGCTTTACTTCACATAAGGTTTCTTGTGTTGAATTGTAGTACAACTGTTTACTCAAGTGGCAGCAGCATACTTTGTGAAAAATTAAATGGACATTTATCAAAGGTGAGTTGACAGGTTTAAATGTTAAGTGTAAGCACTGTAAGACAAGTACAAATAGTTTCTACCTGGAGGTTACATATCTAAATCACTGGATAGATATTTTAATTAACTTCTGCACAATGAAGAATGTTTGCTTTCTGAATTATTGAACAACATTTCCTGAGAGAGGAAGATACAAAATGTCATGCAATATATTTTTAAGTAGAGCTAACATATAAATGAAAACTTGAAAATCCTTCTTCCTATACAGCACAGGCAAGAAAGGGATGAATACTGTTTAGAAATAGAAATGTTAGAGTCAAGATTTAAAGTTAAAATAAATGAAAAACTTGAGAGAGTTATGCCAGAGAGAGGCATAATACATGGATAGAGGGGGTTTCATTACTATATCTCATTTTACTCTTAGCCCACTGGATTATGATCTAATAACACAAATATGTAGCTATCTCAGGTTCTGAGATGATTTTGAGAAAGCCTAAAAAATAAAGATATGCAATAGTCAGTGGTAAACTTAAAGAAACTGCATCTCTGGTGGGGACAAAATAGTTATATATATAAGTATATATATATCTCATAGTTACATATACGTTTCTGTTGTTTCTTAAACCCATCTAGCCTTCTTGCCCTACTGACAGTAACTCCTAAGGTAAAAAGCTGGATAATAGAAGCAAGCTGCAAACCCACAGGAGCACACTGCTAAGTGCCTTCTCATCAACCCTTCACCTTTCAAACCACTGAAGCATTTGGATGTTTAAAATGCTAATAAAAACGAAAATGTTTTACTCACAGTTAAAACCAGGTTCAATAGTTTTTCCAGCTTCAAGACTGTTTATTGTAATCTGAAAGATGATGTGCAGCAGCAGAAATGATAGACTGGTGAAGCACAGAGATTTTAATAATCGTCCTGTATGCCCTAAAAGACAAAGTATACATACATATAATTGGTGAATTTCCAAACATTACTTAAAGGTTTTCAGTTTAAAACCAGTAAAAACATCTTGACCAAGCATATTTCTACAAGTCAGTTCTACATTAATCATGATTGTCCCTCATGGTCAAAATTATAGCAAAAGTCATACTTAAATTATAGTGGTTTTGAGTATACTTTACTCACAAACAGCAATGACTGCTATTACCAATAGTGTCTTTGAGTACACTTTAATCACAAACAGCAATGACTGCTGTTACCAATATTTTGTTGGGGTTTTTTTAATTAAAAAAAGGAAGTTTCTCAAGTGTCCAGACAGCAATTTTAGATCAATAATATTAACAACATCATAATGTTTATCACCACATTACCCGGTACGAAGACAAAATATGAATGATACTTCTACTTTTGAGAAAATAAAACCTGTTAATCTAATTACACTTTACAAAACAAATTACATGGGAGGGGGATTAACAACACAAAAACCTCAGTTTGGCTCAGGAGTACAGACATATTTTCATTGAATGCTTTGCTTTGTGCCGACTGCCCTCTTTATCTTCCTTTAGAAGTTTTGAAAATAATTTTCAGAATACACTGAAGAATCCTGTGCCAGACACATTTGGTCATAGTTTCTCTATGATTTGTTGGATATATGTTCAAAAGCTAATAGAAAATGTTTGATGAAGATTTAGAAATGCCTTATAAATCCTCTAGGAAACACTCAGCTTAATCACAGGCAGCCAAACTTGCAAGGTATGAATAAATAAATTATTAGTATGTCAGGAAATATGCATCTTCAAGACAAAGTTGAATTCCTGATAAAAGACAACATTAAATATCACCCTACCTAACCTATCTGCAGTAAAAAGTCTATCTCCGATGTATTTTATACTAGATTTTACAGCACCTGCTTCGTACATTTAAGGGTAATTTTTTAATTTATGGATTAAAAAACAGCAGTGTTGGAATTCTTACCCAAGGCTATAAGTAAAGCTACGGTTTTGGAGGGCAAAACTAGCAGAGTATACCTGTGAAATGTCCACTCTAAATGAAGCCTGTTTTCTTCATACTTATTTTGCAAGTGTCTGATATGAGCAACTACTAGAAAGAACATGATGGTTCACATTCTGTATCTAGCCAATAAATCAGCTTCTTGCTTTGTTATAGTTCAAGCATGTCTTCAATGGCCTGAAGGGTAGTTTATAAAGCAAAGAATCAGATAAACACAATTCAACAATTTCAGAAAGTTGTAGACTATCTCATTCCATCAGACTCAAAACTTTTATTATATGATCACTATCTTGACTGCAAATTTTGAATACCAAATACCTTTAATAAACTTCCCTTTTTTAATTCAAAGAAAATTAAAAATGGTAAGAATGAGTCCATGAGTTTCTGCAATCTGAAAAGGAAGATACATTCAGTAGATATGTGCCTTGTATGACCTATTCACTAGTCACCAGAGTCCACACAGAAAGAAGATAACCTGGGTGGCAGAGCATTACACTAAAAAGACTGGATATTAAATTCTTTGGGTCATTTTTTGTTCTTTTTCTGCAGAAGCTGGCTTAGTGTCCTGGCTTAGGACAATTTCTAAGTCCTGTAAAAGCATAAATAACTAAATAGGTCATTAGAAGAATGAATATATGACAAACTACATGTTATTAAATAATATGTCAGATGTGATGTCATATCTAATGCAATCCAAGGACTGCTATATTTTACGATTTTTTGCAAATTTCAATATTTGATGGTTTGCTCCTTCATTACTAGATCCCATGCTCATGGTATTACAAGAGATGTATGTTCAGAACACAAGTGAACTAAAAAACTACCTATCTCAAAGCTGAGGACAAACAGTTTGAGAACACAAATTTCATGGTCTTAACATCTGTGTCAAAAATGTACAGATCTTAAAGTCAGTCTGGCGACTTATGAAGTTCTGAGTCACAAATTCTCCTCAGTGCTCAGGAGTTAACAATTTGATAGATATAAAGCACTGAATTTTTCATACAGAAGTGGATTTGAATTTTTTGATAGAATTCCCTGAGTCAATGTTCAAAGGAGAAAAACTGCAATACAGTTAGTCAATGCACATTCAATTCCCAAACTTCATGTTTCCACATAAAGAAATAAAACTTCTGAAAACCTTGGGTACATCCTTCAGTATTTCAATTGTCATACCTCCCCAAAATATATTTCAGTTTTAGACTTATTTTTTTTAAATTTGAAAACAAACACATTTGAATTTATATTGAACAAAGCATTTCTTTAAAAAAGCCTTAACTTTTGCAATTTACTCTTTTTAAGAAATGTAGGAAATGCTGAAAATGTATTTCTTGAAATATTGAAATGTTGAAAAAAGATCTCCTTCATAAAGTAGGGAAAATTTTAAGACTATAAATACTCATCATAATAAATAGTCTCTCAGTTTACTGGTAAATATGGTAGGGTAAACACACAGCTGGAAGGCAGCTAGTTATGTTCAGTGCAGTTTACAGCATTCTACAAGGGCTATTCTCTTCATGGCTATCAGTGGGACAGGATCACCACCAGATCCTACTGACCAAGAGCCCTTTACCTGCCCCACATTCATCTGTGCCAGCAGAAAGTAGACACATAAAGTATCTGAAGAAAAGTAACAAATACTAAATATTGGAGAGTTATCAGCAACCTGGGAGAAATGGGAGTTATAAATTCGGTGAACTGGATACATAATTTATGCCAAGGAAGAAGTGACTGATTTGGATAAGAGATGAGTTTCAGGGTTTGGATAAATGACTATATTTTTACTTACTTTTTTTTTTTTCTTCTGTAAACTTAGTTCTAAATGACACAAATTAAAAATTACCTATATGCATACAGAACTGAGAGAGTGAGAAAAGAGACAGCTAAAATTAAACTCCTGAAAAAAACCAGAGTTTCTTATGATGAGGAAGAAAGATTTTTGTCATCCTTCTTTAATTTGTATTTATTTTAATTCAGTCACAATGTTAAATTCTTTTCGTAACTTACAAAATTTTAACTCATAATGTTACAATTTACTTGCTAAAACATACCTTAACTGTTCAGTTGCCCTAACATGAAAGTCCCTGGGGACATGAATGGAAGCTGACTGTCACATAGAGAAGGAAATACATATTGTTCAGAAACCTGTGCAGACAGAAAAGATGTGCAAGAGATCATTGCCCCAGCCAACATCAAAAGTCACAATATACTGATTCCTTAATTTCTGTCTTAGATGTATAGACTTGTCTATGCCCATCAAGGCTAAAATAAGAAAAATCTAATGGCAAAACACCTCAGTTTGTAGCTTGAATGCTTGGTTCTGATTTTACTCCACCACTAGCTTCAGCAAAACGTGGAGGATGGAAAAGACAGAGCAGACTTGTCTCAGAACTGGCCTGAAGGACTAAGAAAAGTGGTTTTGCTTTCAGGTGCCATTTCAGGTGTCATTCCTAATGGCACCAGTGGGACCAAAACCTGGCATGTGGCTTTAGAAATGTACTCATGTCTCGGAAACACACAAGGAGGTTGCTCCAGTCTCTTTGTCCCTTCAGAAAACTCCTGGCAAAGGGCTTTCTCCCCTCTGATCAAGTCTGCAGAAAGCCAGACAGGATGCAAACGCTTCATTACCCTCTTTCTCTTCAGCTCAGGTGCAACATTAAACTGGTCTCAAGAGGGCCAAAAGCTTTTCACATGTGACAGAGGAATCCATTTCTTATTTTTCAAAGGTAATCCAGCCAAGAGCCAGATTAGTAATGGCATGTACCCCCCAGCCACAGGCATGAAACCTCAGTACCACTAACTATTTTAATGTGTTCTTGTAGGACCGCTGTCTCCAACGCACACATGCACCTCTTGACTGCCTACATCATGATTGTACACAAAGGTGGAGCCTGCTGCTCACATCACTTCCATCAATGATGACACAATGAAAAACAGTACATTCATGATTGGACAAGCAGTCCTGTGATCTTTTCTGCTACTCCTTTCCCTAAAACAGCAAGAGTATGACAGAATTTAATTTTTTTGTGCACTTAGAACTTCCTCAGAGCTTTTACCAAAAGGATGTGCTAATCCTTGGAATAACTGAATGGCCAATTGTCACTGAGACCTGCTTTAAAATGACATATATTAGCTCTTACAATATAATCTGACCATGAGCCTTGGTCTATTACAAAAATCATACCATACCATACCATACCAAATCTTCAGTTGCTTGCAAGGTGCATTTTCATTCCACACTACTTTTTTTCTCATTTGGAACTATTTATGATGCATAATTAAATTACCTTTGTCTCCAACAAAGTTAATAATACTGCTAACCATTTATCCTGATTTTTTAATAAGTAGTACCAAGCATCTATATGCAAAGGTGATAAATTCAAAGGGTCGGTATCCATTCTGCATATCACAATGATATCAGGAAAGGGAAACTTGAGGAGGAAAATAATTTCTAAAAATTAACTGAAGACTGTTTAGTATTCCAACAGTGTAATTCCATCATCACCATCATATGTATGCTGAATGACTTCACCTAACGATTTAAGGTTTTGGATGTATTATTCAAAGTTTTTATTACTTTGCACAGGAATTTTTTCAAAATGTAACCTTAAGGTTGTATTTTCTGACATAAGTTGGTTTTGGGACAATTCTAACACCTCTTCTAGCCTAATACTGTACTCCAAACAGTTGGAACGCTCTTCGTCAATAGTTATGCTTGGGAATTTTTTTACACATCACTTTTTATTCAGATCACAGTAGATGAAATACCAAAGCACAAGTCATTTTTCACATAACCTTTGATAGCATACAGTGAGTGATAAATATTAATGTGCATTTATCTCCTGAACTAGTGACACTTCATTTAATAAAGATACTCTATTACAGCCATTGAGGATTTTTTTTTAATAAACCTCTTCATCAGTAAGTGACAAACATAAAAGTAAAGAGCTCTGCGAGCAAGGCTTGGTTGCAATAAACTTCTGCAGCACAGAATGAGTCAGTCCCACAGAATTTGTTTTAGCTAGAATTTTAAAATCTTAACTTCCTGACATTCCATCAGGGTCCAGAGACCTTAATCTCTTGCTCCATGGCTCCAAATAAGAGTCTGTCAACATAATCTATACTGTAGCTTGGGGCACCTTGGGATGGGAAGTTAAGAAAAAAATTAATTAAAAATACACGTCCTTTGTAAAAATCTGGAAGTTTGGGGGTCATCTGATCTGCAAAGAAAGAAAAAAAAAGGAAACATAATTTCCCATATAAAAGAAATCCCACCTTTGGTCAGCTCTGTTTTAAGTGCCTCAAGATATTGCAGCTAACATTAATTGACATAACTTACTGACATAAATGCAAGAAAAGAGTTCCAATTTGAAGCTGGTTTTAGCCAGAAGTTCAGAGGTGACAGAGTTGGTTCCAGCCGATAATCAGAAAAATATCATCACTGAGTCCACTTTGAACATCAGCCACTACTTTGGCCACAAGTGTTAAATGTAGATTCACACACTTAGACATATACTCAGTGGAAAGTTTATAAGCATGAAATAAACACTGATACGTCCCTCTTCCATTTGACAGGAAAACTTTGTATTTCAGTGTGGGCATTCAGCAACACCGAAGAATACGGGCCAGTCCCCTTTCCTGAATTCATCAGTACTATTGTACACGAATGGACACTTAACTCAGCAGGACACGTCCTGATGACCACAGAAGATGAAGAAAGGACTCAAACGAGTTCTAAATTCAGTTGAGATTTCCAGACGACTACAGGGTTACGTCGGAAAGGCACAAAGCAATTTAACTCTGTCCAAGAAAGCACTTAAACACATGCATATCTTTGAGCATATGCAGAGGGACTGAAGAGCTTTCAGTGATGCATAAAAGGTTCATAAAATAAGGCTTACTTCTTCACTGCTAGGGTATTAATACTTGATGTGACCAATCTTAAAGCACACAGCCTGCAAATCAGCAGAAGTCAAATCTCTTCAGATACCTCTACACCATGCATTGTTCAAATCAATGCTCTGCAGAGGCTAATTTTCTCTTTTTCTCCTTACAGATACAATGTGTAATTATGTCCAAATGGGGAGGGTAGGCATAATCTAATTGTTTTCAATGCCTCTCTTTCCCATGCACTTTTGGAGGCACAGAGAGAGAGTGTCCTCCAGTTTCAGGTTCTGTAAGAACAATGCTAAATATTTGCTAGTACCAGTTATACGTATTATTAAACAACCTTTCCTAGATGTGAAATATCCATAGTTCTATGTGCACAGTATAGCTATGCTTAGAGGTTTGGCCTCTTGAGTGCCGAAACATAATGGGACAAAGCTATGAACAAGGGATAGAGGAAGGCAATTATTTGTAAGGAGTATTCTAAGAATAAAATTTGATAATGGTGTGCCTTGTACACTGTATATTGTGCAATGTCAAGGCATTGATCCACCAAGTAAAGTAACTGCATATCAGTTCCTAGTCACTAAATCTTACATGAACATCTTAAGTAGACTCAAAAAAGATAATGTTTAAATCATACTGCCAGGAATTATTTTAATGGTTAAAATAGTGCTATTGAAAGTGCTGCACCCTTCTACTGCACAGTAAGCATATTTATCAGTACATCTATATTTAGCTTAATACAAAATGCATTAATATTTTTCCCCCCAAAGGGTATCTTCTATTCCAATATCATCTTCTATTCAGAGGATCTGAGCTTACTAAAGCCTTAAAAGTGGACAGACATCATCACTGCAAAAATACAAAACCACTTGGTTTACTCACTGGATTTCCAGCAGCAAGACAAAAATAGAGAGCAATTACTAATTCCATGGTCTGTTCTGTACCTACCAAGGCCCAAACCTGAAAATGTGTATCCACAAACAACAGCTCAAGACTTCGTGCAATTATTTTTAGTTATGTTTAAATCTCTGTGCTTAAGGAGCCACACTGAAAGTCAGAACATATCAGTTTTAGATTCAGAATTTTGAGAAAAATGTCCCAATATTTGAAATTTTGTCCATGTTTTCCTGAATGTGTCACCTATTCCCATGTGTAGTAGTCAAATGTCACAATCCACAACTGTGACCAATAGAAAAACTTTCTAAAACATTTACAAAAAAGCCATAATTCCTTAATTTCAAGCAACTCTTTGTAGTAAAATGTATTCCTTTGCATTTCAAATTATATTATCTGTCAGATGATAGACCAGTGAGAATTTGTAACAGTTTGTCACAAAATATGTCATTACCTGAAAATTTTAAATTACTTATAAAAGCAGAGTAAGATACATTGTTCCAGGCTTGTAACTGCACAAAAAAATGCACGTTCATTTATACTCTTTTATACACTTATTTATTTCCTTATATTTCTCTTTCTGCTTCTCTCTCTTTTTAAAATACTACAGCACTCTAGGAAGGAAAAAAAGCCAGTCTAGAGATAGACACTTACTTTGCAGGAGTGCCAACCAGACTTGGGTAAACACAGTGAAAAATTCTATGTGTAATTAAAAAAAAATTATTTAGAAATGAAAACATAGAAAGTGCTGCATAGCGTAAAAAATATCTCCTTACTCCAGCTTCTTGCAGGATTTCCTGTTTTTCCTAGAAGTTTTCATGCCCAGAATACTACTAAAACTGAACTATATCCTCTGCATCAATAGACAATGCCATCGTTCAAGCTAGTCATAATCTCTGACTTTCAAGTTTACACAGGCAATTTACCCATTTTGTTAACAAAATATTTTGTCAGACAAGACTCAGAACTCAACTGCTCACTTTTTTTCCAGATAATACTCATAAGCTTTCAAAGCAAATAACAGCTACTTGATGTCTGCTTCATAATTTGACAGGTGGCTGTACCAAGCTAAACACAGGAAATAAACATCATCTCAGATACTAGTGCATATGAACTGAGCAATTTTAAGCCAGAACTGCTCTTTTACAAGAGGGTTTGAGGCTGTTAATACAGAGTTACATTTACTTCCCTTGAGGAGACAGGTTCTCCATGTTTGTCACTAAAAGATAATATTTATTTTGAATTCAAATTAATTCAGCCATTTTTGTCTGTTAGAAGCAGTGCTTGCAACTTACTTTCTTCATTTCTGTCACAGTCGTAAACGGCAGGTAACTATCCAGTACTAAATTCCTTCAATATCAGATGGTTCAAGAAACTCCCAGGTAATGGGAGATGACAGCAGGTCGTGTGCTAGTGCTGAAACACATTTTCAAAAAATCTTTACTTTCTAGGAGGTGAATAATTTTCTCCCTTGAATACTTACCCACAAGTGTTCATAAGAACTAAACAAATGTGATGCAGGGCAGAGCGAGAGAGGAAGACTAGAAGCCTATGTAAACAGGACTAATACAGCTATGGCAAAACCAAACCCTGCACCATGATGTTTTCACAAGGGAGTAAGTGTGCATAAGTACGTGTACTGAACTTGCAGTGGAAGCTGTGGTATGAATTTCTACCTTTGGCAAAACTTTTCCCAGAAGTTCTAGAGCCTGCTTCAGCTCAGACACAGGTGCTGCGAAGAGTTTAACCCCTTTTCAAAGAGTTTGCACCAGTATCACCAGCACAACATAAAGCAGCTCATGACCCAGTTGAAGAGCCCCTGAGACAAAATGCATTAGCATTTCAACTTCAACTTTGCATTTCAAAAATGTTAAGCCCTCCTGCCAACATAGAGCTGAAGTAAGATATGCAAGGGCATAGTTTCATTCCCTCCCTTTACCAGAAGTGCTTAAGGGAAGTAGAAAGACAAGATGGAAAAGCAAATTACTTGTGGAAATAATTTTGTTCTAAAAGTTTCATGGTGTTTGAAGAACATACTGTGATACCCATATGCCACATGGCCATACTTCTCTCTGAAAAAAATAATATCACTTTCAAAACACATGTTCCAGAGGGCAGATGGAAGAGGACCAGAGAGCTTTCTATAAACATTAGTAGTATCCTTCCACTGAAATCAGGTGGTTTTCTAAGGAAATTAAAATACCAACTTCCCAAGAGTCTGTAAAATTCTGTAGAGAAATAGGTTATAGGATGTAAAAGAAGAACAAACCAATAAATTTGACTTCCATGCTTGGCAAATTGGTAAAAACTATAACACAGATGAGAATTAGACAGTCAGGTAAGAACCGCATGCTGAGGTGTCCAGGTAGTTACCATAGAAAATGGTCATGCCCGTCGGATCTTTGAAATTTAATGGAAACCAGAGGAAATTTTAGAAAGATATTTTAGATGATGCAGGAAACTTAGTTTTCAATAAACTTCTGGCAAGTATTTCAGAAGAACAAACTTCTGTCAAAGGATTTACAGGAAATAATCTGTCATGGGAATGGAGGATATGTCATCTTGGGACATACCAGTTTTGGCTGATGGTAACTTTTGATTTGTCTTCCAGTCCAGTTGCAACGGGTTCAGAACAAAAATACTTTTTTCTCCCATAATGATGACAGAATTATTTTTTTTTGTTACATTCTGCCTAGTACTCACATTATGTGTGTGATCAAATGGATCTAGATGTACTGCTTTTGGCTGGGATAGTCAGTTTTCTTCATAGTAGATGGCACAGGTTTTGGATTTGTGATGAAAACAGTGTAGATAACACAAGGATGTTTTCAATATCGCTGAGCACTGCTTACATAGAGTCAAGGCCTTTTCTACTTCTAATCCCACCCCACCAGCGAGGAGACTGGGAGTTCACAAGGAGTTGGGAGGTGACACAGCTGTGACAGCTGACCCCAACTTACCAAAGGGACATTCCATACCATAAGGTGTCATGCTCAGCATATGGAGCTGGGGGAAAAGGAAGAGAGGATGTTTGGAGTTATGGTGTTTCTGCTCACGTCACAGTTACATGTGATGGAGCCTTGCTTTCCTGAAGGTGACTGAACACCTGCCTGGCCATGGGAAATGGTGAATGAATACCTTGTTTTGCTTTGCCTATGTGTGTAGCTTTTGCTTTACCTTTGAAACTGTCTTTATCTCAACCCACAAGTTTTCTCACTTTTACTCTTCTTTCTCCCCCATGCCACTATGGGGAAGAGAGTGAGTGGCTGTGTTGGGCCTAGCTGACTACCAGGGTTAAAACATGACAGTAGTCTACAAAGTCTACATAAAATCTGGACCAAAAGGAACTCACCTATGCTTACAGAAACACTAGATTTCTTCAGGAGAAGAAATCACAGCATTGTTCAATGTTTCATAGAAGGTTTACACTAAGGAAGAGTGGTACTCTGTGAAATGCTGAACATCTAAAGACATCACCAGTGTTTTCTTTCAAATGGTATGCAAAAACCATTCATTGGAACATCCTGCAAACCAAGCAGAGAACATCAACTACGTCTGTATTTTCACTATTATATCAACTCCATGTATGCATACACAACAGTTCTCTCTTCTTAATCTTTCTGTATGTAAAATCGTAGCTTTAATATTGCCTATCATGTTCTAGGTAAATCAGACAAAGGAATTTTGCACAAATAATCCATTATATTCAACTCCAAAATGTTTACTATAAAGTTTCCCTGATAAGCTTACAGGTCAAAACCATAGATGAA
Source organism: Pipra filicauda (assembly GCF_003945595.2). Classification (NCBI taxonomy): domain Eukaryota; kingdom Metazoa; phylum Chordata; class Aves; order Passeriformes; family Pipridae; genus Pipra; species Pipra filicauda. The sequence continues at coordinate 505,073 of NW_024104535.1, forward strand.
CCATCACATTTCAGTATGAAAATACCTATTACATTTTTTGGACAATAACTGCAGAGAGAATCAAACAGTTAATTTTTCACCCAACTACTATGTTTCTCATAATGGAAAAAGGTGGGCAACATTATAGTAAGCCAAGCACATGCTAGGAAGCTGTCTTTCAGCTAAGTGTACAGTTGGATAATAAATGAACAGTGATTCTCTTCCTTCCTAGGATGGTTGCTACTGTGGGCCAGGCATTTGGTGGCAACAGTTCACACATTTAAAGGCTAAAAGATAAAATCCATACCAGGTAACAACATTCTGAAAACTTAAACTGCTTTTGTGAAAAATATGAATAGTTGATACTATGAAGGTAAGGAAAGATAAAGGATTGTGCATTAAAACACAAATCTTGCAGGAATAAATTTACTGACTTTTTAAATTATCTCAATTTTACAAGCCCAAGACTAGAAGGGAGAACATTTCCCTTTGAATTTTCAGAATTATTTTTAAGCAGGTGGAAAAAACCCAATTTCTGAGGACATGAAAGCTCATGAGAAGGAAACTAAAAAGACTGACATGTCAACAAGAAAAAAAACAACAACAGTGGAACTGACTAATAATGTGGAGTATCCATTAGCCTACAGCACACTGTTAAAATACTAGAAACTGTGAACATAAAAGAAGCTAAGAATGTCTGTATCTACACTTGTACAAACCAAAAGACCATTCTCACCAGTAATCAGTAGCAGCCGTAAACAGTTGTCTAGGGGAAGCAAACAAGAAGATTAATACTCCCTCCAAGTCTCTAATCTTTTTCAGATTGCTGGAACCAGATCTATTTGGTAAATTTCTCCTTTGTGAAATTTCCCAGCACTATTCTCAGCCATGTGAATTTTCAGCATACATATGTGTATTGCCACAGGTCAATGGCTCACTGTATCAACAACATCTTTTTGATTGGTCCCAGTTCTCACATTATGAGAAAAAGAATAATTATCACTATCCATCCTTTCCTCATCACTCATCATTTTGTACCTCTCAATCATACAGTCTTCCACCTGCATCTTTTCTCAGCTAGAGCTCCATCACACCTCTGTTTCTCAGATGTTGCTGCATGTACTTTAGTTATCCCTGTCAACCCTCTGTGAACTCTTTTCCAGTTCTACTACATTCCCTTTAGGGTAGGGTGGCACTACCACAACAAAATACAGGCACATTATGGCTTTATACAGCAGTACAATGTTCCATTTCATTCTCCATTTTATTCCTTTATGTTCACATCTATTTTCTCAACATCTGCTGAGGCTCTGAACTAATGATTCCACAGATGCCTGTATCACAAGCCTTCAACTGCATTCCTAAGAGCCAATGTCAGCTCAGTGACCACTGGTTTATGTGTGATTATTTTTCTTTTAAACTTTACGTTGATATACACTTGTCCCACAAGAACACAAGTGGGGTAAAAGGCAACTAATGCATTCACCGACTAAAGGGATCACCTTTTTTTTTCTTCCCTCAGAGATGCAGCTGAATGTATAAAGGTAACCAGATGTATGCCCTTTTAAACATGTAATATTTATTTTGAAATTCCAACAATTTTCACTGCAGGAAATACCCTTCAAAATTCTGTTGTCACATTAGACACTTTCAAAGACTGTAAGCTTTATCTAGTTGCTTCTGAATAAACGAATTGTGTCAAAACACAATTTATCCATTCTAATGCCTGGAACCTATAGTGAGACCACAGGCCTAACAATGAATCAAGTTTCTCATGACCAGCTTATTTCATACACACACCGAAAACTACCCAAAGGAAAGTACACGAAGTCTCTTAAGATAAATACTTGAGTTCTTCTCTATAGCCCTGTGGGATTTTATCAAGGTTTTTCAAAATAGTTATATTTCTTCATTAAAAATAACCAATTACCAAGCATTCACTGCAAGACATCAGCTAAGTAATGCTCACGTCCAACTAGATCTTCTATATCTGGCATTTTGTCCTCTGGGGTAGACATAAAAGGATCAGTAGTTTCATTCTTTCACGTACAGCAAAAATTATGGGAATCCAGCAGCCAAAAGTAGTAAAACTGCTTCAACACTGAAGCTGAACTTGGCATCTGTGCTCTGCACACATGTAGTTCAATTGTTGTCCAAGTAGCGTCTCAGGATCCAAGAGGCCTCTGCAGTGGTATATGAGACATCGCTGCAATTCAGCTGGGATTTCTCACACATCTGCCTTTCTGGTAGAAGAATCTGGAATCATTCGCTGGACAACAGTAGGGTTGATGGGACAACAACCTCAGACAACTCTTGCAAGAGGCACTAGGGACTGGAATGGAGGATTGTGCTATCTACACTTCTTTTTTAGATGCTTTTTAGAAAGGGTTGCTGCTGGAGCAATTTTAAATACTTTTCCCTGTGGTAGGAAACCTAAGTGTGCAACTGGAAATGGTACGTAAGATGATGGATTGGAATATATGTACTGCCATGCTTCACAGGGTGTAGTTTCAGCATTCAGCAAAGAAAGGAAGTGCAACAGAGTAGCTTGCTGTTTTCATGGCCTGGATTTTTAGATGGTTAATGATGTTGCCTTTGCAGACAAAACAGCAACAACAAAACAAACAAACAAACAAAACTCCCAAACCAACAAAAGGAATATTGAAAGGTATAAAGTGTGGAGATTATGGAGGATACGAAGGATGAAGGTATTCCCGTGCTTTTTACAACTAGTAAAACTAGTTTCAGTTCTTTGTCATGGAGTGTGAGTTACAAGTCTTGCTTTGGAGAAATGACCAGAAAATGCATCTCTACCATTCTCCAAGATTATGCAGGAAGAGAAGCTAAGTATACCTTTAAAGACAACTTAAGTGTTTTTAATCAGCCAGAAGGTTATATATAAAAGAGTCAGAGATATTATGACACCGTAAAATATCAGTTCAAAGCTGCCAAATGTCCAAAAGGTCCCCGTAATTCTGCATTTTGTGCCCTTTGTTGAATGTTGAAGGGCACTAGAGGTTTCAGTCTTCAAAAGTCCCTGGTAGCCTAAGCTTGGGTGCACATAATACATATCTCTCCTATCTCTGCAATTCCAAGAAAAATAAAACAAAGAATTATTTTTTATCTGTCATACATGGAGATTCAAGTGTGGAAGACAAGAAGAAAACTCTTATTTGGCTATGTAACTTCTGAATGTCCTCAAAGTCACTGACATCACTGAAACAGTGTAGTGCCTAATCTGCACTAATTAGCATAATCTCATTATCATTATTGTTATAAATATACTGAAAAAAATAATTTTTTCCTGAAATACATTAATACAATTTTTATGATAAGGAGAGAATAACAACTTTTCCAATATGAAAGAAATTTAAATATACAACACATTCACTTGTATATAGATTGGTTTTACTTTTGAACAACCTCAAAAATATTCTTATGAAATAAGAAAAAAAGCTTCCTTTTGAAATTTTTAGGGAGACAAAAATGGACATATTCAATTTAGCAGTATGTACGTATATACATAGTTGATGGATCCATACAAAAGAACACAACATATAGTGGTCACATAAATAGATATAAAGTAGACAATCTTTTCTTAGCTCATCATGGCTAGGCTTCGCGAACGAAGATTTCTTAGCTCACAGTACAGTTAACAGTCTTACTTGTATGGTGAGAGGCAATAGTAAATAAAATCCATTTTGTCATCTAAATTCAGCCTTATAACCGAACACTTGTCCTTCAACAGTTCCAGCACGGTATATTTTGCACATTGGGAAAGGAAAGATTTTGCATAATATTATACATAATACTTTGCTCCTTGTCTGTTAAGACTAAAGTAGAACTATATATTTTACAAAGAAGCAATTCAGATTCCAACATCATGTGTTACTTAGTGTATAACAGAGTGAAGTGTCAGAAAAAAATCATACTTCTGTGAATTCTGTAGGATTATTAGAATTCAAAAAGAGCTTAACTATTAATGAAGGGAGAAATGTGTATTTGATGTTATACTCCAGCATCCTAACTAAAACACTGGAATATAGTTTAAACAAATGAAAAAAACCCAATCTTACGCATATATCCTCCTGGTACAAAACATATGTGTATTCAGTGCAGAGTCAGTAGCCTAAGTTATTTTCCAGTCAGATAAATTCAGACCTTTTCTTAGTCTACAACATACTAAAAATATTTAATACGAAGCGATGTTCACAAAGTTTGCAAAAGTGGAAGTCTGATTCTATTTTTGATTGCCAATGTTTAATAATTCAGGCTGAAATTCAAGTTGCTAAAGGAACTTTTACAACATTTGGCAGGAAGGAAGAAATGCCACTGTTCAGCTCAAAAAATCAAAAATACAACTATTTAGTTTGAACTTACCAAAGCTTAGGTATTTTCTTTATATTTTTTCCACATGGCAAAGAATTTCCATATTGGCAAATGTCAACATTTTCTCACAAAAAAGAAAAAAAAGCCTGATTTTGTTGCAGCACATATTCTCCTAAATAAATAACAGTTCACTAGGAATTTTTCACAGAAAGTTACAAAATCACAGAAAGAGAAAGGATGTTGGGGAAAAAACCAGCAACAACACACAGCATTAACAAGTAACACCTGAAGTGTTAGTGACATCTTAAAGAAGCACTAAATCGGCTGATTTCATGCAAATGTGGGGTTTGTGTAATAGATGACAGCAAGTGCTGCTACAAAGGTTTCAGAGCCATTTGCTGGGGATAAACCCTGGAGCATATTCAGGGCTTTTTGCCACATGTAAGTGATGCAACCTTGCAAACACGTGCTAAAATAACCATGTTTGTGTTTATACACCACCACGGCAACATTTGATCTCTCTATATAGTGGATAGCTCTCTCTCTGTAATGTATGTCTGAGCGCACTCAGGAGTGCAGTTACATTAGCGTGACTTCAGGTTCATGTTGTCCCACACCTAAAAGCTAGGGTATTAAAACCTAAAAAATACTCCACCTTGGCCTCATTGCAGAAACACTGCACCAGGCGCTCTGGCCCGGAGACACACAACCCCTGCCAGCTGCCCAGCACTGGAGAGGATGGACCAGATCAGCCTGGTCTGCCTCGGTATCCCTCGAAGGGCATGCATGCCCTCCCCTGGAAGCTAGGCTCTGCTCCACTGTCAACATAAGCCGAGTTTTGAGCAGTGCAATATGGATGTTTTACTCCCTGACCCTCTGCTGACGCCCAACACAAATACTGGGAGTGAGACAGCCTGCCATGACAGTAGTTGAACAGCTCTCTCGGTTCCTGCTCTCCTCAGACAGAGGGGGAAGGAGTATTCTCCTTTATTATTATACCACGTTTCCTTGTGTATGTCAACTGTTCCTTAGTTACAGAGAACTGTACTCTTTCCAGACAAGCAAAATGAATCTTCAGAAAAGAAGTAAATTTTATTTATTTTTTTTTAAAGCATTTTAAAAAGCTCCCAGAAGGAATTAGCATTTTTATTTACAGCCTTGTCTGCTCAAATGTGAACACATTTCTATGTAGCCAACTCATGGTAGCATATCCTAGCCATCTTGTAATTAAATTATTGTGAACATATCAGCAAGACATGATCCCACATATTTAAGTCATTACAGCAAACTTTGGCTTGGATCAAAGTACATTAGTTATTTTATTTACAGCTGAGTCAATCTCCGTTAGGTATGATTAACATTTGGCCTAACTTTTCTCTGTCCTGAAGCTAAAGGAGCCTCCTTTAAAGTTTAACTTGAACACATGTTTTTGAGGTTTAAGCAATTACTACAACTCTTAACCTTCACACTACTATTTTCTTTTGTTTAGTTAAATAAAAAGAAATCTAGTACAAGACAGGTATCAGTTTGACTGACATATCTTTCCTAGACTGATTTAATACCTAATCACTAATATACAGAGCATAACAGATTAAGGAATATGGTAGAAAGTTCCCATTTGCAGTATTCTGGACATTTTTAGACATGCAAAGATCTCTACAGATACTTTTCCAAGGAATACTGACAATAATTACAGCTGTGTTGCAAGATGTTGCAGCAGTGATGCACCTCAACCAGCAATACTCCATGGGATCTTTAAGAAAGCATAGGTGACTGGGAGAATTGCACTGACAATACCAATCTCATATAGTCACTTCAATTCTCCATAATAATTATTTATGAGTGTTTCAGTGATCACAGTTACACGACAGGGTGCTGACAAGCAATTTTTAGCTTCTCCCCACTGCTGCTGATAGTAAGACAATGGTGTCAAATCATATGCAAAAAAGGGAGCACATTACTTCGGGGACAAACAAGCTCATAGGGTGCCCAACAAGAGAATGACTAACCAATCCCTGAAAGACCTCTTGTGCAAGGCCTCCCACCCACTGACAGTGCTCAGGCACCTTCTCTGGGACATCAGAGCACTTAACTCTCTGTTCATGTTGAACGGCAACTCAACCTCACCTTCTTGCCTTGCTTGAGCGGATTCAGAACCCGTTATCCAGTGTACCACCATCAGAGGCTGCTGGCTGAGCCTGCCCAGACCTAGGGGTCTGCTCACCTCCAACAGGCATTACACAATGGTCAGATGAACCACACAGTCCTCCATCACAGCTCTCCTCACCTTCCCATGCCGTAACCACTAACCTACCTGCTTTCATTGTCTTTGAACCTACCAGCTTTTGTCCTTAGGGAGCACAGGCTAAGGGACATAAATCTGAATCTTTCTTTGGTTATGGCACTGATACCTGACAACACAGCCTTGCCAAGTCAAACTGGGGATAGCTCACATATTACGAATTTGAGAAACTTGAGGTTAGCAGGCAGTTGGTCATAGATTTTGAGGAAGCCAGTGTTTTTATTTGGACATCTAAAATGGCACTTCGGCACTATTAAGCATCTAATTGCTCTTGGAATTCTATCTTCTCACCCCAAACTCCTTCAGAAAGTTCTTGACCCAAGAGTGATCTTTCACATAATACCTTTGCCAGATACACTTATTTATGGGTAGAGCTCTAATAACTCTTCTTTGAATGCATGAGTCCTCAGGTAGCTTAGAAATTTCTAGAGTTGACATCTGGACAAAGAAAAGGAATAAGAAGGAAGTTATTCCATATTTTGAAAAATATTCAGTAATCTTAATCTACAACCTGTCTCTCAATCACTCCCATTACCCTAAGTATTTCCTAAAGTCTTGCTAGGCCAGTTAGGGAACAGGTAGCTACATGATTAGCATAACCATTCGTCCCAGGGGGCTGGAACTAGATGATCTTTATGGTCCCTTTCAACTCCAGCCATTCTATAATTCAAAAGACTCCTAAATTTAATACTGACTAACAATTCACAAAGCCAAATTCTGACTTCTGAAAATGATTAGCAGCTTTCAGAGACACCTACTGAGGCATCACTGCTCCTCTTTCTAATAAAAATGTGTTTAGGAAAATATATGCTAGGTCTTCACGAGCATCTACAATAAATACACACAAGACTCCAGTAATCAGAAAAGGTCCCAGATGATTACTCTCCGAAGCATTTAGATTCTGCATTATTAAAAGTTTAAAAAAACCACAATTCTTCAGTACATCCTTACTATACTGCCTGATCACAAAACGTATAATGGTTGACGTGTTACCGTAACTGTAGGGCTTTCTGCACTCAGAAGGAACCCCAAGTCTCAAAGTCTATAGAAGCACAGAAGAGTCTTAGGAAAGACTCTGTCTAGTGCAAATGTATCAACAGGCATGTTAAGAGGGTATATTAAGTAATCTGTCAGGGCGCTGTTAAAAATTAGTGACGTTTACAGTTTAAAGAGGGTCTACAAAAGAAGGCTTTGAAAAGATTCAAGGAATGCAGCCATTCACTCCAGAAGTGTATTTCATGTTCAAGGATTGCAAAGACAAGGAGGAAAAACTTCCATGCACCTGTATGTGTGCTTACCTCCTCCGCCCACCAACTTCCAGCAGAATTAATGTAGGAGAAAAAAGGAAAAACCAAACAGTAGTTAAGGACCCTAAGTCATTTTATGATATGTGAATTAAGTACTAGAAACAAGTTCTGAATAAAAACACAGTATTTAAAGAAAAAAAAAAGGAAGGTAAAAACAGATGTGTCATGCAGAAGAAATGGCATGGTAAATTAAAAGGACTCTCCTTTTAACCTGGAAATTACAGGCTATTGAATGGAGAAGGGAAACATTCTGGAATTTGTAATATGCTTAAAAGGTCTAGAAACCAGAACAGGTGTTGTCTGCCATCCAAAATTATTTTGAAGAGATGACAGACAATTAAGGGAAACTCTGAGTCATCATTCAGTGTTGCTTGCTTAACCATACAAAAAGACTGAGACATAACACTACCTTATTTTTTAGAACTCAAATGCTCTTTCTCTTACTGAAATCTATTACTTTCTGAAAGAGAAAACCTCCACGCCCCGTAAAATTTGAATACTGTAAGTGAAACATAAGGCACTGGATTAGGAAATCAGGCAGCCAAACTACACTAAAGGACCTGAATATATTAATTTAAGATTAACAGGTACAGTTATTGAAAAAAAGAACTGTAAAGCTAAATGTGAAGGGTGAACGCTTGAGCTGGTGTGAATCAACATTGCTCCATTGAAGTAAACTCTACTACGCTGCTCAAAGAGGACCAAGAATCAATGCTCTGTTTTACATAAACAAGTATTAGGCAAACATACCCAATTTTCTGCTGAAATTCTACATGCCAGACAGACTGCATTTCTCACCTCCAATTCACGAGTATAAATGAAATGGCTCTGTACAACTTTCTGTTGGTAACATAAAGGCAACATCTGGCAGAAGGAAGACTTCTGCAAATATCCAACGTGGGCTTAAAAATATTGTTGCTTTTCCACTGACAAAACTGATTTATCTTTAGCTACTAGATGGCTCAGGAAAGATGGATGAGTTCTGTAATGGAGATGGAATGCCCTATTTTATGTCTGTCTCATTACCATTCTGTATGCTCCTTTTCTCAGAATTCCATTGGATTTTTAAAAGGGGAAAACTTTCACAAAAAACCCTTCTTGTGAAAGTTTTTTAAGGGTTTGTTTGGTTTTATTTACAGGAAAGCACCATGTTTTAAATGTATGTCTTTAAATGAATGTCCAGGGCATTCAGATAAGTGAGAAACTAACTACGAAAATACTTTTAAAAGTAAACACCAGATTTGTAACTTTAACAACCTCTTTCCTTTCAGAGTCCTAACAGCCTTGCATTGAGCCCCAAAGGAGGTTCATATCATCACTGCTTAGAAGAATACCAAAGTACCTACCCCCACCACAAACAGCTTGGAAACCAGGGTCAGGTTTTGAATTGGACAGGTCCCTTTGCAAAATAACTAACATCTCCAGGAGCAAAAATGACCTAGCTTCTACCACCAATTCTACTAATTTAGAAAATACAAAATCTATAATTATCTTATTTTCCTGTCAGGTAGAAACTACTAATGCTATTAAAAAAAATGTACAAAGTCCTGCAAACATAAGCAGCAGGAAAGATGTGCAGGAAACAGGACTTTGAATCTCTCCTCCACGTCATGACCACAGCAAACAGGAGAGCACCCTGGAACAGGGGAGTGCACTGGAACAATCAAGACCCTCATCAGGGCAGCAGGAGAGAAGAAAGGATAACTTATGTGTGTGCTGCTGGTGAGAAAAGGCAGTTGCTCCCAATTAACCTCTTGGTTCCAAGAGCTCAGGCACAGCATCTCTGAAAATCTGTCCTTTGTCATCCACTTTGTGAGTAGCTGAGTGCAAGGACAAAACCAAATTGGATACACATTTTTAAAGTAGTTTTGTTCCCAGATATTTACCAACCCTGTTTTTCATTAGATGTACCTTTATTCTTGGCTGCCCACGTGTGTTTACAAGCTTACCTTTCATATTTCTTGTAATGTTTATCACAGCCAAATAACTACCAGCTTCTTTCTTACTCATTGATTCCCTTACAAAGCACAAGAGTTTTAATCATTTCCCTAACTGGAGACTAACTTAGACTTGGTATCGCTGAGACTCACCTAGGTGCAGCACACACATCTGAGCAGGTCACTGACTTCTGATGCATTGTTTAACCATCTGCTTCCTGCCCCACTCTCTGTCCCTCCTATTTGTAAGGAAGCAGTTTGGACCTTTGAATACAGCTTTGTGTGCATAGGCTTCCTGCCTGAGGAAGTAGCATCAGTTTCAGCTGATGTTTCAAGGCCCTATACTGTGGATAACAGTACAGCTGAAACTACATGGTGCTGTTTGGCCTGTGTTTGCCTGGGAGAGAGTTGATTTTCTTCTAAGTTGTTGGTACAGAGCCGTGTTTTGGATTTGGTATGCCAGTGAGCAGCTGCACAAGAAGTTTGGGAGGGAGATCACAGCCAGGACAGCTGACCCAAACTGGCCCAGGGGATATTCCATACCATAGAACATCATGCTCAGTTTATAAACTGCAGGGAGTTGGCCAGAAGCCACAGATTGCTGCTTACGGAAAGGCGGGGAATTAAGCAGTGAGTGGTGAGCAATTGTATTGTGTATCACTTGTTTCTCTTGGGTTTTATTCCTTTCCTCTATCTCCTTTTAATTACAACAATAACTATTATTATTAGCATTATAATTATGATTATGATTATTATAGTTTACTTTGTTCCAGATATTATACTGTTCTTATCTCAATTCATAACTTTTACCTTTTTTCCCCTAATTCTGCTCCCCACTGGAGGTGGATGGTTTGCAACAGTGAGCAAGCAGCAGTGTGGTTCTTAGTTTCAGGCTAGTGTTAAACCACAACACTGTTCTACCCTTAGGAGTGGTTTTATCCTCAGACACCTAAAAAGCCCCCAAACACTGTGGCAAAATATAACACTGTGAAATCCAGATGGGCTTTGGGTTTAGGTTTATATCCTAGGATGTCACTTTACAGGCACATTCAAATCTAGGAGTTATTGGTCTCATAATACAGAAACATGGCACTGAGTTGTCTTCAGAAAAGGCAGTCAGCTGATCACTTGCAGTGTTGGTTTGATTTTGCTCTACTTTTCCACTTTTCCATAGAGTGGAAAAAAAAAGGTATGGGGTGGGAGAGAGAAGATGAGCCTGAACCTCTGCAAAGTTTTCAAGAATACCGTCATGGAATTATCTGACATATTGTTTGCAAAAGAACTGAAGTAACTATCCAGGTTATAGGATGCTGTATCATCTGTCAAATTCAGACTGCAGTCAATTTGGTGTCTGCCCTCCATAACCACTTTTACATATTTCTTAAAGCACCAACTGCCTCATAGGATTTTCTGCGAGCATTTTCCTCTGCTTAAAATTAACAAAATACTTTTTCAAACACTTCTGTTATTTCCTGTACTACTAAAACACACAAGTATCTTAAAGCACTTAAAGTAGATTAATTGGTCAGGCCTGGGTAATTTATGAATAATAATCATGGGTTTGGTCTCTGGATGAGAGACTCATTTTCATTTTTGTCATCTATTGGACATGAGTTGTTTGAATTGGCTATAACGTTCTAGCAGTGTGACTCATGCCCTGAGAGCCAGAATCTCCGTAGAGTTAAGTATCCTCATTCTCTCTCTATTTCTGAAAAAGAGTTATTGTTTTGTGACCATGTTTCTCACTGCCTTGTCCAACATGTTTATGTTGTTGCCGTTGTAGCCGTTGTTTTTAATTGGTAGTAGTATCTTAGGTAAGGTATATAGATTGAAAGGAAAAATATAGACCTCAGTAGCAAGGTCCCTGCTCTCATCAAGACAAGCCTGGCCTAAAAGAGTTTTTAATCTAAACCAGCAAAAGACAGACAAAGATACACACAAAAAGGTTGCTGGCAACAGTTATAATTTATTAAAACCTCTGTTACAGCAAGGATGGATTCAACTTCACCTACACACATGTGCTCTTGCTGAACTTTCCTCTCCATTAAAAATTTTAAAACCAAAAAATTAATTCCTTTATTGCCAACACGTATAGCCATATTGGCATCACACCTTTTTAGGCCCTTCTTGAATTACAATGCAGCACTAGGTTATCGCAGCAAAAAGTAATTCACTTGCTATGGTTTTATGGAAAGTGCAAGGGGGGATTACTTACTAAGCTAAAACCATGTGTCATCACAAAACAATCTCTCAAGGAGTGGAGACAGAAGTAGATCTGGTTTAATACTCTTCCGTACTGCTTGGCTGTGTTCTCCAGTAGCTGACAAGCAGCATGCTGACTGCAGTTCTCCCAGCAGTGTGGCATTCATAATGCCAAACACCATTCAAGAAATATACTGGTATGGTTCTGTGGTAGACAGTAAATAACTGATCTCAAACATCATGTAGCTTGAACTGAAGACATCAGGAACATAATCAGAACTACTGAGTCTCTGTACTCTCCAACATGAAATAACAGACAGTGTTAACTTTAAGGTAAAATTTTAAAGGAAGAATATTGCAGTTATTTAAGTACTTACTTTTGGGGACAGGTTGTAGCTGGAGTTTTTTATTTGTTTAGGTCTTTTAAGTGTATTAACTTTGAGAAGATAGGTTTCATCCAAAAAAACATTCCAGGTTCACACACCTCCTGTAAACTTGAGTAAATATGGCAATTTTCAAGTTGGGCCCATTTTTTGACTCAATTATATTTGGCTTAAAGTTGAGTTTATAATGAATCCTGGCAACACTTTCATCTGAAAAATCACCATACTTGAAATGAATTGATGTTTTAAAATGAGTTTAATTACATTTTAAGGAACCCAATCTATATTTTAAAGTAAGACCAAGCTATTCTAAAAATTCAGCTGTAACTGAAGGCTTCCATACAATGTAATTTTATTGTACAGCACTGTACTGAAAATTTATGCTTATTTTAAATAACATTTCATCTCAAACCTTTCCTCTAAATTCCTTTTTTTTTTGCATTTTAATGCCATTGGTATGTATTATATGTGTGTGCACAAACAATTTTATTGTGCTTTCAGAAAAAGAACTTAAAAAAGGAGTGTGACGTATAAAGCAAAGGATTGACCCGACGTTATTTTAGATTTTCTCAAGAGCTTTCTGTATTTTGCTTTTTTTAAAATTCTGCTTCAAATTTTCCAGCTTAAAGTAGATTACAAGCCTACAATAAGAACTCCACGCATCTGTACTCAGATGAAATCTTACCACTGCAGCTTTAAATTAGGGCTACATAGATTTCACCTCTTTAAATATCGGAGGAAACATGAAATTTCCTTTTTTCACAAGTACAAGGGGCTAAGGATGAGGCTAATCCAGTGCAGTTGGTTCAAGAGAGGTGAAACATTCAGAAAAGGAGTATGAAAGAGAACCTCAAGATATGCCTTGTGCACCAACACGTGAACCTCATGATATTCAGTGCCACGTGAACATCAGTCTCGCAGGCTACCATTTCCCATATAAGTTTACCCCAGGATTGGAAGGCCTAGAGTGGTACTGCAAGGGCACTCTCAGCAGACACCTCCCTCAAGAGCAGAAGGAATCTTCAGGGATGATTTTCATCATCATAAAACAAGTGAGTGCATCCCCTTCTGCCTCCTGCTAGGTGACAGATGCACCTTCACATGCAATGTATGCAGTCAGTGAATACCTGTAACGGTGACAATATAACTTAGGAAGGAAGCATTCTCTGAATACGTGCAAAATGTGTACCACCATATACATTTTTCAAAAGTCACATTGCTGTTAACAACCAATTTGGTTTCCTTGAGCAGGCTCTTATTGATCTTTAGAACAAATAAAGTGTCTGCTTACAACACTTAATGGATAGGATGTGTGTGCATGTGGAAAAAAGCTTTTCAAATGCTACCATCTATTTTAGAAACCAAAAAGTGGTGATACACATTCCAAAACATAATAAAACTCACAAGAATTCATCATGAAAAATTCATATGCATACACACATCATAAATAAACAAAAAACACAGGTAATATCCCCATATATTTTCCTAATTCTTACATAATATATTATTTCCAGCAGAGCATCCATAAAAGATTTTATCTAGCACCATAATGAGTCTTATTGCTGAATCTCAATTGTCATTATGCCTCATACATCTAGTTATGTCATTTAAGTGAGAGCTAAATATCCAGAAACAAGCAGACAAAGACACAGCCTAAACCCATTTTGGAGCTTCCAAATCTAATACTCTTCTTTGAAGATATGTCTTAATAAAAAGCAATATGTTTTGCTGGGTAGAGGAGGAAGTCAGCAAAACTTCAAACTTTATTATTTTGTAAGACTCTGAGAGACTTTTAGATCATTTTAGTAAAGTAGTCTAATGTTTAGCTTATAAATAATCACTGAAGCGCTTTTCAAGCAGTCTGGTGTGCACAGAAGGTTTTTAGTAGAAATGTGAATTGTGGATATTGAATCAAAAATGTTTGTTTTCCCACGGTAAATACTGAACCTGGCTTATGTCTAGATTTTCCTGCATCTTTCATAATGATATCTAGTTTCCAGAATTATCTTATTTAATTCTGTTATCAATTTCTTTGCTAGATATACAACAGCCTGAGGAAGTACTCATCTAGTCATCTGAATATCCTCATAACAGTAATTTTAAGACAAGTTTTTACACAGTCATAGGTAAAATGGTTTTTTTAATATTGTATTTAAATGCCTGATTTGTAAGTCACATTCCAGAACCTTATTCCTTCCCATATGCCCAAGAAAAAAAAAAATCCCCAAAGGCCACAAAAGAGTGCACATTCTGGACTTAGCTGCCAAACCTCGCCCAAGTTCTTCTTTCATAATCAGGACATTGTCTCCAACCCCACATCAGTCATTTCTGTTTTGCAGATTTGGGAAAGGTTAAACCACCAAATAAAGAAGCTGAGGTTAAAAGCAGATTTCTCTAAACAGTCATATTTTTGTGCTGAAATGAAACTAAAGGCTTGCAGAAGAAAACTTCAAGTTTAGGACACAATAGATCATCTTAATAGAGGATAAAGCATATTTGTACTGCCTACATAGTATTTTACCTGTGTATAAGCTCTTAGTCTTAGGAGAAGCAAAGAAGGCAGAAAAACCTCAACCCAGCTTTTGTGCATAATGAACCTTGTTGATTTAAGCACATAACACCATAAATTACCCCATATGGCTTGCAAAGTGCTTACAATGGTGATAAGCATCAGTAGTCGTAGTAGTAAAGAAAAAGACACTACTTTAGTAACTACTCTTTCCAATCATTATTTTCCTGCAATAGCCAAGAATATGGGTGTATGTAATAAGTTTCTTTTCTGGTGTCCACTGATGCTGATGTTTTTGGCTCAAGATGTATACTAATCATTAGGGGCATGTAATTGTGAGGAAAAGGCTGCACATTTGGTAATGTTAATGACTGCTTTCAAAGTCCCCAGAGAAGGCAAATAATTTCAAAACACGTTACACACCACTTGATTTCAGGTCCAGATCATTGCTGTTTCTGAGTATCAGTGGAGGCCAACTACAGTTTGGCTGATCTGCTACAGGAAGACATCTAGCCAAAACTGACCCCATCCTTACAAAATGAAGATTTTTCTTTATGAATATATTTCTTTAGGAATACATTCTCTTGACTATGTGTGTCTCAGTGTGGAGATAGCTTGCTTATGAACAGTAAAGCCAAGTATTTTCCAGGCAATACAATAAAAGATCTTATTCCATGAGACTTTCTTATGCCCTCAACAAAAGGAAATGGAACAACCTTGACCCTTAGCTTTTATGTGAAAGTATGAGGAGAGATTATTGTCAACCTTCTATCCATGATCTGTCCAAAGTACGTACTTGCTGCTGAGATCAGATGTCATATAACTGAAGAGGTATTTAGGAAACACAGAAGTGAGGAAACTGATGGAAAAATTCACTAAGATATTAACAGTAGCAAGAAATTTCCGAAAAAAATCCAAATATTTTAGATAGTTGCAAGTGACCATGGTCTATACCACTGCAAAACAGGAATGAGAATTACCTGTCTGTTGTTCGATAACAGTAATTCTAGATTTCCTAACAATCTAATTAAACTTTATTTCCACAGTCAAGCAGAACACAATAACATTGCCGTCCACAAAAAAAACCTACATCCCCACAAAAAAAAAAAAAAAAACCAAACCAAAAAACCAAACAAACATATAAAGAAAATAATAAGGGAAAGGGATACAGGTTTAGAAATGATTAAACATTTTAAAGTCTCTCTGATGCTTCCAGTTATTTACTGTCTGGCTCATTTTATTAACGTAATGTGAGGTTTCCACCAGAAATACTTGTTTTCAGAAGACTATTATTGGATTAATATCAGGAACTGGTAAGTAAAACAAAACAAAACAAAACAAACAAACAAACAAACAAAAAAACCAACACAAAAGCCAAAGCCAATAATAAATCAGTCAGTCTTTGGCTTGTCCTATTTCCAATCAGGCTTTTAGGATATTAGATATATCTTAAATGTGGATTTCAATACTTTGCCTTGACCTTGTAACTGTTCTACAGTTAATGGTTTAAAACACAGACTGCCATTATCAGGTTACAATTCCTTTGCTGATGCAACAGTTCTTCCCAAAACTACTTCCAGTAATAACATTTTTATTTGGCTTACCCTGTTCTAGCCCTTTAGCTTAATTACTTCTTATCATTGAATCAATATAACACTCAAAATTAGCAGCTGATTTGCACATTTTACAGACAAATCAGATGAACTGAAATCCTGATTTTAGTATAGTCTTCCCACTGCAGAGGTGGAAGTAGGAGGTGGCCAGGGGAAAACACAGAGGAATGCAAAGCTGTCCACATTGGCCAATAATTTTTAAGAAAACTCTTGACACTGCCAAAACTAAAAGCTTTTGCTGCTTTCACCCACCTTTAAACACAGGTTAGAATAAAGACTGTGCACAAAAATAACACATTTTTACATTTTACACAGTCTCTTCTAACCTTTTAAACAGATTCCTAGGTATATTTCAGTGCCTATGCATTTGAATAGCAAGGGAATTTTCTGTCACTCTGAATACTTTACTTGCTTTGCAAAGGGTTCACTGTCTTCCTCATAGATGAGCAAATACTCATCGGAGCTCAATCTACCCAGAAGGGCTTGGGGTGGGGGGGGGGGGGGAAGACCCAAAAAAGCAAACTAAATTCAAGAGTTACCAGTACCTAAAACTTCTGTATGGGCAGGGTGAACCAACTTGGAAATGTCTTGTTGCAGCTTAGCAGGAAAGTTCTCAATCCGTTCAGAGCAATCCAAAATAAACCTCTCAGATATGAAATCAGAGTGCTCACATGGGGATTTACAAATCACAAAACAAGGTCTTTGTTTTGGAGTCGCTTTGGAGCCAAGCTATAGTTTGGGGTTTGAAGTGGGGATTCAAGCCAGTGACTTCATAGTTGAAAGTCTAAGGGATTGGACTCATCTCTGGTGAGTTTTTTGTAAAACCAAGCTCACAAACTAATGTATTATTAAAGGCAATAATGAGAAAGTTTTTCTCAATGTAAGTGAAATCATCTTATTAATACAAATCCCAGTGCTGTGTGTACTATCTTGCTCAAGTATCTCAAACTTTTATGAGGATCTTACAAAGCCTCCTGATCCTAAGCTGTTTCCCCCAGCTGAAATGCAATTGACTCCAAAAAAGAGTACAACAGTTATCTTGCAAATCAAAGCAACACTACACAATGGTTTATGTCAGAGTTAGAGAATGTCAGATCAATTGAACCTCACTGAGGAAACTCTACAGCCAGTAAGGTAAATATAAACGTATCTTGAGTGCCCTATAAATTTTAAGTTTAAGGACATGTATTCCACTAATTGAGAAGCTGCCAGTAGGTAACACTTCAAAACAAATGCTATGTATCATCAGATTGCTCAGACCTCTTGCTGTTGAGTTCCCATGGTTTCCTCTTTGCAGTTCTTCACAAATTGTAATTGTTAAACTTGAAATCTGGCCAATACATCTAATTAGGGAAAAAAGGGCTGATGGCCATACTTCAGGAGAATTACCCATAGATTTTTAATAATATTCAGGAAGCTGGGGTAAATTTTTTATTCTAAATTCATCTCCTTATTAAGGTAATATTCAAGTACTGTGGAAGACACCTGATAAACCCAAATTTTGCCTTTAAAACTATCTGGCCTCTAACTTTCTCTCTGACTTTCTCTGCACCTTTCTATTTCCCCTACACAAAAACCCTCTTATTCAAAAATTATTTTGAAATAACATTGTAAGATGTGCAGTAGCTGAAGCACAGTATCTCTGACCTATCCATCACTCAGCTTTTCTGCCCCTTTGATCTCGAGCTCCACACCACTGCTTCCAAGCAAAGACTGCTGTGAAAACAACTGCGCTCCTTCAGTAAGAAATACACATGCAAGATCTATACCTCTTCTACATGGGAATTAAGTTTTCCTTTTAAAATTAGTTTAAACATTTATTGGTCTAAGCTGCCAGTTTAATTAAACATTTCTTGTCACAACTCCAAGAGTTGAAATTCTGGGGCTTCAGAATGCTTATGCCAAAATCCATTCTGCCAAAAGCACATTTTTTTGTTCATTGCCAGCTGAGTATATAGAAATTGGCTCTGAAAAATAGGCCAGGGCCTGTAACACTGCACCACATGCATACGAAATGCCTAAAGGTGCCAGCAGTATGTGCTGCACACAGCTTGACTTCACAAAATCAGCAGGTCAAGACATGGAGTAAACTCCTCAAAATTAAAGTCAGAAAGCAATTCCTTTCTGTTGTGGTTACTGTATCTGTTTCTATCCCACTAACAATAGGGTGTACTGAACATTCCCACAATTGCAATAGAGGTTGATGCCTGCTTGTACATATGTAAAGAAGTTCTCACCAGTCCCCACATGCAGTTAAATCAGACACATATCATTGGTCTGCTTTTCATGCGGCGTTGCCCCATGCACATCAGAGTTTTCAAACTTGCTGTCACAGAGAAATAGAAAGGAATCAGGGTCATAGACACCCTGCTGATGATGTGCTAGGGTATGGTTAACAAAAAAATAAAAAATAAAAGAGGAAAGGGAAAAAAAGAGAGGATCTCTCTCCATGCCTAGGTTCACAAATGATAAATGCAGACATACACAGAGGTAGTATATTAAAATGCCCAATCAAGGGGAAAAAAGACAAACAGTGAAGTTGCATTTTCTACCTAGAATCACAGAACCATAGAACAGTGTGGGTTGGAAGGGACTTTAAAAGATCATCTCATTCCAACCCCACCGCCATGGGCAGGGACATCTTTCACTAGATCACCTCTGCCAATATGCAAATTCTGAAAAAGGGAGGGCAAGACAGATTAGATCCTTTTGCGCATTTCTCAAAGTTCATCATCCTGGAGTATCAGGAGGGAAAAAAGGAACAGATAAATGATATGAAAAAGATTATAATATAGGGAAAAGCTTTTTAAAACAGAGTCACCCCCCACCCCCAACTGCTCTACAACCACTAAGTAGATTTAGACATGGTCCAAATACCAGGGTGGAGAGCTGTCCACCAAAAGCACTGGGCACCATAGTCTCAGTAATCATTTTAAATATCATCTCTTTTCTTCAAACAAGACTCACAGGATTAATTACACAGAAGAAGAATAAAGACAACTCAATTTAAGGATTATAAATAGCAGTTTCCAGTGCTAACAACACTCACACACTTAACAGTGGAAGGTAAATTAAACTGAATTATTGGATTATGGTCATTTCCCTCACCCGACTGAGGGTTCCCTGGAGGTATATTTATGCTGTATTCACAGGCTAGCCCTAACCTACCACTCACCGGCTGGCCCAGAGGAGCCAGGCTCAAGCTCCAGGAGATTAGCTACAAACAACTACACAAGGGTCACATTTTCAGCTCCATTCCCACATGCCCTATCCCTTGAGGATCCTGTGGGGAGGATAGAGTAGATTTCCTTCTATGATTTCTCTATTTGTGCAGGTTTTTTCCATGGTAAACTGTTCTGTACAGGCAGATTAAGCCTTCAAACAGCCCTCCACTTTCTTGTGCTCCAGCAGTTGTGCCTACGGTACAAGGCAGGTACCATCTTTGTTGCACTCCTTTTTTTACTTTGGAAAAAACCCCACAGTATGTAAGGATGGGAAAGGAGGAAGGTTGACGGGGTGCATCACAAAATCCATTTTCCCACAGTGCAGACACAACCAGTGTCCAGTTTGATACAGGACAGACTTCAGCTCTTCTAGATATTGATCCTCGTCAAGCACATATGCTTACACTGCTTTTCTCATAAATTACATCAGCTTTGGTTTCACCTGTGAGACATAAAGTAAGCTTTCTTCCGTCAAGCACATGGACAGGAACTAAAAATATATAGAAGAAATGTACACCACAGTCTACACATAAAATAATGCCAACATTGATCCATCTATGCAGAGCTCTGCTAGAGTATTAGTGCTGCCTAAAATATTTCTGCCTATGCTTGTTCTCTAATAAAACTTTCATACAGAAATGAAAACTTTTCATGGAAAGTGCCTGCTTTCTTCAGGACATTTTTCACTGGAAAGCCAAAATCCTACTGTTTTCACCCTGAATGTCAAATCCTCAGCTTTTGGCCAAAAGCATAAAAGCCTTACTAAAAAATCTGGCAATAGGAACCGGACAAGTTTTCTACATATTGCTTTTTATCAGAAAGTTACAGACTTTTCTACAAAGATTATTCTGATCAGGGATTAGGGTTAGGAACACTCCATAAAAGAGACATCTGTATACACATAATTATTTAGCAGACATTGAAGCGATCAATAGATTTGCTGCCCAGTTGTTGTCAGTTCAATAAAATTTGTTGTACCCTGTAAAGGGTCTCTTAAAAGCAGTTCTTTATATGCCACATTCAACACATGTGGAAGCATTTGACGGACACCAGGCCTAACAAATTTTTAAATAAGTGACTAGAGAATCATCCAGATGCTCTACTTCAGTTCTTTTATCAAGCATTAATTATACTGTTGTATAACAAAGGGCAGTGCTTGTGTGCCAGGTCCTCATTTTTACTACATAGCCCCTAATCCCAAATCACTTTCCTGAGCTCCCACACCTAGCATATTGTCTGAGAAAAACGGTGTGTCATGGAAGAAAACATTGGAATATCAAACTGCCCCATTTAACACACAGATTTTTCCACAAAGACAATACAAAACAAAAAGCAATCTAGATCTATATAAGAGAGATACATGTTAATTAATAGCCCTTCACAAACAGACTTGCAAAATGGCAATTATCTTTTCTTGTGACTTAGGCTGCAAGCACATGCACCCTCAGACTACAGAAATAAATCCATTCTCCCATAGCGCCAGAGTCTGCAAGCTCTTCCGTGAACCTTTTTTTTTCCCAGTGTTTGTTATTTTTTCTGAGGAGAACCAGCAGAAATAACCAAATAATTTTAGAGAGACTGTCTGTTTACACCAAGTTGACTTCATGCTCACCTTCTCTGATCCTTCTTTGGCTCCCTGACGTCAGGACCACATTCACACACAGATGAAACCCAGACAGTGGTTAGAGACTGTGCAACCAGTCTCTAAACTTAGGCACCTAAATTAGCAGGTCTGAACATGGCTGTACAAAATTAAATTTCTCAATACCATTTATCAAGTAGATAAGAATTATAAGCTCACAGGTACAAAAGCCTTTCCTCAAGCCAAGACCAAGGTAAACTTCTAGCCCTGTACTCAAAAATTCATTCCTTACTCACCATCAACTCCCCAGAAACTTGGTTAGCAAGGATAAATTTTGCTAACGTCAAACAGCCAAGGAAGTGTCAAACAGCTAAACAGTAATATATATCCTATGAAATTCACTGAAAATTTCCATTTAATTTTTTTTATTTCACTATAAAGAAATTCACCACTGAAATAATTTCGGACAAAAATAAACCAACCAACAAACCTAACCAGATCAGTAGTGAGAGAAATTATTTTTCAAGTGAGTTCTTATCTCAGTAACAGTCAAAATACTCAAAAAAATTAATTGCTCAGTTAGGAAGGCAGCACAGATTCAGTGGTCTCTCACAAAGTCATGTAGCATCCTTCATTGTCCTCAAGAATAAATAGCTACAGTTAACACCATTTCTTTGTGGGTTTCAGAATAAAAATCTACTCAGTCTGAAGGTCAATAATTCCTAATGACATACTGGAAACTACCCCTAAGGGTTTTATTTAAGAGATATTTATAAGTAGGGCCCAGAAACTGTACAAGGATGTGAACAAGCCACTAAGCAAAGGGTATCAGCAAAACAGCTTTGAATATCATGACTAAAAACCACAGCACTTCAAACAACTGAAACTATGATAAAGACAGAGGCAGAGCCACATATACATTAAGGAGTCTACCAAAGTTCCACGTGTGATACATCAGCAACAGCTCCTTTTCCAGTGCTGTCAACAAACAGCTCCTCTAACGCACAATGAAAGGTGAATTTCTGATATATAAACAGAGATAAGAGCCTAACCTTGCCTCTGCATTATATGATGCTGTACAAAAAGAGTATGGAGAGTAAGGGAGAAAGCAGAGAAGGGAATTGCCCCAAGCATCAAACTCCTTGCCCATAGCTCTATGCGAATGTGCGCACAAGAAACAGCTCTAACCAAAGATCTGATTCTGGGGTATTGAAGAAATACTTGAAATCGTGAATTGGCAGGCAAATCCCATGGTTTCCAAGCCTTAGATGACTTCTTCAAAATCACTTTCTCACTGAATCAGTGGCTATGTCATTAAAGATACAAATAATAGTGGTTTTGTTCAGGAGTGAACAGACTTTTGAGGTCCTTCCTTCTGGTTTTAGAAAGCCTTTGCCACAATGCCTGCTACTGCCTCATGGACAAAATAAATGTAGCATTAATGTTAGCTGCAGACTGGCTAAGTCTAGTCCTTTCCTCCGGAACTGCAAGTTTCTGTCCTTTTCTACAAGTCTGGAGAGAAATTATAACAGCTTCTCTTTTCCTGACCTAGACCCAAGCCAGAGTACATAGAATTTCTTATGAAAAGAAATAACAAAAAAATATCACCAGCATTGAAACGTTCCATGGACAAACAAAGTGAAGAACCTAGGAGATGGTACTGCGTGGTATAGGGTCAGAGCCTCTACAACTATAAATCATGAAAACTGTTTGGACTATAATGCCTTACAAAAAATTCCCCTGTTTTGTTATCTTAAGGCACATTTTTTCAAGTATTTCTATTTCAACTTAATATTTATTATGTGCCTGATTCTGTACTAACTGGAGGTTATGGCAATGTTTTCAGTGAACTCAAAAAAAAACATTATTGAGCCTCTGAATGTTACTTAGTAATCTTTTCAACCTCCTCCTGATTCTTCTTTAAGGTCAGGAAGAACAGCTAATAAAGCTGATCTACAGATTTAAAAAAAAAAAAAAAAAGGAAAATAAAAATACTTGAAACTCCAGAAGAGTGTTTTAAAATGTCAGGACTATTTCTTCTATGGCAAACAACACATGAGTCTTCTAAGACAGTCAGTCTTCTCTGACTTTCATGTTTTAGGGCTATGAGAGAGACTAAATCCAAGGTGTTATCACAAGCTAACCTTCATCCCCCATCACGGTACAATTTATCATCCTGTTTTGAAATACAGGATGGGGGAGACAACTGCCTCCCCACTAGCAAGGATATAGTAAAGAACGCATATAAATCAGAAAATTTCTGATGTTTCCTGACCAATCACCTACAAATGCAAGAGTGTTTCGGTAAAGTCCCGGGGTCATGTTTATGTTAGTGAATGGTGGCAGGTATATATCCCTATGTTTATTTGTGAGACAAATTGGTACTATGCTGCAGTTTCTGACAACAAGGCTGCACGTGCTAGTTATGAGCAGTCCACAACAAAAATCTGACTCACAGAGGTCAACTCTGGTATTTATATTACTTTATTTGTGTCAACCCAAATGTCAAAATAAGTACAATTTACTGAAACCAGACTCGGTCACAAATTATGCACCACAGAAGACACAGCACCAAATGCGCATAATGAAACACTTATTGCTTTTATAGCCTGAGGAAATTTTTATAATTAAACTAAAAAAAATTAAAATTAAAAAATTAGGTATTCACCTAAAAATCTCTTCAAAGCATATTTTTCTGTAACCTGATGATCTGTCCCACAGCACATAAGAGGCCACAGAGCTGGGTGAGACAAGTCACCGTTCAATGACTGCGACTTTTACTGCAGCAGTAATCACTGCAGCACCAGAAGCACCGATGGCCAAGGCAAAGTTGCAGAAGCTGTTCCCATCTGAAGGTAAGCAGTTTCTAGCAGGGAGCAACAGGGAATACAAGATGTCCTAGGACCTTACCATCTCACTACCCTTCTTCTGTCACAGCCCCAAAGGCGCTCTCCCTCTCCAGTGTGCAGCTCAGACACCTTCTCAGACCACGTACTGCATGGTGAGCAGAATACAAAGCGACAGACGTAGCCTGTCCTACCCGACTGAGAAGCACTTCGTAACCCAAAGCACACTGCTCAAAGCTACTTGCCCAACATCCATCACAAGAAATACTTTTGTAATGAATGTGGCTGTGAAGGAGGCTCTGAGAGAATTTGGTGTTTTCTTCAGCACTTCTTTTACATTACCTAGCAAACAGAGGAAAATTGTTTCTTTTTTACTAAGCAGAGAAGCTGCTAATATTAAAACCAAAACTGAATCTCTTACTGAGACTACATTTTCTTTTCTTTTTTTTTTTAACAGGAGCATCTTGTGAACCAAGACAAACATGTGAGGCTTGGTTTGTGACCAGCAACAACACATATTCTAAACATCAGTGGACTGCAAGTATCCCTAACTTTTGCTACTGGTCTCAAAGTATTTATATAGGACTTCAGCTTGATTCTATTATATTTTTTACTTAGAATAAGAAACTAAAACTGACCAACACAAACCTCCCACTTAGAAGACCCACTGTAAAATATGCAAAGTCAAACAACCCAAGGAACAAAACAGCTCCTGTAAAAGAAATTCGAAGCATTTTCTCTTCGCTCACGTGTGGCTGCACATTTGTGATTTTAAGTGGATGAACCTTTCAGAGTGGGATGACTTTACAGAAAAATCCATGTCTTGTGCCTTTCCTTCGGACACTTGGTGCAAACAACCTAAAAAGCCCAAATGCACACCATCTATAAACATCCAGTTGGAAGCATCAAAGCAACAAAAATCACCCTTTCTAAGTGATGAATATGATAATCTCAACAACATCTCATCAGTAAACTCTCTGTGGCAGAAAGTATATTGGCCTACTAGACCACACAGCACCCTACACATTTTTCACTCTATTATAAATAATAATGAACTATAATAGCTTAGAGTTTTTTCCAATCTAAAATATATATGACAAACCCAAACAAAAACATAGGGTTACATGCAAGTATATTTGTCATAGTGGTGGTGATGGGTGTACTATGCTTTCTGGAATGGTCTAACATATACAACTTCTGCACAAGAGCATGCAAAACAGCCACAGCAAAACAAAACACAGTATTAAGGCCTGCTTAAGATAAGGAGCTGGAGATCATATCATAATGAGAGCATTTCTACAAATACAAAGTAATTTAGTTAGTGAGTACGCAGGGGATTCAAAGCTAAAATAACAGAATGAGAGATCTCTGCTCTCCCAAGCTCCGTAGTGCGTGGTTTTCTCCCTGCTCCCATGCATGGTGAACGGTAAATGACAACCCCTCTCTGCCTTGGAGAGTGTCTATACTGCACAAAACAGCATATTGTAAGGACAGTTAAGCTAAATTTCAGAGAGAGGCTGTAAAAGTTGCAGCAGCAGTGTAGCAGAGTGACCCACACTGCATTTTGCCCAATCTGGCTCCAGGACCCAAGCTAGACATTTAACTACTTAGTATACCTTTACACCTCAGCTCACTCAGTATTAATTTGATGGTCTGATAACACTATAGCTTGCAATACTTAAAATTACAAAAGACTGTAGACAAGATCTTAGAAAACTAAATGAGGGGTACATTTTCTGTTTACCAGTATCTGCATGCAACCAATTTTATTTTTTTTTCAGATGCCAGTATATGTATCAGAAAAAGAAAATAAATTTAAAAAAATAATAAATTCTAGTTTCCACCTAAAAGCAAATACTCCCACTATGGACTCAACTTCTCCTAACTGAAGGTTTCTGTTTATCCTCTTATGATTATAGTGAAGCAGGTTGGTAGTTGCAAACAGTAAGCAAAAAATATAAATTAAATGCAAAGATACTCATGGCTAATGTGAAAAATAACATTTAGCACATTTATTCTAAACCAAAGCACTTTAAAAAAGATTTTATTCTGTGTTATAAACTTACATGATGGGAGGTGTTAGGTGCCATATCATCAGCTTTAGGTTTACATGACTATTTGTCATCACAGCCTCTTGTGTTTCTGAACTGGATCTGCTCTAGCAACAGTAATGGACCAACTCAGTCAGAACACTCTGGTTTTTATAACCAGTTTTATAAACTCAAGATTCTGCAATTTTATCACAAAAATACTGATCTATACATTAATAATTTATTTATAAACCATATTTTTACACATATTATTTAGAAATCTACTATACTTGAATTCTCAAATCCAGAAGTTTTTTGCATTTTGTTTTCTGAAGAAATTTTCAAAAGTGTTCTATAAGCCCACTTTATGCTTTGAATTTTGTAAAGAAAGATACTGAGCTCAAGAATACGCTAGTAGTAATTATTTAAGTACAGCACCAACTTTCTGGAGGGGGGAAAAAAAAATATAGACATCTTCAATACTACCCCCATCCCCCCCAAAATGTTCATCATAATTTTTGTTTGCTATTTCTTCACTTTTAAACATGTTTCCTACTGCAATCTCTTCAGCCCTATTTCTTTGTTGAAATATATACAATTAACACTGCAAGGTCATCCCACTAGAGAGCTAATACTTGAATACCACCTACAATATCAAGCCAGCCTGTACTGAAACCTATTGGATCACAGTGTCATTAACCTAAAAGTCAAAGGTCCATCTGGGATAACTGTCTTCTTTCCCCAGTTTGGAGTTCCGCTCGCGGTGTGCCAGAACATAGTGACCCCAAAAGATCACTGCAGTGTATTTCCTGTTGTTTGTCCATAAAAGAGACTGTCCTGAAACCCTGCAACTACACACAGCTCCCAACAGTAGCTAGAGGAGAACAAACAGTGCCACCTTGCAGAAGTAATTTCTCTACCAAGTTTCCGATCTTACCAAAAAGCAACTGCTGGAGGACAAAGCTGCATCGAAACCAAACTCCAACAAACAAAACAAACCTCAATAGCAAACAATTCTTTAAAAAATTTTTCTTTTCAAAAGCTCATTTTCCCTGCTCACCCCAACACTTCAATATGCATTAGGATCAGTGAAATTATGCCAAAAGGGACAGTATGCTCCATTCAAACAAAACTTTAGTGTTAGCAGTATCCAACATAAACTTTGTGACTTTGCACGACATTCTTCTACAAAATAAAATCAAGCCATTTGCCAGCAATAACCTATAGACTGATGTGGTATTAAGAGAAACTTGGAGGCCTCAGCTGGGAGACAAACCCTCAACCAACCGCTAATTGCTTTTTATGGTGTGACTCATAGTTTAGTAATTTCCCAGAATTTAATCACAGGGCACCCAGAAAGATCAATTAAAGAACAGGCTCAGAATTTTTTATAGTCCTGTGTGAGACAGGGGAAGGCAATGACCTCAGCAGCTTCGCCACAGAATTTTATGAATGAACAAAGAAAGGATTTAAAAGATAACTAACCTTGTGTTTCCTTGCAGACCCTTTCATTGTTTTTACAAAGGAGTGAGTTTTCAATTTTTCCTTCATTTTAAGGATTGTGTGTTGAAGCTACTGTTTATTTTACAACTTCATTTACACATCACCATTCTGTGTGTGACTT
The DNA here is from genome assembly GCF_003945595.2 of Pipra filicauda. Lineage (NCBI taxonomy): Eukaryota > Metazoa > Chordata > Aves > Passeriformes > Pipridae > Pipra > Pipra filicauda. The sequence goes on from NW_024104535.1 coordinate 532,940, forward strand.
GAAGCGCTCCATTATTTTTTGCTATATCTTCTTTTGTATCTCTCTCAATAAAAAAGGAGGGGGGAAACAGAGTAGGAATAAATTCCTTTAGATTCTTGAACAAGAATCATATCATGTTATCAGAATGGATAGTACAGAATTCCTCTTCACAACCACCCACCTCCCCAAAAATGATCATCCTTCTTAAAATGGACCTTACAACTTTTAATGCAAAGAAAATTATACTGCTATTTTGGACACAAAATTCTAGGATTTCCCTTGTCTCTTTATTCATTTTCAAGCATCTTTATCCCCACAACTTAACAAAATAAAACCTGTGTTATTCCCCCTTTCTGCTTTTTACTATCGATTTTTTTTCATAAAGTGAATGAAAATAATAGTAAAATGCTGAAAACATTTTTCTCAGTTCTGAAAAGGTTTTGCACAAACTTACCTAATCTGATAGGTCTTACTTGTTAATGTTGTTCTTCTGTGCAAATGTATAGAATATTATCCAGACAAGTACTGCACAGCTGCGATGAAAACCTCATTCCCTGCTTTTCTGTCTTTTGTTCTGCAAAAAGCTCTTCTTCACTGAGAGCTTTCAAAAGAGGAGATTTAACTTATTTTCCTGGTCAAGTTAAGTGAAACATGATTATACTGAAATGGTCTGAAAAAGTGAGGATTTCTGCAGATCTACTAAGCTGTTATGGTTATTTCAAATATTATTCAAATAGGAAAAACACTGAATGCATCACTTTGGTTTTTCTTACAACACCACCAAACTGTCAAGCATGTTACATGTGAAAACAAGATAAAAGAAGAATGAAAGAGGATATTTTGTGGGCTTACATGTTGTCTTAAAAAATACATAGACGCTCAAGTTGGTGTTTTACACCTGAGTTTCTTAATGTCTTCAGAGCACAGTTTATCTATTTAATAGGCACGTATTCAGATTTACTGTCTTTTTACTGACTTTGATGATGATACTGATCACTTCATGACAAAAGATGGAAAGTTATGGTATGGGAGAGTGGATTGGGAAGAGATTTTGTTCAATGAAGTTGCTGCTAATATTTCACAAGATTCAGAAGCCCGTTACAAGACACTGTCATACAACTCAGCACAAGAAGACTTTCAGTATCTTGAGATTCTCATAATTCCTCAGATGAGAGCAATGACTACATGGATGGATGCTAGGAGGGCATCGAGGACTGTAGTAGCTCCGTTTTGCAAGAATAATCAAACATTATTGAAGAATATTGGATATTTGAAGGAAAAGAAGGATAGCAAAAAGGCACTGATAGCCAAGCGCACTTGGGTGTAGGAAAACCAGATTCAGGTCTCTGCTCTGAATTAGAACAGGATGTTAACAAATCTGCTAGTGGAGAGGAGGATGTGTTTTAAAGTTCCCCACTTCATCCAGAGGCAGAACAGAAGCATTCGAGTAATGAGAAACTGCACACCTAGCTCTGCATCTGCACCAACAGCTTCATTTTCAAGAGTTCACAGCTCCCTCTAAATCACATTTAGACCAAAGCTTAAATGTTAATTATGGAGCATGTGCATAATAATTTTCTGCTTCCTTCTCTCTGAGAGTAATGGGAATGCTTTTAAATGCCTTTTGTTTGGTTTCTTATGGACTTACTTGGTTTCTTAATATATTACAGGGCACTTCCTGCACTGCTAACAGAAGCAAATTTCCCACTGCTAGTGGGAGTTTTTCCCTAAGGAAGGTCAGCAGATTTGATCCCAGGGGAGTGAACTGATCTTCAGGCTTAGCTACCCTGAAGATCAAGCAGAAAGCAAAACAGACATCATTCTTGTTTAGAATTTGCTACTATATTGTATTCTTCTCAGCCACATCATCCAACAAAAAAAATTAGGAAATGTTTTGCTGCAATAATCCTTTCAATTAAGGCTCCCATTACAGTGAAACAGCTGCTCACTACAATACATCTTTGTCATGGAACTATTTATTTCCCAGAAAACATTTCTTTAGTTAAGACAGATGCAATAAACCAGATCCACGGAAATAGCAGAAATCAAAGCAGGGAGCAAAATCTGACCAGCTAAATATCCCTGAACTGAAAAAGGGGTGCTTTGTATGAGGGCACAATTTATTCCACTGTGTTGACAAAAAAGTCCACTCGATTTAAAGTATGTCTGGTGTCTCACTCTCAACATAATCTCTGAGCTACAACTGAAATATCAGGATAAGCCCTCACATGTATATCATTAGAAAGAAAAAATAAAACACTCCAAAAACTTCTGTCCTCCAGCTAATCAGTGGTGTTCATGTGGACCTATAAAAGCCTTTTGGAAGGCCTGCATAATAAATATTTGATGGATAACCTCTTACTTATTGAGTTAGATGCTGCTCTTGGCATGTAAAGACAAACAGATCAGCATCTTGTTACTGCCTCCTGCTCCACACTAACATGCTCACACCCCCCTCCCTAGCCTGCTGAATGCTATTTGTTTATTTTACTAATAAGTCCAACTCACATTAACTGTCACTCAAATATAAACAACAGTCACAAAAAGCATTATCATTAATAATTTAATACAAGCTTTGTGAGAGCTTGCAAATGAGCAGTTTTCTTGCTGAAAACTCAGTCCCTGCAATTGCAACTCCACGCAGCTTGCCTACGTTTCACACAATGGCGACAACAGGAGGAGGGGACATTTTTCTTTCACCTACATGTTCCAACGATTTGAAAGCATTCTTGTCAATTGTGCCTCTGTTGGTGACCAGTTACTGCTACGGAAACCAGGGAAATTAGGAGAATCACCTTCCAGTCAGATGACAGATAGACTACAAGGTGTCCTAAAGGCAGAAGACCCTAAGAACCAGCATTATCCCTACAGTTGGACTCTATGATCTTAAATGTCTGTTCAAACCTAAATAACAAGACCAGCTCTGTATTCCTGTCTTCAGGCATGAGGTCCAATCCAGTATTCATTCTTTGCCCATAAAGGCCTGACAAGTCCTAAGGCTGAATGTAGTACCACATCTATACAAATTACAAAGATACTTGTCTAGACACAGCTGAAGATGCCAGGGCCTGTATCATTGCAGCAGTAAATGATTTCTCAGAACAATCAGAAATACAACTGGTGAACTGTCAAGACTTTGCTGCCTGGTTCTCCTTTAACTCTTAAATCCTTTGTAAAAAAAAAAGTAGTTCATAAACAGTATTTATGTGTTGTGTCCTCCTAGTGTCTTGTTCATTCACTTAGAAGGGTAGTTCTGTGCTCATGAAAGGAAAAAAGCACTAAGTGACCAAAAAACAGATCTGTTAAATCACACAGGAGAAAGTAAGGTAGATTGCTTCAAGAGAAGAAAAGAAAAAAATACAAGGCTGCAGTACTCTTATAATGGAAATTGTCTTTGAGGCTCACTATGACATGAAAGTACAGTGCTGATCTATGAAAAATAAGCATCAATCTAGACCTCTACTTGAGGCTTTCCAAATTCCTCGGGATTCAGACTCTGAATTCAAATGTGTTATAGACACAAGCATCCACAGGAAGTCAGACTTAGCTATGAAATCCGATAAAAGAGGTCTAGTATCTACCAATCACTGTGCTATAAACCAGTATTATTTTCTGTCATAATACTCTCCTGTCAAAAGGTGTACATACTCATCCATATGAGAGGATGAAATTCAGAATAAAAGAAAATAAAACCCATGCTCATCACTCAACTTGAGGAACAAATCAGGTACCTCGCTTCCCTACCAGAACCTTTTTGAAATAAGATGAGGTAGTGTGAGAAGGAAAAACACAGAAGAAGAAGAAAAATAAATTATGTATGAATTTTAAAGAAATAGTGTTTACCTCTGTGGACAAATTTGTGGTATTACCAGACAGTAATTAAGAGAAAAAAAAATGGTGTTAAGAACTGCAATGAGAAGTAATGCTAATGTCATCACCTGCCTTGCTGGCTAATACTGTCCAAGGCTCACTTCTTACTGCTTCTTCAGACATCATCTAGTGTGGTAGATTCAGGACATGACTTACTGTAATGTGACTGCCTTCAAACAAGGCAACAGCAGTGGAGTGAACATGAACAGCTGCACTGCTTTTAAAAAATTGCACAATGATTTTATTGGAATTCCTCTCACAGACAGGTCAGTCATAATAATAAAAACACATACCTAATAGTTTAATGGCTTTTTGTAGTCTTCCTTTATGACAGTATAGTAAAATATGGTTGTGTAACACACAGTGGTATTAGAAATAAGAATAGGGAGGTCCAAAATGTGTTTTATATTCTTCCAACTCTTTTATTTTCCAAATCTAAACATAATCCTCCAAGACAACTTGCACTTCTTCTGACTCTTGAACTCTTGAAAACAGTTCAAATTACCACAGTAATGCTCCAAAGCCTTCCAACATTGCCCATAATCTTAACCAAATCACCAGGAAGCTTCAAGCCAGCAACTGTTCATTTGGCTATTCATTCTATGTAAAATAACCCAATAACCCTCCTGAAATTACTTCACGCATGGACAGAAAACCTCTGCAAACCATCTGACTCTTACCTTTTACATACAGGTTTGCCGGAGACATTGAGCAAATTATTTGGATAATATGGGTTTGGAGGCATTGGTTGGGTTATTCTACTTTCCACCATCACAGGATGTATTCTGGTTCATAAAAGAATCACATCCCACTTGGAAATTAGATGGGCCTTAAGGCTCACTGTGTTTATTGGAAGCTGAAACCTAGAAAACAATCAATGGTGCATCATGCATACACAGTCTCTAGATGTTGTGCCAGCATCCTCATTTAACACAGAAAGTCCTTCTCCTCCTCAAATATCCCCCAATTCAAATCCAAACCAATTATTTCCCTTTTCAGAATGACAAAGTAGGAAAGTTATTTTAAGATGAATCAAACACGCTGCTTCTTTCTTACTTGTGTACATTAGCATCCTTCTTTGTTTGAGTCACCACGCAGTCCTTATCAGGACTCAGTCTGAATTGACCTTATCAAAGTATTATCTAGGTTGTTTAGCATAACCTCATTTTAGAACAGATATTTTCATTTAATTCTTTCTTTTTCCAGTTGCCTCATGATATTTATTTACTCTTCTCTTACAAATATATTCCAAAATTTGAAAAATACAAGTTCACAGGAGTACATATGCAAGAGCATTTCCCCCTTTTTTTCCTGTGTTTGAGCTAGTATTTTCATTCTTCAAGCTAGGGTATCAAACTCACTTTTAGGAGGGAGACAGTCTTTAAAACTTTAGCATTTAAACTATTTGGGTCTTACTTCTTCCTCACATACAATAGTTTTTCTTTTTCCAACCTCCTTCCCAGCAGGCACTTCAGCCTTTGTCTCTGTGTTTAACAGTATTGTCCTGATTCAAAACTGAAGCACACAGTCCTGTCTCTAAAATCTGGGGCATACACAGATGATATTTAATTCCTACTTCATCCCTATTACCTGCCATGCTCTTTATTACTTTATATTTATATGGATAAACACATTTTTATTCCTTGTTTCAGTTTCCTTTGCAGAGTTTAACTATGCTTGACTTCTAGCAAATTCTATTTCATCTAAACACTTTTTGACCTCTTAAGATAATTCCCCTTCTGTTCATTCCTTGCAAACTCTCTGTTTATTCTTAATTTTATTTGTGGGAGTTGTTAGTTAGCAAGTTAGGTCTGGAGTTCACCCCTAAAAGCCACCAGTGCTTAAGATGGGAGTTGTAGAAAGATTGTTGCATTTTTAACTAGGAAATGTCACCACATCCAAATGCTTGAGGCTCTTCAGTCACTATCCAGTTTCCCTAAGCTTATGTTGCACTTCAGGTTAAGAAAACATTAAAGATTTTTTTTTGTTAATTTTGGATCACAAGAATAGTGATGACTAACTCTCTCTGACGTCCTTAGTCCCTCCAAACCCAATTTTAAAATAACACTGGTTCTTCACAAGTCAGTAATTGTTAAGGAAGTTGTTTACCTTAGGGAAAGAGTTGGCTGTATGATTATTAGGATCATTCATCCTCTGATTTGTCGTAGGACATAACAATTGCGTGTTGATTTTCTCCTCTAGTATTATCTGAATCCGGTCAGATCTTATCAACCTCTTACCTCCTTCCTGAAATGTAATTTTGACTTCTAAATTACTCTACCGTAGATGTAGATTTACTAATATGCCTCCAATTTGTCTACAGTCTGCTTACTGATTTACAGAGCTAAGAAGCCACAGCACTGTAAACATTCAAGTCCTTTTTATATCTACATCATACAGCTTCTGACAGAGCTCGATCAAGACATCTGAGAATCGTCACAACGAGACTTTGTTACACCAAGGACTGATCTATCCCTGCTGCAGGGAAAACGGGGCGGGAGAAAGGGAGTGGCTTGGACGGAAGGTCATGCTTGCTGCTGTGCTGTGCAGGCTGAGCAGCAGAAGGGAGGTGAGTGTCGGATCTCAAACTATTGCACTCCTAGCAGCCAGCCTGGCTCTCCAAAGCACTGTCACAGCTACAGCAGAGAGCGGAAGGGTGCTCAAGGAAACTATCTCCTTTGTCAATGTCTAAAAGCTGAGCCTGCTTCCAATACATCTCCAAAAAAAAAACCAACTATAAGATTTACAACCAACAATCAATTTCCATTACAAGCCCTTGACATCAGGACTCCTCTGCACTCAGGGGTGTATTCCAAATGTGGATTATTCCAAATGTGGATTCTGAAATGCAAACAAATAATGCACATAAAATTAAAAAATTATGCCAACAAACAAACAAAAAAAACTAAGAACAACAAAAAGGACCCTAAGACTTCTCAATCATTTACATATGAAACACTCTAAAAAAAAAAAAAAAAAAAGAAAAGCAATTTAACTCAGAAATTTATTCTTCAGGAAGAAGAGAACAGATTCTTAAAATTTGGCTCACTGGCATTACCAGCAACACCCTCTTTCCATCAAAATCTGTGGCCTATCTAATCAGTATTAGGATTGTAAGACTACATGACACATATTCAATCAGATTCTACAGTCAAAGATGCTATTTTTATATGATTTTCTAAAATGCATTTTCATAATTTCATTATTTAATTCAATTTAAAAACATGCCACAAGGTTCATTCTGAGTTTAAAATCCTCTCACAACCACAGCAAGCCCACGTCAGATCCCAAATCTGAGAATGTGAGAACACTCAGGAAAGCACTCTTGTCAGTGCTCTACTTCACATCTGGGTCTAAAACACACTTCCTGCCCTTGTCTCACTCCAGCTCATGGCAGAAATTTCTTCTGACACTTTATTGATGTTAAATAGGGGGACTGCTAGCTCATAGTAAACTCCTCTAATCTACTATATTGTTTCTAGATTAGATTTCTATTTCTGCACTTTCACCTTCCAAATATAACAATATTAAAATTGTTATGTTCTACTACAAATCAGAGGATGAATGATCCTAATAATCATACAGCCAACTCTTTCCCTAAGGTAAACAACTTCCTTAACAATTACTGACTTGTGAAGAACCAGTGTTTTTTTAAAATTGGGTTTGGAGGGACTAAGGTACAGGTAAATGCAAATTTATTTCATGGAGAAGTAATTTAGAGACAAAGATAAGGAATTTTTTTTCTTGGCAGTAACTTTGAAAACTTCCTTATTGCCCCCCCCCCCATTCATTAAGCTATATGCAACACATAAATAGTAAAAATTTTACATTTTGTGGCTTGTGAGGATTACTTTTCTAGCTGTTCTTTGTATTCTTCTTTTTTAAAATAATTAAAAATTAGTCAATTTTCTTCCTTTCCAGGAAGTATTTTTTTATCATACACAACAACTTAAGAGAGGTACAATATTCGTGTACCCAACACTCTCAGTGCAATGTTTCTTGAGAGATCACTTTCCCTTACTTGGAGGAGTTTTTAATTCATTTCATAAGAAACCATGAAAACAAGTCTTTCCAAAATCAAAATCTGTATTTCCAACCTACCAACTCACTATTTATGCATATAATTTAAGAAAAACAGGGTGTTTAAAAGCCCCAAATTAGCTACATGATTTGTGTTTTTCATCAAATCCTAGTAATAACATTGTTGGGTGGTGAAAATTATTATAGCTAGCTTAAATGGAAAAGATCAAAAATGTTAAGAATCTTTTTCACAGCTTTGAAACAGAGAAAGACGTAATATCGCAAATATCAACAGTTCATAATAGCAGGCATGAAGGACTACTCCAATGTATCTGTTAGTGTACACATTAGGATGTTATATTTTTTAAATGTTTCAATTTTTTTTTATGCAGCTTAAGTAAGACACTTGCCACCCCTAAGATGGTTTTAAACAGGACTAATGAGGGAGAGGAATTCTGTTAAACTCTCAAAATCAGTGATTTGGCTCGCTTGGTTTGGGTTTTTTAAGTTATTTTCAAGTGATTTCTCCATATAAATCTTGGGTAGCAGTTCATTCTGAAGCAACACTCAGGAAATTTTGAAAAGCTAAAAATTAATCTTTGTCAGAGCAGAAGATTCAGTAATATAGAAAATACTTTTTTTTTTTTTTACTGTAACCTTTTAACCATGAATATTTCAGTGCAAGATTTTACAATTAAGAGGTTAACCATCTTTTTTCTCTTTCATGAGTACCATATAAAAATACTCACTTAAGCTTCTTTTTTTGTTCAGAAGTCTTAATACCTCACAGTGTAGATGAGGTCTAAAATTATGTTTCTAATGTAATATTTTTGGACTCAGTGGAGGCTTAAATGGTCAACTCTGAGCACTATCATGAGAATCCTACTTCTATTCAGTAAATATATAGGTTTACCCAATTTTTTATCTTGAACATCTGAATTAGATATCCAAAGTCAGATGCTTAAATTTAGCATGAAACTCATGTAAGTGAGTGCAGCTGAGTGTAAAAAGATTGCTAGTAAAAGAAATGCATTATAGAACAGATGAATGTACACAGGAATATTGTTTGCATAGGAAAGCCAAAATAATATTTGTATAATTTTTTTACCAAATTCACTTGGATCAATACTCCCCTGAAAACTCTTCAACTATATTTGGTGATCCAAATTTGTTAGTGTAACCCTCTGCATCTTGCAATTCTATGTAGATTATTGCAAATCACAAACCCTTTAATACCTGAAAAACAAATTCCACTCTTCTATTTACCATGGTTTCAACCAAACTCAAAATAATGCTCAATTAACAATTATTTGGATTATTGATCCTCATTTTATCAATCTACACATTTTTAAAACATCATTTTTACTGATCTGAGTGCTGTGCCAAGTTCATTTTTTTCAATAGAGGTACAAGTTTTGTCATGGTATATCTTAACTCAGAAACAGTCCCATTCTTTTTGCCTTTAACATAAGCAGACTCAGAAAAATCTAGTCCATATGTGAAATTAACTGATTCCCCCCTCATTTTTTTTTTTTTACTTTCATTGTTACTGGCTACAGTCTTATTAGTCAGAAATTATAAAATTAAACACAGTAAAGTCAAAATTAACTAAATGTAAGTTCACATCTGTTAGAGAAAAAGAAAAGGCACATAAAACAGTAATTCAGTACTGTTAGATGAACCATTGACAGGACAAATCTATGTTTTAGTATTTCTATAAAAACATCATGTGCAAGCCTTTATTAAGGATGGGGACATAATTACAGTAAAAGTTAGACACAAAGCAGAAACCATCACTAATATAACAGTCTCACAATCAAAGAAGCCAGAAACTAACCTATTGCGCTGCATATTTGCATATCTACATATTTGTCATATCTGGAGAACTAGGTTACTGATTTTAGAGATAATTCATATAGAAAAATGCTAAGATCACATGGCTTCACAACACATGCAAAGAGGTATATGCCTCAAAAGCAGTTCCCATTAGCAACCCTTGGAAAATTGGCCCAGTCAAGTTTTAAATTACTCCTGTAGACCAGAAATGTTATTTGCAATTCATGCTTTTTTCACAGTTCTTTCATGCAGAGTAGCATATTTTGCTGTTTAATCAGATTTGTAATCTCTGATTTCGAGGACTATAAATAATAGATCTGAACAAGAGAGTTGGTCAAATACATTTTTGTCTGCACATAAAAGCTCTGGAATATATTTTTCCTTGTTCAGCCAGCTTCATGGACAGTTTAGCAGCATTTCTGCAAACATATTCAGCTACATTTTAAATAACTCAGCATTTCAGTTCTAACTGAAGATGTTTCCTAGACTTCAAAAGATGTTGACTTTTTAATTGTCAGTTAAAATTGTCTTAAAACAAACATGGCACATAGGCAAAGACACAGACAGTGCTTTATATCCCATGTTTAAGGATTAATAGTACTTTATCTTAGTAATTACACTTTTTAAGAAGATTAAATATTTAAGGGGGAAAAAAGCAAAAAAAATTACTCATTAAGCTTTAAACACCATCTGAACTATTTCAATGAGTATAATAATTTTCCCCGATGTTTCTAATCTTTTTAAGTTTCTGACCAAATTTAAATTAATCGAGACTGACATCATCCATTCCAGATTACTTTCTAATTCTATAGCCTGCTGGAGAGAAGTTTCATAAGTTCAGTAACTGGAAAGTGCAAGGTGGTAAACTGAAAAAACAGATGAAAGTTCAAGAGAGGGGAATGTTGGTCAGAGATTGTGACTGAGGAGTTGAGTGAGTCAGGAGATGACGAGGAAAGAAAAGCTTAGTGGAAGGAGACCAGAAAACTCAAAAGAATAAAAAGCCTTAACTGAAAGAAGTAAGATTTCAGGGAAAAAAACCACAACAACTTGAATAAAACAGAAAGAGAATATAAGATTCAAAAATACTATTTGAGTGACAGAAATTAAAGGGGGGGAAATACAAGTAAAATATATAAACATATTGGGTTTTGTTGTTTGGGTTTTTTTTAAATAAACTTTGTTTCACTAAACTTTTGACTCTGTTTTACTGGTGGTTTGGCTGGTTTTAGCTAAAATAGTTAAAATTTCCCCTTTCTTCTCCATCCTCTGGACATTGAAAAAAAAGAAATCCCTCAACACTTTCTAGAAAGATACACCTACATACACACACAATTAAAACAGGTGACAGTGGCAAAATGTTTACACTCAGAAATACTGAATTTATGTAAGAAATTAATTCTCACAGACACATCATAACATGATATTCAGGAGAACTGTAATGCAATATGACACACAACATGGGGAAACTACCCAAAGTCCTAAGAAATCATTTTCCTCTGATGAAAAATTGCTGCCATCAGTGATGCAAACTAGATGACTATCAAATCACACAGGAATTAGACTTAAATCAAATAGACTTCTTTAGACTCTAAAAGAAGATAATTAGGATGTCTCGCTATTGTCACTCTTGGCATCTAGAAAATAGCTCTGTTTATCCTGTCAATCACTTCTCCTGGCACACACAGAAAGGGCAGCAAAAGTAGAACACACAAAACCAACAGGGTAATTGCATAGTATCTGAGAAGCTGCAAGCAAATTCCCAGTGAGTGCTTCTCTCTCAACTACTATGTTCAGCACTTTTAAGAGAAACTTAAACTCACAGCTGAACTGATGTTCCATTCTTACACTGTCTTTGTAACTTACCCCTATAAAAATGACAGACAGCCTTACTTAGAGTGGGATTTCCCACCTTTTATGCTTACTTTATTTATTTTTCAGGTCTGTTTTTCCTGGCTCCACTAGATACTTACACAATCAACGTAAACTAAGCCCACTCAATTGGTATGGATCCTTGCCAAAAGACAGTGAATTAGTTTAGAGTGACTGGTAGAAACTTCATGAAAAATAGTTGGGGAAGCAGAGTGTAGGAAATAAGGCATAAAATACAAATGCTAATCCAGCCTTTACCACTTCCGTACTGTAATACTTTGTGAAGACGGTTTCTTCACCAAGAGGTGAGAGATTTGAATCCTATAGCTAACAGACCAGATCTCAAAAGCATCCTAATTCTCATCTGATTCCTTGCCTTGTTTTATAGCTCTGTCAAGATACTTCAACTGCAATTCATGAAGACTCCCAATAAATATTATTAAGGAATAATTAAGATCTATCTCACTACAAGCAATTTCTGAAAAATTTTGATTTATTTATAACCTTTATCCTATTTAATAATAGTACCCTTGTACAATTTTCCGCACTTCTTTTCCATTACCTTAGGTGTCAAGGTGGCCTTCTATGATGGGTGATGGCAGCAGCTGACAACAGACCAATAGATGTCATCTACCTAGACTTTTGTATGGTCCGACATGACATCCTATCTCCAAATTAGAGAGACATGGATTTGATGAATGGACTATTCAGTGGATAGGGAATTGGATGGATGGATGCAGCCAGAGAGTTGCGATCAATGGCTCTATGTCCAGGTGGTGAGTAGTGTCCCTCAAGGCTCTGTTTTGGGATCAGTGCTCTTCAATATCTTCATACAGTAACACAGTGAGATCGAGTTCACCCTTAGCAAGTTTGCAGATGACACCAAGCTGAGCAGTGCAGTTGACACAACAGGAGGAAGTGCCATCCAGTGGGACCTGGACAAGCTTGAGAAGTGGGTCTAAGAGAACATCATGAGGTACAACAAGTGCAAGATGCTGCACCTGGGTTAGGGCAATCCCACACATGAACACAGACTGGAAGAGGAACTCCTCGAGAGCAGCCCTGCCAAGAAGTACCTGGAGGTTCTTATGGATGAAAAGCTGGACATGAAGCAACAGTGTGTGCTTGCAGCCTACAAAACCAATTGCATCCTGGGCTGCATCAAATGCATTGTGGCGAGCAGGTCAAGGGAGGTGATTCTGCTCCTCTACTCCACTATGGTGATACCCCACATGGAGTGCTGCATCCAGCTCTTACCTGGTCCTTAGCACAGGAAAGACATGGACCTGTTAGACAGGGTCCAGAGGAGGGCCATGAAGGTGATCAGAACACCTATCCTATGAAGACAGGCTGAGAAAGTTAGGGTTGTTCTCTTCCTGGAGAAGAGAAGGCTCCAGGAAGACCTCATTGCAGCCTTTGAGCACCTTAAGAGGGCTTTTAAAAACGAGGCATTATAAAAAGGAGGGATGGCTTCAGGAGGGTTCTGAAAGCTCATTTTTCATGCAGACCATGTCAATATTCTAGGTGAAATAATGCCATAAAAAGGAACTCCTATTAGCACTATCAAACAGTCCTGATACACTTTGGGGTGAGAGTGTATCGTGGTTGGAAGTCCTTCAGCACCAAAACCAGCATATTGTAAAACTACACTGTAAGGAAATTTACAGTATTTATTACAAGTTAGATCACTTAATGAAGGGAAAATGTTTAGGACTTCACCTTGTACTACACCAAGGCTTTTGCATGCACTCTGTCCATGATAGATTCTGAAGAATGGAGCAAGGAACATCTTACCTTGCATCGTTGTTTTTGTGGGTTCTGAAAACAGAGGAATGAGCAGGAGGTAGATGAGGTAGACAAAGGAGAGCCCATTGTAACGGAAAGCACAGGCTGCAAGAGAAAAGAAAAAGAACATATTGCTTAATCAGTCTGACATAATCAAATTCAATAGCACAAAGCATTTCCCATTTGAGTTTACTATTTACCTTGCCAACTTTTTGCCACTTATTTTAACAATTTTTACACAAGTATTTAAATTTATGCCTTCAATAAATCATAGAATCACAGAATGGGTAAGGTTGGAAGGGACCACAGTGGATCATTTGGTCCAACCTCCCTGATCAAGCAGGGTCATCCAAGAGCACATTGCGCAGGATTGTGTCCAGACACTTGAGTATCTTCAGTGAGGGAGACTCCACAACCTCTCTGGGCTCCATCCCCGTGTGTGGTCACCCGCACAATAAAGAAGTTCTTCCTTGTATTCAGGTGGAACTTTCTATGCATCATTTTCTGACCACTGCATTTTGTCTTATTGCTTAGCATCACCAAGAAGAGCCTTCCCTTCAGATACTTAGATACACAGATGAGGTCCCCTCAGACATCTCTCCTTGAGGCTCAACAGACCCAAACCTCTCTGAGAGATGCCCCAGTCCTTTGATCATCTTTGTTGCCCTTCACTGGACCTGCTCCAGGAGCTTCATGTCTCTCTTATACTGAGGAGCCCAGAACTAGACACATCACTCCAGATACAGCCACACCAGGGCTGAGTCAAAGGGGCAGGATCACCTCCCTTGACCTGCTGGCAATGCACTTCCTAATGCAGCATTGGAGTTCTTGGCCACAAGGGCACACTGCTGGCTCATGGACACTTTGTTATATACCGGGATCCCAAGGTCCTTCTCCACAGAGCTGCTTTGCAGCAGATCAGCCCTCAGTCTGTACTGGTACATGGGGTCAATTCTTCCTCAATTGAAGGAGACTGCATTTGACTTTGTTGAACTTTGGACAGTTCTTCTCTGCCCATCTCTCCAAACTGTTGGGGTCCTTCTGAATGGAATCATAGGATATCCTGATTTAGCAAGGACCCGCAAGGATCATCAAAAGTCCCAACTCTCAACCCTACACAGGACAGCTCCAAGAATCACATCATGTGCCTGAGAGCATTGTCCAAATGCTTCTTGAACTCTGTCAGGCTTGGTGCTGTGACCACTTTCCTGGGGAGCCTGTTCCAGTGCCTGACCACACTCTGGGTGAAGAACTTTTTCCTAATACCTATTCTAAACCTCCCCTGACACAGCTTCATGCCATTTCCTTGGGTCCTGTCACTGGTCACCACAGAAAAGAGATCAGTGCCTGCCCCCTGCTTCCCATCACTAGGAAGTTGTAGACTGCTGTGAAGTCTCCCCTCAGTCTCCTCTTCTCCAGGCTGAACAAACCAAGTGACATCAGCTGCTTCTCGTATGGCTTCCCCTCTAGACTCTTCACTATCTTTGTAGCCTTCCTTTGGATGCTTTCTAATAGCTTTATATCGTTCTTATACTGTGATGCCTAAAACTGCACACAGGACTCGAGGTGAGGCCGCAGCAGCACAGAGAAGGACAATCACCCTCTCTACTCTATGTAATTTTCTTTAAATTAAACAAACTTCTGAAGTATTTTAACAGTAATACATATTTTAAGTTTAGAAAAAGATGCATTCAAGTTAGAAAGACTTTGTCCAGAATGAAGGACAAGTTAGCTGTTACTTACACATTTTACTTTCCTCATATATAAACTCATTCAATCATTCTCCACAAAAATATATAGGGATGCATAAATCAATATTTATGGGTTGCCTTTAAGAAGCCACAATCTGGTTCATTATATTACAAATAAGGATTATCAGTAATAATTAAGAAATATAAAGTAGGTTCAGATTACAAATTATAGAATGCCTGTTATCCTTAAAATAACAATGTCTTTAAATAATTACAGAGATCTCTGAATTTTACGGTCATCCAATTATTTGCTCTTACATAGTTCTATTGCTGAAAAGATTGTGAACTACCAATCAAAAAGGAACAGCAACTTGCAACTCGTGCTATGCCAATTTTTCTAAAGAATTAAATTATTCTGTTAATTTTGCCGACTATTTCCTTTTCTATTTTTAAAATCTAGTGTGAGTGTATTTTTCTGAAAGTATCCACGTCAGCAGGCCATTACAACAAGCACAATATTGTTACACCCCAGGCTCACCTTTTCAAAGAATGTCATGCATATTCTGTACTGAAAGAAGAGTAAATGGACTTCCATACAGATTGAAAAAAAAAAAAAAGACAAAATAATCTGCAATTCCACTGTGCAGCAGATGTTGAAATATAAGACCCACCACATTCAATTGTTCCTAAGAGATAAGCCAACTGCTAAGGAGTCCGTAGATGAATTAGCCTTTACATTTATTTACTCATGGAATGTAACTCATATCAATTAAGTCTTCTCACCTATATCAAAACAACTTGGTTTTGGAGGACAGATATAGCCTTAGTCCTACCAGAAACATGTATTCCAAAAGAGAAGAAGTTTTTTCAGTCACCACTTCTTGAAATTTCATGGAGACTATACTGAGAATGAGTTAACAAATTAAGCATTAATCAGTCCTCATCCTCATCACATCTGTCCACTTTAATTCTAAATTTAAAACTGCAAAGTCTCTCAATTAAAAAAATCCATGCAATAGCTACAATTTTCCCAGGTTACCTCAATAGCCTTGACAGAGAAACTCTGGATATACACTTCACATCTACAGCTTGGTCAAGAAATATGTGAAATTTATGGATTCCTGGCAAGAAGAAAGGATAAGGAGCATCTATGCTGCACTTCTAAGCTGATATGATTCTGCCATGAGCCTTAAAAAGAAAAAAATCTATCAAGGACTACAGAATCCATCGAAGTTTAACAGAGGGTTTTTCGGAGAGAAATCCAAAATCTTAAGAGCAGCTTCTTATTCTTACAGAGCCTGTAAGAATTGCTCCTGTCACTTACTAAATTTTCTTAATAGCCATAGCCTTTAAGAAGACTTAAACTGAAGACTTACATCTACACTTGTAACTATAAAAAACCTGCAAGGTAAAGTAAATAGGACCTATCCCACTGGGAATTCTGTAAGCAATTATCAGAGCTTTAAAGTGAATGTACTTGAGAAGAGAGAGTCAGCCCTGCTATTATGAACCTACTCTCAGGGTGCTCTGCAGAGGAGCACAGGATGTACAATGACCATTAGTGGCCTTCTTGAAAAGAATGTCACTAAAGAGGAAAGAGGACACTCCTGAGATCAGGACAAATCCATAAATCAAACTTTTTTTTTTCCAAAGTTTAATTTGGAATGGGAAAAAAATTTTGGCATTCATAAGGAAAGGTACAGTAGTAGTTTAAGGCTGATCTACAGTGTGAAGGCCTTTCCATTTCAATGGAAAGGATCAATGTTTTCAGACATTCTGGTAGCAGAATAATATCCTATTATCCAGTTATTCCAGGGATTGTGTTGGTCAGATTTTAATCATGCTAAACAGCTTACCTGATTTCAGTGCAATATTATACACATTTTCTTCTTTCTTCAGAACTGAGCTTGCTACACTTCTTGTAGAGCACCTAGCACTTAGCTTCTCAGTACAAAGAAAACGGCAGCTGTGTGCTTTAGATACTCTTCTTTATTAGTTGAATATCACTGAATGTCTCCCTAACAAATCTATGTCAAATATTTAGAATCTCTATTTACATAAAAGCATCCTCCAGCAAAATAGTAACCTTGGCTAGACATTGCCTGGAAAACCTGTATTTATTGTAAGCAGTTGCAAAAGCACCAGCAATATGCTTCTCAGAATTAATGCATTAAAGCATTCCAAATTTAGCTGCAAAATTTTTACTATTCCCTACTGCAACCACTCCAATATTTTCGTTTTGTTTTTATCTCCATTTGTCTAGTACATCTTGCTGGAGATATCAGTGGCTTATAAAGTTAATGTGCAAGAGCAAAGAGCCATGACTGAATATATTTTTAGCAAGATAAAAAATTAGAAAACAGCAGCCGCACTGCATTTACATATTTACACTGCATTGCATCGTTATTTGTCAAACATACGTATTCCTAAGTTCTGACACTCAAAACTACCTAGAACAAATTGCAGAGCATAAAATCAGCTTCAGTTTGTCACTGATACAACAACAAAGGATGATCCAAAAAAACAAATGCACTCATCCTCTGCACTCCCTCTGGCATTCACAGAGGTCTACTTTTGCAAAAGAAGCTGTACAAAGATGTCCATCACAGTGGAAAGTCCCATTTGAGGTCAGTGGAATTCCATCAATAGAAAAAGCACCTAAAAGATGAGTTTCTTGGCAAACCAAGTGGTAGAGAAATTTCTGGGTATTTTGGTTACATTGGTTGGTTTGCGCTATCAAAATTAATGTAATTTTAGCATTTTGGGTTTGTTACCTCTTCTCAAAATTGTCTAATCGATTAGCAAAATTAATTTCAGAGGAATTATTTTTGAACTTTATTTACCTCAAAATTTACTGCTTTCTATTTCTAGAGCTATGTACTCAACAGTTTTTTTTTCTCCACCACTACATAAATGGGACTATTAACAGAGGTTACATCTCCATTCAAACCTTTCCTTACGTATTTTTTTTCATACAAAGCATCCAGAAAACCCTTCAGGTTCCTACTCTCAAAAAGTATGGTTTTGTCTAAAGTAAACACTGAACAAAAACGCTTAAATTGGTAAACATATCATACACACAAAGTCCATACACACTTTCTGCTCTTCAGATTTCTTTTTAAGTCACATTTGTCACCCAGTTTTCTAACAGTCTCTACTAAAAAAACTCCAGAAATGTTATTTTTTTCTCTGAAGTTCTGCTACTGTTCACAGTCCAATCATAACCGTAATACACAACTGGGAAAAGACAAAAAAGCAGAGCTATTCATGTACAGAATTAGTGGCAAATCTAGCTTCTTCTTGGTATAACCTGAAGTACTTTGGAGCACCTTCCCTTAGACATTAAGAAAAGAGCACTTTATAACATGTAACACTAAATTCCTCATTCATAAGTGATTATTTTAAATATTTCTGGTTTAATGCATATTGTGCGAACCTTTAAAGGCAGGCTCAGAATGTCATCTAAGACAAAGTCTTTACTAAAATCCAGGTAGACAGCATCCACAGCCTTTTCCTCATCCACTAGGTGGGTCTCATGGTCATAGAAGGAGATCAAGTTACTCAAGCAGGACCTGCCTTTCCTAAACCGGTGCTGGTTGGGCCTGATCTGGTTGTCCTGTATGTGCTGCATAATGACACTCAAGCTGATCGGTTCCATAACCTTTCCTGGCACCAAGGTCAGACTGACAAGCCTGTAGTTCCCTGGATCCTCCTTCTGACCCTTCTTGTGGATGGGCGTCACATTGGCCAGCGTCCAGTCAACTGGGACCTCCCTGGTTAGCCAGGACTGATAATAAAGGATGTTGCTTGGTGAGCCCTTCCACCACCTCCCTCAGTACCCTCATGTGGATTCCATCCCCATGCACAGATTTGTGAGTGTCTCAGGAGGTCACTATCTACCTCCTCCTGGATAGCAGGGTGTCTATTCTGCTCCCCATCCCTGTCTGCCAGTTCAGGGATCTGATTGCCCTGACAATAACTGGTCTTACAGTTGAAGACTGAGGCAAAGGAAGCATCCATAGAAAAAAGTACAACAGTGGTTCAGGACTGACCTCAGCCTTTTCCTCACTTTTGGTTATAATGTTTCCCTCCGCATCCAATAAAGGATGGAGATTTTCCTTGGCTCTCTTTTTGTTGTTAGTGAGTTTTTAAAAATACTTTCTATTATTTTTCACACCAGTGGCCAGATTGAGTTCCAACTGAAAGCTGAAAAATGCAATTTATCCTTAAGACAGATATGTACAGTATGCACTATACAAATTAAAAAGGAATCTTAAAAAAACAGGAAATCCTATATCACATGGCATTATGTAACCTTGGCATTATATAACCTTGTCCTTCTAGATTTTATTTTTCATTATTGTATGATAGCCAGAGAAGAAGGCATTTGAAGAAATCTAATACTGCTTCTTAGACTCATCACCAAGTGTCTACATGTAGATACTGGGTTTTTCCAACATCAGAATCCTAACAGCTGCTACATATTATTTCATATTTATACCAACAGTTCTTTCCTTTCCTCTACTTAAAGAGGATGATTTGTATAAAATTTGTATTTTAGATGTTAAATAAGAAATACTGGAGGGCAACGTGAGAATAGAGAAATTTGCAATAAGCTTGAACATGGAAATGAGAGCAAAAAAATAGCCTCATAAAAGATGTGTTTAGTTTTATTCTACAAAAATTTTAAGAGGTAATTAATTCAGAAGTGGAAACTACCTTTTCAAAAAAACAGCCTTCAAGAGTGCAGGCATAGTACCAAAGGGCTATTGACTCCTCATTTATAAGCTACAATTGTGTCAAAAACCACGGCAACAGAAAATGAAAAGGAAGGTGAAGACAGAATTAACCATGCACTCACTATTTCTGAATTTATTTTACTATAAAGGCACTGTCATTAATGTTAACAGAATAACGTATTGCTTGTTATGCCCCTTTCTCTTCAAGAAGTATGTAAAAACATTTTTCTCCACATATTTCTGCTGTAGGCTTGAGAATATTATACATCCTTCTTAGCGTTATCCTATCCAGACTCATGTGTGCTTTAGCATGAAAAGGAATTAATTCAGCCAACTACACTGAAGTAATGTGTCTTCTACTTTCAGCAGGATATTGCATAGTGTTTGCATCCTGTTTTAACAATTTTACAGTGGCAAGATTATTAAGAAAGGTATGCAATTATATTCTTCAAGATTGGTACCTTTAGACTAAAATTTGGGTTAACTTTCATGCTTGTTTTTCCAGAAAAAAAAAAAAAAAATCAGTGAAAATATTAATTGGAAAAAGTGGTGCTGAAAAAATGCCTAACCCTGAGCAGGCAAGGGTTGTTGGCTGAAAGACAGAGTTGATGCTGTTCACTCATTCTTGTACCCACATAGTTTGAAATAAATCTCTGAGAGCAAGAGACCAAAACACGAAAGAGAAAGGGAATAAGTAGCTGAATGATCTTCGAAACTACTCAGTCTCCAGGAGGCCAAGTGTCCAACTCAAAGTTGGGAGAACTCAGTACCAGATTCCTGTCTGTGATGCTATAATTTTTCACAGTTATCCCATAGTTAATATGGGATATTTCATACCAGTTATATCCTCAGAATGCTGGGGGGGAGGAAGCAGGAGGAAAGTAGCACCCAATTCAGATGACTAAAACAGGCTACAGAAGACAGCCTTTGCTACCAACAAAAAACCAACCATTTCCCATAAGCCAGTCAGGTAAGTTTTTCCAACAATGTGACACAGAGAAGAGAGATCAAGACTGGTGAGCAAAGTATATTTTACTCCTATTCATGCCTGCGTAAAGTTTTTACATTTTTTTCATTTTTAATTTCTAGTAATACTTTCACTTAGTATCAACCAGCAAACATAACAAGAAATGGAAACAGAATTTTTCTCCTTTTTCTAATGGTTCATGCATGCAGCATTCCTTAACCAAAACTCACACGTGTGCATAGTACCGATATAGTCAAATAGTGGTAAACTGCTCTCCAGCACTTCCTCACAATTCCTGGTGCCTCTGCTCCCAGAGGCAGGAGTATGCTTGAGGAGAAAGCCCACCTAACCCCATATTGAAACAAAGACCCAGAGAGCTGTACACTCTTGCTCTGTTGGACTTGAACACTGTTTTCTGAACTAATATAGTAAAAAGTTAAGCTCATTCAGCGTCGGCACGATAAAACGACCCAGTATTAAATACTCACAGAGCAGAATCTCCCAGAAAGATGATGGAGCAGTTGCTCTCCTCTACACTACAATGTTACAAGCCAACAACTGTTAAGGTACAAAGAGGGAACAAATCTCACATTTCCTTTTCAACTTAGAGACACAAGTGCAAATCATTCTAAGTTTCTGAGGATTTCCTGCTTTTACCTGACATGGTCGTGACTAACCAAATGCAATAGAAATAAAAAAACAAGTAGATTAAAAATTAAGTTTATTGTGATAAGAAATGTGTGTTACCAGTTTCTGAAAAAGACAGGCAAGCTGTATTATTTCTATAAATTGCTGATTTTTATATCTTCTAATGCATCTTCAATTTCAAATTTCTGTTTCAGAAATACAAAATTTGTTTCAGAAGTTTTTCCTCCAATATTCTTTACGGTAACAGTGAAACAATTGCCACACATTGTAAAAATAGTTATGCTGTAAAACAGCCTATTTTAAAGAATAAAACTAAATAAAGTGACCCAAATGTTCCTCTTCAAGAACTATACCTCCTAATAATGACAAGTATCTGACAGGCATAATGCCCAGGGAACTTTAGCTCACAGATGTGAACTATATTTTTACTTACTGAATTCAGAAGAAGAGGTTAACTTTTGGCACAGTTTTCAGAATTACTTCCAAGTAATTCCACTTAACGCTTGTGACAGATGAGATTGGAATTACACACTGCTATGCAAGATAGTTAAGTGAAATGCATGTAATCTTATCCTCCTTTTAGAGAAAATTAATGGTTATAGCCTACGGTGTACAGCACAGAACCACATAGAACTGTGGCTGCTCAGGACAAGTTACATACTGCCAATACTTCCACATCACACAGTTCTGCTGACAACATTGTGGCAACATATACTCCCCACCCTGAGCCAACATTTCAATATGGTGCTGCTTTGCATGTTACACCCAGATAGGAAACTTTTCTCTTTTGGAACAAAAAAACCCAAACAAAACATCAGGGCTTTGATAAATGGACAAATACTATGCTTTTGGTTCATGTCAGCACTTCTACAATCACATTTTTTTTCACCGGTCAATATTCATCAGGAGACATGACCGCTGGCAAGTAAACACTTTTCAAAGGGTTTGGGGTTGTGGTTTTTTTTTGCTATGATTTTTTTTTTTCTCTCCTTTCCTCTCTTTCTCTGAGCAGCAGCTTCAGTAAGCTTTCTCTCCATGAGAAACCATCTAAAACAGATTTTAACTTTGTGGAAAATATTGTCTGGGAATTGAATGCAGAGAGAGAAAACAAAACACCTTGTTCACCTCTTCCTTTCAGATCTTAGGAAAAGGAACTATGCTTCCCAGCTGTATTTGACAGAAAGAAAATTAACAAAAGACCTCAAAATGTAAGGCTACCACAGTCATCATCTTACTTAGAATAACGTATTTTAAAGGAGTATCTACTCTTGCGAGGAAATCCATATCAACACGCTTTATTGACATGAGTAAGTAGATGAATATTTCCAAATTTAAAAACATGAAGGACACCATCATCACTAATTTTTCCCATTAGAAAGATCAACTTAACATTATAACCCATTTCAGTTTCAGTGCAGACAAACTAAATTACAACTTGTTACCATCTCTTACTTAGATTGCCATAAGATTTTGGCATATCTACATTGTGTTGGTAATCTCTTACCAATCAATTTGAGATAGGGTTGGGGGTTCTTTGGTTAAGTGGTTTGATTTATGATCTTTCAATACTTACCTATAATAATAATAAAAATATAATAAAACCTACACCTTTCAATTCCAGTCTCTTCTATGAATCTCACAGTCATTAAAGCTTGTTGCAGGTACCTCTTTGTTCTCCCCGCACCCACCTCATACAATTAACACATGCCAAAATAAGCTTCACTCCAAAAACAGTGGTCTTAACTTCCATTATAAAACACGAAACAAACAAACAAAAAGAAGTAGCTTTCAAAGAGTCTCCCTTTTTTCACATAACACACCTCTTGGGATCTATGTTGTCCTCGGGCTTTATGACCAGAACATCATGACAGAAGCTGAAATAGCAAGCACTCAACTTCATGACTTCATTTCACTGAAGTCATAACATTATTCATTATGTATACATATAAATTCCTCAATTGGTCTGGGAAGAGGAAAAAGAGCCACTGAGGTGGTTGCCTGTGGAAGGGAGACTGTCCGCATTCTTACCCTTCCTCCAACAGCAGCTCTTCTGTCTCCAAGCTTCTATCTCTAGGAAAGTAACTGGGAGCTAAAGAAATCACTCTGCTCCTCACTCATTTTCATGGGATAAGAAAAGCATGTTCCTTTTTCCCTGGACATCCGGAGACAGTTGTGTTGTTACAGTTGCATAATCCTGGCAAGACTCAAACTAAAAATAACAGCAAACTCAGAACACAGATGACAATCAAATGTCACACAGTGCTACTGCTAAAACACAACATTAACCAGGGACAGATGTGGAGACAGTTGTATGACAGAGAGATCTCCAGAAGCAGAAAGGGACTGAGACTTCCATTTACAGCTGCTAAGAAGCTATCAGATGCCAGGAACAGCTATTCAGTCAGATGTTTCCAGCAATTAAAAGTGCAAATTTCGGCATATGTTACCATTTCCCCACCACTATCCACACTCATCATCTTTTAAGACACATAAATAACCCTAAGTCAATTGATGTAAGATGCAGAAAGAACCAAGCCCTTTTTTTTTTTTTTTTTGCCAGCTGTTGCTTACACTGACATCAGTCCTAAAAAACCCTGAGTCAGATGAAGGACGCGTTAAAAAACTAATGCAGACAAACATCTCTGAGGAATATAAGCATGATAAAACATAAGAGAGGTGTTAACACCGAAAAATGAGTGTCATTAGTGACGTTACAAATATGAATGCAGAGTTTGAAACTCTGCCATTATTTATTCCAGTAGAGGAAAGGATAAACTTCCTTTCTTGGTCCTTCACAGAAAAGAAGGACCCAGAGGGTTGCAACGGCAAGCTATAAATCCGGGTAATGAAGGAGCATTTCACACAGTGCTTTACCAAAGCCACAGTGTTTACCAAAGGAAACAGAATTTTTAAAAATAGGTATCTCCAGGATATCAAGTGCATAAAGCAGATACAAGCCCCTCATTCTTGCAATGTCCCTATTCCAAACTGATATTTCTCTTACAAGATAATAAATCCTTTTTTGTTTGAAGAATCGTGCATTTCCTTCTCTCCTTAAAATACACTAGGCAACATCCTCTTATTGCGAAGAATTTTCAGTCTACTACAGGAATCTACTTAGGAATGCCATGAATTGTCTTACAAACTATATCTTCTAACTAGGAAGAAGGAATGGATCCTGATGAACCCAAAGAATCACAGAACCCAGGGAGATATTAGGAGACATATTTACAACTGTAAATCTGATTTGGTCATTAAGATTGCCTGTTCTGGAGAAGTAATACTTAAACCCATCTGACTCCCAATAAAATTTCACAAGCACACAACCATAATCTCTACAAGACAGAGTCCTTCTGGAACAGATGCATTTTACTATCCAATTGCAACACTTCCCTAACACTGTATGAAAAATATCTAACAGTAATCCTATCAAACAGACCCATGGTCTTGTCCAGTTTTCACACAGCAAGTAGACTCCATACAGTCATTTAAGAAAAAAAACATCTTTACTGTGCATTTATTCTGAGTAGAAACATTTCCCAGAAAGCACAAGGCACATATGTTAACTCTGCATGTTTCTGCGCACATCATTTAAGACACTTCTCTACACTCGAGGGGCTGCAATCGTGGTACTCCTTTCAGGTCGCCAATTTCTCGTACTTGTGGGAGGCCTTCTTCCACGTATCAATTTTCTATTATACAGCATCTGTAGAAATGTTTTCTTCCCCTAGAATACTATTTGGAGAAACTCCCTCAGACTTTTGATAAGCTCTCAGTCAGATTTTAAGAGCAAGACTGGAACTTCAAGATGATTTAATACCTCTTTCATGTTTATAAAACAAACCATTGTGTCCTTGTCCAAGAATATTTGAATGTGGGAAGTTAAGAAGTTTAACTTGAAGAAAACTTCCCACGCAGTTAGTAATTCTAATCTGTTTATATCCAGGCTCAATATAAAGTCTGACTACGTATTTCTTTGGAGTCAAGCCACTGTCCTGAAGATACCAAATGATGTTATGATATTCTGGTATCCCACCAGAATAAAAAGTAAAGCAGTCACATCCCACCAAGAAAATTAGGGTCCCAGGTTTGCCACTATATAACTTCTAGAGCTCTCAACATAGCAATCACAAAGTAAAGGATTGTTTCTTGCAGGGGAAGACAGAACAAAATCTCGTCGTCATTAGGCATGTTCTGAACACATGAAGATGAGTACAGTAAAGGGTTGCAACATGAATCTTCATTCAGAAAATGCAATAATGTGCTTTTCTCATTTAAAGGAAACCAAAATAAAACAAAAACCAACCAAACCAAAAACCCAGCATATCTCTTTAATTGAGCAAGAATCTCAAATTTGGAGAAATGAGTCCACTGAGAATCTCAGATCTCTTCTTGAGAAGGAGCCAAAGTATACATCCTGGAGGATTAAAACTAAGTGAAGGGCACACTAAATTTGATTTAAACATATCCTGAAAATTTAAGAAAGAAACAAACACCACGCTGTCCTTCAAGTTAAAAAAAAAAAATGTTTTTCTTCACAATCTTGCAAGGAAGCCAGCGATCCCTTACTGACAAGGGTTCTACATACAGTGAAGATAAGAGCAGTAAAGACTTACATAATCCTTGTAACTTTATTTATGAGCACTTCCATTAGTACAAATTTTTATCTGGCTAATAAAGTATTTTTGTCTGTAAACTGACAAAAAATTTATACCATTTTAGAACATAAACATGGATTTCAAAGTGGTCTTTATGAGCAAACTGACTAGAATTAGTCTTGGATGAAGTTTATAGCTTCAGAAAAGAAATGTGCCAGAATAAGTAAAATGTTAGGGTTTGTTCAAACACAGAGGATTCTCTTCATTAACAGCTAGACCAATGTACAACAGCCAGTCAGTTTGTCAGAAATATTCTTGCTTGTCAACCCAGAAAAATAACTAACTTCATCCTTTGCCATGTGGTCTTAAGTGATGGAGGTGGCAAGATGAAGCTGCAGAAAGAAAAACACAAGCTTGAGAGATACCTAACTCAGTAATGATGTTCTACTAATATATTATTGAAAAGTTTATCTACCACAGAGGCAAGAGAAAGTTCTCCCTAAAAGTAGGGGTAATAACAATAATTATAAAAAGGATTTATGAAAATAAATTAGTTGGAGTTTGTTGGGTGGGGTTTTTTTAAGCAAGAAAAATGAAAACTATTTTTCAGCTTGAAATCAGGGGAAAATAACGCTTGAAAGATGAATTTTTTTCCTGCTTTATCCATTAATAAGATATTCCCTCCCTGCTCACAGTTAGCTATCCACTTAAAAAGTATTTCAATGGGTAATTATAGTTCATTTTGAATATTCGATGTTCCCACATAATTTTCTTGCTTTTTTTCACTGAACAATTTTGAGAAGTAATTTTTTTTTTGAATCTAAAACTTCCAAGTTGATTCAGTATAGATACAAGAAAACACACCCTTTAAAAACAAACACCAAAACTGCCTTCTCAGGTCTTTGATCAGGATAAACATGTGTTAGCAGCAAAATTCACACCATCATACCAACTGGTAGCATAAATAAGTTAGGACTCTGTTACTAACATATGCTAAAGCAAGCTGGAGTTAGTGTGATTATATAACAAGGAACAGACTGTCAGCATGAGTACAAGCATTTATCCTTTGTTTAGGGCATCATGATCTACTCATAAAAACATTACTCTTCAATAAATAATAAAGTATGCCTTCTCTGTCCCCAGACTAACTAAGCACATTAAAGAGCAAACAACTTCAGTACACAAGACTATTTAAAGTGGAAAAAAGGGAAGTATCCTTACCTAGTTTATACAGGTAAAACCAAGCCACAGAAAATTACTTTACTTTATCATGTTTACATGACAGCCCTGTAGCAAAGTGACCCCCAAATTCCCAAACCTAAACCTGCAGTTCCAAGAACACAACCACTCTACAAAAAGATATTATTGCCTCTCTTCCTAAGTGGTGGCAGCTGTACATACAAGCAGGACTTGACTCTGAAATCAATAATTTCTTTTTATTCACACAAAGAAACAAGAAACACCAAAGTGGCAAAGTTACTCTCCTAGTCACATTCACACTGTTTTTCCAGTAGTTTTCCCCATACTATTTGTGTCATTTTCTATTTGAAAACGTCATGGATTGAGTCACTAGTTCTAACGACATTTGTGACAACATCTCATGCCGACCACCAAACACCTATCAGGAAAAGAGGAATGTGTGCCAAATACAACCACACCTTTTGAGAAAATGGGGTGGTAAAGGGATAAGCAGCAGCTCAGGGATGTAGCCCCAGCACAGGAGGTTAACAGTATTTCCACCCTGCAAGATGACAGTCTTAATGCTCCTTACCTGCCTCCAAATGCATTCAAATGCATTCATTATATAGGATCTTAAACGACCCTGTAGCTACAGATCCTTTCATTCAAATAGAAAAATATTTGTAAGAACATATTTGTTAACAGTAGACTTACAGTAAGTCATAAATGTAATATCAATGCCTCAGAATTCTCAATCATATCTTGTATAAAACCTATATTTATTTCTGCATTAGGATTCAACTCGTCAATTTTTGGCTCTCAAGAAAAAAAGAAGTTGCAAGATAATACCCACTTGAGAAAACAGCACGTTTGCTTTCCTGATGGTCCTCCTGTGTTTTAAGCCAACAGGTTGGTTTAAATTTGAACGTTGGTATCACTAAAATAATATATCAACTTCTAATGGAAGATGAGTAGAGACAGATGAAGTCAATTCATACATTATTCCAAAACATTAGGTGTTTTTTTTCTTTCTCTAAATTAGCAGAGTTGTTGAGGCCTCTCCCTTTATCTTAATTCACAGCAATCCAAGAAAAAAAAAACGTTCAAATTTAAAGGACAAAATTCTAACAAACACTACACAATGATATGAAACAAGCTAATCATTGTCTTCGCTCATTAATACTACAAAATCTGATGCTTGGTTTACCTGAACTGCAAGGAAACAGCAGGAATCCCAAGGAGATCACCCAAATCAGCACACAAATACCCTGATCCTGCACTCCTTACACAAGCATTTCTGTCCTCTTTCCCAGGACTGTTCCAGTAAGGGCAGATGAATTCACAAACTTTACCAGTATCCACAATCTTGTAGCTCAATTGCTTGTACCTCAGAAAAAAATGTATTGCTTGCTCATAAACCACTGTAACCTGATCAACCACAGTGACTCAAAAACCAAACCCCTTCTGAAAACAGGAACAACCAACTAGAAACCTGTCCTTTAAAAATCTTTTTGCACTATGCTAAGTGACCCTTAACAAACAATATTAGATGTAAAAAATGTGACCAGCTCAAAATGTCTGGGAATACTGTTTTGTTTGTGGGTGTAATTTTTAAAAGCAAACAGATTTTGGTTCAAACCCATTTATTGGAATGGCAAGACAACATTGTGCATGCCACGTTCTCATACTCTCAATCAGCAGACAATCAACTGGTAAATTTGTCTCTTCTCTAAAAGCGCATGGAATAAAAAAGCAATTCCAGAAGGAACCAAATATTGAACGATTTCATTTGAAAATGGGAACTGTAGTCCAGCATATCCCAAAGAAGAAGAAATATTATTTTTGTACCTGGAAGACAATTTGAATCAAGCTTGATAAGACTACTTCTAATCTCTGAAGTGCTGTGTGAGCTGCACCCTGCATTGTACAGCCTAACAAGGCTGCCTTTGTTGATGTTGATACAGAGCACGGATAGCAAAGCAGTTGGTGGCACTTGTCCATAAAAGTTAGTTTTAACTCCAGATTTAAAAAAGCACATATGAAATATTTGTAATTACACATGAGACTGGCTATTAATTTAATTTATACATTTTTTTTTAACTTAGCTCTTCTCTCCTGCCAAAAATGTAATCACTTTCCTGAAGATGAATGTCAACCAGGTAAGCCAAAAGTCATTTATCAGCTTTTAACTAAGAAATATTTGAAAAGCTTAAAAAAGGCAAGTATTAAAATGCAGATTGAAACAAGTATGAATGGTTTGATTATTACATGGATTCCTAGAGTGGGAAGAGGGAAGCACATCCTGTTTTGTGGTTAGGAAAAGCTGGCAATCTGAATCTGACCCCCACCCTTTTTTGTGAGATCTCTGCATAACAAATTTGACATTTCAGAAGAAAGCTTCCATTCTCCTCCAGAAATCCTGTGCAAAGGAGGAAAGAAAAGTGGGTCCTCCACTTCATTTTTTTTTCAGTCATCCACAGGATTTCCAAAAATAATACCTACCCAGATGTTGAATCAGACTTTCAGTTTATTTGCAGGGAGCAAAATCAGTAGATTTCAAATTAGCTTCAGATGCTGTGAGTGAGGAAACATCACTTCCTTCCAAATTCAACATCTAAAAATTTTTTGCATTTTTTATGCTTTAAAAAAAAGTTATATACCAAGAATTAATATATGAGCTCTAAATCAATGCCTCTTTCAAGATCAGAACTTCTGGAATCAAAGAAATCCTTAATCTTGGTCAAACCTGGGTGCTAATGGTACCCAAACATTCCACCTCAGCCATTTGCCCTTCTTATTTTACTAAAAAACACCCACAATCAAGACTGTAGAAGCTACACATGGTACTAAAAATGGCAGACCATCTCAGACACAATAATTAAAATATATCTCTAGTTTTAAGTCAATTTTCCCTTAGTTCAGTATCAAAAGTTATTCTTGACTGTGTCTAATCCTATATTTTTTATTTGATTACAAAATTTAGCTTCAAAATAGGGCAAAAAGATGGAGTCTATATCTCTAATGCTTTATCACTGTACTAAAACCTGTATGAGGTCGAAGGAAAGAAAAAAATTCCCCCTCAAAACAGTAACAAGTCTGTCCACCAGGTAGTCAAACCATGCTACTGCAACATGGGAAAGGTTTGCCTCAGGAAAATACACTTCATGGTTCAAACATCTGCAATTTTTTTCTAGTCAAAGAACATCCAGAACACGCAAAAATACAATTGCAGCATATTCTCAAATATCTGGATGCTTCTATTAGAAGACCAGTTTATGTCTGGGAAATGAGGATTTAAAATAAACATTGAGCCAAATCCTAAAGCCTTTAACCTGGGCAACCTTCCATTCACCAAAGTACAACAAAAAGTCAAATTCTTCTTTTTTTGTTAGGTTTATACAGATTTAAACAGATTCAACCACATTTCTTGCATTCAGATCTGTTCATTTGAAAGTTAAGACCATCTTCTAGTGCAAACAGAAAAAGAACAAAACTCTAGCCTGGGATTATTTCAATATGAAGCATCAGGTCTGCTAAGAGTATAGCACCAAAACAAGGATAACAAAACATTTAAGTAGCACTACAACCCTGCCATTATTCCAGTGTTCTTGAACTAACCTCTATATCCCTATTATTAATCCTTTCAGGAACAACAACAAAAGGAAAAAGATAATTCTCTAGAATACTAAGAGAGACAAGATATTTTAAAAAAATGCTTTAAGTATTCTTCTTAACATGTTTCATTTGATCCATTTCTCTATAAACCCTCAAAGTCACACATGTTAAAATTCTGCTCACTAGAAAGCAGCATTTTCTCTAGTTCTATTTTTACTCTTTTGGATACAGAAGAGAAGTGAACACTTCTCCATGCCTAAGGCAGACTCTGCCCTCAGGCACGGTGGCATGAAATACCTCAGCAGAAACACCATCATGCAAACTCAGCTAGGTGTAAATACGCACTGGCAAGAGTAGGTGATTTTATGTATGCAATTTCACAGCTGAAGGAAGATTCAAGATGCCCAGTTTGTACTATTAAGATACCTCATGGGACTCTGAAGAAGCATATGACTATGAAGAAACTAAAGCAAAAATGTAGGATGGTGTTTTGTTTTGTTTATTTTTTTTTTTTGGGAGAGGGGAGAGGGATGTTCAGATGCAGACTATCAAGGTTATAAAAAGCAGAAATCAATTCTGAATGCTGCACTCTAGCTATTCCTGGAACCTTCTCCTCCCACCTCCCCCTCCCAAACTGTGTTCCTGAAACACAACCAGCAGCACCACCAAAGAAGCAAAACCCACAGAATATCTCTCTAATAAAAGACAAAAGTAATACAGTGATACATGTAGATCTGCTTACACATACACCTGACTAAATCAGCCATACCCGTTTTAATCCCAGACAGCAATTAAGTACCATGCAGGTACTCGCTCATCCCCTCTATCCCACCCTGGTGATGCAGGGAGAAGAACAGGAGGGAAAGGTAAAACCCACGGGCTGAAATTAGAACAGTTTAATAACTAAAATAAAGTAATATATAGTAGTAGTGGTAATATTAATAATATTAGGAAAAAGAGGGAAAGAAATAAAAGCCAAGAAACACATGTAATGCACCGTACAGTTTCTCACTACCCACTGACCAATACTCATCCCATCCCCAAGCAGTGATTGGTGGCTCTCAGCCAGCTCCCCCCAGTTTATAGACTGAACATGACGTTCTATGCCATGGAATATCCCTTTAGCCAGTTTGGGACACCTGGAACATGCTCTGGCCATTTTTATCTCCAACTTATTGTGCTCTTGGTCGCTGGCAGAGCTTGAGACAATGAAAAGACCTGTTTCTAGAATAAGGACTACAACCAAAACTTCACTGTGTTATCAACATTACTCTCATACTAAATCCAAAACACAGCACAGCACCAGGTATTAATAAGAAAACAAACTCCATCCCAGCCAGAACCAGGACACCCTTGCATCACCATATTTTAAGTAGTCTGACAATATGCTGAATGTCTCGCATAAATAGCAATCAGGCTGAACAAATAACTATGAGTAGCTAGAATTATACAATATTTCAAGCATATCTTATCTCTAAGGTAAATGTCCGTTATCTCAATATCGGGAGATCAAAAGCATGTTGGTTTACTCCCCCAGTCTTGCAAAAAATTCTGATCCTTGTAACACAATTATGCATTAACACTATAAATTTTGGGCAGCAAACAAGCTTTCTGCATTTTTAACCACCTTGTTCTACCTTATTCTTACACGAAGTACTGTAGGTCCAAGGCAATCACAGCTATTATTCCTGTCAGTTTATTCTCCAGAAAAACACTGACCTCAAACTACTGATCTTCTCTTCACAGACACACCAAGCGTCATGATCTCACAGCGCTCAACAAAGCATTTCAAAATCCCAAACCCATAAAAAACCTCACCAAAATTCTTCTGAAATATTTATACTGTTTATTTATCAGTACTACTAATACAAACTTGTGACATGGTCACATCTTTTGCCATCACATTATTTATATTTAAATCATGTTTATGCAGGTTGGTTGGCATTCAGTTAAAGAGACTCCAATACCCCTGTGTATATATCTCTTGTGTCATTTAGTCCAGATATAACCATTTAGTTTTTGGACTGCTAAAGTAGTAACAAAACACTGGAGGTAGTTCACAGAGTATATTTCTGGGGAGTGAAGTTAACTGTCTCTGTCAGGATTAAGAAAGATTAGTTGTTTAAGTCAAAGCAGATCATTCTATAAAAAGACATCTGAAGGGCAGAGCACACCAAACAGGAAGAGGGAGTGCATTACATACTGGATTACTAAGTGAACTGACCTTATCTGAATTGAAGAAATAGTAATTTTTTTTTCCTCTTCATCTGTAACCCTAACCCCAAAACTAATACAAGCTGTGCTACTGATGGACTTAGCACTGTTCAGGAACTTAGAAGTTACATTTGAGCAGATTAGAAGTCCTGTGGCAACATGTGACTTCCCATTTTGTAAAAAATCCTACAGGAGTGTGAGAAAGGTCTACTGTCAAACAAAATCAATTGCTATAGAAAGCTTCACAACTAAATTAAGCTTTGGAGCACAGCTTGGGCATTCGGTTTAGCCGCAGCACCCAAATCAATGCTGACTGATGAGGAGTGAGAAATTAAAGCTGAGTTAAGAACCCAAAGGTCTTTTACCCAGAGTAGTCTGCAAAACACAATTGCTGAACTTTCGTTAGAGGTAGACTGGCAAGCTAATTGAAAAGCAGGTTTACTTTCCAGTTTGTTCAGGTCCCTGAACTTCATGAGAAGCTCAAAGAAGTGAATGTCATTTTGTAGAGAAAATATCTGTTTTAACTAATCAGCAAAAATCAGCAAAAAACAGAAGAAAAAATTTGGTTTAGAAAATTTCCCAACTAGGTCACCTGAAGATAAAAATTGTATTTACTAGGGTGATCCTACAGGTCTTCCCTATCTTTGACTCCTGATTTTGTGGTTAACTAAAAAACCAAAGACATAGAAAGTTACACTAATTCATAGTGAGGAATGTAAGATGACACACAATGGCCAACAGTTTAATCCCTGCAGGGTGTGAAAACTCAGTGACAAAATACCAAATAGAATGAAGTCATAGATATTATGCAATCAGCTCTTATTTTTTCTAGTTTGGTGTCAAAATAAAACAAAGACAGGAAGGAAAGAAAAAGGTACACAAAAAAATCCAATGCAATGTGAAATTGCAAATTATTTTTGAAAAAAAAAGCAATAGTTATTATTGCCTTAAAATCTGCATTAACTCTGTAGTGATGCTCTCCTAAAGGAAAACATCATTTCCTCACTCTGCCTTCCATGCAAACAGCAATTCTGCTTCTTGACAGGCTACAAATTTCAACTCCCCTTGAGAATACATATTTTAAAAAACCCACATTTATTTAATTAGAATACTAGGTTAGAACTAGAGCTAAACCATAAGGATATTGAAGCCTCTAAAACCGTGGATTTTCATTTAAGCCATTAGAAAGATACAGCAAATCAAAAGTTCTAATGCCTAAGCATCACTGTGCACAGAGACACATTTCTCAGATGCAGTTTCTGTTTGGGCTGATCTCTAATTAGTATGATTAGTGCAATGAATATATGCATCAATACTCATCTGGGATTTGGTTTACTGAACAGAAACGTGCTCCTCAGAGAAACACTAACAAGGAATTTGTGTTTAGATCAATATCTGGATCCATCTGTGGACATTAAAATAAACAAGAATCTGTACTTGCTTATTAGAATTTAATATCACACTCTATCTTTGGCAGAAGCAGCATTAAAACCTATGATTAGTATTGCCTCATAGCTCTTTTAATGAAAATAAAATTTCTAAGTATGCTGTCAGATGCGTGCCTCCATATAGTCTCCTTTACTATTATTCTTTTACTGTGTTTTCTGCATTTTCTACTTCCTCTTACGTCTATAAAGTTTTTCTTCATTAACACTTTTCAAACCATGGAGTAGGAGGTTTTTGGCCAGTTTTCACCTGCAAAATGTAATAGAAGTGCTCTCTCTATTAATTTGACAATTTCTCTTACAGAAAACTTTTCAGCTTTCCACTCTTATTCATCAGTTTCACATCATCCTCTGCTATCACAGTTCTTAGTTCTTTCTATACATCAGTGTAAATCAAACTCATAGACATCATAACTGAATTCGAGTTTTGGCTGATATTTCAGGGGGAAAAAGAAACCACAAAGAAAAACTACCTACCCTCTACTTCATACCACCATGATGTCAGCTACCTCATGAACCACAAACATCCTCAACTTCTGCATGTAACCTTCTTCACTACTCATTTTTCACACAAAAGGTTAGTACTGACCAACCCGTGCCTTCATTAGCTCACATATCTCTTGAGTAACTCGAGGGCAGCTCCAGGGCTGGAGCTATATAACTGAACTGATAGGAGAAAATAATGAACCTGCAGAAGCTCAACGACCTTGGAACTCAAGCACAGTGCCACCCCCTATGTTTTTGGTCACTAGGAAGCCACTGGCACCTTCCATGAGCATGCTGGCCCTTTCCCATTAACTACTCAAAAAATGAGGTTTATTAGCTATCAGCTAACTGAAAATTCCACTAACAAGTCCCACGTCAACTAGCTAATGACAAGTGAGCAACAACTTTTAAAATGTTGCAGAGGGAGAACACATTTAACCACTTCCTACACAAAAGAAAGAATTTTTTTAAAGAAAAACAGAAAAACACAAGTGAGTTCTGTTCATGCCTTTGGAAGCTGACAACAATTTAACTTCACTCCTCAAATAAAATACATCCATTCTGTATCATTCTAATACTTAAATATATATAACATATCAATAAATTATCAAAGATTTCCTTCATTTATATAAATTACAATCATTTATATCCAACCCAAACTTCAAATTCATTCTAGACTGCATACTCCCTTACAGTAGAATCATTAAATCATCCACTGTTTTTAATATATGGTTAAAAAAAGAGTAAAGATGCATTCTTAACAGCTTCACAGGTATCTTGTTTCTTCATTAATTTATTTTCAAGTTGTTCTGAAATGCAGAATTTTTTTCAGGAATTAAGGGAGGGGGAGGGGAAGGAAGTAATCTTTTTCCTCTTCTTGTCCAAAGTAGCTAAAAGAAAGACTTGAACAGACTTTCGGTCCGAATAGTGTTGTGGAATATCAGGCAGAGGAAAAGGCATAATTAGCATATTGCAAAAATTGAACACTACCTATCATGTGCTTATTTATGAGATTTATGATTTGATTCACAAACAGCTTAAAAGGAAGACCATAAGAAAGACACAAAATACCAAGAATGTTGACCATCATCCACAAGTGAGCTAATGTGAAACAGAATTTGCAAAAATACAGAAAACAGGAAGGAAAAAAGCCTTTATTTCCATAACATGAATACATGAGAAGCATTAGTTTAAGTCAGGTGGTGGTAAACTACCACAGCTCTATGATCCCAAAGTCTAAGGTCCTCAACCAGCACCAATAATTAAATGTGTGCACAGGCTGCAAATGGCCTGTGTCTTCAGTATCTGCACAGTTCATTTGTGGCTTCCCATATCTCACCATGTTCAGAGTTAGATGCTAACCATTAAAAGAGTTCAACTATTACTTTGCATTACCATTTTCCAATGAATATTTAAATAAACTCTGAGAAATGAGATCTGAAAACATAATATAACAGAAAGCTAGAACTTTAATGGAGACAAGTCATTATTACTAATAAAATTATACTCTGGGTTATGTCAGATGGATGAAAGACAAACATCTAGACACAAGCATTAATTGTATTTTTCTTAATCTGTAACTTGAGTTAAAAATAAAGGGTTCACCATTAACGACTTAAAATCTTCAGATGCACTAATACAGCCAAATATTAAAATGAATATGATGTAAAACAGATTTTGAAAAGGATATTAAAAGAATCAGAACTATATTTCAAATCTCATTTGATTTCCCATGCTAACACTTCAAAAGGTTTGCAAATGCCAACATATAAGTCTTTCTCTGACCAAAAATCCACCTTTTCAATATTAGTCATTAATGAAATTCATTGTGGTGTTTTGCTTCAGTGGATATTTTTAAACAGATATTTGAGAGTTTTCACATAAAATACTGTAACAGATATTCACTGTTAGCCACCTCCAGGACAGCTATTTTTTAAAATGAATGTTATTTCAATTATAATGTTTCTTTTTGGTGACTCTTATGAATATGAATATGTTCTGATTAATTTTACAGGTCTGCATGAACTGTAAGGAGTTGTAAAATCTCTTCAGTATTATGTTCATGCCTCAAATGAAAAGAAGCTCTAAATAAGTATAAAACCTATAGAAGCTTTGTGATTCTTAATGATCATGACATCAGTAACTACTGATAAACATAGGAGACTCCCTGGTAGACAGTGTAATAAATAAAAAGTAACCTAAAAAATAAATAAAAAGAAAGGAAGGTCGATGATTAATTATAAATGCCATCAATATGTAATTTCAGCTCATATGTAATTTCAACTCAATCCTATTTCAGATTTGCACACTTTTGTAAACTTGGTGTAGACAACTCCTGTTCAATAATGCCAAAGACAGTTTTCCACAGTTTTCTAAATAACTTAACAGAAAGAAATATTCTAATAAGGATTTATTCCAATTGATATTTAAGACTACAGATGTAAGCACCTTATTTTCACCTGTTCACAAAACTATGTATTATGTTTATAGCATAATATTACAGATCATTTGCACGCTAAATATTATAAATGCTTTTCCCCACTGTTTCCAAGTTAAACAGGTGATATTCTACTTAATTCTTAAAGTTACTATTATGCTTTATTTGAAACTATTTTTCACATTCTTTCTGATAGCTTAACCCTGGAATTAATTCTATTAGACAAAAATATTCCATTTTTTAGTCAACGTTTCATGGTCTTACCTCACATGAAGCAATAATCTGCCCAAAGACACAGAATAATGAATCATTCATAACTACCTGAAAAAGTAAAAAAGCCTCATTTGGAAGAAATTAAACCTGATCCCCTAACTGACTTGCACTAAAAAAAATAGCACTTTTAATGTCAAATGAAAGTTTTACAGAAGAATTAATTTGGTGATTCAATGAAGATATAAAAGGGAGGGGGGAGAGGGAAGAGGACAATTTTGCTTTGCAAAGTTCACCTCTAAGCTTGCAGTCAATGAACAGACCATAAAGCCTCCTCTGACTGCACTGTACTATGCCAAAGACCTAGGAACTACTGTAGGTGCCAGGCATGACCTTCCCCTTGCTTCAACACCCTCTTGCTGTCTGAAGATGAGATGGTGAGCCATTTTGCAAAGGAACCTGCAAACTGCAAGATGAAAGAGAGATTTGTGAGGAGGGGAGGAGCCTTTGTTATCAAATTATCACTATTAGGAATGTATTATTGATATACTGTAAGACAGCTGAAGCCCAGCCCATTGTCTCATTCTGTAACAAACACATCATTTCAGTCTCAACAGTGGAGCCTGCTTGTAATTAAACTAACATCTGTTGATACTTAATCCATTTATTCAACTTCTAATACATGCAAGCTTTTTGCACTTAATCTCTTATCCATAAGGATGTTCTTTGACCTGTGCTTTGGCATTAGGCAAGTCAATGTTGACTAATCTTAACTATAACCTTAGACCTTCATGCTTTGGAAATTAATTTTTGCCCTTGGATTCTTATTATTTATCAAATGATACAAAGCTAGAAGTTCGCCTTACTTGTTAGTATTTATTTATTGACCCATTTCTAATACAAATATTGCATGCTTCCTTTATTCAGGTATTTCCTGACTTCCACGGCTCATAAAAACAAGTAAATTCAAATTGTCAAAGATTTATAGATTGGGTTTTTACCTGTTGCACATTAGCACATCTTTACAAATAGAGAGGGTGGAAAAGGATAAGAAATGTTTTGTGAGGACTTTCACAAATTTTGTATTAATTTCTGATAACCGGAGCTCTCCTTAACATCTGCCTACAATACAAGTTTGCCAGAGAACCTTTGCCAGTATGTTTAAGGGCTAAACTTTAATGCTATTTTGTATTTGGGGCTTTTTTGATAGGATGGTTAGACGTTGGGTGAAATGAGAAAGGAGCACAACAGAGACAATTTAGGCAATAAACCTGTGATGCACAAATCCTGTTAACAAACAGAATCCACCACAAGAAGAATAGTCAAAGTATTAACTCAGGATCAATAAAGATTTTGTAAAATAAGCAAAAGATTTCTAAAAAGCTAGGACAGTAGCAAAACTCATAGCTCAAAGAACATTATTCTCAGTACCCTCGCCTTACTCCTAAAATTAAATAAATAAAACATACCAGTCCACTATAATCACCTAAAGGATTATTTTCTTTTTACTTTTTCTTTTTTAATTGCCTTCATTGCATCATGCAGTACAAGGATTACAGTCACAGGCCCACGGAGAAGTATGTAAACAGGTGGGAACTAGTTTGGAAAAGTCCCTAGATTACCTGCACCTGCAAATTATTCACTGAAAATAAACAGATGGCAATTCAGCTCTGCAATGCAGCCTCCTCCATGCTCGTGCCACCCCCCACCCCAAGTACTCAGGTAATGTATTCATTGTATGTTCATTCTGTCTCCAACTATAGAGCTGAAAATAATGGGAAATTTTCTCTAAGATTGGAAAATATGTTTAAGTGTTCCACACAAATATCAAATTTATATGGTCTTAAAATACATATAGTAAAAAAAAGAGTTTTTTAATCAAGAAGAATCATTAGTCTGGATGCCAATTACCATGGAAAATCGGGCCCAAACTAACATAAATTCTGGTTTAGCACTGCACTAGCTAAGGGTGTCTGTATTCAGGAGGTTTCAATTAAAGGACGAGGAATTTAGGAAGCCTTATTAATGAGAGTTCTGCCCTGTAAATGTGATAGAACAGACCAACCCTTGTTTAAGAATTTAAAGTCTTAACAAAAAATAATTCTGGCTTTATGAAATTTTCTTTCAAATACAACTTCAATCTCCTTTCTTCTGTTTTCGTTCTTCTGTGAAAGAAGTACATAAAAATTATATTAATGTCATAAAGACTTACTTCCTGCATAGGTACCCAACCTTAGATAAACAAATACACTAGACAAAAATAACACTGAAAATATGGGATAAGAAAAAAATCCTTTCTATTTGTTCATTCTCCACCAAAGAAAACAAATAACAGAAAAATATCATCAGTATTGGAAATTCTTAGGAAAAAAATATTTTAGAATCATTAACATCATATGGTAGCATCTCTTCTATGTTAACATTCCTCACCAAAGTAAAATGGATGGAAACTTCCCCCCAATGCATTGCTTTTGCATTATATATATATTATATATATGCACACAGGGGAACTCAGAGGGCTACTCGACTTTTCAAGTCAATTTCTGTTTTCTGCTCCTGAATGATAATCAATAAATTGAAGCTAGCACCAAGTAGAATCAAAGTTTGGTGCTCAGCTATTACCTCTGGTTCTTGAGGCCTGGACATGCTATAAAAAGGCACCATGTCCACCCAAGCAGAACAAAAGGGAGAGAAAATATTTTCTCTTGTGCTCTCTAGCAACCCTTGTGGTTGACTTTGAAGCAGTCAGACAATCTCCACAGAGAAACACATAAGAGTATAGGACCCCCTCAGTCCTTCATTGCAGGAGGTAAACCCTGTCTGCTCTGCACAGAAGAGAAATAACGAATCTGGATGATAACTTTTTCTCATCTATTTCTTTAATTGTTAATGTGGCTGGGAAGGTTTTCTTTTCAGGTCATTTTATAAGGTAATTCATTCATGCCATCTGTCAGCACCTTCTTACTACTTTTAAATGGTAGAGCAAGCTCTCAGCACATCAAGGCACATGTTGGTGCCACTTCTGTTTTGGTTACCCCTGGAGGAAATGGGAACATGCCAGCCACACAATTCAGCAGGTTAGCAATGATATCGAGTAAATAGCTTGCATAATGTAACGCACATCTGATGGGCCTACTTGGTGAAGCCTTGCTGTTCTTCAGCCACTCTGCAGCAATATATTTTACTGGTATTTTTATTGGCAGCATGATAATTTAAGTCTGATGAAAAGCTTCTCTGGCCAGAAAGGGCTGAATTAGCTCAACAAATTGGCTACACAAATTTAAAAAATAAAAAAAGGTATCATCAGCTGGAAAAAAACGGGTGGAGATCTCCAATGAAAATCTTCATTGGGCACAATAAAACAACAACGCATGTACATGAGGGCTGAGGGAAATTGAAGATGTTAAAACCAAAACATAAAATAATGCCTATCCTCGACATTGAGAGCATTAGTGAATAAAGCTCATTTAGTAGGAAAAGCTTCTAATCAGTTCATCAATCAGTAATGGTAGCATAAGAAGAGAAGAGCAAATATATAGGCAAAAGAAAAAGAACAACATTGTCAGTCTTTTGTGGTTTCTATACAAAATCTTTAAAAAGCTGTTTCTAAGGGAAGAAAAACAGACATGGAAAGGTATAAAACTCAGGTTTACCAAAACCAGACACTCTTAATATGGTTCTTAACCAGTCTAGACAATTGCAGTAAGTCTTTGTTTCTATTTCAGCTTCACTAAAGTAGCTGATATTACATGGGAAACGAATTAAAACAAGGGTTAAAATTATAAAATGGAAGTTGCTACAGAAGTGATCTGAGTAATGCTGGAAATACTTTCCAGTTGCAGAAAGGTCACCAGCAGAGTTCCTCAAGGACAAGTCTTAGCATGGGCCCTACTATTTTTTTAGTTGACTTGGCACTTAAAATATGAGTGATAATGAAGCTTGCTAATAACACAGATCTGGGAGCTACAGTCAGTATGAAGAAAAACCAGTCTTCCAGAACTGCATGATCCTGAGGACTGGAAGAACAGGAATGGTATTACATTTAGTAACACCAAAAACCATTTATCAACACCAAAAAAGAGCGAGCACAAAATACCAACAAAACAAAAAATGTGGCTGTAAAGTGTTTGCTCCATTAGCAGATCAAACAAAACAAGTACAACATAACTACACTGGAAGACTGCGTGTGATAAAAAACTTCACTGACGCGGGAATTACATCAATCACTGGTAAAACCTCATCTAGACAGGAATGTACAAGTTTCAGTTACCCCTCTTCAATCCAAAATAAGGCAGCTAATTAGTAAAAGACCTACAGTTCAAACTGTTTAGTCAAACAAAAAACAGAGAAAATACCAGGTATCTGTAAGCATGTACTAGGCAGGAGAGTAAAGCCAAGAGTGAACAAGGAATAAAAGCTATTTATGCTAAAGAAATAGGTTTTTTGCACTACAATAAAAAGGCACAGCTTGACTATGAAGGAATTTTCACCGTGAGTTAACAGGATTTTACCCTTTCTAGACTGATGGAAGGTCTGGAAGACCATTCATAAGGAATCCAAGAGGAGGGCAAACAAAATCTTGATTTTAAAGTGGAGTTTGATGTGTTTGTGTGGAGACCATATATTGCCTCAGTCTGTGCAAGCTGAACACATTTATGAACCAGAAGGTCTCTAAAGAAATGAGCTTTATGCCTGATCTAGTTCAGATATACCTGAGAATGGACAAAAATGTTCTGTCACTAACTACATATTAACTGCAGTGCTGATGTGTAAGCTCACCTATAACAACATATGACAGACCTATGTAGATAGCTGAAGGGGAGAAAAAGAGTTTTTTCTTTGTTTTTTCTTTTCATTTTTTGGCAATAAGATGGGCTGATGTTTTACCACAGAAAAATTATCTCTCTAAGTGTAGCAGGTTATCATGGCTCTGTTTATAGTACCTTTGTTTGCAGTAGTTCCTGGCACTTCATGCATTTTTCATAGCTGTTTCTTGTTAGTATATACTGTATTCCTTGGAGTGCCAACAAAAAGGGCACTCAGTTGTTACTAGTATTTCATTTTAGAAACAAAACAAGTAGCAAGAACAGCACCTACTGAGTCTTACAGGACTACAATTTATTTGCGGTGAAAGAAACATGACAACTTAACTGCTTCCCAAAAGAACAGGTGTAAATGCAGCTTTCAGTGCCTGGTCACTAAGCCACTGATAACCACAAAGGTTCGTTAAGACCAGATTTCCTTATTTGTGCACACAAACATACAAGCAGTTCTATGCACATCCATTAACACATGTTAAGGCCACATTTCTATGAGCAAAACCAGATACTACAGACAAGCAAATGCAGATCTACATACAAAATTACTGTTTTGCATATAAAAACCTGATATTTTCAAAAGGAAAATTCAACAAAATTGATAAAGCAGTGCAGGAGGCATCCTGACCCTGCAGACAGTTTATTATGAGACAATCTTAGCAAGCAAACCTGAAGATGCATTACTCCATTTACATAAATCCTTCCCTTTCAAATCTTTTTTCCTTCTTCCTGCCAAATCAATAAATGGTCTCTGCCCCACTTAGCGACTCCTCTCATGCACTCACTTTCATGTTCTCTCTCTCAGCCTCACTGTAAATGCACCTTTTTCCTCCACATCTGGCCCCAGACTATATACTTTTCATGCCATCACAGAGGGGCAAAATTCCTCCTTCCTTTCACAGTCTGCAGCCCTCTCCACCAGAAAAAGAGAACAACCCCTAACAAGTCTACTGCCAGATACCCTAGATCAAATCAGGTTGCATCAGATACATGATCTAGTACTTTCTAAAAATTAAGGTGATTCGTTTTTCACTACTGAGTTATGTTTGGTTTAAATGTAAATTCCACTTGAGGTTCTGCATATACCAAATCAAAACAGTATGTTTACAAAAAGCAGTTCTAATCAGCCTACGCTAGCATTCAAAACTCTTAGAAGAGCACTGCTACAAAGAAAGAAGGAAAAAAAAAAAAAAAGACCAAAAACCACAGCAATTTCTAGCAAAGACTCAGCTTCCCAGTGGGGACAAGGCTAAGGAGTCCCAGGAGCATTGCAGCCATAGCTGCAATAGTTTATCTCACAATTGTCCAGATAAACACGTTCCATTTTTCAAAAACAGACTCACAGCAAATAAGTGTTTAAAAGTTCCGCAGGTTTACTCCCTTCCTGAGATCACTGAAGACAAATCCACCTTTACGTTTTGCCTTAAAAATGTTCATATAAAAAAAACCCCAACCTAGAAATAAGAAGGCATAGTTAAGTTGCTATTTTGAAGTATTAAAGAATCCTTACAACAAAACATGTGGACCATAAGTGAAACAGAAGACCCTAGAAACAAGCAAATCTTCTCTCTCCTAACAAAAAAAAAAGTAAATATCAATATATGAATTTCCAAATGTTAAAAAATTCTTTACCAATCAAATTTTTAGGCATGTACAGTTAAATTAAGTTTAAATTAATCCAGTGATATAATATGAAACACAGAACAGACATGTTTGTATGAATACTTTTGGTTGGTGTATGATAGCACCACTTAATTATTTTTACATGTCCTGGAAGAAGAAACTTAAAAACCTAATTGCTGTGCTAGTACAATAAGGTCACAACCCAGT
Organism: Pipra filicauda; assembly: GCF_003945595.2. Taxonomy (NCBI): domain Eukaryota; kingdom Metazoa; phylum Chordata; class Aves; order Passeriformes; family Pipridae; genus Pipra; species Pipra filicauda. Next base: position 577,175 of record NW_024104535.1, read on the forward strand.
GAGACACAGAATGACTAAAAAAATATTCCCAAGAAAAATCAAATTTCCTGAAAAATACAAGGATGTAGTTAATTTACAAAAAGTATCTCTATGTGGTCATGACATTGTTTTTCCATATAAAGTTGTTACAGAGCATAAGAAAGACCATATTTTCTCTTAAAGCAAAGAAAAAAATACAATTCAGAAACATAAGACAAAACTGAGCAGACTCTTTCTGGACAAGTAAACACCATTACTGGCTGACTGGGGCTGATTGACCACGATTTTAATGAACCAAAGAGCCAGAGATTCATAAAATGAGAATGTATTTGACACTGGCTGACTGCCTAATTCAGAGCTCGTTGTGCCCAGCAACCTTGGGTTCTATGTGAAATACAGTTAAGATGGAGGAACAGGACATCACCACTGCCCTAAGAGGCAAACCATGATAACTCGAACAGCTGGCATGTGTGAGTGATGACAGAGGAATGGGGAGGTGGCAGAGCCAGGATCTCTCTTCACTGAGAATGCTGAAGTGGTTGTCATTTCTCTGACATCCAGCACACCCCCAGGACTGGCAGAAAGGCAGTTTCTCTGTGCCCCACACCAGCAGCCCCAAGGACCCCAGGAGTGGAGAGCCAGAAGAAGCTCACTGCTCTGGGATAGCAAGATCCCATCTCTGCTGAGCTGATGGCCATGTGCACCATCTCCAGAAGAGTTCAGCCAGGGGCACCAAGTCTGCTGGGGGATCACCATCCCTGCTGGTGACAAACCCATAGCCACCCCACCACACGTAATGCTGGCTCCATGCCTCAGGGACTGCATCCAGCCCAACATGTGAAGCACAAAGTAATCTGAGTCAGACAGTTGTTCTACTTTACTTTTTAAGATCAGCCCTTCTATAGCAACTCACACCACTAGTTTGATCAAATTTTGAGAAGCCAGTCCTGGACTGTCATAGCCATTACTGAGCTATCTACCATTTGTCATGGAGACATCGCGCACCAAGGGCGGGTGAGGAGGAAGGACGGCAACAGGAATGCAGCCAGTTGAGCATCCCAGAGACCTCTGTGGATCACAGAGCCCAAAGAAGGACACGAGATGGAGAGAAGAGGAGGAACAGGGAATAACTTCTAGGGAGAAACAAAAGATACACTAGCACAATAAACACATTTTTCGTTTGTTTGTTTGCTTGCTTGCTTTTCATTTTCTGTTTTTTTAAATGCAAACCAGAATCAGTTGATTCCCAGAGTAGATGAGTTTGTTCCCTGGTAAAGTTGCAAAAAGTAATATTTACCATGGATCATTCTGCCATTTCAGTCATTTCTGGGAAAATCACATTACTCTGAACCACACTAGAAGCTGATATAAGTTGCAAAATCAGATCACTATCTTCACAGTAACACCCTTTAGCCCCTGAAATCAAAAAAAAAAAACAAGCCCAAAATACCAAATTCCATTCTAGAATGCATACACTTCATCACTACCTCCTTTCAGCACCAGCTCACATTTGTCACTTTTGATGTCTCTTCTTGTGTCCCTGATCACCTCCTCAAATGGAGGCACTCTGAAACACAGAGGAGACACAAAATAACCTTTGTTCCTCCTCCATATTTCCATTTCTGTTTTCACTGCCTGTTGGTTTACATGCAGTCTTTGATTCTCTATTTCTGATCCCTTCCATTAATTCAGTCTTTTAGAAAAGTCCTGTCACTTCCTTTCTTGTCATTTCTAGAATTCACACATTCTTGCTGGCCACCACAGCTAACATATTTTCTATTGACAGTGTTATTTGCTGTTTTTATTATCAGTCTGACAGCTGGCCTAGTTGGTTATCTTCATCTTTCTAGCCTGCTTCCAAACATCATTAATCTCTTTGAACCCACCTACTCATTTTCTCATTTGTCACACGAGCCAGTGATTTCTTTGCTCTTTTCTATAAACACCTCCTATCCCATCTCTCACTCTACTAACATCTTTATTCTCATCTCAGCTTCCATACTCAATTTGCCTGCTCTCCTAGTCTTCACTTAACTGCCGTTATCTGCCTTCCTTCAAATGCTTCATAAAATGGGCTTAAAATAATCTTAAAAACACAATCCCCCTACAATCACATTATTATATAAATTACTTCCTCATTAATGATTCCTGTGGTACTCAGCAGGTCAGTAAATTACATTCTATTTGGATTTTTTCAATTCTAACTCAATTTGCTTCCAGTGAAGGTGACTGTTCTTCTGGAGTCACACCAATGCTATCCCTGTAAACCATGACTCTCAGAAAAATGGCAAGCTTAGAAGGAGACCAGCTCCCACACAAGGTTTCTAAAGAGGAAAGACAAAATACAATAAAGTTACAGCTTCAGATGAATATTTATTCTTCTGAAATTTGTCCAAAAAAAGTCATCCATCTTAGTTCATCTTGCTACTTTGATCTATCTTGATTCTTCACAAGAACCTCGCACAGAAAAAATGTTACACATACATAAATATGATTAACTTGGTATACATTAATAACAAGGAAAATTGTGCATTAATACTTATCTAAGTACTGGACACTTTACTGTCCATCAACACGTACACTAGCACCCAGCACAGAAAACTGGGTATGTGGCAGTAGGTTCTCATCCTGCTCAATCTCTTCAGGTAAAGTTGAGCAATTATGCTTCCTCATTATTGCCAAAATAATTAAATAAATTTTGTAACATAAACAGAAGGATCGACCAGTGGACAATAACACCAGAAAGATAGAAAGTGTCTGTTTTGCCACTCAACTACAGAAAGTAATCCAGTTTTTTACTAGTGGACTAGGGAAATCTGTTTATCTTTTGCTGAAAGAGTTTAAATTCACCTGCCAGCTACTTCAAATATACTTTCAAATGCCTCCTTTGTGTGTTCACACACACTCTGGTTATATAAAATAAATCAGTTCCCACCACTAGGCCTGAATTTTTAATATTCTACTCTCTCACTCTTGTTTCAGAGACAGGATTTCCATACCTTTTCCCTCTAATGCCACCTGGAAGGATAATGCAAGGTAAAACTCTTCCACCTATCAGTTGTAGTACTGTAGCAAACGTTTCTTTATACCTCTGCTATGGATTTATAGCATTTAATACAAAAGATCCCTTCACGTAGTAAAACCAGGTACATCTACACCCACATTTTTCACAGCTTATTTACTTCACTACATGTTAAGGAATTCAGTAATGCCATGAAGACAATATAATCATCAAGATAATCCATTGCTACTGCACAGAAGATGTAACTGGACTTCCCTCTGCAAAGCTTTGTTCTTTGTAAGAGAAACAGGACAACCACCATCCCAGCCAATAGACTGGCTGTTTAACTGGTGATGTTTGCACAGGCACTATCTGAAACAAACAAAACAACCAAAAACCCTTATGAAATTTTTAAACAATGTCAGTCACAAGTTGCTAAAAGAGAGACCTTCGGAAAGAAACATGCCCTCCACTCCACATTAAGTTGCTTGCATGTTTCTGGCAGACACTAGAAGCCTGGGCAGATACTATGTCTGATGACACTGAACACTGCAGAAAATGCCATAGGCGTATGATTGTTTTCTGCATGTGCTACTCTGTCTTCGACCCACAATCCAGCAGATATTTTCAGTAGTGCCAGTCATGTTCTGAACCGTGCAAACCATTTCCACAGCTTTCTAGTTTTAACCACAGTAAATTTATCTCACTCACATCACTGAACATTTTTATTCTCTTTAAATATTGTATTAGTTGTTTCATTTCATTGTAGCCATCTAGCAATTTCACAGGGACTTTGTATTTGCTAACACATCCATGCACAGAGACCCTTTGAATGTTAAATGCTTCTATTTCTACTCCCTAGGAAGCCAGCAAAAAATTTGATGCCTATCATAGTACTCAGTCTTAGCCACGTGTCTTACAGAGGTATCTAATGAAATCAAACTGTTACCATTATATCATGTTTCATATTCACGCATAATTCATACAGATGAGTTTTCTCAGATGATTTTTCTTTTGGTCATAACCTCAATTTCAGATTTGCCAGTGCATCAAAAGTACCTGCTTTCAAGTTACCAGAACCCCATCATGTATGTCAGAAACATATTTGGGGTTAACTCTGATCTTTCCCCTGCCTGTTAAATACTGCCAAAGGATTTTGATTTCTCCTATAGGGTCATCATTTAAATTATTAGAATATAATTGTTTGATATTACCACTTTCAGTAATTCTGAATCAAAGAAGCCAGTCATATAACATTGTTGCTATAATTATTTTTAAATTATAAGATATTTCAGGTAGCACTACCCATTCTATATTTGGCTAACATTATTTCAAAAAAAAACCCAGATGATTACTGCAGGATGCTGACCACTCAAAACTCACAAGAAATCAATGCAAGATACAAAGATTCAAATACTACAAGGTCAAGGCCATTTGTGTCAGAAATAGCATGGCCAGCAGGACTAGAGCAGGGATCATTCCCCTGTACTCAGCACTGGTGAGGCTGCACCTCAAATCCAGTGTTCAGTTTTGGGCCCTTCACTGCAAGACAGACATTGAGGTGCTGAAGTATGTTCAGAGACAGGCAATGAAGCTGATGAAGGGTCTGGAGCACAAATCTTATGAGGAGCAGCTGAGGGTAGCAGGGGTTGTTTGTCCTGGAGAAAAGAACACTGAGGGGAGACCTTATCAATCTCTAGAACTACCTGAAAAGAGGTTGTAGCAGATGGGTGTCAGTCTCTTCTCCCAGGTAACAAGTGACAGGACAGGAGGAAACTGCCTTAAGTTGCACAAGGGGAGGTTTGGATTCAATATTAGGAAAAAATTCTTCACTGAAAGGATTGTCCAGTGGTAGAGTCACCACTCTGGAGGTATTTTAAAGATGTGTAGATGTGGCATTCAGGGACATGGTTTAGTGGTGGATTTGACAGTGCTAGGTCAACACTTGGACTCAGAGATTTTTAAAGATCTTTTACAACCTGAGCTATTCTATCCTACCCTGTCCTATCCTACTCTGTCCTACTCTAAATCACCTCTACCTTATTAGTTATGATCTCTTAGAAGCAATCTAAATATATAATGAGCATGATTATACTATAATATAAAACTGACAGACAGGGACCTGGGGTGAACTGCAATGAAAAATGCAAACTTTGCATAATTTCTTTTTGCAAGAAAAGTGGAAAGGAGGATATTAAATGATGGAGGCAATTTGCTTGGGTTTTTGTTCAAAACACTCGACATCCATGAGGGAGCTGAATCTGGTTTTTTTCGATAGAATCAGACAGGAACAACGAAAAGAAATAAAAAAGAAGGAAAAAAGGCTAGCAACAATGGCTACTGTTCCAGTCTAATGAATCCTCATTCTGTATTCATGAGGAGAGACAATGATGTTATGGCCTGTGGCAGTAGTCCTTGAAAGGTAATGTTTTCTACCACAATTTTGATAAAAAACAGCATGAAACAAATAACTTCACTTTCATGTGCTAACAACAGCTCTGCAAACAACATTAATAATATCTTCACTTGTAGTTTTCATTCACCACTTCATGAAAGACACTTTACTTCTCATGTGCATAAGGCTGCACTACTAATATCTCTTTCTCTACTTTTTGTGCATAACCATGACATCATTAATTTACTGACATCATTTGTGGTCTTACACTAACCAGATGGCTACTGCTGACTTTGAATCACAGATATTTCTTGGTTTAAGTATCAGGAACAATCTAATTAGACACAAATATACCTCAGTAATGAAGGGAATGACAAGCTGATGATTAGTTATCTAAAGTTGCAACAGCAGTTGCTTTTTAATTTTTTTTTTAGTCTTCCTCTGATTTACTTAACTTCATTGACATGGTGTGTTAAATGTTATCTAATTAATGGAATTAAGACACTGGCCTTTCTACTGGCAGTACTTGTTCTTGGACAATTGCCTAGGGAATCATTATGGCATTTTTTAAATAAAATAATAAAAAAGGTAAATTCGTATCATGCATTAAAGAATCAGCTTTCACACCTGAAAGGTAAGATTTTGAAATCAATTAAGCAGCAAATGTGCACAAATTCTAGCTATCAACATCAACATGTTAAAAAATAAAACTATTAATTCTAGTAAAACAAAAATCACTAATTAATTAATTATTACCTGAGCACATTTTAAATGCACTATCTCAAGGAAAACAACAACAAAAAAGGGAGTGCTATATGTGAAAATAGTGTGTGTTTACCTTGATTTGCCTTGCTACTTTTAACAGTAATATGAATTTGCAAAAGGCTATTCTGCTCATTCTCCCCATCTTTTGAAGATTTGATTCATCTCTTATGCACAGACATGGGATGCAAACAGGAAACTTGTCAGGTCTGATTTGCAAAAAGAATGTGTATCTCCAAGCAAGTATAATTCCATAAATTACATGGAGCCTGGCAATTCTGAGAGCCAAGCACATCTTCTTTAGCTCTTTTTTTATTCCCACATGCTAGGAGAGGTACAAATACTCCTTGCTAGAATATCAGAGATATGTGAACATTCTGGTTATAAAATCTTTATGAAACTCTAAAGCTAAAATTACCAATATTTCTAGACCACTTTTTAAAATACACATATCTTGATATTTCCCTTTACATAAAAATTTACTTTTTAAATGCTTTATATTTAGAAGATGATCTCACAATAAAACAGCAGTTTGAACAACAGATGACAGTACATATTTTATTTGTAGTACTGCATGGGGAGTGGTTTTAACTTTTCAAAGAAAGGAAGGAGCAACAGATACAGACAGCGAAAAATGCAAATGCTAAGGAAGACTGTAGCAAAAGCTACAGGAAGACATGAGGATATTTCCCACAATCACAACAGTTAACAGCATTAAGAGCCATCACCAAAATCATCTGGGCAGCTACAAGAACACTACACTAGTTACTGTTTTCCATGTTGAAATTATCTATGAGCAGACCTGAACAGAACAACAGAAAAAACAGTGGTTGTGTGTAACTCCTGATATCAATATCTTGCCTGCTATCAAATGAAGGCAAGCAATGCTACACCCCATGGACAGTTGAAATTTTTATATGGTTAAACTGTAATTCCTCCCATGCTTCTTGTAGAATGAAAGAGGTTAGAGAAGAGAATTTCTGATACACAGCGGGTTGACCCTCTAAAGGCAGCAGAGTTAACTAAGCACTACAGTCACAGAAATAAATAATAAATCTTGCAGTTTTCAGGAAAGAAAAAAAGGAAACAATTCATTCTGCTGGATTTATAAAGCCCAGCAGAACAGATTCTTTGAATGTCTAGCACCAAGTGTTTCATATAGCCAAAATCCAAGCCAGTTTTTTAAATACTTGTTTCAAAATTGCAACCCAACTACTGCTAAAAGTAATTTGTCAGTTCTACATGAGATGGAGACATCTAGGAGAAAAGAATGCAATACAGAAACATGCAGAACTGATTTTTTTCCTGTGGTTTTAAAACAAATTAGCTGTCAGTGATTTGCAGAATAACAAGAAATACTGACTAATTAAAAATGTTCAAGTATGTGAGCATGATTGCTGGGAAAATAATGCCAATAATTTACTGGCTAGTTAGTCCCTTAGAGAATGCCAGCATTGGATAGTTCTTGAAATTGAGAAGAAATGGTGTAGGTCTTGTATTAATTCATCATTCTGTTCATTGCAAGTCAGTGACTGATGGCTGTGCCAATGTTAAGGAATAACATTCATTAATAACCAGCACTTCCAGCTGAGAAACACAAGTTCGACCTCTCTGAACCTTTGAATACATATTGTATGTGTTAAGACACAGCAAATCAAACATGCCCTACAGATACTTGTTGTGGTTGATTTATCCCTTTTTAAAACCAAGAATGGAAAACTGCACTCTCTTGAGATTTGAGGTACCAGTGAGTTTACACAAAGACTGAAGAAACAATTCCTCACAGCGGGATTTCCAAGACCTGCTGCTATACAGTTTAGAGCCAAAGCTACAAAGCCCTAACTAGGACATCTTGAAAAATATACTGAGGCATCTACTTTCATGTGAGGAGAGAGAGTTTAGGATTTACTGGAAAGACTAAATGCTCAGGTCCTTAAATCAAAAATGAGTAAGAAAAGTTCCTGAAAGTTCTGCCCGGGTAGCAATACTGACTGTTTAGATATAATATCCAATAACAATTTATTTTTACTTACAAGCCTTTAAGCACAGTTTAGAAGTTCAGGATTAGGTTTTTTTTTGGGGGGGAGGTTAAGGAACAATAAAAATAGTCAATGTCTACTTTCTGTTTGTCACACAAACAAGGTGAAAAAGTTTTCAATCCAACATCCCTTGTGACATTCAACATAAGCCACTGGGCTGTATCAACAGCAGCATAGCCAAGGGAAGAGAGTACTCCCTTTACTCAGCCATCATTAAATCACACGCAATTTTGTCCCCTCTCGGGTCAAGAATATGCTGACAAACTTTAAGAAGTCCAGAGAAGAGTCCCCAAGACAGTCAGTGCTGGATCTTAAGGCCCCATGAGGAGGCCCTGCAGGACCAGGGCTCACTCAGCCCCAAGACAAGACAGCTTTGGGGGCACCTCACAGTAGTAGCCTCCCAACACCTAAGGGGAGGTTATAGAAAAGACAGAGCTAGGCTCTTTACAAAGGCACATACTGAGGTACAATGGCTACAAACTGAAGCTGGGGGCATATAAGGGATGAAGAGAAAAAAACATCTCACTGATTGTGAGATTAACTAAGCACTGGAAGAAGCTGTAGACTTCCATTCTCAGAGATTTTCAAAACCCAACAGGAAAAAACCCTGACCGGTCACACTTAAATTCAGTGTTGCATTGAGCAGGAGTTTGGAGAAGAGATCTCCTGATGTGCCTTCAAGCCTGGGATGGTGTGAGAAGGGAAACATAGATGGACCACTGCCCATCCTGTAATCACCCCAGAAACCTTGCAGAGGAGTGACCAACCTCAACTGCTTCAAAAGAATGCATGAGAAACCCAAACCGAGTAACTACGGAATTACTTGCGACACAGGAGAATATTCTTCATTCTCCTTAAAACAGACGCTCTTTCCAGTGACTTAACTATCTCATTCTTTTTGGGGTTTGTTTGTTGGTTTGTCTTTAAACAACTTATATATTCTTATCTCAGTGTATTTAAAAAACAATAAACATGCATTAATTATGCAAGAAAGATACTCTGGTAATGAGACCTTCTGGTTCCTTCCAGTTTGCAATACTGTGTAGCACTGAAACAATCTTACTACTATTCCATTTCAAGTGCAATGGGAAACAGCTTCCTCCACAGGGGAAAGAAAGAAATGGAACTCCCCCAAATACAGTAACAGTAAATACAGGCAGGAAATAACCTGACATCCTTCTGCTGCAATTCTAGCAATTCCAACTGCTTCATCCTCTGGGGCACACTAATGACCATTTGGGGCTTTCTGCCACTTCCTTACTATTGCCAGTATAGCTCATCACCAAGCAGCCAAGTCGTAAGAAACAAGATTTGTGTATTTCCTCTTTTTTGCTTTTTAACATGGAGTCCTCTAAAGGGATCAACTGCAATGATTAGGCCAACCCTCATTTCTAGACCCTCAAAACAGCTCTGTGGAGTTGTCTTACACCCCTCAGTCTGTCTACATGGCACGATAAAAATGTAGATATCGAGAGAGGCTGATTGAGTCTGCCAAAAGTTGGCAATGGCTTATTTTACTTAAGGTATCTTCAAGCAATTTTTGCTTAAAATTGCTGTGGTACAGTAAACTGCAAGAGTTTTTTTTTTAAAAAATGCATTAAATGAGTATGTTTACTTATGCTTTCAGCAAATTAATCAGAAATGTATTTGTAGGAGTCTTCAAGCAACTGTGAAGCTATATGTGCAGAAGACAATGAAAAGCTGCAAGAAACGGGTTATGTTTCTGTACAGTAACAGCATTATGATTGAGTTCTTTCACTCAGTTCAGTAAAAATAAATGGCTAACAAGTTAAATACTACAAAAGGGCAGTTTAAGACACATTATATCAATAATCTTGCATATATACACGGTATTGTATTTTGCCTCGGAGTATACACACATTGTGTTTCAAGGTTCAAACAAATCAAAATATTACAACTTGGAGGGCAAAGTTGTAGCAGGTGGAGGAAGTGTAAAATAGGTCCAATTTCCTCATACTTGGGACTTCTCTCATCACAAAGGCATCACTTGCAGAAGAGCATGGAAAATACATGTCACTGAATGCCAATCCTTCCAAACATCACAGGGCCCACCATTAAGAGCAATGAGCCATTAAACAAAGAGATGAAGTCAACTATTGGATTTACTCAAAACGAGGTGGTAGCACATTTAAGGCTTCTGTGGTACAGATGAAATTCGATTTGCTCAGCTGACTAGGTTTTTCTCCCCCATCTATTGTGTTTTCTGCGCTGTAACTTGGGGAATATGAAGGTTGTTTCATCTGAGAGTAGGGAAACAGTGATGCTCTGAGCTAAGCTGTACAAAAGGCCACACTAACAAGCACAGCAGTAGGCTCACATAAGACTTTCGAACACACCTACACCCCATGGAAATGACAGGCCCCTCCCAAGGAAAATACATATATAGTAAGATGGACACATACATTATTACCCAAAAAAGATCAAAGGTCCTAACCAATGTACCATATGGTAAGAAAAGCATGAAAACTTGGGGGGGGGGGGGGGGGGGAAAGGATGTGTCAAATTAGGTAAGAAGGAGAAGCTCATTTATGACAGAGTTCCCCTAACTAGCAAATGTACAAAAATAGTTAATAAAGCATCTTAAAACCATAGGAGAGGCTTTTGTTTTGTTAGACTTCAGAAGAAAACAACTAAGAAGGTCAGAGAAAATATGACATCAAAGTCTATATACAAGTTTATAAGAAGAAGTAAAGTGAAAATCCTGAACTATAGAGATTAAGGTCCTTCTAGTTGAAACATGTTTTCACAAATAGACAAATAGGCACTGTACCACAGTTGGGTGGTTGGAGGGGTTTTTTGCCCAATTATACACTGAATTGATGGAAGAAAGTGTATAACTTGTGCTAAACTTGTGCTAAAGAAAGTGCTAAACTTGATTATCTTTTTCAGAAACTTTGTTTTTAAGAACACAGCAAAGGCATTTTATCCAAAGCACATATTAAGAAAAAAAAAAAAAAGCTGGTAAACTTTCTTTCAATTTATAGAAAAGAAGCCATGGAAGTGGAGTTTTTTATTTACATAGTACTATACTGGAAATACACATGCCTCACATTTAGCTAACAAATAAGAGATTTGGGTCATACTTCACAGATCTTTGTTCTCCAAATTACACAGTAATTTGGCATGTTAAAATGTCTAGAGAAGAAAGAAGGAGGAAGAATCAAAAGATTATGCAGCTTCTCTGGCTGATGGTACACTTATTACCACAAAATTTCTTTGACCAACAGCACTACAACCCGAAGAAAACAATTTTATAACTTAGCATTTAAAAAAGACATAAATATTTCTCTATGACTTTCCACACAGAAACATACAATTATTGCCATCGTAGAAAAAGTTGATGGTATCAATGACTCATGCGAAAATGAAGAAAGTAATTATAATTCCATCCTTGCAACTGAGAATGCCCTGCAAAACACATGTACTAGAAAGTCTGGTCTCTGATAACGTTTCAAAAGGTTAAAACTTATACTTTCTTTTAACTTGCTGTCTTGTAGAAGTGAAATTAAGTATGTAATTGTGTAAAAAATGTGACATTATTACAGAATGTAATGGGGCAGGTCTTTAAAATTCTAAGCACTGAGCAAAGAACAAATTAATTGAAACATGTTTCATGTTTTAGCAATCACATTACAGCTATGAATACTGTTTTTAACAATATTCTCATAGAAATAGGGCAACAAGATGCCAACAGGAGCTAATATGTATTTATGGTCTCAAAAGTTTTTTTACATACATCAAGATTTGTGGAGACAAATTTTCCTCACTTGCCTTTGGCTTACAAATTAATCTATTCTCGGTGACCAGGAAACTGCTATTCTGTTGTAAAAAGCCACAAATATAACAAGGGAAGAAAAACACAACACAAACAGATGCAGCCATTATGCAAACATTTTGCATGTTCAGGTTATTTTCCAATATATGAGTATGTATTAAAGTGAAATTGAGAGTAAGTATGACCGTAGTTGTTTGCAAGATTTCCTGGACAAGCAAATCAACATTATCAGAGATACATAATGCTGTAATCAGCATCACCTTTTACAGCTGGAGATTTATCAATTTGGAGAAAGGCTTACTGTCAAATTACAAAAGGCAGGGGTACAGTGTGTTTCACTGACCATTCCTTTCTGAGCCTTTGGAACCTCAATCTGCATTTAACAAAAGCTAAAACTAAAGTTAAAGGCTAAACATGTACTTGCAATATGGAATTTATGACTGCTAGCAGAAGGAGATCAATGTTCCTGAAATTACCTAGGAGCTAATTTCTCTAATAGCATGCCTTTTAACCAAAAAAAACCCATCAGCATAGAGTTTATTGAGTAGCATTAGCACAGCTAGGGAAAAGACAGCACTTGTTTAGCATCTTTTTAAGTTTTGTATGCTTCAGCACAACAGCAGCCCAGAAAACACACCCTTAACTGTTAAGAAAATAATTTTCAGTCTCCTATGGAACTTCTGATCAAGGGAGAGAACTGATCCTCACTATATATTACCATTTAAATACTATAATACCACTTATATACTTCAGGTTTAAGTAATGGTTCTGTCAAGCTACATTAACTAATTAGTGGCTTAGAAACAGTAGACAGAGTATGCAATGTCTGCAATCCCGTGCTTTATAATATTTTAGAATATTTTGCCCAAAACAGAGTGGTTAGTGTATCACTCACAAACACACAGACTAAGTTTTACTTCATTTCCAAAACAGCCTCCGAACAAAAGACTACCTGAATGAGTTCAGAGAAGAGCTACACTGCACTGTCTAATCATTCAAATTGTAACAGTATAGTGTCTTAAAACTCTTTACTTATGGGGAAAGCAGATTTACATAAGCCTCATCCCTTTCTCTTCAGAACTGGACAATTGATAGAAAACTCAGAGCTGTTAATTTCCACAGTTAATCTTAATGGTTGATTTTATGCCTTGCAAATGTTATTCTAAAGTGTTAGAGTAAATAGAACATTACACTGCTGTTGATTTAAGTGATTATGCATACTTTTTCCCATCCAAAGGATTATTTACTAAGGCAACAAACTGAATTTAAAAGTACTCCTTTTTATTCATGGTGGAGTTCACCCATGGAATTCATTGCCACAGGATCAAACCTAACATTGTAGCTCAGATTTAAATATATAAAAGAAATTAAAATACAGAACAGCAACCTTAATGTGACATTCCGGTTTTACAACTGCCTACTTAAGATGGTAAATGGACAGGTAAGACCCTCAGGAAAAGAGAAGTGCATTAATTCAATCACATTCTGAACATAATGCATCAAAGGATATACTTCTAACAAACACACCAAAACAGCTGATTTATCTAACAAAATAACTCCCAGTATACCAGTTTGTCTCAGTAAAAGAATCAGAGGACTCCCTCGCTCATATTCCTGGCAGCAACACATACACGTTCTCTGAAAACTTCTTATCTGCATCTTCTGACCTGCTTAGCTTCAGAGACCTGTCAAGATGACAGAACGAAGATGTGTGATCACCACAAAAGTAATGTTACAGAAAACTTTTGCCCTAGAAAAAAAACCTGGATTGATTTAGTTACAAATATTGATCAATCTGCTGCAGAACTTAAGGAGAGAAGTTCTAGTTCCATCTTTTGTGGCACTGATCTTTAAATAGTTTCCCAGCCTACATGCTAGGGGGAAGCAGAGTCAGTCAACCTGAGATGTCTGTTACACAAGAGGGAAAACACAGTGCTTGTGGCAGACTGCTGCCTCCCCCTCTCCCAAAAACTGAGGTTTTGGGATCTTAATTGACCTAAGATGGAAGCCACAGAGATTGCAATGACATCTGCTTTTTGTACACAAGAACATCTAACCCTGTGCCTACAAGCCTGGAAAATGTTGCTCCCACTAGGTTGTATATATTGCTCTCCCTTGACACCTTTCACCTGCTCCCATTGAACTAGGCAAAACTTCCTTTAATAAAAGAAGCCAGATAAATTTATCTAAATCACTTGAAGAGGGGAAGGAAAGCTTCCCGTTTAGCCCATTTAGGATCTCTTGTGCAAACTGACATCCGAGTTATTTTTTTTTCAGCATGCTACCCTCTAAGGTTTCCTAGAATTTTTGTTGCTGTGATTAATATTTTTATGAGTGTTTTGGGACAACATCAGAGTTTTGATACTATCATAGTGTTTCCTATCATTCTCTTGGTAAATCATAATAAATATTTCCCCATCTCACCATAATGGCAAAAAAAATCAGTTTGATCTTTGCCTTGTTTTCAGTAACTGACCAATTTTAGAGCATTACAAACAGCACTCTCCCCATCTACGTGAAGATTATTTCAACTTTAAAAATATGTCAGTGTTTTTTGATATATATGTATATACTGTAATATGCAATGTCACTACACAAATAACCCTCTAGCTTGAACAGTCCTGCATCACAACTTGCTTTGTCATCACCATGACATCACCTGTACGGACTGGCACATTAAAAATCATTGTGGCCTGAAAACTGCAATGCAAAGTTATATTGTACCATCATTTTTTGAACAGCCACCTCCAGTGCAATCAATGAAAAGCACCCAAAAGGTAATAATCCAAGCACGGCATTGTTCACTGCCTCTGCAGGATTGCCTTAATATTACAGTTGTTCAACTTATTCTCTCTATAGGAAGTGTGAATAGTAATGACTCAAAACATCAAAAAAAATCATTGTATTGGGTTCTGAAGTACACTAAAGCATGTAATTTAAAAAGCATTTTAATACTTATTAATGTAGCTATTCAGATATTACCACTCCAAAAATTTTATCAATTAATTTGGGGATAAAAGTTGAAGAGCACCTAAGCACCCTGGAATCTACCTTTTCCTTCCAAGGCAGAACAAGGATCTCACTCCCACTAAGACACTTCCAGCAACTGGATATACATATTTTTGAAAATACTATAATGCCTCAAGAAATATTCTCTGTAACATATCATTTATATCCTGAAGAGATTATAATTCTGATTCATTCAATATCGTTCTGATGAATCATGGTTGCTGAAAGGACAAATAAAAGGAATTCCTGCTATTTATCCGGAGTTCAAATACTTGGCTCAAAGAAACAAGTGAAAACTTACAAATAATATCTGAACTCTGTTGCCTGAAAAAATTCTGAAGTATTTTCTTTTTACCTGCCATCACTTACAAAACACTAATACTTCTACTGAACCCCTCAGAAAACCCTCAACTTTCTGGAAGCTCCTACAACATTTAGCTCATCTGGGTCAAAATTCAGGAGTTCAGAAAGCAAGTGTAACTTCTGGGAAGTGCTTGGGCCAGGCAGTTAGCTCACTGAAGCCGATTTGCTGATAACACACAATCCAACACCATCAGCCAAAAACCAGAGACAGCTGTCCTCTGAAAAAATGTCCTAAGCATTTTTTTCCCCAGCACCCCATTTGAAAATAACCATATTTTGCTTAAGAAAAAACCAATTAATTGTGCATGAAGTAAAATAATTGGAAGCAGAATAATTAAAAATTCTTATCAAGTGATGTAAACTAACTTTGTGATTCGAGTCTCTATAAACCAGACAAAGCAATTAGCAAAAGACTCTTTTCATGCCTTACTTCAAAGAGACAAATCACCTTTTGCATGTTTCAAGAACAGATGACTAACAAAAAAAGACAGGTTCACACCATGGCTCAAGCTTAAACACAAAGCACAAAAAGCCCACTTTTCACCACCAGAGTCAAAAGCTCCCTCTCATCTAGTTTATTATTTGTTTTTTTTCAGCACTGTACTACTATAGTGCAGGAAAATATCACATTGCAGTAATCTTACTAAAAAAATAAAAAACACCACCACCCAACAATAAAGTATCCAACTCTTTCTGTCTTATTACAGAACACAATACTTTATTTGCAGGAAGTTTCATGTTACTGTAAGTTATCATTTAAATCCTAGGTTCACATCAGACTGAATGTAAGATTTTGCCATGAAAATAACATGACAGGATCAACTTTGAAGTCATATAGCATACAATCAGCTTCCAAAGTCTTTCATTTTGTACATGTTAAATTTCCTGTCTTCAGCAGACACTCAAGTTATGTCATTCTTGAGCTTTAAATGGATACATCTAGGCTTACCTGCAAAAGATTACACTCTTCAGTGCTACAGATCTGATCCTAAACATTCTCATGAAGAATAGTGTTTTCTCAGTTACATGGTACTAACCAATGTTTGGAAAGTATTTCATACCAGCAAAGATAATTAGCATTAGTATTTAATTTTACTTCCTTTTAAAATAAAATATTTAAAGTATTAGGAATTTAAAGCATTTACCATTTTAACTGTATTTTTTAAATCAGATTTCAGCTTAGCAGATGTGTTACTTTTAATGAGTCTGCCACAGCTGCCACTGCCCTCTATACACCTAGTCAGGGGTCTCCAACCTCATTACTTTCTACTCTTAGAAACAAAAAAGGAAATTATACTACAATAAGAATCTGTAGTAATCTAGCATTTCAGAATCACACACAATGGATTCTGATCCAAAAGAACAACTCTGTATTTCCACCTTTTGGCACAGGCAGACACATTTACTGCCCAGACGGGCAGGAGACACAAGGCATCACTATGCACAGTAAGTCCTCGTGGCAGCTTTTCAGCTGCGGATGTAACCTCACCATAAGTCATACAAAAAACCATCACTTTGATATATGAACTCTAAAAAGCCTTTTCCAGAAGCCCATGAAACACTTCCTTGATGCTTTGGAAAGGAGGAGAACACTGGCTCAGGGATAACTCAGGTGCAGACACAAGATAAGTGCAAAAGTGGAGCAGGCTGAACCATGTTCCACCCTAGTGAGGACTCCACTAACAGCTTGTGAAGGGGAAAAAAATAACACCTACAGACACAGTAAATTAAGGTACAGACTGGCACAGACAAGCTCTTTGTCCGTTTGCTGATTCCTCTCTCAAATCCAACTGAACGGGATCACTACGTCCAAACCCAAAAGTTCCGCAGTGGGATTTCTTTTTCATATTCAAGATGGGAAGTCCCTCCTTCAGGTTTTATATTTCAATTAATCTTCAGATGAGTAAGATTTATGAGCACAAGCAATTCATGACAACATCAGTTCTCATCTGTGGAGGTATTACTGCAATGCGAAAGTACTTCTGCATTACTAAGTGTCAGGAACCTGGACAGGAAAACAATTTTATCTGAACTTGTTTTGATACAGAAAGAGTTTGGCAAGAGCCAGATTGAGAGTCTAACAGAACAATACCTCCCCTATTTTCATACCACAGCTAGATATTATAGTATTAGAGTAATATTTAAAAATTTCATGCAAACACCATTTTTTTCTAGAATCCTTTCTTCTCCCCATGTGTCTTTACAGCAAATTCATCCTCATCCATACTTCAAAGATCTTCCATAACTTTAAAGAAAGCATGGATGGGGCCCACCAAATTTCAAACAGAGGGTGCCCTATGCCCAACCTTTGCACTGAAAGACCTGCCTGATACCGCCCTTTGGCTTTGAGGGCAACCCACCACCTGCCCCATCCTCTGCACACAGTGTTCCCACACACCAGGCACCAAGGCACTGACACTTGATTGCACAGGGATGGCCCCAAAGCCACTCACCTGCTGCCATGGGCCTGGGGAACTGTGGCATCCCCAGCGCCAGTGATGCCCACAAAGTGCAGGTCAGGGCACCTGCAGGGAGGCCACAGGCTTTGGAAGGGGCGGAAAACTATTGCAGATGCTGGCGGTGGTCTGGAAATCTGCCTTCATCTCACCCCTCATACAACCCTGCTAACAGCAGCCACCACATGGCCTCAGGCACGGGAATGGAGATAAAAGTCCCTTTTCAATCCCAGGCTGTGAAAGCAGGAGGGGCTGCATACTGCGAGGCACCAGGGAGTGCCCTGGGTCTCGCGTGCCTCCGGCGGGCCTAAGGATGCTCTCCAAGTCCTCCTTCCCCAAGGAGAAGTCGGAGGCAGTGAAGGGCACCTGGAGCCAGAGCGTGTGGCACACCTCCCGGGAAAGGTGGAGGGAAGACGCTGTAATAGGAAGGCGCTGGCCTGGCCACCGTGGGGCTAGTGAAGGGCAAAGCCCTGGGAAGGATGCATGTTTCGGGGGCCGCTGGGCAGCCCCGTCCTGAGAAGACGGCAAGACGGCCGGAGAGACGGCCCCCTCAGCCCTGACTTCGGCACCAGCCTTCGCGCCCTCCGCGCGACCAAGAAGGGGCCGGCGGCGGCCCGGGAGCGGCCCGGCAGCCCCGCGGCGGCCGCGCAAGGTACGGGCGGCACCGCTCCGCTGCCCGAGGAGGATGCGCGACGCGGGGCTGACCGCCAACGGGTTCCCTTCCACGCCGTGCGAACGGGACATCATCCCCGGTCCCCGCTTTCCCCGGTCCCTCTCCACAGTCCCCCACTGCCCCGGCGGGCACTAGCCCCGACAGAGCCGCTCTCCGCAATCGCAGCTCTCGAGGCGAGCCCTTCGTCCTGCCGACCTAAGGGGCAATCGGGACTTATTCAGAGTTTTATTTTCAAATTGTGCGGAAGGCACAGCTTAATATTAACATATTCACCCACGGCTGGACACCGCAGTGCTCCATCCAAAAATAATT
This sequence comes from Pipra filicauda, assembly GCF_003945595.2. Taxonomy (NCBI): domain Eukaryota; kingdom Metazoa; phylum Chordata; class Aves; order Passeriformes; family Pipridae; genus Pipra; species Pipra filicauda. Next base: position 595,960 of record NW_024104535.1, read on the forward strand.
CGTTTCTTGGATGGCCGCCTGCTAAGCAACGCGTTTTAATAAGCTGAAATTTCTCTCTCTGAAAGTAAGGACAATCTCCCTCCTGAAAATCTCCTAAAACTTGAGAACTGCTCCTTCTGAAAGACGCTCACTGTCACCTTTAAAAAATACCCCCGAAACCCTAAAACGGCAGCTGAACCACACTGCCTGGAGGGCAAGCCTTGAATCCTCCTCTCTCCCACGCCTTTCCCGAGGATGCGGGGCGACGCGGGGCTCGGGAAGCAGCGGCAGCGTTTCCAACCGAAAAGCCGCGGAGCCCCGCACGCCGGTGCTGCAGCGGCGAGCAGAGCCCTGCCACAAGTGCGAGCCCCGCACTCCCGGGTGGACAGCAACAACCACAAAATTAACAACAGCAACAAAGATGTAAGAACTTAGGGCTGAGTTCCGAAGTTCAAAGTTTCTTGGGAAAATAGCGGAATGTGGGAGATGCCGCGGGGAAGGGGAGCGGAGCATCCCCCAAGCCGTCGGCCCGCCGGGCAGCGACAACGGGCCCCGGGACGCGCAACTCGCCCGGCGACCCACCGAGGGAGGGAGGGAGGGACGTACCGGCAGTGAGGCACACGGGCAGGAGCAGTCGGAAGGTGAGCCCGCACACCACCTCGGTTGCCATCGCGGCGGGCGGGGGTCGCGGCCGGCCGGCCCGGGAGCCGTCCCTCTCTGAGCGCCACCGCCGCTTCTCTAGGTCCGCCCGTGCGCGGAGCCGCCGCGGCGGCGGAGCATCGCCCGTCCGTCCCCTCCTCGCCTCGCCTCAGCCGCTCCGCCTCACGCCTCCCGCTGCATCCCGGCGGCAGCTCATGCAACCAGCGCCGCGCCGCACCCCCGACCCGGGGCACACACGCACACCCCCGCCCCCTCGGGCCTCCCCCACCGCCCTCCCGCCCGCCTCCCCTCGGCGGCAGCGCGGAGCGGCCGCCCCGACGGCGCGGGCCCAGCCGGCGGCACCCGCGGCGCGACCCGCGCAAGGGAACTGCCCCGCGCCCCGCCCCGCGCCCCGGGGCCGGGCCGCTCCGATCCTCCCCCGCCCCTGCTTGTGCCCCCCTCCGCGGGGACCCTCCTGCCACCGCGCTGGCACACTGCCCCCGGCCGGTTCCTGCTCTGCGCCGAAAACTTCACTGGTTTTCCCTAACGCTTTTTAGTGTAATGTTGTGTGTTCGGGTTTTTTAAACTGATTTTTTTAAAACTTTTTCATTATTTTATTTTTCGCTCTTTTTTTTTTGTTGTTTAGTTGTTATGTTTTCTTGAGTGGGGGAACGGTTTTCTCTAATCTGTTCGCTTCCCGCCCCCCTTCTTCTCCCCAGTTTCAACAGCACATTTAGGTCCACAGAAAAATTGTCGCCTGGAAAAAAAATAGATCTGCGGTGGTTGGAATGTATTTGACTTTTCTGGAAAGCTTTTTTACCCTTTAAAATATGGCGCTGGTTAGAAAGTGCTGTGGGTTTAAAGGGGCTGTTTTAAGGCTCAGCTGGTGTGTCCCTCTGCCTGTGTTGAATAAACCTCACAGCTGGGGTTGAAATAGTGATGCTGTAAAATAGAAAATTACCTATATTGTTATCAATACAAATGAAAATCCGTTTCATCTTTGGCAATAGATTGCAATCCCTCAGACTTAAATGAGGGAAGTTGATGCTGAACATCCTCTTCGTGGAGGCAGTGTTGGAGGCAACACTTCAGTCCCGTGCAGGATCTGAGGAAGGAGAAAGCAGGAGCAGTGACCCTGTGATCCCATAAATTCTCAGTGCTTCTTCCTAGTGGAGGACCTCATCCAGTCATACTTCATATTGAAAAAGTCTTAGATTTGCTCTTGAAGTCTTGTTTGCCTTGCTTGGTTTGTTTTGGGTTTTTTTTTAACTCTTATAATTACTTAAGCATATTTTGCTTTCCTGTGCTTTTTAAAAGAAATTATTTCATATCCTCGTTGCAGAGAAAAATGTTTGCAGACATGAGTTTGACTCACAGGAAAATACAAAGGGTCTTTTAAGGAAAAAAATTAAAATCTTGTGTTTGGGGGGTTTAAATGGCAAGTGTTGACCCATGCAGATAACTGGCAATTATTCAGATATTCAAATATTATGCAACACGCTAACTGAATCTGATGCTAGTATGTTTGGAAAGCAAAGAACTCCAGACTTAGATATACAGAAATGCTCAGGACAGCTGAGACATCAACTACAGACTCCAATTCCACGTGCCTAGTGGGTCTGTTAAAAGGCTGCCTATCGTGAAAAGCCTAAGCCTCCTCTGAGGAGGTATGGTCAGTTCATACTCAGTGTGTGGAGTTTAAATGTAGCACTGTCTGCATTAACAGAGATTGTAAGGTCGCTCTGTCCCACAGGGTGAATGTGACAGCTCAGCTCGGTCTCAGAACGCAGCCTGGGTAGACTGCTCCCTCCCTTCCCACATTCAGGCCCAATGTGGCTCACCCAGACATCTCAACCATGAGCCAAGTCTGGATATTTGATTCTCAGGCTTCTGACATAAGTTTCTGTGCACATCAATCTTTGTGAACACACCTGGTGATCATGTCTGTAAAACACCAGGATCAGGTAGTATTTAATCTGCTAATGAAGCATCTGATGAGCCCATGGTAAAGTTGATCCTAGCATTGTTTTAAGAGCACGAGATCTGCCCCAAAAACTCAAGAGTTCCTAAGGAAGCTCTACTTGCCTTACAGGCTACAAAGCAGCAGTTAATAGTAGTCTGTGAGTGTAGGATATATGCATAGCTGAAACATTCTGTGCACTTTAGCAGCACATGTTCAGATATTGATCGGGTTTGGTATTCTTTTTTCAGTTTTACAGTCACTAAAGAAAGGATAAAGTACTTACTACCTTTATAGTACAGTTACCAAATTGTTTACTTCCCCAAAAAGTGATTTTATGCTCGTGTTTAGGAAATAATTAGCCCATTTTCAATACTTACCTTTCATAAGATATGAAAAGTGGAGTTAAAATATGCATATTGAGTGGCTCCTTACCTTTTGCCAGACTGCTCTTCTACTGCAAAATCTATGCAGCCGCAGTGCCACCTTTTGGCTAAAATGTCTTTCGTGTAAGTGACAACATTTCTTTCCCTCAGCTGCCAGGAAATAACTGTTTGCACACACAGAATTTGAGAGAACAATGAGACATCCATTGTCCATACACCTCAGCAGTGTTAAAAAGCATAACAAATTATGTGAAGTGAAGCCTTACCAAGAATCGTGTGCACCTTCGGCAGCTCAGCTGTTGACAGAAAGAGTAAATGCATTAACTTGAAAATTGGAGGACTGCTATTAGCCAGCATGGAAAAAATAAAACACAGGACTCTGACTTAAGTAGTAATACAGAAAGAGAAACTGAATTAATGGGGAAATTGCCTGTTGGATTAAGTGTAAATAATAGAAAACAATGTCTACAAGATAGCCAGGAGTTTATTTAGCTAATGCCAGTTTTGCAAGTGACATAAAAAGTAGTTTGAATATTCTTCCCTAAGGGCATACAACTTACTGAAATCATACTGTGGGCCACACAGCTTTTCTCTTTCCCTCTGCAAACCAGAGGAAATTCACAGACTGCATGAGTCCTACTGTGCCAGCAGTGGATGCAGATATCTCACCACCTGCAAACATTTCTTTTGCTTACTTTAAGCTACCAGGATCTCAGATCCCCAGGTGTATAACGTTCACCTTAAGTGAAAACATTTTGTGAGATTGATTGGGAAGTGAAAAAATTAGTGGGATTGATGAGGCCTTAATAAAAAGTGGGAAGAACACATGTTTATAGAAGAACAAACTTCAAGCCTCACCTTGTCACCTTTTCTGTAGCGATAACTTGGAGTTATTTTGGAAAAATATTGTCCCCACTTCACCCAATATGCAAAATCAGCTGCAGTGAATAAAGTCAGAGGCCAAGAGAGCTACTGGGGGGGGAAAAGTCCAGAACATATTGTGCCACCAATGCTATTAGGTAGAACATAATCAATCAGAAGTGCTGGTTGAAGTTAACTTGGTAGAGCTGACTGACTGTCCAAAATAGTGCTGTTCAGAAAAATAGCTTCTAATTGCCTCAACTATCTTAAATTTTTTGGTTGTTTGAATCACGAACTCATGGCTCTGTTCTAACATTCACAGACTTTGGATAATATAAACAAGGGCTTGTGTATGAATACATGTATATATGTATATATTACATGATCCTACAATCCATACAGTTGACGAGCTCCATAAATGAGTGCTAAACTGGCTTTAGAAATAAAACTCCTCTATACAAAGAAGAAGCAAATCATAAGTTCCATTGAGAGGCAGGAGAAGTTACTGTAGCCTTTTCAGAGCAGTCACTGCTGTACAATGCTGGTTTATATTTGTTATTCTTACAATATGAGAGTCCTGCTTTAGGGACCTGTGGGGAAGGAAATGGCTTTAACATTTGCAGTGATGATTAACTAGTGTGTTATGTCTCTTGATCCATGCTCCCTAAGAATACATGAAAACATCTTGTTCCTCTTACCTACTCTGGAAGTCCTCCTCCTGCTCAGCCCTGTCAGCAGCTAGGGGAACAACCGGCAGTGGCTCACCAGGAGTCAAGCAATTCAGTTTTTCAGCTTAGTTCACATTTAGCTCTGACTGAAGCTGTTATTGTTCACTTCCAACATGAAGTCAGCTAAACTTCAAAATAATGTTCAAGTTCAGTTCTGGTTCAAGAAAAGTTAAAAAAAACAGTTCAAACTGATTTTTGGTTCAGAGTAAGTTTAACTCCTCACTACCACCAGTAGTTCAGTAAGTATTTTATCTTCTTAAATGATGAACTTGTCTTGCCTTACAATAAGGAAATTCATTCCACTCAAATGTATGCTGAGTGGGCATCCTTAGAAATGTTTGGCTGCCCCAGAAGAGCAGGAAAGTTTCCTAGGAGTCTCCAAATTTCCCCTATGCTTGATTTATCTTCTATTCATTAATCCACAATTTCACCGCTCATTTCAGTTGAGTTAGAAATGGGCACAGGGTGTGCAAAAAAATTTCTAGAATCAGATGCATTACCAAAGGTCTGATTTTTTGCCTCCTAGACTTTGTTAATCTTCACCATTCGTGTCACATGGTCTGTCTAGAACTTTTGTCTTGCACAGTAAATATTTATTTATAGAAACCCTTGTTGATTGCTGGTCTTGTTCTGCTGGGGTTTGCAATCTGATCAATTAGGAAGTATCAAAACATTATTATCTTTACCTGAGAATAATGTAAAACACAACAGGAGGGCTCTGTCACAAACTCAAGCAGCTCTAGTTTCATCACATGTTATAGGACATCAAACCTTGCAGAATCCAAACAGTATCTCAAACAGAATCAAACAGCATCTGTGGATGCAATATAAAGGAAATCTGTCCTTGACTACTGAACACACATATCAGAAGTTAATCATTAGGAGCAGCACTCATAATGACTACTAAGAAAAATGGAATTGTCTAGTGGTCAGTGCAGAGGACTAACAAAACATAGCTGCTGACTGAACTGATGGAAACACATCCCCAACCTCCTCCTGCATGCATTGTGCGGCTGCATCAATAATACAGGAAAGCTCTTCCATATCCATTAACAGGAGAGGTTAGACAAGGTGAAAGGCGAGTGGGATCTTCTCATGAAGCTGTGACATTACATACCTGTGAATTTACTCATATCAGGAGTAAATTTTAGCAATTATACATGAATTGTGTTTGCTTCTTTCAAATCAAGTAAGTTTCAGCAGACGAGTCATTGTTTTGTTTGCTTGCAAGATTCTTTTCTTGGTGGAATAAAAAATAAAAGATAGCTTCCACGGTTAAAGATTATTAGTACTGTTAATATTTTCTGATTAAACTATTAGTAATTTAAGATTTCTCTAGCAAATTATGCCAGGGAATTTTAAGCACCACTCCTCAGTAGTGATCACAAAAAGTAGGAAAAATAATTCTGATTCAGCATTCATGGTTTACCTGCCTGCATTTAAACACAATATACGTTGAAAGAATTTTGGGAAAGATTGTTTGTAATCTGAAAGGATTGTTCAATAAACAATGAACCATGAATTTTCCCCTGCGTGCTCAGAGTCCAAACATGAGCAGACTGTCAAATAACAAACAGACATGTCACATAATTAAAACTGTCTAGTATAAGAGCAGAGCTTGTCAAGAGTAATTTACAGTCTGAAAAAAACACAAGTAGTAAATTTCCTACTCATCGCTGAATAAAAAGTAACCATTTAAGGTATTTGTTAAATACATTTACATTTCAAGTGTATTTTTAAGAAAATTTTAAAACAAGTTAGAACAATGCTATTATTCTTGGTTGTGCTCTCTAATATGATATAATATGTGATATGATTAGTAGCTGGTGGAGAACTGGGCCTTTGCATCACAGAAGCACTGTCACAATTTATACTTCTGCTGGCGGCGTCAGCTTAGAGTAACAAGAAACGAGGCTGAGCAGATCCCAAAGCATGCTGGACCAAAACTAGAATTCTCTGTGGAGCAGTACAAGAGTGAAATAATAGATTTATTACCCAAGTGAAAGAGCAGATGTCGCTTCACACACCTGTGTTACAGCCAGAATTCCTTCCTCCAGCTGAGCCTATGCAATCAAGGAAACCACTAATTCCTGCAAGTCCTTAGCTCTGATCCAGTTTAGGCTGACTGCAACTGAAATGCACCATCCCTGAAAGCTGGACAGTGGGCAGACATGTCCCAAAAACACCCTTCCTTGCTTATGTGGGACTTGTGGGCAGGGAGCACTCGCCTCTAGCGAAACAATGAAATGCCTTCAGCCTGACAGTCTGTTTTCAGTTTCCCCACTTCTCTTCCACTTCATCCCTTCTTTGCCTTTCTGCAGAGCCTACTATTGCAATACTCACTCTCTGAAAGGATTGGAGAAGCAAACCCCTTCCATTTTCTTCTCTTTAAACAGACACTGAAAAAGTCCTTACCATATCTCTCTGTATTGTTACCAAACCTTAGGCAGCCTCGAGCGGCTCTGCAGTGTAAGGAAGCAGATGGGAGTTTCAGGCTGAAAAGGGAAGTGGCTCCAGCAGGGGTCTGCTAGGAAAGCTGCTGGCATGCCTTATCTCAGTCACCTAATGGGTAAGCAGACACACAGTCCTTCATCTCCTTTCCTATTTTTTCTGTCCCTGCAGGATAAACCTTCTTGAGAGAAGCTGTTAGCAACTAGAGGTTAAACTTGGCTGTGAGGAGGTGGACAAAATGAGGAAGAGAAGGGAAGGAAATGGTTTTGTGTTCACACACACATATGTGTTTCATCCCTGTCTTGAGTAGGAAAAAGGGAGTCAAAAAGAAATAGGAGAGGAAGTCAGCTGATGAATAGCTCCAGGCAAAAGAGAGAATACCTGGCAGGGTTGCTCCATACAGCAGCATACATTTAAAAATAATTTTTTAAACTAACTGGTTTGGATAGAGATATCTGTCCCCAGAGCAACCAACAATGGAAAAAAAGCAACAATAATTTTCCATTCCACTATAATTACATTAAAAAGTTAGATATTTAGTCCACTTTGAGGTGAAACAGGAAAGTCATGCATGCTGCCTGACAACTACAGAAAAAAAAAAATCCCTGTTAATTCATTTACAGGGACTATTTCTGCCAACAGACAGACATTTCTTTAGTAGTGAAAATTCAGCAGCTCCAAATAATTACTGCTGAACTAAGGAGAGAGCTTCAAGCTGGGCTCTCACAAGTCATATGATCCCAAGGGCCAGACACCCTGCACGAATCACTGATGGCTGGACGAAAGGCATGGACTGTAAACTCTCCTCTTAACCAAGGAGTCAAAGCTGGCAAAGGGAAAGCACATTGGCCAGTGTGAGAACCTGTAATGCCACTGCTTGTAATATATCATGGCACAAGAGGACAAGTTTTTCTTATAAAAACACTGCCTTTATTCTTAAGAGGAAGAACACCACTGGAAAAGGAATATAAAACTTATAAAGCACGTGACTGCAGTGCACAGGATGGATTCCTAATTAATATTTTTGTAAAAGAAACTCAGTTTTAACTCTTCATTCAGATGCCAGTTTGATTCAGCATTGCAATAGAGAAAAAATAAAAAATAATCTAGGTCTCATTTTTTCTCTCAGTTGAGAGGGAATTGCCTCAAGTTGTGCCAAGGGAGGTTTAGATTGAATCTTAGGATGAATTTCTTCACTGAAAGGGTTATCAAGCACTGAAACAGGCTGCCCAGGGAAGAGATTGACTCACCATCCCTGGAGATACTTAAATAGTTTGTAGATGTGGCACTTAAGGACATGTTTATTGATGGACTTGGCAGTGCTGAGTTAGCGGTTGGACGAGATGATTTTAAAGGTTTTTTCCAATCTAAATGATGCCTTGATTCTGTGATTCTGCCTCTTCCTATGGCCTGAAGTACAAACTGAGATTTAAATGTGCAATCAATGCAGGCATGTGAACATGGAAAATATTTTGGATCCCACATAGGCATTCCCAAACTGGTTTCACTAACTAACTAACTAACTAAGTAATAAAAAAAAACAACAGAATTTTAGATACAACCCTATTTTTAGTGTTTCTCAATGGCAGCCAGTGAGGTTCCTTTCACTGCTTCTGAATCTTTTGGATCATTATCTAGAGATGTAAAATTTTCCATTTGCATTATAGAGAGAGTATAAACAAAGAGTTTTGGAATTCATTCTGGGAATAGATCCTTTCAGCTAAATATTGAGGTCTTGTACCTACCCTGGTAGTTCTTATGATGTTATCGCATTAACTTTGTATTTTTCTTTTCCATTTATGTTTTTGCACTTAAAATTACTAAAGTGTATCTGATAATAAGACAATAGTAACTAACAGGCTGTTGGATCTGCCCAGAAGAAATGGAAATGCATGTTTTAATATGGTAAGTGGATGCAATATGTGAGTAAGGTTCATTATTATTCACAGTAAGGTCAAGTCCATCTCCAGAGAAGCACAAGGGACTCCACAGTATCAGATTTAAATGCTGTTGTGCAGCTCTCTGACACTGAGGGATTCATAAACCAATTTTGGTTTTTGGTTTTTTTTCTTCTATGGAGAGGTGTACTGGCACCCAGATCATGCGTGTATGACAGATCCACGAGACATCCACCTTCAAGTGGCACAAAAAGTGGCAAAGCAACCACAAGTTGTTGCATCTGTCATATTCCCACAAGGCTTGCTTGAGTGGGTGGTTCCCAGTCCCCAAACACACACATAGTACCAGCAGCTCGGTCAGAGGATCTGCACCACTACACCTTCCCAAGTGATTGTGCTGCTGCACAAACTTCTGCTCTCATGGTGACTGGTTTGATTACTGAAGTAGGCACATATAAAGACTAGATATGTGATAAGTTTACATGGATGGATACTTTCACCACTCAGCTTGGGAGCCCAGTCTTCCCATAAAGTTGAAGGAACCTCCAGGAACCTCCAGGGGGCAACCCAGAGCTCCTGTTTTGAGAGTGCTGGTTTTTTCTTCAAAGATACTCCTCTCTCCCTCCACTGACTTAGCAAGAATAGAGGGTTGGCAGTGACCACCCCTCTTGAGTTACACACCCATTACAAGCCCTTATGGGCAATAGGGTAGCAGGATGCCAGGACTGTCCAGCTCCTATGCACAGTAAAATCCTTTACATAAGGTCATGAGCCTAGAGCTCTAGGTGCCTGACATCAGGCTGAGAGAACCAGCCCTTTGCATCCTTGTCTCTCCTCAGTCAACTCAACTCAGCTGGAAAGAGAAATCAATACACCTGTCATCAAGATAAGGATAAGGATTTGACAGACAGAGAGTTGTGGTCAATGGCTTTATGTCCAGGTGGAGGCTGGTGACAAGTGGTGTCCCTCAGGGCTCTGTCTTGGGATCGGTGCTCTTCAGTACCTTCATCAATGACACAGACAGTGAGATCGAGTGCACCCTCAGCAAGTTTGGAGATGACACAAAGCTGAGCAGTGCAGTTGACACAACAGAAAGATGGGATGCCATCCACAGGGACCTGGAAAAACTTGAGAAGTGGGCCAAGAAGAACCTCATGTTCAACAAGTCCAAGTGCAAGGTGCTGCACCTGGGTCAGAGCAATCCCAGATGTGAGCACAGACTGGGAGAGGAACTCACTGAGTGCAGGCTTACTGAGAATGTTCTGGGGGTTCTTACAGATGAAAAGCTGGACGTGACCTATCAATGTGTGCTTGCAGTCCAGTAAGCCAACTGTATCCTGGGCTGCATCAAAAGCAGCGTGGCCAGCAGCTGCAGAAAGATGATTCTGCCCCTCTACTCTGCCCTTGTGTTATCCTATCTGGAGTGCTGCATCCAGCTCTGGAGTCCTCAGCACACAAAGGACATGGACCAGTTAGAGCAGGTTCACAAGGAGGGCCACATAAGATGATCAGAGGGATGGAGCACCTTTCCTATGACTGAGAGAGCTGGGGTTGTTCAGCCTGGAGAAGAGAAGGCTTCAGGGAGACCTCATTGCAGCCTTCCAGTACCTTAAGGGTGCTTGTTAAAAGGAGGGAGAGCAACTTTTTATACAGGCAGATAGTGACAGGACAACAGGCAATGGTTTTAAATGGAAAGAAGGAAGGTTTAGATTAGATGTTAGAAAGAAATTCTTTACTCAGAAGGTGGTGAAACACTGGAACAGGGTGTCCAGAAGAAGTTGTGAATGCCCCGTCCCTGGAAGTGTTCAAGGCCAGGTTGGATGGGGCCCTGAGCAACCTGATCTAGTGAGTGGCATCCCTGCCCATGGTAGGGGATTTGGAATGAGATGATCTTTAAGGTCCCTTCAAACCTAAACCGTTCTATGATTATACGAATCTGTGGTAAAAACATAATAGTGGAGGGCAACAGTTTTTTATCGGCCCAGAGCTACATACAGTTTAGTTTGGATATTGAGGGAATTCCCAAATTTAAAGCATACTGTCTTATAAGGGAAAATCAAGCTGAGTGACATAACATTATCCAAGTTTGTGTTTTGTCTGGGGAAACCAAGATGATGACTTTTTTTTTTTACAAAACTCTGCATGGACTTTCTGAAAATTGCAAATGATCAACATCCCACCAATGAATCTCATCATGTGACTTGTATTCACTTCTTCTGCATGTTCAGAAAAATTCTGAATTATTATGAAGAGCACAGTGACATTTTTAACATCAGTTGTAATATTCTGTTCCTTTCCTGCAAGTTTCCTCCAGAAGAGAGGCGAAAGCAACTTAAAAAGAGTTCTGTGTGCTGTAACACGGGGACTAGAAAGACAGAATAGAAAAGCCAGAGGAAGAAAAGACATACTTTGCATATGCCCTTAGAAAATTAAATTTTACTGCTGTCATTGTGTGGTATATTTTTATTTTGATATGGAAGGACACACTTGAGCATAATGCTAAACCTTATACTTGATCACTTTATCCAAGGCTTTTGTAGTTAAGAGACACAAAAGAGTAGCCCAGACTAAACACTGTCACTAGCCTCCTTGGACATCACAGCACAAGTAACCAAGTATGGTTACTAAGACCTACAGGCAGGATATAGGATTTGGCCTAGACCTGGGATTGGTGCCTCTAGAGCTACTGTGAAAAATCTGGCTCAACAACTTTGAGCACAGAGGGAGAATGAGGTGCTTCCAATATCGTGCAAAGTGGAGGTAGAGCTGAAATTTTTCATTCTAGGGACAATGCAGGAAGGTCTACTTCTTGCCCTTCCCTTAATTCCACCTGTCTCTTGTCTTTACATGTATACACGGGATGAGAAAAGTCTTTCCCCTTCTTACAGTCTTTTCTACCTATTTGCAAAAAACCCACAAATAGCTTTGCAGTAGTTGTGTTCCGGGCTGTTCTCCTCTGTTTTCCAAACCCACATCAAAGTTACTTCTGCTTATTTGTGAACAGAGCACAGAACTTAAACCCATGGAGGAGGATAGGAACTCTTTGTCTGGGATCGAGTTTTTATAAAACAGATGATGCATGTCCCTTTGCAGAGGAAAATATACCAGATAGGAGGAATGAACTTAAGTTTCTGTTTAGACAAATGTTTTCACTTATTCTCTCCTGTCTTGTCTTTGTTTTGAAGATTCCTCCTTGCAAGAAAAGCTTTTACTGAGAGAGTAATCAAATGGCTCATAGAAAAAACTGCAGTGGCACATGAATCTGTGAAATTACTCAAAAGCGTTTATATTTTCATAATAAAACAGCTATTACTCATATAAAACCCATGGCCTATTTAGTTATTAAACCACTATTATGGGGGAAGCATCAGTTCTCTTACTTAAAAATGTACTTGTAAAGCAGTCTGAAAATAGAAAGTGAATTCCCCATGAACCATGATTGGTTTTTAGTTTCCCTGCAAACAGGCTGGAGTATTTAGTAAAACACATGCTTCTAAATTAATGCAGAGCTTTTAGGTGCCGGTGTTGACTGTTACCTAAGTGCAAGAAAGGCACGAGCAGCATACTCAAGGCTTAGGCCCAATTTTTAGAAGCAAACTGTTGTCTAATGAACAAACTGCTCGAACTGCAGGGGCAGAAGTAGTTACAGTCATTTTTGTGTGTCTGTGTGAAATACATATCACCTTGGAGGCATTACATAGCTAGGAGGAGTACCTGCCATCCATCACCTCTGCAGTAATATGACGTGATAAAGGGAGAAGGAAGGGTTTACATAAAAAAAAAGTCTCTGAATCTACCCTCCTCTCCCCTTCCTACTTATCTCACGCACCTAGTCACAGATCTGCAACCCAAAATGGAGGTGCTAACCATTAAGGCATGAGGGTAGCATGTTTGAAGGAGAGGTGTCTTTAAAACAGAGTTCAAGCACTAAGCAAACAGTTGGGTGCGGTCGTGCCTCTCCAAGGCACAAAAGCTACTAATGTGATATACTGACTTTGTCTGAGCTAGAGCACATTTCCTTTATAGTACCTTGTATGGGGCCATGTTTTGGATTTGCGAGGAAAACAGGGTTGGTAATTCATGGATGTTTTTGTTATTGCTGAGCAGTGCTTACACAGAGTCAAGGTCTTTACTGCCTCTCACTTCACCCCACCGGCAAGGAGACTGGGAGTTCACAAGGAGCTGGGAGGGGACGCAACGAGGACAGCTGACCCCAGCTGACCAAAGGGGCATTCCATACCATATGGCATCACACTCAGTATATAGAGCTAGGGGAAGAAGGAAGAGGCATTTGTTTTCCCAAGTCACCATTAGGCATGATGGATTCATGCTTTCCCAGGGATGGCTGAACACCAGCCTGCCCATGGGAAGTAGGGAATGGATTCCTTGTTTTGCTTTGTTTGTGTGCACAGCTTTTGCTTTACCTGTTAAACTGTCTTTTACCAACCCATGAGTTTTCTCACTTTTACCCTCCTGATTGTCTCAGCAATTCCACTGAGGGAGAGTAAGTGAGCAGCTGGATGGTACTTCATTGCCAGCTGGGATTAAACCATGGCACATAATCAACAGTCACACTGTACAGGCCATGCTCAGACTAGGGCTGCTGGATCCAGTGGTACAGGAAGAGTTATATTAATATTCTTGCAGCAGTTGTATTCAGAGACCATCTAGTCAAGATCACAAGACAGAAATGGTTTAGCCTTGACATCACTGGTAATTCTAAAATTGAAAAGGGTTTGTTGTTTTTCTCCCTCCCTTAGAGAATTATTCCCAATATTTTCAAGGAACTGTCATTTCCTGTATAATAATGTTTATGGTGGCAGGCTCTCAGTCTTTCTGGTAGTTTTTTTTCATAGGGTTATTATTTATTATAGCTGTTCTTTGTTCTCGGGTTTTCTCTGACTTTCAGCAGGTCTACCCTGTGCCCTTCAAAACTGTGGAGATTTTACAGTAGAGTGGCTCACACTCATTTCAATCTATTTGAATGAATGCTGAAGATGCCATCCAACTCTGGTGTCCACTTCAAGGAGATTGCAAAATGAACCTCAGAGGAAGAGGGTTCTAATATTATACCCCCTTTCCATGCCTGCATTTTCCCCTTCAAAAGCACTGGGGCAGCTCCATGCAACAGACATGTTTGCTTAAATCAACACAGTCTGTGAAATCATGCTAGATGCCTTTCAGTCTGCTGCTTTTCCTTAGATCTCCCGATAGCCATCCCACATCCTGATCACCATCAGGTTCATATAGATGGGTAGTGTTCAACCACACATATTCACAACAGAAAAAAAATATAAGGAAGATGCCGAGGACATTGACATGACGTAATAGATTCCTATTACTGTGTGGTTTAGTTCTGCCTCTACCTCATGTCTTCCAGATGAAGCGCCTGCCCAGTTGTAAACATAAGGCAATCACACAATATCAGAATTTAGAGCTAGATCTAAAGTTCCTTGAAGGAACCTTTATCAGCATGCCTAAAAATCATGTACAAATGCATGTGCGTGTATGCTCAAAAACCAATCACAAATGTGTTTCTGACAATAAGGAGCTGCCTTGGCATTTTCAAATTTTCTATGCTGAAAAGCAAAATTATTTGACCCATTCATGCTCCTTTTTAGTAATGCACTTTCCAATGGCTGCAGAAAACTGTAAGAATTGCTTATAATGGCAAAACACGTGCAATTTCATAATGCAATTTGTGGTCACCACAAGGAAATCCCATGACAACAATGACTTCAGGGAACAGGTTATGGCTCGAAGATATGAAAAAAAAAGGAATGAAAGACTCAAGTTCTGTGTTTGCCCCAGGAGACAAAACATTCAGCAAAGGTATACTGTGACTAGGTGACCTACTGGGGCCAAAACACAAGTACTTTGGGTCATGAAAGGTGCTGACAGCATCTCCCCAGAATGTGGAGTTAGAAGGAATATAGGCATAATATTCAGCTAAATTTTTTCTAGGAAACGGGGAGACAGCAGGCAATGTTCTCTCACTTCCCCTCTGCTCTCTCTCACAGACACTTCCTTTGTCTGTACCAGCTGGGTTATTAACAGAATATTGTTTTTCATTCCACTTCTCCTCCCTTTGGGCTTTCTCTACTTCTGTTCACAGAGAAGAAGGTAAATAAACCTTTTTAATTATATAGTCTGTCAGAATTTTTCCACACTCACCCAATTTATTAATTTTTTTGTACTTCAAATTTGCTTTTAACCCCCTTCCTTTACACTTAGCATTTTTCAGTTTGTGTCTGAATGTATCAGTAGTGTCCTTACACAAATCTAAAAACAGTTCTTGCAAGTCACATTTTATGAGAATGTCAATTTTTCCATTTGTGTAGAAAACCTGATATTTCTATAGACCTGAGAAATGGTCCAGAAGAAGAAGATAGTTACCACTGCCTTCCAGCTGTACAAAATACTGCAGTTTTCACATCAGAGAACCAAATTCTTGGGTTCCTTGTTGGGTGACTTTCACAGAAATAGAAAATGATATTTCTTACTTTCCAAATGGACTTGAAATGTAACTAAGTTTAAAAAGTTGATACTCCACAGAGCAAACTCTGACTACAGAGGGAAAATACAATTTGTTGTATTAGCTTCCAGACTAGCATTACTTTAGCTTTTTTAGCTAAGTTGAATTGCTTCTGAAATGTATTGCTATATAACTCTAGAAAAACAGCAATTCTAGCCTTGGGGCATTTTAAACACAAGGCAGGGAGTCAACTGACATAAATGAGAACAAAGACAGTTTCTGTGCTAAATAAGAAATGAATTCCTTATTTGTGAGCACCATGGCACTGATACAGGGAAGATCAAATAGTAGCTCTTCTCTAAATGTATGTGCACACATATTTTCATTCATACCACCACTCCCACTGAGCTTACCATTTCCTGAAACTACTTTTTTCTCCTTGGGCCCATTCTGCCAGACTCATCCCCAGCAATTCCACCCTTACGCATGGAGACCTGGGACCATGGCTTCCCTCTTTGGGCATATACAAAAAAAATTCCTGAGCTACTACACTTGGAAATGCACTTTACTAAGCCCTTTCCCGTGAAAATAAAGCAAACAGTGAAGAGAGGTAATTACCAAATGGAGATAGCCAGAGGTTTACTGTCATCAACTCACACAGGCAACCTGGGCACTGAGAGAAGAATAAATTTTGTGTACTAGCAAAGTCTTGGAGAATGAAAAATGTAACATATTTTCCAGCAGTGTGAAAGAGCAGCTTTTTTCCTTTCAAGAAAGATATGTAACCTTCTGGTAAAACCTTGAGAATGCATGTGTTGTATTGAAATATAGCTCCTGTATGTATACATGTATATAGTAATAGCCTGAGAAAACGATAACCTCTCCAGAGATTTTTAAGTTCATCTAATGAAATGAGAGCTTACTGCTGCCAGCAGTGAGTAGGCCAACTATATTACAACTGCATTCAGATTCAGACTATTTCATGGTCCCCTCCTTCCTTCCTCCCGTTCTCCAGGAGAGGTAGTTCAGGTACAGAGCCAAGGATACTTCCCTGCTTCAGAAGCTCACTTTGAAAGTTCAGCTCTTAGGTAGATCCTGCTCCTAGCTTCCTGCCAGCACGTGTTTCTGTACCGAACAAAATACTGCTTTTGACTAAAAGCAGGAGGCAATGGAGGCTGAAAGTACTGCTCTCCACACTCCCCACTTCTCCAGTGTGTCTGTCTACGCATATTGCTCCCAAAAACCACAGAGAGGCAGGGCAGAAGCAGGTTGAGGGACTGCAAAGCTTTTTTGTAATGACTTGTTAGTCTGCTTTGGTTCCCCTGTCCAGAGATGCCTGGAATAGTTGCCTCACCATGATTTTGAATCCTGTTTCAGCCTGTTTTTATGAGCAAGTGGTCTCTATGTGACCTTCCCATTGTCCTGCTCCAGCCTGGAGTAGGCAATCCCTCTTTAGTGGATGTGTGAAGCTCTGTTCTCAGCCTCAGCCTCAACCTCAGCCCTGCTGCTTCTTTCAAACCTTCCGTAGAAAGGAGCTAAGAGACAGATGACTGCAGTCTGTTTCCTCTGGTGCTTAAAAGTCTGCATTTGGATAAGAAAAAAGATTGGTGAGATCAGGGACACGTTGCTGATGTCAAAATGATCTAAATAGACATAGATTTGACGAAATGTACAGAAGAAATGCACACTTGGCTTCCTTGCACTGCTGCTGGTGTTGCCATCCCTAGCCATGATGTCTGTACTTCCATAAGGCTTGGTGAAGTGGCTGGAGGGGTCCAGACAGAAGTGAGGGGGAGCCTGAGCACTCACTGCATCCTTTAACAGAAGCAGCAGTAACAGCAGCTATAGATTCGCCTGCAAGGGGGCTTTCTGGCATAGACAATAGCAGAGCAGAAAGCAACATAGCTGTGGTAGCAGGAAGCAGGGACATAGGTAACTATAAAACAGGACCAATTCCCAGGTATTGTCTCAAATATCACATGGGTGACACTAGTCTTCCCAGTGCAGAGACAAGCCTGAAACCACTGACAGAGTGGCATAGAAGAAATGTCTTTGAGACTAAAAACCCACCCTTCTGTAAGCCTTCTTGACTTCTCCAAGGGCCAAGGTATCTGCCATAAACACCATGAGCAGGCAGCACTGCTGTCACTGAGCACATTATTAACTAGGTTATTGTTGTGCCTGTTGGAGCAGACTATAGAGAATTCACTGGTTTCTTGGCTTTAGACCCAGACTTTTGGTGGAGGAGGAGAATGGCAGTGAATAAAAATATCTTGGAAATGAACTGGCTCGATAAGAAGAACCTTGTAGGAGGCAGGGAGTAGCTCATGCTTAGTGCTTAATTCTCCCCCTCTGCTGAATACTTTGACTGCACAGTCCTCACTACGTGGTCAGGAATGAAATGCTTTTGATGTCAGACAGTTTGAAGGCCATCCAACTCTTAGTCTGGCATTCCCAGGTTAAGAAGACTGCAAGAGACCTTCTGCTACTTGAGTCCATTTTTAGAACAGAGGCACTGCTACCCATCAGCCTCCCCAGGATGCCTTTGGATCGTCAATAGGCGAGATGATAAAATAGACTAACACCTTGCTGCCTTGACACACATGAATTTCCATGATGTGCAAAAGATCTGAATTTGAGGAATATTGAAAATTAATATATCAACTCCTTTGTGCTGAACTCTTACCTGAAAGCAGATTTTAAAAGTAAATCAGGCACATTGGGACTCAGATGTCATAATTTGTTAATATGTAAAAAACATATGTACACAAAGCAACTTTGAGACTGTTACTCTCTTTTTTCGTGATTTTTTTTTTGTATCCTTAAGGGAACAACAAAACCCAAATAACAGGTAAATTTTTAGAACAAAAAAAAAAAAAAAAAAAAAAAAAGGAGAAAAGGAAGCTGGCCTCATGTCTTATTTTATCTGGATCTTTCCAGAGGAAATGGTATAAATTGCATATATTACTATGTAAGCATGATATCAGTGCCCACTGAAAAATTAGTCCTAAAGGGACAAATGGTTTATTTCATGCATTACTGTGTTTTGAGTATATGTATAATAATTTCTTTTTTTTCTTCTTTATTATCAAATCCACTAGGATTAAATCTTCAGGAAGTAAGGTGAAAGCCAGAAATGAGAAAGGCAAGAAGAGGAAGAAATCCTAAAGGACCAATCTGAATGGGTGTAAGCTAGGAAATACCCCTGCCTGACTACTCCTGAGAAAAAAAACCCTAGCACTTTGCAGTGGTGAGATTTAGCATGAAAGATGTTCTTGCACCGTAGAGATGCTGGATAAAGGAAGAAGCTGGGCCTGTCAAGACTGGTGGATAAAAAGGAGATAAAACACAAAGAGACAAGAAAAGGATATTCATTTCTCCTCAGGGCTGTTCTGTGCAGTTTTCAGCCAGCATTGAATAAATAATTCTCAAAAGCATATTTTCTGGGCACTCCAGTGCACCGTTTTCAACAATACTTCTAGACAAAGATTTAGCAGATGCTTACTTTGGGGAATCTCTCACCTTAATGTGCATGGAGACTCTCAGGGTACATCCAGGGCATCTGTCACAGTCCCACTCATAAAGCAATACATGATTCTGTGCAAATAATAGCTAAGTAGGGAAATCTGTCTTCACTAGGCTATACAAAGGTATAACAAAATAATACTTAAGGTCTGCATGATGCAGCTGCTGTAAAAATTTGTGATCATATTTGGCTGGTCTCATGTCTTATCTTAAAAATTAGAAACTCTCTTGGATCTGTTCATAGGGTACAGACAGTCTGATGTGGTTGTGTCTAAGGAGCAGCATACTGGGAAAAATATGCACTTTCTCAACATGTTGTAGCAGCTTCCAGTTATCCCAGTTATCAGACTGAATCAATATGAATTAGGGACTGCCATCCCACTTCAACCAATGCAGAAGCACACACTAACCACATCCTTGCAAGATAGCTTTGGTGCTATGTTGCTGAAGCATATGTCATACTTAGAGCACTTTGCATCCTGAAATTCCCCAACTCCAGCTCCTCTTCTGAACTCACAAGTTGCAACTGAAACCAACAAGAAGCTCTATTAAACATTATCCTTACCTAATTGAATATATTAGAAGTATATAGCAATTACACTCTCCTTTTTACAGTATAGTAAAGCACTTATGCTATAATAAAATCTACCACACAGTGCTCAACAGCCCAGTGTGTTGAGCAATTCAGTTTTTAGTGCCTCATCTAGGCTGGGAATTTATTTTAATTGCCTGGCATAAATCACACAGTCCTACTGTAGAGACCCTTATTATTTCACAGACAGGGCTGGTTTTAATTCTGTATATTCATGGGGAATAAGAGAGAAGCAGAATGAAAAGAAATCACATTCCAAAACTTCACTTCTGAGGAAGAGAGATTTGTTCCGAATTCAATGAAGATTTAAGAAATGCTGTGTACATATCATAAGCACAGTAGTAAAGAAAACTTTATACATCACCATTATACCTCAGGCACTGCAACTGTTTAATGAAGTAAACCTTGACAAACTATGTGAGGCTCACAGCAAAGAGTACTTGCACTACAGATAGAAATTCTTCTGCTTACACATCTGTCCTGCACTCTCTGCCTAACATACCCAGAAATAGTATCTTCATGTATTTTGCATGTATATTTGGATTTAGAAAGCATGTGAGAGGGAAGCATTCCCTCATGAAGTTTGGCTCCCATCTGTAGATTTTCTGTTCCAATACAGTTTAGTCATCTGCCTTAGTAGTAACTTAAATAAAACAAAAGCTAAACCTAAAACCAAACCAAAACATCCTGTGTTTAAAAAGAAAACCAAAAACCAGAAGTTGGAAATGTATTTGGAGTTACTGACTAATTATTAAACTTACTATTAAAACCTCCAGAAAAATATGCTGCATTTTTAAGAGTGAAATTGAAGTGGAAATGATCTACACCTGATTGTGAACCACCATCTAGTTAATACACTGATGGTGATATAATTTTTTGTCTATATTACACAGTAGTTCCTGGGGGCATGTGAAAATTACAGGAAAGAGATTTGCACATCCTGTCTTTGAACACCTGGATCCCAAATTCAGGTCTAATCAATATCGATTTACCTTTGTTGTGCAAATATTAGTCCTGAGCACTTAACATTTGCAGTAGTAAAGTAAGTCCCTTTGGCATTGCAGCATTCTGATGTATCATGACCACTTGCATGAGGAAAAAGCAGAAGATGAGCACTCAGATACCTCAGAAGGAAGTTCAATATAAGAGACAAAAGCAATATTTAGGGAGATAGATATAGATACTTCATGTTTGATTTAGTTACCAGATTTTTAAACTTAAAAGTTATAATTAAGGCTCAAAGCCTTATTTTTTATATAAACAGAAGAAACATCATTCACCTAAAAAACCTGAAATAATTTGCAGAGGAAACTTAAAAATCACTTATGTCTAATTAATCCCATAAATTTACACCTTCTCAAAATGTTTAATTATTCCTCTCAGCATTTTTAAAGATCTTTTATTTTCATTATTAGACTACCAGATACACATTTATCAAATCTGGAAAGGCGAGGTCATCATTTGTAAAACCATTTTATACAAGGGCAAGTTAACTGCCACATGCCAACTGGCTTTTAAAGTTCACAGTGCTGCTATAAAGGTTGTGGTGATACTTAGTGAAAATTGAATCATGCAGAAGTCGATACAGAGACATATTGTCTTCCTTCAATAAGGAGCTTTAATGTTATGCCAGTTTATTTACCATCAAACTCTGCAAATTCAGCAAGCTAATAAAGAATTTAGGATTTATGGACCCTTTAATTCAGCATAGAAAAAATAGTTAGCAAGTGACAGACTAATAGGCCAATTATCTGAGGAATATTTTGTTTATTTGGCAGAAATTACAAGGAGATGCATAATAAAAATACCTTCAGTCACCAATTTATCCCTACATTAAAATAAACTCATTCACGACTACTGTGCTACAGAAAGTACCATTAAAATGTTCAAAGTTCTTTCCTGATGCCAAACAAAAACCAGGGCAATATACAATATTAATATTGTTTTATGGTCAATTTATGTCTAGACACAAGCAATAAGAAGTGGAAGGATACTACAGAAATTACAGCTTTTATACAGGGAACAGGAACAAAGCCCCAAAGGATTGTATCCACATTTTGTCTTATTCCAGATTTAGAAATTATTACTTTTTCCATATTAGGTATGGGTCTAAAATATTAGCTGTTTTCTTTACATGAATGAACTCTGGAGAGGGAATAGTCTGACAGTTTTTTATTAAAAAATACTTGAATAAAATTTTGCCTTTTTTATTTAGCTAACATAACCTAATTGCACTGCACTTCATACTGGCTAACAAATGAACTTCATGAAACGAACTACAAGTGCCCACAGACCCTGACTTAATGACACAATGTAAAAGATCATAAACATCACATAATTTAGTTTAAGTTCTGCTGAAAATTAAAGAAATGCAGCCTAAGTTTCTAAAGCAATCAAAAAAGTGATATCCCCATATTTTCTGATTCTACTAGCTTTGGTATGAGACATAAAACAAAGTTTAAGCCCTGCTTTTTCGTTTGGGGAACCTTTTAAAGAGCATTTATGCATTAAAAATCATAGGAAGGTATTATAGTTCCAGTATGAAAAAAAAAATAAAATTCCAATATATAGTTCACATATAATTAATCCAATACATTATCTCCTCTGGGCATTGACCTTACTAAAAATAATATAGATAAGGAGGTAGTAACTGCATAATTGCCTTAGTAGGTCATGGGAAAAATGTTATTAGAAAACAATACTTTATTCTCAGGATTTTCTGAAATGACTAGTGACTCTGAATGTCCTAATTGGGGTCATTTATCACTACTTAGGCAAAAGGATTTTCCATGTTAGAAAATGGGCTATTCAAATTCTAAAACCAAGTTTCCTCAAGATAGAAGAAGCTGGACACTGGAAAATTAAGATACATGTATCACTTTTAAAGTTCTTGGCTGAAATTTCAGTTTCATTTGGGAAAAGAAAGAAAAAATCATAAACTAATTTCAGTGGCCACCGTGTAACCTTTGGACTCCTTCGTCAGGAAACCAAGATATTTTTTTCTTAGCAGATAACAGTAACTTCTTATTAAAAAGTTGCTTGTTTTCATCCAAGAACTCAAATTTTGGATCAATTGCTGCGATATGGTGGCCAGTGCTATCTTGTCCAATTTGTGCTCCTAGGACTGTCAGTCTGAAGAATAGTGTTTGCTTAAAGGAAATATAAATCAAAATAACATACAAGCTCAAAGAAGATGTTAATACTAAATTTGTCTGATTTTTACAGTGGAATTTTCCATATATCAAAGAAAATTCCAACAGACAGAGAACTACACAGTGTCATAATTTTGTTTTTTCATTTCTGTTTAATGGAGAAGATTAAAAGAATTATTCTTGCAGTAAATGAATCAGATTATCCTTTTATTGAAATATAATTTACAGAAAATCAGACTGCTAAAGTGATCCCACACTAAAACAGTGGTTTGATAGCTTTCTCTCCTGCTTTCATGTGTTTGTAATAAAGTAATTTTTTTAATGGGGCAACAGAGACACACTTTCACTAATCTACAAGATGCTTCATAGCTGGGACAAATAATTCATGGATTTCTCACAATGACAACTTGATTACTGCCCATATCTCTGAGAATCATTTATGTTGAAAGGAAGTTGTGGAGATCATCTAGTCCAACCCCCAGCTAGGCTGGATCTGATATAGGTTATTAGGTCAGATGTTAATACTAGATCCACCGTCCACTGCAACAGGGTGGACAGGAAGGTAGGAGTTTTTTAAAAGACATAAGGCAATGTTTTCAGACTAAATTTTACGTACAATGCTAACACAATAATAGGTATTATTCATTTGGAGATACAAAGCACAAACAAAAGAGATTTCAGTATTGTGCCATATCATGTATCCAAATATGGTATTCCACAAACAAGAATGTGTTGCTTCACAAATACAGGAGGAATCACCAATCTTTCTTGAAAAAAATCTATATAAGACTTAAATCTTTTAGGGGTACCGCTGAGGGGTACTGAGTGATTTTCTAGAGTAAGTCTATACAGTCATTGGTGAGGGGAGATGGGAAGGAAACAGGGCTGACATAATCAGCTTCAGTACACCAAAAGTTTTAATAAACACACTCTTCACTAAGCTCCAGTTCTGGAAAGGAACCTCTACATAGCACAGAAAGAGTGTAGGTACTTTTACACTGAATGTCTGAAAAAATGGTATTGTGAAGTAAAGGATCTAGAAGGGGTAAGCAAAACCATAAAACAATACTTCTCACCAGTGCATTTTTATGTGCATTTGATGAAAAGCCCCTGGGTGAGTGCTTCAAATATGAAAGAGGAGACAGAAAGAAACTTTAAATACAGAACTGTTTAATGAAATTAGTTCATGTGTACCACATGAGAGCTTTTTCAGGCACTTTGGTTGTTTTCACAAAGTAAGTTTACAATAAAAAAGTGGCAGGAACAAGGACGGGAAAAGAGAAAATGCCTTAGAGTAACAGCTTTAAAGGATTTCTCTCCTGGTTTCAGGCAGGCAGTTCTGCTTTTACCTGGAGATAGGTGAAAGCAGAGCTCAGTTCTGCAAGTGCCTGCCCCAGCTGAGGCAGCATAGCCCTTATCACCCATCTGTGCAGTGGAGGCACGGGAACTGTGTGACTGCCGCCAAATAAGAGCAGTCCTTAGCAATGCAACTACTGTCATGGCCAGAAACCAGGCAGTATCTTGGCAAGTTTCCCCATGCTGTTTTCCCATGCTACTCTTTCTAAAGTGCCTCATATGAAAGGGGTATTTTTTACCAGGGAAAGACCGGCTCTGTCCATGTGCCTAATGAACTCCCAATTCCTTCAAAGAGGCTGTTGACACAGCTGCCAATTAACGCCATTTGTGATGTACACAAATGACTACAGAGTCTTTACACAGGCCAAACAGCACGTGGACTTTCACTCATTACTGTCATAGGTTAAATTTAAGCTGGTGACAGAGAACAGATGTGAAAGGTTCTTTAATCTTGAGCTTTTCCATCCAGTGCTGGAAGTATTTCCAGGGATTTTTCTGAGGACTACAGACCCAGTTTATACTGCAGAAAAATTATCAAGGTCACCAAAAGTCTTTGTTTTGACAGTGTCCAAGCAAAAGCCACTCTTCCCCGAGCACCTTTGACATAACCTTTCTCCAAGTCACTATTATTCTGCCATACAGCAGCTGAAGGAAGACTGTCAGTGTCCATATCCCTGCATTGATCAACCCCTCCCCATGAGGAGAGGAGAATAATTCCACAGAGAACTCAGGAGCCTTTGTTATTGTTGTGTAAGCCATCAAGAGAAAAAGGAAAAGGAAATGGATCTTCCATCCTACTGAAATGCATGTGACAGTGGCAGGCAGGAACTAGTTTCTTTCAGTGTTCCCACCTCAGAAGCACCAGATCTTTCTGGGATGCAGCTGTCACATCCCCAGATGATCCATGAGCACAGAACATCTAGAGCCATGTCCTTGGAATGCACCTCCACCGCTGTGCCTATGGTTCAAATTCAAATTCCCTCCCTCTCTGTTTCAGTGTTAACCTTAGTACATGTCTGAATAGAGATGTGAATTTCCTCTTGTGTCTTCCTTTATATTGTGAATCCTCATATATCCATAAAGACAAAAATAGTATAAGATCCAGCATATTTTACACTGAGAAAAACAATCTGCTGCTGAGTAATTGCCCAATTGCTTCGTGTGTGGTATTCAGTAATTGCATGAACAGGGATGTGATGGTCTGTTGTTCTTTCAAAAATATAGTAAGGATTAATGCATACACGTTACCTCCATTCCAAACACTTCAACAATGGGTATCAATGTAAAAGAGGAGAGACCTTGACCCACTCACTTCAGACAGAGCCAGATGTCTACTACACCGTTCCAAAGCTGTTTGCACTTTTGAACTCTGCAGCTGTTAGTATCTCTCCACAATCTTCTTGACAAGCTACTTCTATACATCTGTATCTTATAGGTTTAATTCTCCAGAGCACTTGAAAAAACACACAACATGCAGAGATCCCTTTAATAGGTGTTCAGCTGGTGAGGCTGATGTTTCCTGTCTTCATCAACATCGAGTATTTTCCTGGGAAAACAACATTTTCCTGCTGTTAAGATTCTACACACAGAAGCAGAAAAGGGAAGTAGGTGAAAACTAGTAAAAGCATACAGGAGAGTAGACTGTGCTGTTCTGTGGGTCACAGGTTCATTTGATACATTTTCTGTTCACAAGAAAACTTCTGGAGTAAAACATCTGAAAAAATATCACCGGAAAATCAGATCTAATAGAGAAAAACAGTCCACGATTTATACCTTTTCAGCGCTATTAAAGCACATTAGGGCTATTTCTGCTCTTTCCTGGATGTCTTGAAGATGAGACCACTCACAACGATGAATCACTCCCCGAAGCATTGATTTCATTTTACTTTGTCTCTTTTATTGGCAAACAGGTTAAAACACATATTTACACATTAATTTCTAAGATTTTTGGCTCAGGCAAAATAATCTACGTCTACAGAAAAATAAACAGCCAACAAATGGATTATAGAGCAGTTGCCAAAAGTTCAGATTCATTGCTGAATAAATTTTTCCTTTCGGTTTGGATACCAGCGCACAGTCCTGAAAATTTACACAAGTATAACCAACGACCTCCACTTTGTCTATTTTATTGTCAGCACAGCAGTGAAAACAGTAAAATAATTTTACTCAAAATTGGCTTTCTTAAGCTTATCTCACTTAAAATCCATACATTGATTTTCATAGAGTCACAGCATAATTTAAGTGGTGAGGGACCTCTGATCCAATTCTCAGCCCAAACCAAGGCCAGCCTCAAAGTCTGACCAGCTTTTCCAGGTTTTTTTGTCTCCAGGGGTGGAAATTGCTCAGTTTCTGTGCAGTTTGCTTCAATGTTTGATGACTCTCTTTATATTAAAAAAAAATTTAAAAATCCTAATATCTTTATGGAATTTCTGTTGTTGCAGCTTTTGTCCATTGCCTCTTGTCTTTCACTGTGCACTTCCAGAGTATGGCCTCCACTTTCTTATAAACAGACACTAGGTAACTGGAGGCAGCAATAAGATCCTCTTTTGGCCTTCCCTTTCTCAGACAGAAAAGGTAGTTCTCTCAGCAGGATTTCCTACATCAAGTGCTCCAGCTACAGCCACCCTGGTGGCCCTCTGCTGAACTCATTCCACTAAGTTAATGACTTTTTGCTACTATCTATGCCTACTGTATGTTGGTACATTTCATACACGCATTTCATCTAATGTGATGAAAATGGTTTGAAGTTTACATCTGCAGGTGAACCTGATACTAATAATAACTGAATGATCACCAGCAGCAGACAGATATTTTGCAAGCAAAGTCTTAGTTCCCTTCTTTCCTATATATGCCAGTGCACCATACCACATCTGGTCCAGAATGTGCCTTGAGAAGTCTAGATGTATGTCCAGTTCTTTGGAAATGTGTTATGTAAAGTGAGCTAGTGTTCAAGCAATCAGCTCTGTAGCTTAAAGGTTAGGTAAAATTATCATCTTATAATTAAATTATGGATTTTAACAAGCGGTTGCCCCTCATTACATCACATATCCCCAAAAATACAATATCTGAATGAGAAATACAGGAAACTCAAACCCTGGACCTCTCAGAAACAGCAAATAAGAAGCTAGAGATGGTTTTGTAGAGAGGAACATAGATGTATTTTGATTCTGCAAATGCCTACCCGTTCTTGCCAGGTATGTAACATGTCAACAAATTAAGGACCAAATTAAACAGTCATTTGAAATTGTATATAAAACAGTTCTTCACCGGAATGGCCTGTTAATGCACCCCATCTAAATTCTGTGAGTCGTATTCCAGAGATAACACAACATATGCAACTGTGCTAATAAAATATAGACAGAGTTTTCTAACATGGTCTGGCAATAACAAAGCATTATAGTTTGCACAATGGATCAGTGTTAAGGTGATTGTGTAGTCCAGTTCTCTTTTGCCAGCTATGGTATAGCAGTGACTAAATAGAAAGCAATTCCCGTATATTAGGAAATTTGAGACCAGCTGGTGGAGCCAAATGGTGCAGTTAACCAAGGGATAGCATGAAAAAACAAAGGCATTTTTCATATTCTCATAGCTATGAATCAATTTTTGCCCCAAGGACTATGCTAAATTTTGTTTATTTGCTTTTTAGGTCTGTTGTGTAATATTTTACATTAGTGAAAGACTGCAGCCATCTATGCTGGGTTCATTTCTATCCAACTACAAAATGCATGTTGTCTTCATTAGAAATCCCAGACTCCTACAAAGAGTTTTCATCACAGTGCAGCAAAATACTGAGGATCTGTTTTCTTCTCCATTTTGCGAATAAATTTTTCTTAAATTCCAGCACTAAATTACTGCTGATGGTTAAGTTCATATTTTAAAGTCTCTTCAGATGTGTTGTTACTCGGTACAGTATAGGTAGACTTAGTGTCTTTATCATTGCTCCTGTGTAAACTGTTTGTGGTTAGAATGTCAGCCACCATTTTTATGCACTTATTATTTTAATGGATGCAGTGGTCACAGAACTTTTCTTACATCTCTGACTTGACATCACTCCACTACTTTTACAGTTTAAACAAGTAAAAAAGTATAAAAAGTCCAGCTCAACTCCTTCAATGTCAGCCTGGAAATTACTCTTAGAGAATGTTGTATTCACTTCATAAATTGTAAATATATTTCCTCGTAAATTTAATAGAAAATCAAAAATTAGATTGCCATTTAAATTACATTTTCACTGGTATTCATTAAAAAATGTATATGTTCTTACCTACTTCATAAAAAATAATGAACTTTCTCTTCATTGATTGACAGATACTCTGACAAACAGAACTATCTCCTGCAAAAAGACAACTCCCTTTCTCATGATTTACATTATTTTTAAAAAGGAACAATATATTAAAATATGCGAAGAGTAGAATTTAATTCCAAGGAATATGAAGAGATGGTATGACTAAGAGCACACTTTTCAAATATCTACCTTCTCTTAATGGGTAAACTCCTGAAGGAATAACAATAGTTTCTTCCAGAGAGTTTTATGAATATTTACTCAGGATGACACTTCTGAAGCATTTGATTCAAATTTCACAGGTCTCTGACTCAGAAAAAAAATAAATTTCATGTCTTGATTGAATGTCAACATCTGAAACAGAATAACAAGACAGAAAGGTAATCTTCACTAATTTGAATCTGCTATTCATATACAAAAAAAAAATGTAAAATAACCAAAAAAAAGAGACAACTTTCTTATGTTTTACAGATTTTTTTTTTAAAGGATTTTTCCCATCCCTCCACAAAAGAACATATATTTACAGCTCTAGACTTCTGAGAGGGAATGCTTCACATTATAGCGAAAAATACTTTTCTTTTTCCTATTATAATCTAAGAAGCAAAACAAATGTTCTGCTCATAAACCATTATATGATAGTCACATTTCATGAGAATCTATATCTATCACTGCTTCAAACTTAAACCTTAGAAGAGCTCTCAGTTTCAAACTCCAGCTTCCTTAGTTTATCTCTGGTTTATCTAGCAGCAATACATTGTTTACAGTCTATTTGCTCAAATTTACACTGTAAATTATTTTGGAAGTATGACATTGTCTGCCAAATTAAAATCTTTGATAAAAATAACATTACAAAACCTAAAGTATTATGGTAAAATTTCAGAATGTCAAAACTTTAAAAATTAAAATAAGACAGTTAAATAAGTTTTAATTACTAGAGCAAGAGAGCTTTATGCTATGTATAGAGTGCATAAAATTCTTCCTGAAACTAGCAGAATTTTTTGCAGTTACATCACAAATCCTTCATATAAGATGAAAATATATACGCTAAACAGTTAGTCCTATGCCAAACAAATATTCATGAAACCACACGAAGCAGTTTGACTAACTGCTTCTATATGGAAACAATCATAAATTCTTATAATAATGTCAAAATAACAAACACAGAAAGAACTGGAAAGACCTCAATTTTCAAAAAGAAAATTCAGAGCTACTTTTGTCTTAGGTCTTTAATTACACATCGCTATCAAGTATCTGTTATGCTGTTAAGCATCATTGCATGGGAAGTTACTAAGTTTCAAATGGAAAAAGCAGCAAACATTTTACAGTGGCATTAACTCAAGAGTTAAAAAAATCGTTAAATCTGGCTGTGTATTGACATTGTATCAATATAAGAATTTAAATAAAGGCTAGATGCAGATTCCAATTCAATTAAATCACAGACATCTCTATCTTATCCATCAAAGCTCAGGGTTTCTTGACAGCTGTTTTACTTCAGTTTATGAGGGAAAGAAGAGCCTATATCTAACTATGCTGTAGTTCTGAATCCAAAATTACCACATGTTTGGATTCAATATTTGGGTCCCGTCCCACATGTCAGAGCAAACCCTTAAGATATCAAGTGAAATGGGATTCTAGGATTAAAAAAAAAAAAAAAAAGGCATTTTAAAATATATTGGAAATCTTATGACTATCCCTTCTTAATTATACATATGATTTCAGCATGAGACCCCAACATGACCTACTTCCTCATAAAAACATTTCAAAAAGGGACAGGGCTACTGAAGTGTCTGTGGACATTTGCATGATTCTGTTCTCTGTGGCAGCAATGCTGAGCAAATGCTTATTTATAAACTGCTTCTAATACCTAGCTCAAAAAAACAATGTTTTGGCAAAATTCTCAGGAATACATCTTGGTTTTTAAATTACATTGTTTCTGCTAATGAATCTGCTTCATTCACACTTGGAAGTGTTCAAGGCCAAGCTGGATGGGGGCCTGAGCAACCTGATCTAGTGAGTGACATCCCTGCCCTTGCCAGAGGCATTGGAACTAGACGATCTTTAAGGTCCCTTCCAACCCAAATCATTCTGTGATTTTATGAGTCAAATTTCAGTATGTGCTTCTGACTAACTTTTAAGAAAATTGATAAAATATTTAAAATATATTTACTTGTGATTTATAACATGCAACTTCCTTACTGGTATATACTAATGGGTTGGTTTATTTAATTTAAACTCAATTTTATGATTAAAGTATGATCTCATGCTACTAAATGAACGTGAGAATATACCATTCCACATGTAGCACTCAGTTCAAGCCTAGCCTGTATGATGATGAAATTGTGATGGCAGAGCAGCTCTTGTGGAAGTCTATTAAGACATTCATTATGAAATTTAAAAAAAACCCAGACTCCAGGTCAGTCAGTATTTTAAAAGCCAGTTAACATTTTACAGTTATCATTAGTGTTTGAGCTACATATGGTGTTTCTCTTAACTACTGACATTCCATGTGCCAAATCTTCTCTTTCTCACTGTCACATGTAAATAGTCTGTCAGTATGACCGTAAAGCTGTGATCGAAAGTATAAAGTGGAGCTGTCCTTGGGCCCGAGAAATATTGTAATCCTGCCTTCTAGAATAAAAATGCTCTTGCATTAACTATTTGTATGAGACCTTTTCATATCTAATATCTTCAGATGCACTAGATGATGAATATTCTTTACTGAATATTCCAATATTTTCCAACTTTTGAAGTATACATGCAAGCTTTTCAGGAGAACGTTACCTATTTTCTGATTCTTTTCAAAATAATATCCTTGTGCTTTTCTTCATCCCTAAAAAATATGAAGCCTTCTTGCTAAACGTTTTATTCCAAGGAAATTACACAGCTATCTCCTGGACAGTCTTTGAAATTGTGAAAACTCGGTACAGTTTAACCAGTGATGTGAATTTCGTAAATATTGCATATTTTACTGCAAATAAAAAGATATTAAATGAAACTGCGCCCTGAAGTATAGGGGGTTTGATATTTTATTGTCTACATTCACACAAAAGAGCTAGTATAAAAATTGGAAATCTGACATAATAGAATTAAAGTGCAGTCAAAGTAATATTGGATATGTTTCTGCAAAGTGAAAAGCA
Organism: Pipra filicauda; assembly: GCF_003945595.2. Classification (NCBI taxonomy): domain Eukaryota; kingdom Metazoa; phylum Chordata; class Aves; order Passeriformes; family Pipridae; genus Pipra; species Pipra filicauda. Next base: position 627,381 of record NW_024104535.1, read on the forward strand.
AATTTGACTGAAATTAGCTCTTAACTGAAAAGTACAGGTCAGCTCCAAAAAGTGACTAAAAATGAAACTGAATTATGGTACCTCAGTGGCTACTTACAAATAAAACATGTTATAGCTAAATTCATAGACTCCAGCCCTGTCAAAGGAAACAAAAATCCTGAGAATGCTTGATTGCATCCCACAGCTATGCACGTGTACTTTCAAGGAGAAATGAATACACATTCCAATGGGTGCACGGAAGTGTAACTGATCATCTCAGCAATTACAAAGGATCTTAAATAACTGTGCTGTCAACAGAAAACTTTTATGTGACAAGTCTCTGCTGCATATCTGTTTGTATCTACTAAAAGGAACTGCAACATATTTTTATTACTGAAACTTCTTTTGAAGTTTTGAAGTTCTTTAAAAGAAGTTTTAGTCTAAACTCATAATAAAATTGTTGACTAAAGTGATGTCATCTGGATGTTTTCTGACTTTCTCAAATAACCCCAGAATATTCTTTCAGTTGTACTGCCAGAGCTTAGAATGCTTTGCAGACAGAAGTACCACTGCAGAATTCACATGGAAAGTGATTACTGTTCTACTTCATTGTTCTATGCATGACCATTGCTAGCTGAGAATAAACAAAAATATCTCTAATTTGTCTCAAAGCGAGTGATGGAGTTTTAGGAGTCCTGCCCATTTCTTTAAACTTCACCCTGGGCTAACAATAATTTAAAAATTAAATTCTTCCAGAAAGTTTATTCTTTCTTCAAAACTATTCTTCATCAGGAAAACTTCCAAGTACCAATGAAAAAAACCTGTTTATTTACAATGATCAAAACCTTGGAGCAATTTTAGCAGCAACAACAAAAGTTTTCCAGTCTTTTTTTTCCATGAAGGAAAATATATTTTCTGTTTCATTTTATTGTCTCAAAGACTATGTCAATATATATGCACAGCCGAGACCAGCATTCCAATATGAGCAGATTCCTGTTAGCATTATTTGATTTGTAAATAGTGTGATTTATTTATTTACATTTTTAATAAATTTCACATATATGGATTAAAATCCAGAATATTCAGTTTGTATTGTCTAGTAGACTCAAAGGACCTGTTCTCTAAATGAAAGAAGATACAGTCACTTTCTGACAGCACAGTATCATTCTAAGAGAATACCATTTTCTGCATCAAACTGCACAGTAATTTCTAATGTAATCTAACAATCTCTTGTAGTGGAACAATTACGCATCTGGTGCTCTCATACTTTCAGAACAATCGTGCTAAATTCAGTCACTCATAAATTGTATTATTAATCTCATGTTATACTGATCTTTTATGGAGAGAGAGGTAACAGAGGCTGTTAATATCTGAGGAGTTTAATAGCATAAGGCTACAGTGAATTTTTCTAATTTTTCTAAGTTAGAAACTGTGAACTTCAGAAGTAAGTTTGAAATTTAAAATTACCTGAGTCCAAAGGTCACTGACCAGGCCAGCCACAGCTGTAGCACATTCCAAGTCTCTTTTTCCAGGCTTCCCCACTGTAAGACTAGACCTTCCTTTAGTTAGGGCAGCCTAGATATCATAGCACACACATGGGTACATCCAGGAAGCATGTAAATTTGAAGGCCTTAATCACGACCCGAAACCTACCCAGCAGAGTTTACTGTGGCTTCTCATTTTGTGAAGAGACATTGCTGACACCAACTAGACTTACTAAACTCAATAAATAAATAAAAAACCATTGTTGACTTCATAAGAGTAGTGATAGATTTATCTCAGGATTTTAATCAGACCTCAGGAAGGCAATTTTTAGCTGTGGCTTTGAATGCTGACTATCTGAAGAGAGTAGCTGAATTCCTAAGTCAAGAGGCCTCTTTGCAAGAAGTTGACACAGCTCTTCAGGGTTTGGCATCCCAAGGAAGTGGCAGTAGCTAATGAGCAGTCCTGAGTCTGATGTCTGACCTCCAGAGACACACTTAAGTGACTAACATCCCTTATGCTCAGGACAAGGCTGCTCTGTATCATCACTAAGAGCACATAAAACTCTCTCTTTACTTACTGTGCCTGAAGGTCGAGGGATGTAATTGTGCCCCTCTACTCTGGTGATGCCTGGAGTTCTGCATTCAGCTCTGGGACTCTCAGTACAGGAAAGACATGGATCTTTTGTATCAACTCCAAAGGAGGGACGCAAAGATGATCAGAGCGAGGGAGCATCTCTCCTGTGAAGAAAGGTTGAAAGTGTTGGGGTTGTTCAGCCTGGAGAAGAGAAGGCTTCAGGGAGACCTTAGTTGCAGCCCTTCAGTACTTGAAGGGGGCTTATAAGAAGGATGGGAACAAATTTTTAATAGGGCCTGTTGTGATAGGACAAGGGGTAATGGTTTTAAACTAAAGGAAGGTCAATTCAGAGTAGACATACGGAAGAAAGTTTTTATGATGGTGGTGGTGGTGAAGCACTGGAACAAGTTGCCTAGAGAAGCTGTGCATGCACTATCAGTGGGAGTGTTCAAGGTCAGGTTGGACAGGGCTCTGAGCAACCTGGTCTAGTGGGAAGTGTCCCTGCTCATTTCAGGGGGCTTGGACTAGTTGACCTTTAATGGTCCATTTCAGCCAAAACCATTCTATGATTTTATGATTCTATGCCTAACTTGGGCAGCCTGAGTTACCTTCTGTAAGCTAGATACCCACCCACAATTAGTCTGAATCTTACTGAGCAGGGGTCACATTTGCTCCATGTTGTCTGTCTCTCCCCTTAAAGAAACTGCCTAGGTACATGGCATTTTCTTACACATTAATTTCTATGTGTTTGTGTCAGAGAAAATGGAACTGCAAAGCTTGCCTGGAATTCCGTTTAGAAGGTGACGAAAGAAAAGGAGAATCCCATCTACTTCAGTACCAAGATTACAGGCAATTTTTCCAGCAGAGATTCTTATTTTGTTTTGTCTCCCGATAGATGATGTTGAAATAACTCAAAACAAACAAAACAAAAATTTAGTCATATCAAGGAACTAAAATGTTTCAGCTTAGGTCAATTCCATTTAAAATGACGCTGATGAGAGGAACTATCCAAATTATGATATAAAACATTTGTAGCTTGACAAAACTGAATTTTCCAATTAAATATTTGTTGGTTGTGTATTTCATCAGAACATTTCCATCAAGCTGTATTTTATAGGATCTTAGGACAGTACAGCTAGACAAAACACTTCAGGAAATCATCTTGTCTATATCCATATATTGGGAAAGAATCAAGTATTGATATAAACACAGTAAAAATTCTTTGCAATCATAATGAAGTATTCTTTCCATCAATTTACCATCAGTTTTTATTGTCATCTTCCACTAAGGCTGTAGGTCATGGAAGGTATCTTTTCTAGGGGTGGTAAAAACAATCAGGTGGAAGACAGCGGGGAAAGGGATGAGTTCAAGTACTCCCTGTTTGTAAAGATTAAGGCAATGTTCTTACAGACATTCAGAACACTTAGATATCAAAAATAGATAAGTAATGGCAAATATCTTCACCCTACTCTAGATTGTACTGAAAATATTGTCACAAAAGATACGACAAACTCCCTCTCCTACTACGTCTTTGGAAAACCAACAAACAAAAAAAACCCAAATCAAAACAAAACATACCCCCCCAAAAAAAGGCAAAAAAAGCAGTATACTGTCACAAAAGAGAACTTTAGAGTTAAAGCTCTTTTTCTCTATATGCTACTTTCATATAGTCTTCCCCAGAGACATGTGAATTTTTGTCTGTAAAATAGATTGACTTCACTTTTCATTCTCACTTGTTTTCTGTAATACAGGAAAAGAAAAGAAAACATGTTCTTATTGCAGCATTGTTAGTTTTATCCATCTGGAAAAGCATAGGTTTTCCTCTGTGGCATCCCAATGACCATAAGAATGGAAACAAAGTTGGTTGATTTAATAAGCTCCTAAAATCGTTTAATTAAGGAAAGCCTACTGGGCTCAGTTTTTAAACATTTGTTAGCACATGAGATAACATAGGAAGAAAAGGTCCCTGTGCTTGCATCCTAATTCAAGACCTTGAGAATTTGGCACTATGTTCAGTGAACACAAGTTCCAGTGGATAAGCATTCTTTGTCCCTTGTGATATGAAACATGCAAGAATTAATTTCATGATTTAGAGCACTTCTAAATAAGTAAACTAGCTAAAACACTGAGTGCTTTTAGATTTTGACCATAGAGGCTAAAAATCCATACCATGTTGGGTAAGCATGAGTGATCTAAACCATTGCAAAAAGATTGTTTATAAACAAAAGATTTCAAAGTACAGAAGCAGTAAGAATTCATAGAGAGATGGAGAAATAGATCATAGTAAGTGAAAAATAAGAAAACAAAATTGCCCTGATAAAAAAAGAACACAAAATATGCAGAGCTGCCCAAGATCCCTTAGCCATTCATTTATATCAGAATGGCTGGACAGATGGTGCAGTATGACATTGATTTCTCAGATCAGCCATCAATGGATGCTGCATACCTAGACTACATATGCAACCTGTGAAACCAATCTGTGTACACTATTAAGGAAAAGTTGCTCATCTGAAGGGCAAATCTAGCACTAAGGATACAGTATTTTGATATTCCATTAACTTTGAGGGTACATTATGTTTCTAAAATTAACATCCACTACTCAGTAATCAATGAAGAGTGCGAAATATATTTCTAAGAATCATTGTCTCATAATAACAGAGATAGTGTTGGCCTCAAACTGAATATTTAAGGAGGAAAACGGAAGAAGGGACTCTGTTGAAAGACTGGAGAAGTTGAACTTATACTAATCACAGGTACAAAATCTAATTTTAAAAGAAATCTACCAGTGGCTGTTAGACTAATTGAACATTTGCCTATCTGGAGTCAAGGCTGGGAATAATGTTCAAGGGATGCAATTGTGTAAATTGCAGCATGCAAAGAGCAGACACATGGAGAGCAGAGCAACAAAGCTTGGGCCTGACACTGTCTGCACAAAAACATAGCAGGGTAAATGCACCTGTTGCACTGAGTTTCAAAAAGAACTTGGCACACATGGTTGTGGACTCTCCTGTGAAACATTTACCTGGTTGTCAACATTGCTAAAAAAACACAGATGAAGAGGTAAAATCTTCAGCACTGGTCATAAGCAACCTGCGCTAACCAGTTGCAACAGCACAAATGGCAATCACCTCCCTCCTGGCATTTTTCTTCTTTAACAGAGCAGAATAAGCAGATATTATCCATGTGCCAAAACTTTAGCATGAAGAGACATCCATCAACAACTTCTTTTTTTTCCCTCTGCACACAGAGGTTGTGCTCAAAATGTGTATACTCATAGTTCTGATTTTAAACACTGATGACAAAAATCTAGAAAAGGCTAAAATGTGAAGACCTGCATAGGTAGACTTTACAAAGAGCTACCTGTGCTCAGCTGACACACTTCTGACCACGTCAGATCAGCAAGAACTGAAAAAAATTACTGGTACGAAAACTTGACATAGCCAAGAGTAGGAAGAACAATTTTGACATTTCTCCTGAACAAAGCTTCATCCAGAAGACTGACAGCAGATTACAGGGAAAACTGCACACGATGAGGCTGAATAGCATAAGAGCGTGGCACAGGAAGATGCTGCACACCAGTGCACAGGGCAGTACCGAAAGGAAGGATCATTGTGGGATTCTGTGATCTTCAGACAAGGTGATGGAGGCACAGTCTGATACAGGAGAAGGCCTTTTGTACCAGCATGTATAAAAACTAGACTCACACAGCACAACGTTACTCAACTCCTTCTTCAATCTGAAGAAAGTCAGCCATCCAACTGACAACACGTGGCACCAATTCCTTAGTTCTGAAATAACTGGTATGATCAATGGAGGTCATATCAAAAGATCATAGAAACAAATAGAGGGCCTTCCGGTTCCTCTCCATGAGTCTTGATTCAGGCCCACCAAGCATAGTTTATCATGTGTATATACAAATGGACTTAGGCATTCATACAACTATTTAAAAACAGGCTGAAAAAAACCCACCTAGTTCAATTTTACCTTGAACCTCACTTTCCTATAAAAAGACTCAATTCAAATATTGTTTCAGGGCTTTGTGCACACCTATGGGCCTTAATGGCCCAAACCAGCCTAACCTGAGACTCCTACCCACATACCTGCTGCCTCTTGGTCCAGGAGTGCAATTTCAGCTCAGCTCTAGGCAGCTGGTCCCTGCCTGTAGTACAGCACAGGAGTGCCAGCCCAAGTGCTGCCTCTTCCTCTGTCTCCTGCTGCTATTTACTGCAGTTCCTGGATGAACTCCATCCCAGGTTCATCACTTCATCTTGTCTGATAGTTACTGACTGTCCACAGGACCTGTCACTGTCACTAACATATCCTTGCTCCAGTGCTGTGGGATTGCACCTTCTCAGTGAGATCCTCTGTATCTGGGCTGTCCTTTGCTACAAGCTCATCCTCATTAATGGAACAATCTGACCTTACCACTCCCCAGCAATCGCAATTATACCCAAAGCACTCTTAAATGAGGTATCTCTATGAAAGGTCAAACCCTAGAGAAGAAAAAAATTCTTGTGTTGCCAACTCAAGAGGAAATGAAGTTGTCCATTTAATATGCAGGCAAGAGAACTGCCGTGGTACCTCCAGATACTCCAGACTGCGCAAAAAAATCAATTCAGACTGAAAGTAGGCAAATTAATACTGTGGAATACAGTGGCTATACTGTATAATCTGTATAAACATTGAATGTCTTTCTCCACCTTTCAGCAAAGATTTAGTACAGGAGTCTGTGGTGAGTTGACATAATACTGAGATCTCATTTTATTTATAAAATACACCACAGATCATTTATTAATACATGAAGGATTATAAATAATTAAAACAGGTCCGTAATTGTCAAAATCAATGCACAAAATATATTAGCTGATTTTTGCATTTACACTGTGTTTATTTGCTTACTCGGTAATTTGGAAAAGTCTAATTCACAATGGATTGCATCAGTAATGCAATCTTCCATAAACATATTTTATAAATTAAATTATGTGCTAGTAATATAAATCTAGACAGTCAGTCATATCCTGAAAAATTCTCTCTTGTCTTCAAAAAAAATAAAAAGCAAAATCTCTCTACTGTCTAATCCTAGAAGTCGTTGGTTCATGGAAAAATTCTCATAAAATTCAATGGCAACAGCAGATTAAATCCAACAGAAATTTTACATGAATGAGAACATTGTGAAATGTATAGGTGAAATTTTTCTTGCCATCATACGGAGGAAAAGATAAGAAATTCCCTTCTCTCCCTCTTTGTGACTCTTTTTATCAAAACTGATGCCAGAGCAAGCTATGAGCAACAATCTATGAAATTTCAAAAAAAATGCTGACTGATATAACTTTTTTCCGCGCAGCATGATATGTTTTACAAGCTTAGGAATGGTCCTAAATTTCCCAGTGTGTTACTTACCAGAAATTATTAACTATGTTCGGAGGTATATGCATGTCTTTCTTATACAGAGACCTTTTAAGCATTCATTAACCGTGGTCTTAGGTCCATCCAAGAGATGGAATGAAGGGAGAAGGAAACCTGTCCAAGTCTTCCTAAACAACAGTCATCCAATTAACAAGTGAATTTAACCTGTGAAAGGGCATCCACAGTTGTGTCTTTGTATACCATCTGGTTCCCTAGAAGCATTCTCCAAGGACTATGGCATAACTTGGCATAGCTGGATAGGATGGATGTCTGTAAGCGCCACTGAGCTTTGAAGAAGATTTTGGCCCTACATTAAATTTTAACAACTCAAACACGGGGCATATCCTCCACAAGAAGAGCTCTATGCAAATACACTGACTGTCATGGAATGGAAATGGTTTAGAGTAGTTATCTGAGCTATTCATTTAGCAGTGTATTTTTCATTTCAGAATCCATTTCACTTATGCAGCTCTGGTTGAACTATTTTATGACTTAGTCATTCTTTGGAAGCAGCAGTCACAGCCATACTATTTTGTGTGAGTTATGACCCAATATAATTAACTCAAAAAGCTTCAGTGTAAAATATCATCATAAGAGATTGAAAGTAAAAAAAAAAATTATCCAAATCTAAAAAACCTAACAACCTTTCCTTAACTATAGATGTTCAGGTTATACGGCGAATTCCAAGCAAAATCTTACAAACACTTTTTTTCACAGTATTAATACAAACCTTTTGCTGTAAGAGTGCAGGAAACAAAATCAGAAAACACCTGGATTTTCTCCCAGATGATTTTTGGACTTCACTTTCTCCAACATCTCCTTACATCTGGTCTGTTTTCAGCTCTTGCTAGTTTCCCTTTGATACAACTCCAAAGACAGACTGTTCTCCCTATTGAGATTTATCCAGTCACTACTCATCTCATGTCCCACCTGTTCTGTCTTCAGGTGTCAGCTTTGTTTCTTAGTACCAAGCTGACTTTGCCAAATCCATTCAAAATGCTGCTTTCAAAATTACCTTTCTGCTTTATGAGTTCTGCCATGATGACCGCTTTGCTTCTTCATTTACCTCTCCAGATAAAGTTTTCTGTGTACCTATTAAGGGCTCTTGATTTTGGGGTTAATTGAAATACTCTTTGTGCTGGTAATAGCAACAACCCTCCAGAACTTTTTTAGGAAATCAAATACAATATAAAACATTTCTTGGAACAAAAATAAAAATTATAGTCTAGGTTAAAACAGTCCAGCTTCAATGGCCTTCAATAGTTTTATTTAATTTTCCCATCACCATTCTTTAAAATGAGAATTAATGACAGTATTTCCTTGCGCCTTCAGACACAGTTGGGCACAGATTGGGGCAACCTGCCCTAGCTGACCCTGCTTTGAACCAGGAGACTTGTATGAATGATTTCCAGAGGTGCCTCTCAATCTCAGACTCTTATTCTGTCAAGTCTCTATTCCAAGGAATAAGAATAACATAAAAAAGGAAAGAAAAGAAAAGGGGAAGGGGAAGGGGAAGGGGAAGGGGAAGGGGAAGGGGAAGGGAAAGGGGAAGAGAAGAGAAGAGAAGAGAAGAGAAGAGAAGAGAAGAGAAGAGAAGAGAAGAGAAGAGAAGAGAAGAGAAGAGAAGAGAAGAGAAGAGAAGAGAGAGAAGAGAAGAGAAG